>NC_059204.1:49334557-49972120 GCF_020615455.1 Coregonus clupeaformis | reverse complement strand
GGGGTTTGAATACTTTCCGAATGCACTGTATATACAGTAGTGTAAAAATATACTACTAACGCCTGTAATAAATACTACAGTTCTACAAAGGGAATTATAAAGGTAGTTCTACAGTTCTCAGATCCTCAAAAAGTTATACAGCTACACCATTGAGAGCGTCTTGACTGGCTGCATCACCGCTTGGTATTGCAACTGCTTGGCATCCGACCGCAAGGTGCTACAGAGGGTAATGCCCAGTACCCTCTATACCAGGCGGTGTCAGAGGAATGCCTTAAAAAATTGTCAAAGCCTCCAGCCACCCAAGTCATAGACTGTTCTCTCTGCTGCCACACTTCAAGCGGTGCCGATGCACCAAGTATGGAACCAACATGTTCCTGAACAGCTTCTACCCTCAAGCCATAAGACTGTGTAGTGTATTAGGATTATGCCTTTGTTAAATGTTTTTCATGAAGAAATGGAATGTGGTTTATGTTAGTTCAAAAGTAGTCAGTTGTAGGGTGACGCCCCAGGGGAGACCGGTGATTGGACGGAAGAGGGAGCAACCCATATTCTGCCATTGTTTATAAGTATGAGCTAGACAAAGAGGGGGTCAGAGGCATTCAGATTAATTTGGGACGGTGCTTCTCCAGACACCGCGGGTCTGTAACTTATGCTGTAAACTTGTGATGAATAAAAGCTTCTAATCAAGGTGCAGCCTAAGCGGACTCTTTGTTTGACAGCAATAGCCACCAACAGCCGACGGGACACGACAACTGCTAAATAGTTAGTTTAATAATTAGCCAATAGCTACCCGGACTATCTGCATTGACCCTTTTTGCACTAACTCTTTTGACTCATCACATACGCTGCTGTTACTGTTTATTATCTATCCTGTTGCCAATCACTATATCCCTACCTATATGTACATACAGAATCTAACACATTTACCTCGTGCACATCGACTCGGTAATAGTACCCTGTGTATTTAGCCAAGTTATCATTACTCATTGTGTATCTATTCCTTGTGTTATTCATTTTCTATTTTTCTACAATTTCTATTTTTTCTCTCTGCATTGTTGGGAAGGGCCCTGTAAGTAAGCATTTCACTGTTAGTCTATACCTGTTGTTTACGACGCATGTGACAAATACAATTTCATTTGATTTGAATACTTGCATATGGTGTGTTTGGGTGGTGCAGTAAGGAGTTCGGAGTCACTTTGATACAAGAATAGTTTGTTGTTATGGGACCTTCTAAATCTCTTGAGAGTTATCAACTTCTTTGTATCCAAGTAGTATTGTCTGTGAGTTAAATACAAAAACGCTGTTAGACATTCATGGGCAGTCATTGTGTAATGTCTTTATTCCTACTGTAGCAGCATGGTGTAGACATCTCACAGACACACGTTAGCTAGCTAGCTACAACACACAGGTATAGTTACACCAAGAGTAATATGAGTCATAAAGCCAAAGTCATTCCTAGACTCTTCGTCATCATCATACAAACAGTTATCCTGTTTTGTTCCTAATGAGATGCACTGAGGCTAGTTAGCTAGCTAGCTATAACGTTAGACTACAGTACATTTTAGGTATCGCAAACAAAGCTAGCTAGGCTTGTAGTGGTACTAGCAAGCCCTGTTATGGCCGAATTGATCACGAAATTGTACAGTATTGAACAACATTGCCTCGTGTAAAAAGATAGCTTATTATGTTAGCTAGCTACCGACAGCAAAACAACTTACTCGTTTATCATTTGCCCTCCTGGTCCAGTTGGTCTAGGCTGCCGCCGCTGCTTGCTGGTCTCGCAATTATTTTTCTCACTGTCTCATCTCCTCTTCAGTGTATTCTGGCTCAAATAAATAGGGCTGTATATTCCTATGTAAAAGAACATCAAAATGTTTTCCTCTTCTTGGAAAGAGGAATCATCAGAAGCAGCCATTGTAATTATTTAGCAATCTCAGATAGACAGTGCATGGTAACATGGCTCCTGTGAACCTGTAGAAATGACTATAGTACCTTCCCTGTTTTGAAAAGCCCGCCTTAGAGGGTGGGAACACAATTGCACAACGAAGTAAGGCTCAGGCTGTAGTCTTTACAACGTAGATATCCTGCAATGTCCTGGCAGATAGGAACATAATTGAGACATGTCCATTGAACAAGGACAACCATATCTACTCGCTGCTAGCGTGATCGTGCAATCAGCGAAACACAAAGGCTAGAGCCTGAACAATAAATCGGTTGACCGATATTGTCAGCGATATGAGCCTTTCACAGAAATATTTGTATCGTTATTTATTCCACAGATAAAGCGCAGATATTATATACACTACATGACTAAAAGTATGTGGACACCTGTTCGTCGAACATCTCATTCCAAAACCATGGGCATTAATATGGAGTTGGTCCCCCCTTTGCTGCTATAACAGCCTCCACTCTTCTGGGAAGGCTTTCCACTAGATGTTGGAACATTGCTGCAGGGACTTGCTTCCATTCAGCCACAAGAGCATTAGTGAGGTCGGGCACTGATGTTGGGCGATTAGGCCTGGCTCGCAGTCAGCGTTCCAATTCATCCCAAAGGTGTTCGATTGGGTTGAGGTCAGGGCTCTGTGCAGGCCAGTCATGTTCTTCCACACCAATCTCAACAAACCATTTCTGTATGGACCTCACTTTGTGCACAGGGGCATTGTCATGCTGAAACAGGAAAGGACCTTCCCCAAACTGTTGCCACAAAGTTGGAGGCACAGAATAGTCTAGAATGTCATTGTATGCTGTAGTGTTAAGGAACTAAGGGACCTAGCCTGAACCATGAAAAACATCCCTAGACCATTATTCCTCCCCCACCAAACTTTACAGTTGGCACTATGCATTGGGGCAGGCAGATTCATCCGTCGGACTGCCAGATGGTGAAGCGTGAATCATCACTCCACACAACACTTTTCCAATGCTCCAGATTCCAATGGCGGTGAGCTTTACACCAATTCAGCCGACGCTTGGTATTGCGCATAGGGATCTTAGGCTTGTGTGCGACTGCTCGGCCATGGAAACCCATTTAATGAAGCTCCCGACGAACAGTTCTTGTGCTGACGTTGCTTCCAGAGGCAGTTTGGAACTCGGTAGTGAGTGTTGCAACCAAGGACATACGATTTTTACGCTCTTCAGCATTCAGCAGTCCCCTTCTGTGAGCTTGTGTGGCCTACCACTTTGTGGCTGAGGCGTTGTTGCTCCTAGTCGTTTCCACTTCACAATAAAAGCACATACAGTTGACCGGGGCAGATCTAGCAGGGCAGAAATTTGACAAACTGACTTATTGGAAAGGTGGCATACTATGACAGTCTCCCGAGTGGCGCAGTGGTCTAAGGCACTGCATCGCAGGGCTAGCTGTGCCACTAGAGATCCTGGTTCGAATCCAGGCTCTGTCGTAGCCGGCCGCGAACGGGAGACCCATGGGGCGGCGCACAATTGGCCCAGCGTCGTCCAGGGTAGGGGAGGGAATGGCCGGCAGGGATGTAGTTCAATTGGTAGAGCATGGCGTTTGCAACGCCAGGGTTGTGGGTTCGATTCCCACGGGGGGCCAGTATGAAAAAATAATAATGTATGCACTCACTAATTGTAAGTCGCTCTGGATAAGAGCGTCTGCTAAATGACAAAAACTGTAATGACGGTGCCACATTGAAAGTCACTGAGCTCTTCAGTAAGGCCATTCTACTGCCAATGTTTGTCTATGGTGATTGCATGGCTGTGTGCTTGATTTCATACACCTGTCAGCAACGGGTGTGGTTGAAATAGCCAAATCCACTAATTTGAAGGGGTGTCCACATACTTCTGTATATATAATGTAAGTCGAGACCCCGACTCTCCTTCCGTGGCCTCCAACTGCTCTTAAACGCTAGTAAAACTAAATGCATGCTCTTCAATCGAACGCTTCTTGCACCCGCCCGCCCGACTAGAATCACTACTCTCGGCGGGTCTGACTTAGAATATGTGGACAACTACAAATACCTAGGTGTCTGGTTAGACCGTAAACTCTCCTTCCAGACTCACATTAAGCATCTCCAATTCAAAGTTAAATCTAGAATCTGCTTCCTATTTCGCAACAAAGCCTCCTTCACTCATGCTGCTAAACATGCCCTCGTAAAACTGACTATCCTACCGATCCTTGACTTCGGCGATGCCATTTACAAAATAGCTTCCAACACTCTACTCAGCAAATTGGATGTAGTCTATCACAGTGCCATCCGTTTTGTCACCAAAGCCCCATATACTACCCACCATTGTGACCTGTACGCTCTTGTTGGCTGGCCCTCACTACATATTCGTCGCCAAACCCACTGGCTCCAGGTCATCTATAAATCTCTTCTAGGCAAATCCCCGCCTTATCTTAGCTCATTGGTCACCATTGCAACACCCACCCATAGTATGCGTTCCAGCAGGTATATCTCACTGGTCATCCCCAAAGCCAACACCTCCTTTGGCCGCCATTCCTTCCAGTTCTCTGCTGCAAATGACTGGAACGAACTGCAAAAATCTCTGAAGCTGGAGACACATATCTCCCTCACTATCTTTAAGCATCAGTTGTCAGAGCAGCTTACCGATCACTGCACCTGTACACAGCCCATCTGTAATTAGCCCACCCAACTACCTCGTCCCCATATTGTTATTTACATTGTTATTTATTTTGCTCATTTGCACCCCAGTATCTCTATTTGCACATCCTCTTCTGCACATCTATCACTCCAGTTTTAATACTAGATTGTAATAATTTTGCTCTATGGCCTATTTATTGCCTTACCTCCATAACTTAGTACATTTGCACACACTGTAAATAGATTTTCTATTGTGTTATTGACTGTACGTTTTGTTTGTCTGTGTTTGTTGTTTTTATCACACTGCTTTGCTTTATCTTGGCCAGGTCGCAGTTGTAAATGAGAACTTGTTCTCAACTGTAAATAAAAAATCCCTACCCGAAACTCTAACCTTAAACCCTACCCTAAGCCTAACCTTAACCCTTACCTCACCATAACCATTTACATTTTCAACTTCAATGGTGTACAGACATCCCAAGCATCCCGGATAGCATAGACCTTGTCATAACTTACTCTCGTTGCAAGATTGCCATAAAGTGTTTGTTTACATGACCTTTGACTGTTGTAAACACTGTAGTAAATCTACTCAAAACAAATACTGACGCTGATGTTACAGTACTCTTCTTGCGTTTTGAACAATCATCGACAAGGACTCCAGCATGTAGCACCATTCCCAGGTTTATTATCTGATAGAGAAACAGCACGGATAGCACATTATGCTATGCAGCCACCACAGATCATTCTACTCTCTGCACGCGCACTGTAGAAAATACATAAAACACCCCCAGACACTGAATAACCAGCTAGCATTTGCTGAAATTATATTAGACAAAATGCAGCACAAATATTCACAAAGGAAACACCACTTCTCATGTACAATAGTCCAGCAATGTTTACAAACAAGTTGATATAACTTGTACATTCGGATGTGCACTTATGATAATAAAATTCACTTTTGATGTACAGTGCTTTGCAACAGTTAATTTACTGCTGGTTTGGCACTTGTTGACTGGGATGATTCTAACTCAAACTCAACGTAAGCAAGCCATGCAAACCAGCCAGTAAGATTACATGTTGAGTAGGTGAAGGCAAGACAAAACGAAAACCAAAAAAAAACATTGGCTTACAATCAAGTGGCAAGGGGAGTCACCAATAATAACTCTGTTACACTGACACCAAGTGGTGACATTATGAATGGGATGTTACTGCATTTCAACGCTTATTTGTGAACAGTGCAGTTTCAGATTTACTTTGAGACAAAGTTGAATTCATTCAGCCAGCCACCCCTTTCGGTGGTTTCGCACAAACACTTTTGCATACTTGTTATCCACTGCCATAGATAGGCACATCTTTAAGTTGCACCTAAGAAGGTAAACTAAACAAGTTTACTGTCGTATTTATAGAGAATATAGTTGTTTTTTTGTGGATATCCTGTAAACCATTTTCATATTTTGTTAAGAAATCATAATTTAAAGTATCTGTTAATCCTTTGGTGTACAATGTGTAAAAAAAAAAATAGTTTTCATTCTACCTTTAAATCCTTAAGAGTCTACTGAAGCACCCATATGTAAATCTAAGTAACACAATACAAAAATCCCCATCAAAATCCTTCCGTTTAAGCTAGATATATCTAGTGGGCTGCGTCTCAATCCACTGCATCGGCCTTCCTCATCTGCAGTGGAAGGTGGCCGAGTTACAGCTGTGTTTGTCCGACCATGCTCTACGACCCCCACAAGTGTCACGGGATTTGCCTGAAGTCGGTGATGCTGATGTGCCAACTTCTGTCTGTAGCGTCCAAACTATTTGAGCTACATGACCACACTATGGAAAGGGGAGGCTCTCACGACCACATTGGTGTTCTCCATTTTGCTCTACGACTCCCATGGGACTTGTGTGAGGGTAACCATACAAACGAATGGAAGTATGAAGGTAGTTTTGTGCCCCAACAAATATGGGGTTAAATATGTGTAAAATATATATATATATACATATTTCCTGAGCTTTCTTATAAATCAAATCAAATAGTATTAGTCGCATACACATTATCAGATGTTATTGTGGGATAGAATATGTAGTATATCTGAAGAATAGTACACTGAACAAAAATATAAACACAACATGCAACAATTTCAAAGATTTTACTTACTTAAAGTTCATTTAAGGAAATAAGTCAATTGATATAAATTAATTAGGTCCTAATCTATGACTGGGAATACATATATGAATCTGTTGGTCACAGATACCTTTAAAAAAAAGGTAGGGGCGTGGATCAGAAAACCAGTCAGAATCTGGTGTGACCACCATTTGCCTCATGCAGCGAGACACATCTCCTTCGCATAGAGTTAACCAGGCTCTTGATTGTGGCCTGTGCAATGTTGTCCCACTCCTCTTCAATGGCTGTGTGAAGTTGCTGGATATTGGCGGGAACTGGAACACGCTGTCGTACATGTCGATCCAGAGCATCCCAAACATGCTCAATGGGGGACATGTCTGGTGAGTATGCAGGCCATGGAAGAACTGGGACATTTTCAGTTTCCAGGAATTGCGTACGTGTGACATGGGGCCGTGAATTATAATGCTGAAACATGAGGTGATGGAGGCGGATGAATGGCACGACAATAGGCCTCAGGATCTTGTCACGGTATCTCTGTGCATTCAAATTGCCATCGATAAAATGCAACTCTGTTCATTTTTCGTAGCTTATGCCTGCCCATACCATAACCCCACTACCACCATGGGGCACTCTGTTCACAACGTTGACAACAGCAAACCACTCGCCCACACGACTCCATACACGCTTTCGGCCATCTGCCCGGTACAGTTGAAACCGGGATTAATCCGTGAAGAGCACATTTCTCCAACATGCCAGTGGCCATAGAAGGTCAGCATTTGCCCACTGAAGTCGGTTACGATGCCGAACTGCAGTCAGGTCAAGACCCTGGTGAGGACGACGAGCACACAGATAAGCTTCCCTGAGACGGTTTCTGACAGTTTGTACAAAGGTTATTTGGTTATGCAAACCCACAGTTTCATCAGCTGTCCAGGTGGCTAGTCTCAGACGATCCCGCAGGTGAAGAAGCCAGATGTGGAGGTCCTGGGCAAGGCGTGGTTACACGTGGTCTGCGGTTGTGAGGCTGGTTGGACGTACTGACAAATTCTCTAAAATGACGTTGGAGTTTGCTTATGGTAGAGAAATGAACATTTTATTATCTGGTAACAGCACTGGTGGACATTCATGCAGTCAACTGCACGATCCCTCAAAACTTAAGACATCTGTGGCGGCATTGTGTTGTGTGACAAAACTACACATTTTAGAGTGGCCTTTTCTTGTCCCCAGCACAAGGTGCACCTGTGTAATGATCATGCTGTTTAATCAGCTTCTTGATATGCCACAACTGTCAGGTGGATGGATTATCTTGGCAAAGGACAAATGCTCATTAACAGGGATGTAAATGAATATGTGCACACAATTTGAGAGAAATAAGCTTTTTGTGCATATGGAACATTTCTGGGATCTTTTATTTCAGCTCATGAAACATGGGACCAACACTTTTACATGTTGCATACATTTTTTCTCTCCAGTATATACAGTATGTACATCAGTAGTTAAATAGGCTAGGACTTGACGAGGACACAGTATATACATATGAAGTGGGTAAAACTGTACTCTCCCAGTCAAAGGTTTTAGAACACCTACTCATTCAAGGGTTTTTCTTTATTGTTACTATTTTCTACATTGTAGAATAATAGTGAAGACATCAAAACTATGAAATAATACATATGGAATCATGTAGTAACCAAAAAAGCCACCCTTTGCCTTGTTGACAGCTTTGCACACACTTGGCATTCTGAGGCATTCCTGTATGTGGGCATTCCTCCATCTGCAGGAACGCCCCCCACCCCTCAAGCATCCCATTGGTTCCTTCATGAATGCCTCCCCCCCACGAGCACGACATCTTCATGCTTGGGTGCCACTTTTGAATGTTGTCCTTCGCTCCTGCCTGCTGAACACCTGCCCTCAACGTCGTTAACAGAACTGTGGGAAAACAGTGCCTGACAGGCAGGGGCGAAAGACACTGTCTGCTGGTCGCCCCCGCCTCCCGCTAACTACTCCGGTACACAGCAGGCGGGAGGCGGGGGCAACACCATGTGCTAGCTAACTAGCTAGCTTGCTAGTTAGTGACACCGTGTTCTAGCTTGACAGTTAGCTAGCTAGCTAACACAAGGTGTCACCCCCGCCTCCTGTATACCGAAGTCCTCCTAGGACTAGACAGGGGCGAAGGACACTGTCTACCATTGTTGACCCTTCCTCCTTCTTCTTCTTCTGTGGTTTTTATTGGCAGTTGACATCCAACGTTATGGTACCTACTATACTGGAGTGCCCCCACCTCCCGCCTGTCCTAGCTTAAAAATGGACCGCAATTGCACCCTTCTCATTACTGAGTGAAAACATAGTGAATGAGGCTAGCTAGCTTGTTTTGCATGTAAACCTTTGAGACAAAATGGCGGTCGCAATGATTTCTATTTATATAATACATGTTTTTAGATCCTAATGGTTTTAATTGCACAAACTAAGGCTCACATTATTTGTATTTTCATGTGTACTTATGAGACACACCAATTATATATATTTTAACCAGTTAACTAGCTTAGCACTAGGTTCTAGCTAGTCTGCCAATTCGTCCTAGCAATTTTTTGCTCCTATTAGCTAGCTGTCTATGGGTTTTTGTTAGATTGATGTATGCCTCTTCTATAATTAATTTGACTAGTAGCCTATAAAAAGAGATAATTGTACTGTTGTACAAGGGGTGTTATTTTAGTGGTTTTGTACACTGCCATATTTTAGTGTCATTACTAGCTAATTACATGAATAGCTGAGAGCTATATGAAGTATGTCATTGAGAAAGAGGTTAATGTATTTGTGAATGTGTTTTTAATTGAAATGAATGCTAAGCAGATATGTTTTATCGTGTTTACAGTATCCCACACCTGGGACCTGTTACATGGGCCCAACGAAACAAGTTGTTTGTGCATCAATTAAAATGCTGTTGCTTGCAATTTAACCTCAACTCACCTGTTATAAAAAATTGATAAAATGAAAGAGAGAATTGAAATACAGTAGCTATTTACAGTAGGTTTGTTTGGGTGTGATCCATACATTTATTGTAATTCGCAGGCCCAAAGAACAAGCAAGATCTAGATAGATGTAGTCACTATGTGCATAATCTTCCATGTTTCCCACATTTTCATTCTCATTTTATTCATAGTGAGCCTGGGAGGAGAATGCAGAACCCTGCATTAAGTCATCACCAGGTAAGGAAGGGAGAGGTAACTGGAGCAGAGGGAGAGAGGACATGCAATCTCAATTATTTCCTTGATTCCTTGCGTCATATCTCCTCGCCTACTTTTCAACTGTGTCAGAGTATGTAAGTTGTGGGCAGTAATACAGCCAAACTTGCACCCACCATTATGATGTTTTAATGTTGTTCATTATTTTGCTCTCCCCATCATAACTGCAACAGATCAGTGGGAGAAGCTGCGCTCTTCTAACCTGCAGTTTTCAACACAAGATTTTAATAATATTTCACAATTGGAGGCGTGCGTGGCCATGCATTCATGGCTGAACAGGGAGTGCAGGAGGGGGCTGAGCACGCACCCTTGTGGGGCCCCTGTTTTGAGGATCAGCGAAGTGGAGGTGTTGTTTCCTACCGTCACCACCTGGGGGCGCCAGTCAGGAAGTCCAGAACCCAGTTGCACAGGGCGGGGTTCACTCCCAGGGCCCCGAGCTTAATGATAAGCTTGGAGGGTACTATTGTGTTGAAGGCTGAGCTGTAGTCAATGAACAGCATTCTGACGTAGGTATTTCTCTTGTCCAGATGAGATGCAGTGCAATGGCGATTGCATTGTCTGTGGATCTATTGGGACGGTAAGCAAATTGAAGTGGGAAGGGAGGTAGCTCAGTTGGTAGAGCATGGCGTTTGCAACGCCAGGGTTGTGGGTTCGATTCCCATGGGGGGCCAGTATGATTAAAAAATATATATATATATATAAATGACGTAAATGTAAATGTAAAAGTGGGTCTAGGGTGTCAGGTAAGGTAGAGGTGATATGATCCTTAACTAGCCTCTCAAAGAACTTCATGATGACAGAAGTGAGTGCTACAGAGTGATAGTCATTTAATTCAGTTACCTTTGCTTTCTTGGGTACAGGAACAATGGTGGACATCTTGAAGCAAGTGGGGACAGCAGACTGGGATAGGGAGAGATTGAATATGTCCGTAAACACTCCAGCCAGCTGGTCTGCGCATGCTCTGAGGATGCGGCTAGTGATGCCGTCTGGGCCGGCAGACTTGCGAGGGTTAACACTCTTAAATGTCTTACTCACGTCATTCATGGAGAACGAGAGCCCACAGTCCTTGGGAGCGGGCCGCGTCGGTGGAACTGTGTTATCCTCAAAGTGGCAAAAAGGTGTTTAGCTTGTCTGGGAGCAAGACATCGGTGTCCGCAACGTGGCTGGTTTTCCCATTGTACTCTGTGATTGTATGTAGACCCTGCCACATACGTCTCGTGTCTGAGCCGTTGAATTGCGACTCAACTTTGTCTCTGTGCTGATGTTTTGCCTGTTTGATTGCCTTACGGAGGGAATAGCTACACTGTTTGTATTCAACCATATTCCCAGTCACCTTGCCATGGTTAGATGCAGTGGTTCGTGCTTTCAGTTTTGCGCAAATGCTGCCATCTATCCACGGTTTCTGGTTTGGGTAGGTTTTGATAGTCACCGTTGGAACAACATCCCCTATACACTTCCTGATGAACTCAGTCACCGTGTCCGTGGAAGCGTCAATGTTATTCTCAGAGGCTACCCGGAACATATCCCAGTCTGCGTGATCAAAGCAATCTTGAAGCATGGATTCCGATTGGTCAGACCAGCGTTAGACCTTAGCATGGGTACTTCCTGTTTGAGTTTCTGCCTATAGGAAGGGAGGAGCAAAATGGAGTCGTGATCTGATTTGCCGAAGAGAGGGCGGGGGAGTGCCTTGTAGGCATCTCAAAAAGGCGAGTAGCAGTGATCTAGTGTTTTCCCTAAATGAGTCAATGTGTTGGTAGCGTTTTCCTCAAATTTGCTTTGTTAAAATCCCCAGCTACAATAAATGTCCATTGTAGTTCCTTGAGGGCCGTGGTATCGGCTTAAGGGGGAATGTACACGGCTGTGACTATAACCAAAGATAATTCTCTTGGGAGGTAATACGGTCGGCATTTGATTGTGAGGTATTCTAGGTCGGGTGAACAAAAGGACTTCAGTTTCTGTATGTTATCACAATCACACCACGAGTAGTTAATCATGAAGCATATAACCCACCTTTCTTCTTCCTGGAGAGTTATTTATTCCTGCCTGCGTGATGAACTGAGAACCCATCTGGCTGTATGTACGGGGACAGTATATCCCGAGAGAGCCATGATTCCGTGAAACAGAGTACACTACCGGTCAAACATTTTTGAAAACCTACTCATTCAAGGGTTTTTCTTTATTTTTACTATTTTCTACATTGTAGAACAATTGTGAAGACATCAAAACTATGAAATAACACATATGGAATCGTGTAATAAAAAGTGTTAAACCAATCAAAATATATTTTCTTCTTCAAAGTAGCCACCATTTGCCTTGATGACAGCTTTGCACACTCTTGGCATTCTCTCAACCAGCTTCATGAGGTAGTCACCTGGAATGCATTTCAATTTACAGGTGTGCCTTGTTAAAAGTTAATTTGTGGAAATGTTTTCCTTCTTAATGCGTTTGAGCCAATCAGTTTTGTTGTGACTAGGTGGGGGGGGATACAGAAGATAGCCCTATTTGGTAAAAGACCAAGTCCATATAATGGCAAGAACAGCTCAAATAAGCCTTACTTTGAGAAGGTCAGTCAATGAATATCAGTCAACTTGGAAAATGTCAGGAACTTTCAAAAGTTTTTTCAAGTGCAGTTGCAAAAACCATCAAGTGCTATGATGAAACTGGCTCTCATGAGGCTCAGAAATTGCAGCCCAAATAAATGCTTCACAGAGTTCAAGTAACAGACACATCTCAACATCAACTGTTCAGAGGAGACTGTGTGAATCAGGCCTTCATGGTCGAATTGCTGCAAAGAAACCACTACTAAAGGACACCAATAAGAAGAAGAGACTTGCTTGGGCCAAGAAACACAAGCAATGGACATTAGACCGGTGGAAATTTGTCCTTTGGTCTGGAGTCCAAATTTGAGATTTTTGGTTCCAACTGCCGTGTCTTTGTGAGATGCGGTGTGGGTGAACGGATGATCTCTGCATGTGTATTTCTCACCGTAAATCTTGGAGGAGGAGGTGTTATGGTGCTTTGCTGGTGACACTGTCTGTGATTTATTTAGAATTCAAGGCACACTTAACCAGCATGGCTAACACAGCATTCTGCAGCGATACACCATCCCATCTGGTTTGAGCTTAGTAGGACTATCATTTGTTTTTCAACAGGACAATGACCCAACACACCTCCAGGCTGTGTAAGGGCTATTTGACCAAGGAGGAGAGTGATGGAGTGCTGCATCAGATGACCTGGCGTCCACAATCCCCCGACCTCAACCAAATTGAGTTGGTTTGGGATGAGTCGGACCGCAGAGTGAAGTAAAAGCAGCCAACAAGTGCTCGGCATATGTGGGAACTCCTTCAAGACTGTTGGAAAAGCATTCCAGGTGAAGCTGGTTGAGAGAATGCCAAGAGTGTGCAAAGCTGTCATCAAGGCAAAGGGTAGCTATTTGAAGAATCTCAAATTTAAAATATATTTTGATTGGTTTAACACTTCTTTGGTTATTACATGATTCCATATGTGTTATTTCATAGTTTTGATGTCTTCACTATTATTTTACAATGTAGAAAATAGTAAAAATAAAGAAAAACCTTTGAATGAGTAGGTGTTCTAAAACCTTTGACTGGTAGTGTATGTTACAGTCCCTGATGTCTCTCTGGAAGGAGATCTTCGCCTTGAGCTCGTCTACTTAATTGTCCAGAGACTGAACATTTGCGAGTAATGTACTCGGAAGTGGTTGATGGTGTGCCCGTCTCCTAAGTCGGACTAGTAGTCCACTCCGAATATCTCTTCTCCGCCAGCGGTGACTTGGAGCAGCCTCTGGGATAAGTTCAATTGCCCTGGGGGGTACGAACAAAGGATCCAATTCGGGAAAGTCGTATTCCTGGTCGTAATGCTGGTGAGTTACTGCTGCTCTGATATCCAAAAGTTATTTCCGGCTGTATGTAATAACACAAAAAACTTTCTGGGCTAATAATGTAAGAAATAATACTGCTGGGGCGCTCATCCACCTGACTTCCCGCTGGACTTCATCCCTAAGTCCCTGTTCGGCCTCAACGACAGATCGTCAGGTTCTCGTCAGCCCTAGAAATTAATTAGCAGTCTGAAAATGTCATAAACATTGCCTTGCTTGACCATGCTGTAGGTCATGTAACTGTTTGTTACATGCAATATGTTTTGTGGACTTCACCGAATAGATGTTGCTTCTCCGGTTTTGTAATGAAACAAATGTGTGGTTGAATTTATTCTTCCACTGTGTCTTCTTATTGGCTCGGTCTTAGGCCTGTATATCAGGGTGTCAGGCATATGAACTAATAGGTTATTGAGCAAACAACGCAATTATCAAAACACATACAGTGGGTTGTAACATGGCTTTTTTGGGGGGATTGGCTTCCCCAGTGATTTTACCCAAGCACCGCTACTGGCAGGGCCAAGGGTGTGTCCCATCTTGTGTGCAGCACCAGAGTGAGATTTGCGCAGGTTAGCGGTCACTAGTTGGCACAGCCACAAAGTCATAAAATCTGATATTAAACCTAACCACACTGCTAACCCTAATGCCTAACCCTAACCTTAAATTAAGACCAAAAATCTTTAAAAAAAATCCATAAATTTTTACAATATGGAAAATGTTGACTTTGCAGCTGGCCTAAGGGGAAATCATTCAGTTCTGCCTCCAGGACAAGACAATAAACAATAGATGTCAACCTGCAAGATTTGCAGTGCCTTTCACCATATAGTTTGCAGTGCTTTCCCTTATTCTTCCTATATTGTCTACCGTGCCCTATCAGAATAATTCAGTGTGCAGTGTATTGTAGTGTGTCACCATGCCCTATACTTATCTGGGCTGGGAGTAGTGGGGAGAGTAACATACCTGAGGGGAGGCTCTATTGGGGGAATGGTACAGTCTGCTGTGGGAGGTGGAAAAGGGGGTCCAGTACATGTTAAACTATGCATTTTTAATAAAACGTACCTTTGAGTTGGTTGTGTGCTAGAGAACTTTAAATTCTGTGTTGGGTGGAGTTATAGGGGTTCACTCTAAACTGTGGCATGTACACCTTGGGGAACAGAACTATGAACAGAATAAAGGTATAATGTAAAACCTTCTAGTTTTTGCATTTGAGCTTTTTGCATTTGAGGCTAGATCAGTTAACTACTTCCTCCACTATTCAAAATGTATAAACTAAGACAGTCAGATTATATTATAGTGAAGTATTTTTGTGATGCATGCAGCATGTCATAATATATTAAAGCCTACCATTTAGAGAAAGTACAGAAGTTATAAGTAAATACGTTTTTAGTAGACCGGGTGTTCAAAGCACACTGTCTAACCAGATCACTGTCTCACTGGAGGTGCCAAACACACAGCTACCACCAGTAAGTGAGTTATCAAACAGCAAAGAGAATATTCCCAGAGTGTTTCAGCTGTCTGCTCTACTCTGTTCTGTGCGGGCTGTTACATAAAGGCTGTCCTAAAAACGCTGCCATCTAATTCTGCTCACAGCGCTGTTCGTTGTCTGTCTGAGTAATCTCCTTTTTTTCCTCTGGCTGTGTCTGTGATGACCCAGTTTGCCTGCCTCTGCCTCCTCACTCAGAACACAACCAGAACACACATGCTGCATCTGAAATAGCACTCTATTCCCTATATGGTGAACTACTTTTGGACAGAGCCATGCACTACCTTTGACCGGAGCAGTCTCAGTGCTCTGTCTGTGTCTGAAATTGCACCCACACTATTCAATGAAAAGTAGTGCATTGCATAGGGAATAGGGTGACATTTCAGACGTTGTCACAGAGCACTGAGTCACAGGGCACTGAGTTTGCTCTGGGCATTAGACGGGACTGACAGAGAGAGAGAGAGAGAGAGAGAGAGAGAGAGAGAGAGAGAGAGAGAGAGAGAGAGAGAGAGAGAGAGTTCATGCCTGTTGGTATCATGTCTCCCCAAACACAGTCCTAGTGCTGGAAATAGCTGTCAGTAATCCAGTGTGCAGACAGAATGTTCTGTCTTTTTCATGCACACACTGACAGCTTTTCATACCCATCAAAACACAGCCAGCCTGGCTCACTGTTCAATCCCTTCTTACTCATCCCCCTCTCCATCTTCTCTCCTGTTCTCTACTCTCCTCTACTGTTCTCCCCATCTCCTTTCCTCCCCTCTCATCTCTTCTCCTCCCACCTCGGCTCAACCCAGCTGATGAACTCATTAATTTACGCTGCTGCTGTATTCATTCATATATTATTCCATATTCTCATGCCAACGTCAACACAGGACCCGACCCACATATGAAATATTACCCAATACCCACACAACCATGTGGTAGCATAGAACCAGTCACTGTATTAGAAATTGATGTGCTATGGAGAACAGGTTTAGTCAAGTAGCTGACTAGTAGTTGATTAGTTGTCAGTTTCTTTTAACATGAATAAATTCTTCAAAAAGCGACGTTTTGTGGGTTAACTGTGTGATATGCTAGGTACAGTGCATTCGGAAAGTATTTTTCCACATGTTGTTATGTTACAGCCTTATTCTAAAATGGATTAAATTAATTTTTTTCCTCAAGAATCTACACACAATATCCCATAATGACAAAAACAAAAAAACAGGTTTTTAGAAATGTTTGCAAAAAAACAGAAATACCTTATATACATAAGTATTCAGACCCTTTGCTATGATACTCGAAAGTGAGCTCAGGTGCATCCTGTTTCCATTGATCATCCTTGAGATGTTTCTACAACTTGATTGGAGTCCACCTGTGGTAAATTCAATTGTTTAGAAATTATTTGGAAAGGCACCCACCTGCCTATATAAGGTCCCACAGTTGACAGTGCATGTCAGAGCAAAAACCAAGCCATGAGGTCGAAGGAATTGTCCGTAGAGCTTTGAGACAGGATTGTGTCAAGGCACAGACCTGGGGAAGGGTACCAAAAAATGTCTGCAGCATTGAAGGTCCCCAAGAATACAGTGGCCTCCATCACTCTTAAATGGAAGAAGTTTGTAACCATCAAGACTCTTCCTAGAGCTGGCCGCCCGGACAAACTGAGCAATCGGGTGACCAAGAACCCGATGGTCACTGACAGAGCTCCAGAGTTCCTCTGTGGAGATGGGAGAACCTTCCAGAATGACAACCATCTCTGCAGCACTCCACCAATCAGGCCTCTATGGTAGAGTGGCCAGACGGAAGCCACTCTTCAGTAAAAGGCACAAGACAGCCCACTTGGAGTTTGCCAAAGGGCACCTAAAGGACTCTCAGACCATGAGAAACAAGATTCTCTGGTCTGATGAAACCAAGATTGAACTCTTTGGCCTGAATGCCAAACGTCACGTCTGGAGGAAACCTGGCACCATTGTTGTGGAAATTAATCACTATACTTTATCAAAAATCAAAGTCCTTCCAGAGATTCTGTAGAATCAAGAGTGACTTTATTTCAATTCAACAAAGCCTGTGCTGGTCTGCAGAGTAGCCCTCCTCTCACTCTTTCTCTCCCTCTATATATAGTCTCCTTCACCCAGATCCTAGCTTAAAATCCCTCCCTCTTCAGTTTCCCGCTCTTTATCGCTCCGCCCACTTCCTTTGTCTATAATGGCGGCTAAATTCGACTTTCATTCAGTTCAGAATCAATAGTAATACAATCAATCAATCCCTTATCTTGAAAAAACACTTGTGTTAGTTTAAATTCTGTTCAACCCCGGCCCTCCTGGGCTTGACCTGAAGACTGATTGTTGGACATGACAGGTCCATACTTAAATATTTCAAACATACACAAAACCCCACCCCATCATGCTGTAATCAATCAAGAAGATACCCCAGGAGAACTCTGTCCAACCCTGGCCGCTCCTTCCACTTTGTTTGAGGAGAGAGGCAAAAGGCCACAGTCTGGTTTCAGTCTCTCTGATAAAGTAGGACAGCCATGGATTTAAATAAGAGCGAGCAATTCGACCCTAGGTCAGATTCCCACTTTACCCACACACACACACAGTGAAATGATCTAATTAAGTTCCTGGCCCAGCAACAAAGAATTCTAACTCTATGTTCGTGATTAACCCAGTTTTATCTCATAGTCCACTAAAGAATATCCATCATATCCCCCCATATGGGATTACTAATCCCATAAATTTACAAAAGTACATTATGTTTATGCTATCAATCACAGTCTTTGCATTCAAGGTTAAACTCATAATGAACAATATCTACTTCCAATATAAGTGTTAGTATCCTAACACATTAAAACTAACGTAGCGTTGTTTTAGCCATACTACCTAGGACATGTTTAAGAATAGTGTCAACATCTTTAACTCACATAACTTCATTCAGATCAATCAGTCAGCTTACAATTCATAATCATAATCAAATGAATTTCCTGAAACAAATTTAGAATGACAATTCTTAGTTAGTCACCTTGGTTCCATCGTTCAAAGTTAAAACTCTCACCTTGGCACATACTGACACTGGCAGAATGTACATTTATATTATCCATAATTCTAGCATTAGCTTCCTCGTAAAGAGAATTACAACAGATCAGTATCTCAATGCATTCCTGGTCTAAATTACTATACATTTAGCAGTGTATAATACCTCCTTAATCAACCTACTACCTCAAATAACAATCCCTTCCTCCCCCGGCACTCAATCTTCTGGCGTGTCTTCATTATGTTCTTCAGATAGCTTCATAGTCCATCTTGGATTGCCCATGGCAATGACCCAATTCCAATGTCACACCTGAGCCGCCCCACCTCTACCTCCATTCTGTTTTGTCCATTTTGCCAACCAGTATACCCAAACTATGAGAAATGTTGTATTTGAATAGATCCATCTTCCTGCCCACTCCACATGGACTCCTGTCACATTCTTGAAAGAAAAAGCATGCGAGAAAAGGCAGTTGATTGCTTCGATTGGATGCTGGTTCTGATTCAGGTCTCCTGGTAGAGGTGGTACTGGACAGGAACGTCTTCAACGCCTTTGTTGCTCCTCTTCAGCTGGGTAGAGGGTTTCTATTGAGGTTCACACCGTTCTGGACCGAATTATCTCTGCTATGCATTAAGACACCATCCATAATAACCTTGAGAAAGGGCAGATCATAACAGTTTAGTTGAGTTCATTTCCAATCCAAAACATCCCTATAAGCATTGACTATATGACAAATTATTATGTTTCACCACTCATTCTTAATACCAATTTCTCATACTTGATCCTGCTGCCTGATAGATTTTTCTTTGAGGGGTCCCTGCATTCCAAAGGCTATCTGTATAAATGCCACCGTTTCACATTCTCCCTTGAATTCTCCCAAATTATATAACCCAATTGTTTTATTGTAACATTCCTATATTTGCTCATAGTCTATTTGATATTACTCTGGTGTTTCCCTTTTCCTTGTTCCTATTCTAACAATTGCTTACACTTCTCTCCTCATCCGGGTTGATTATAAAATTGTTTATATGTAGGATTTCCTAAATATGACAAAAATTCTGCTAGGCAATATGGTCTTTCCGAGTTCCTTAAATGACAGGAATTGTGGTTAAACATAGCACATTCCTGGTAATTGTGGGGATTCGGAACTACTGTTAATTATTTTAAAGGAGATGAAGTGCATACTAGATAGTTTTCTTTCTTTAGTTTTAATGTAGTATATTGTGCCCATCTATACCAGTCATTGTTTAGCGCCTCCTTCCATTCCCTTTCTTCTGTATTTGGTATGGCTCTAACAGGTACATGGTTTAGTGCACTTTCCCAAGGAACAACTACTCCAACAACACTTCCCCTTGGAAATGTAACACTAAGTACTACATCAAATTGTTTATCCAAGTCTTGGGCTGCTATCCTTATGTCTATGATCCACCTGTCTTTTTCTTTTATTATCTTAAGGTCACAGTTACCCCATGTGATTTCCCCATAATCCTTGTGCTGGTTCCTCCCACACCAATAACCAGTTGACCCTCGTACTTTAATAGCGATCCCTTTCTGTATTTTAGTTATGGTTCCTGCCTGTGCAGGAATATACATTTTAATCCTGTCTGTTTCTCTTCTCTGTCTTGTTCTTTTGCTCTTTACTATTGTCAGTATGCCATTCCCCTTATTCTCAGGGGAACTACTCAAGGGCAGAGAAATCAATGATGGGGATATCTGGTGCGTCTTGAATGTCTGAAATATCTTGAAGATCTAGAAGGTCTTGAAGGTCTCGAAGGTCTCCCCTCCGCTGAGGGAATCAGCAAGAACCCGTAATTGCCATCATCCCCCATCTCCTGATTCTCGCCAGCTCCAGCATCCTCAGCTCGAAGTCATCGGTTCCCTCGTGGTACTCTGGTACAATGGTTTTGATGATACCAGGTCACGCTCCCCTCTATCCGTACAGCCGTTGGTGTAACCTGGATGACGATGTATGGTCACTTTAGCTGTTAACCTTCTTCCATCACTAGGGTCTCCGGATCAGCCAGAATCCCTCTCAATCCATCTACATCGGTCTGCGAAGAGTGCCCTTCTACCAGCCTACCCATAGGGAAGCTCGGAGTTACTGCTGCAAAGTCACACAAACACAGACAGACACAACAGAAGACAATGCTACCCAATGGCTGGGCCATCTTCCTCTCCTGGGGTTGGAACACTCCTATATTGGGAAACATGGATCTAAGTATCTGTCTCTGCCACTTTTACCATCATTGAGGTAGCCAACAACACCTGGTACGGGCCCCTCCACATAGGGTCTTTCCAGCTCTTTCTTCTGTAGTCTTTTACCATCACATAGTCTCCAGGGCGCAGAAAATGCTCAGATTCTCCTACTCAGTCGGGCAGAGTTACCTTCACCCATGGGAAGAAAGTCTTAAGAACATTGTTAGGTTAGTTGAGACACAGTATGCTACTTATGTCCTCTCATCCGTCAGGAGAAGCCTTGAGATTATGAAGCACACCTACTTGCAGCTTGTTGCAGTCCACTCGTTTCATAGACAGGCCTCCTCTACTCCCTGCCTCCTACCACAACTATACTTTCACAGGAAACATTTAACCTAACCAATAACACATTAATTACTACTGCTCACATACTTAATCCAATTTGCATATTTTACCACAAAAAAACATTAAAACCCCTGTAACCACAAAAACATTAAATCCCATGTAAACCATAAAAACATTAAATCCCATGTTACCAATACTTCCCCCCTTTGGACACATGCATCACATCGTGATTCATGTATTCAAAAAACAAAAACAACATCAATATTGCCTGTTAAACCAAAATAATAATCAAACTTAAAATGACAACCTTTGATAATATCTTAACCTAATTGTATTCCATAACATTATTCAAGGATATCTCTCCTTCAGGACTTACTCTCTCACTTCATCCTTGTCCTATTTGGAATGATATATAGGATTATTGCCAAATTATAAACTTCTTCATAATTATCAGTATTATAAATTACCCTTAACTCGGTATAAATTGCCTTAAACTCATCATCCTATGTCACTCGGTTTTCCAGTGTGAGTGATCAAATCACACTAGAAAATCAGGACAAAGGTCAGAGGTCATTCAACCTTTTAAATAAATGTTTCATTCTAGAGTAGACTAATTATTAAAAACCGTCATAAATGTTGTATCCTATGTGTACAGTAAGTCCTTAGTACAGCTCTTTTCAAAAGAAATCACACGTATTTACTTATCACTCAGTAAATAAAAGCCCCAAATACATGTGTTTGCCCCCTTAAGACATATCACATCTACCCCGTGAAAAGAACCCTAAAATTAAAAATAAAAATCCTATACAGCTAACATTTCATACTAAGTAGGTTGTTTGTGGTTATTTGAAAACCATATAGTAAAACAATGAACAAACAAAAAATTGTCAGGCCTTGTTTATATTCTCGGAAAATATTTCAAAGAAAAGAGAAAATCACTCCCCCCTTTTTCCTGGAAGAAAAAGTACACATTTGGTTAGTTTACATTATGATACCTCTTAACCAGTCCAAACAATCTAAATTCGACATTCTCACTCTCTACTCCCACATATCCTGATTCCCCCACTCAGAAAACCCTCAAGAACATCACTCGTGACTGCTCCCTTCCCCGATGAATTCCACAATCCAGTGCACATAAAATGAAATAAAGTCCCATAAGATTTAAACCCCTAGGCTTTTCTGTAGTCTCAAATACTGTCAATTTCTCAGTGTAAGGAATCAGTGATATTTGATCCCAAGTATCTATTAAAATGTTGTTTGAGATGTGGGTCTCCTACATCTCCATCATCATTCTTACTGTAGGGGATTTCCATCAATCCCAGAAAAAAGACTCCCAATCAAGACACATCAGACGTTATCATGTTTCATTAAGTGGAATATACACCTATAACATAACAAACCCATAACCACTTTCCAGTAATCTAATCATTTCAACCTGTTGCATTGATTTTAGTAAAAATATAAATTGTTGTGTAATCAATCCAGAACCTACAAAAAGTTAGTGCTGTCCCCTGTCCCCTAGTCCAAAATAAATGCTTCTCTATCTACCCTGATTTGGTCCTTCCCATGAGTTCTAAGACTGCTGCCATTCATCTTAGCTGGTGCAATTTCTTTGCCAACTTCCCTGTTGTGGTTGCCTAGGCACCCACGGCTTGGTAGGACAATCCCTTCTCATATGTCCTGATTGATTGCACCCCCAGCAGACACCTGGTCTTCTTGGTCCACCATTCTGGTATGTCTGATGCTGTGGTTGGTACCATTGATTCTTGGGTCCATTTTAAATTTTTCTTGTTTTGCCACTGTCTAGGGGATTGTTGTGTGTACACATTCACTACTGGGAAGGCAGGAGCTCTTTGGCCTTGCTGCTGAGGCGGTATCTGTTGACAATCTTGGAGAACAGGTGTAGCTTGTGTTTTCTTTTTGTCCTTTCTTGTCAGCTCTTCCAGCTGCAACTGTCCCAGTTTTCTCAGAATCTCTCTCCACTGCTTCGCCAATTTCCGTTCATGCCTCCTGTATTTCTCCATTGCGTGGATAATATGGTCGCAGAATTCCTTGCGTGATTCTGACGTTAATCCCACCACACCTTCCAGTCTGCTTCTGATAGGTGTTGCCATTGCCTCCATCAGTGATGTCCTGAATAGTGTTGTCATCAATGGATTCCCCTCTGGGTCTTTTTCTGTTTCTTGTCGCCACTTCTTGAGCTGATCCTCCAGGTCACCTTTAGGGTCTATTTTGGCTGGATTCTCCATTCTCAGAGTGTGCCATAGTCCTGGCCTATAACTGTCAAAGGCCACTCCATCCAGTACCGTCCTCCGCACCGCTGGTATGAGGCCACCCCCCTGCAACAGGTCCTCCATTTTTGCCACTCCCACCACCCTGGCCAGCAATGCCTTCAAGTCTCCCACCACCAGCAGCTTCCCCATCGTTTGTTCTTCAAATGTTCTAATCCATTTCCCTGCTCGGTCATGCAGGTTAGGCAGTCTAGTCACCAGGCCTTCCAGGTCCAGCAATCCCCCTCAGTCCTCCATAACAGTCTATATCTAAATGTGATTGTTCTCCTCTTCCTGGTGGAAACCTGTTGCTTCCCTTTTTCCTCTTCTATCTCTACATTCCCTGTTATTGAGACTAGACCTGTGACCTGAGAATACTGCCCCCCTTCGGTGTATGGTGGTGGTGTAGTTAAACCAGCCTTTTTTGGTTCACTCTCCCTCTGCATTATTATCCTTCTAGCCTTTGCTATGCTGTCCCTCCAACTCTTTCCTTCCTCCCAAAATATTTTCAAGATTTCTCTCTCATGCTCTCTCTTCTTCTTTCTTTTCTCCCCTGTTTTATAGTTATTTATTAGGGTATCCATTTCCTCACATACTGTTACATCAAAGGTTCCCTCCTTTGGCCATTTAGTTGCTATTGTCCTGGTTATTTTTTCCCATTTATCAGAGATTTTACCAATCTCTTTACTATTTTTTGGGAACCTTCTCTTCATGATTGCTACTGGTGTTCCTGCCATCTCTACTTCCTGTGTTCTTGGTCTCCCTTTGTGGTTCAGTGTCTATATTAGGGTGTAAGGTAAATTATTCCTGTTAACTTTCTCCGGTAAACGTTTTTATATCCCTCAGTTAATGGTATTCTTCTTCCTAATATATCTTCATACTCTTCTTCTTTCCTTAAATGAGATGTTATCCCTTGCCTTTCCTTTACTATCCTTCTTATCCTTGTATCATTACTGGATCAATGACATATGTAATAACTGTTTCGCATTACATTGTGCCTTTTTCTGTTAATGTTGTAATTGTAGCCTATTGCATTAATTTAGTTTAAAATACAAACTTGTTGCTGAACAAATCTAGAACCTACATAAAGTTGGTACTATCCCATCAGTATAATAATTAAAACTACCTACACTCCACTGGTCCACGTAATCGAAAACAAATTATCATTTTAGAATTCATTAACTATTTGCATACGTCACTGGTGTTACGCAAACTATATAATAAAGTAATAACAATTAGAATATGTCAAATAAATGTTTTCCATTCAACTATTCAGACTTCTGCTTCAAATGTCTCTTACCGCTCGATTCATACTCGCTGGACTGTCTCTCTTTTACCCGCGAACTAAAACATGGCATTAGTAAAGTCTATTCCCAAACCACCAATAACTAATAGCATATTTGCATTCATATTACTAAAATACATTACTTTCCTCTGTCTACCCAAACAATTCACCGTTGAAATTCTAACTTCCCTATTAAATTACTTTCCTTTGTTATCAATTAAAATCATCGCCACAGCTCTATCGCAATTGCCAGTCCGCTATTCAAATGTATGTACCTGTCCTTTCTGATTAGACTATACTTAATTTAAAAAAATACTTGCTATAATTGACCCGCATACACTCAATTCAAATCCATATTCAATTCAATATTCCAAATTACACCTCTATTCTCAGTAGTTTTTAAACTATCAACTCATTTGGCAACACAAAAATAACTATTTTACTCCCTCCACTATTCCTGTTGAATAAGTGAGTCGTTCAATTCGAACCCCGCAAACTACTAAATCCCAGTCTTACATCACAAAATCAACACTGACTGTTTTATCAATATACACAACCCATACCCATAGTTGAACTATAATCAGAAAATCTAGATTTTAGTCAGTAATGCAGAATCTATGCTTTATTGAAATGACAAGTAAATCCTCCTTTATTCCAATTATAATGGTCTGTATTTTTAGTATCTGGCACATACCACAATTATCAGAAAATAGCTTTACAGGACACAGATCTCACAAGCTCGAAGGGAATGACTTAGCAGTCCACGAGTCAAATCTACATTCATTAATTTGGAAAAAGATCTAACGAATTTAATCAAATGGATTATGTTCTTTCCCCCTAATATACTAAAATTCCTTTACTATATCACCTCTGCTCCAAAATGATAGGTAGTTATTATAATGCTTAATCTTATCATTCTATCACATGATCTATGTACTGTCTCCCACCCCCCACGTACGTCTACGTGTTTGGGCGCGCAAGCCATCACTTACATAGTATTCCACTTTTATCCAATCTCTAATAATCAATTACCCGCACATAACATTCATCATATTTTAATATATTCATATCAACCAAACCATTCGTATTTCTAATGATTCTTTATTACCACAAGTTAGTTTACCATAATTAGTCTAAGCAGACCATCAACTTTAACTACCTAGACCCCTCCCCTCAGTCATAGAATCCTCTCAGAATCCTATAGACTGGTCACAATTCACTGATCTTACACTATTCTATGCCAGGCAGTGTTGTACACCCCCCAATATAACATTATATAAAAGCTTATTATCCAAACCTATATACAGTGGGGAAAAAAAGTATTTAGTCAGCCACCAATTGTGCAAGTTCTCCCACTTAAAAAGATGAGAGAGGCCTGTAATTTTCATCATAGGTACACGTCAACTATGACAGACAAATTGAGAAAACGAAATCCAGAAAATCACATTGTAGGATTTTTAATGAATTTATTTGCAAATTATGGTGGAAAATAAGTATTTGGTCACCTACAAACAAGCAAGATTTCTGGCTCTCACAGACCTGTAACTTCTTCTTTAAGAGGCTCCTCTGTCCTCCACTCGTTACCTGTATTAATGGCACCTGTTTGAACTTGTTATCAGTATAAAAGACACCTGTCCACAACCTCAAACAGTCACACTCCAAACTCCACTATGGACAAGACCAAAGAGCTGTCAAAGGACACCAGAAACAAAATTGTAGACCTGCACCAGGCTTGGAAGACTGAATCTGCAATAGGTAAGCAGCTTGGTTTGAAGAAATCAACTGTGGGAGCAATTATTAGGAAATGGAAGACACAAGACCACTGATAATCTCCCTCGATCTGGTGCTCCACGCAAGATCTCACCCCGTGGGGTCAAAATGATCACAAGAACGGTGAGCATCAGTAACACACTACGCCGCCAGGGACTCAAATCCTGCAGTGCCAGACGTGTCCCCCTGCTTAAGCCAGTACATGTCCAGGCCCGTCTGAAGTTTGCTAGAGTGCATTTGGATGATCCAGAAGACGATTGGGAGAATGTCATATGGTCAGATGAAACCAAAATATAACTTTTTGGTAAAAACTCAACTCGTCGTGTTTGGAGGACAAAGAATGCTGAGTTGCATCCAAAGAACACCATACCTACTGTGAAGCATGGGGGTGGAAACATCATGCTTTGGGGCTGTTTTTCTGCAAAGGGACCAGGACGACTGATCCGTGTAAAGGAAAGAATGAATGGGGCCATGTATCGTGAGATTTTGAGTGAAAACCTCCTTCCATCAGCAAGGGCATTGAAGATGAAACATGGCTGGGTCTTTCAGCATGACAATGATCCCAAACACACCGCCCGGGCAACGAAGGAGTGGCTTCGTAAGAAGCCTTTCAAGGTCCTGGAGTGGCCTAGCCAGTCTCCAGATCTCAACCCCATAGAAAATCTTTGGAGGGAGTTGAAAGTCCATGTTGCCCAGCGACAGCCCCAAAACATCACTGCTCTAGAGGAGATCTGCATGGAGGAATGGGCCAAAATTCCAGCAACAGTGTGTGAAAACCTTGTGAAGACTTACAGAAAACGTTTGACCTGTGTCATTGCCAACAAAGGGTATATAACAAAGTATTGAGAGACTTCTGTTATTGACCAAATACTTATTTTCCACCATAATTTGCAAATAAATTCATTACAAATCCTACAATGTGATTTTCTGGATTTTTTTTTCTAATTTTGTCTGTCATAGTTGACGTGTACCTATGATGAAAATTACAGGCCTCTCTCATCTTTTTAAGTGGGAGAACTTGCACAATTGGTGGCTGACTAAATACTTTTTTTCCCCACTGTAACATTATCATACACACCTCTTTATCTCATCATCCAAACCTCAGAGTGTGACTCATTTTCCACATTTATCCCATTCCCATATCACATTCACACAACGTTGTTCTCAAACACGCTTAATCACTATTTGTATAACCTACAGGAATATTTTATTCTACCAACGGCCCCCAATTTGGAACGTTAACCCTATCACAGTTATTCATTTACTGTGGTCAATTTTACCATAATCCTACATTACTTCTATATTTCCCAAATGTAATGACCCCCTAGAAGATTGGCCAACATACAATGTGTATGCGTCATATGCTCGCACCCGTACACGTGACCTGTTCCTCCAACGAGATTAATCATACCCCTCCGGGAAAAGACACACACACTTTATGATCTTCTTCTCCCAGTAATGTGAATTTTCCACACTCCGTTAGTACATGAATATCCACATTCTGTTAATTCTCCTCTTACTAATGCAAGATTGGGCTTGCCCTTTCTTCACCAGAAGCTTCAAACAACCTAAAATATAGTCCCTTTCCTTACACTTTCTCCACAAATAAAAGGCTATTATTTGCAGGATTTCTTTTTATTGTCTGATCACTCACACAGATAAGCAGCCACTCGTGCTTAAATGAGTCAGACAGAATGAATCACTGAATGACTCACAGCCGCTCAAGCTAACCATTCACCCGTACGAGATGAGCAGACCTACTCTATCTAATTTCTTTCTCTATACTTTTAAGCCCTGATGGCTGTTCACAACCGTTCACCTACCTGAGAAGAACGGCGCGACTTCCAATTTATGGTGTCACCTACTCCGGATGACCTACTCTTTTACCCGATTAGCTGTCTAATTTGTGCATCACCTCACACAGGATGATGTACACCTACCCGAGCAGTCCTCTAACGATGAACTCCACGTTAGAGCGGTACCGTAGGCCCTCTCAATCTTATGTACAACTCTTGGCTAGCCACCTGCCCGTTCGTCCTCTGGAGTGCTAACCCTAGCTCTCCACAGCGGTACCACAGGATTTAACTTATTTACACTTATCAACAATAACATTGCATGCATGCTTATTTCTCATTTCAACAAAAACTCTGTACTTTTCCTAAATTTGGTCCTTGATGCTGGAGAGAACACTTCAGCTTGATCGAATCACACAGTTCTATGCTAATAGTAAGTACGCTGCTTACCTTTATTTAACAGTGGCCACTGTATCTGTGTGACTCGCTCAAACTTCCTCCGACAGCCAAGCACTCAAAGATCTCTATTAACAGGTCCCTTCGTGGTCGCCAAATATGTTGTGGAAATAAATCACTATACTTTATCAAAAATCAAAGTCCTTCCAGAGTTTTTGTAGAATCATGAGTGACTTTATTTCAATTCAACAAAGCCTGTGCTGGTCTGCAGAGTAGCCCCCCTCTCACTCTTTCTCTCTCTCTCTGTATATAGTCTCCTTCACCCACATCCTAGCTTAAAATCCCTCCCTCTTCAGTTTCCCGCTCTTTATCGCTCCGCCCACTTCCTTTGTCTATAATGGCGGCTAAATTCGACTTTCATTCAGTTCAGAATCAATAATAATACAATCAATCAATCCCTTATCTTGCAAAAACACTCATGTTAGTTAGAAGATATCCCAGGAGAGACCAAGGTTTAGCCTGAACTCTGTCCAACCCTGGCCGCTCCTTCCACTTTGTTTGAGGAGAGAGGCAAAAGGCCACAGTCTGGTTTCAGTCTCTCTGATAAAGTAGGACAGCCATGGATTTAAATAAGAGCGAGCAATTCGACCCTAGGTCAGATTCCCACTTTACCCACACACACACACACAGTGAAATGATCCAATTAAGTTCCTGGCCCAGCAACAAAGAATTCTAACTCTATGTTCGTTATTAACCCAGTTTTATCTCATAGTCCACTAACAAATATCCATCACCATCCCTATGGTGAAGTATGGTGGTGGCAGCATCATGCTGTGGGGATGTTTTTCAGAGGCAGGGACTGGGAGACTAGTCAGGATCGAGGGAAAGATGAACGGAGCAAAGAACAGAGAGATTCTTGATGAAAACCTGCTCCAGAGCGCTCAGGACCTCAGACTGAGGCGAAGGTTCACCTTCCAACAGGACAACGACCCTAAGCACATAGCCAAGACAATGCAGGAGTGGCTTCGGGACAAGTCTCTGAATGTCCTTGAGTGGCCCAGACAGAGCCCGGACTCGAACCCGATCGAACATCACTGGAGAGACCTGAAAATAGCTGTGCAGCAACGCTCCCCATCCGACCTGACAGAGTTTGAGAGGATCTGCAGAGAAGAATGGGAGAAACTCCCCAAATACAGGTGTGCCAAACTTGTAGCACCATACCCAAGAAGACTCGAGACTGTAATCACTGCCAAAGGTGCTTCAAAGAAAGTACTTAATAAAGGGTCTGAATACTTATATAAATATGATATTTGATATTAAAACCTGTTTTTTGCTTCGTCATTATGGGTATTGTGTGTAGACTGCTTAGGGCAAAAAAACAATTCTAGCCATTTTAGAATAAGGCTGTAACATAACCCTTGTATGAGTAGTTGTGTCCAAACCTTTGACTTGTACTGTATATACAGTGGGGGAAAAAAGTATTTAGTCAGCCACCAATTGTGCAAGTTCTCCCACGTAAAAAGATGAGAGAGGCCTGTAATTTTCATCATAGGTACACGTCAACTATGACAGACAAATTGAGATTTTTTTTCTCCAGAAAATCACATTGTAGGATTTTTTATGAATTTATTTGCAAATTATGGTGGAAAATAAGTATTTGGTCAACTACAAACAAGCAAGATTCCTGGCTCTCACAGACCTGTAACTTCTTCTTTAAGAGGCTCCTCTGTCCTCCACTCGTTACCTGTATTAATGGCACCTGTTTGAACTTGTTATCAGTATAAAAGACACCTGTCCACAACCTCAAACAGTCACACTCCAAACTCCATTATGGCCAAGACCAAAGAGCTGTCAAAGGACACCAGAAATAAAAATTGTAGACCTGCACCAGGCTGGGAAGACTGAGTCTGCAATAGGTAAGCAGCTTGGTTTGAAGAAATCAACTGTGGGAGCAATTATTAGGAAATGGAAGACATACAAGACCACTGATAATGTCCCTCGATCTAGGGCTCCACGCAAGATCTCACCCCGTGGGGTCAAAATGATCACAAGAACGGTGAGCAAAAATCCCAGTACCACACGGGGGGACCTAGTGAATGACCTGCAGAGAGCTGGGACCAAAGTAACAAAGCCTACCATCAGTAACACACTACGCCGCCAGGGACTCAAATCCTGCAGTGCCAGACGTGTCCCCCTGCTAAAGCCAGTACATGTCCAGGCCCGTCTGAAGTTTGCTAGAGTGCATTTGGATGATCCAGAAGAGGATTGGGAGAATGTCATATGGTCAGATGAAACCAAAATAGAACTTTTTGGTAAAAACTCAACTCGTCGTGTTTGGAGGACAAAGAATGCTGAGTTGCATCCAAAGAACACCATACCTACTGTGAAGCATGGGGGTGGAAACATCATGCTTTGGGGCTGTTTTTCTGAAAAGGGACGAGGACGTCTGATCCGTGTAAAGGAAAGAATGAATGGGGCCATGTATCGTGAGATTTTGAGTGAAAACCTCCTTCCATCAGCAAGGGCATTGAAGATGAAACGTGGCTGGGTCTTTCAGCATGACAATGATCCCAAACACACCGCCCGGGCAACGAAGGAGTGGCTTCGTAAGAAGCATTTCTAGGTCCTGGAGTGGCCTAGCCAGTCTCCAGATCTCAACCCCATAGAAAATCTTTGGAGGGAGTTGAAAGTCCGTGTTGCCCAGCGACAGCCCCAAAACATCACTGCTCTAGAGGAGATCTGCATGGAGGAATGGGCCAAAATACCAGCAACAGTGTGTGAAAACCTTGTGAAGACTTACAGAAAAAGTTTGACCTGTGTCATTGCCAACAAATGGTATATAACAAATTATTGAGAAACTTTTGTTATTGACCAAATACTTATTTTCCACCATAATTTGCAAATAAATTCATAAAAAATCCTACAATGTGATTTTCTGGATTTTTTTTTTTCTCATTTTGTCTGTCATAGTTGACATGTACCTAATTACAGGCCTCTCTCATCTTTTTAAGTGGGAGAACATGCACAATTGGTGGCTGACTAAATACTTTTTTCCCCCACTGTATATACAGTGAGGAAAAAAGTATTTGATCCCCTGCTGATTTTGTACGTTTGCCCACTGAGAAAGACATGATCAGTCTATAATTTTAATGGTAGGTTTATTTGAACAGTGAGAGACAGAATAACAACAAAAGAATCCAGAAAAATGCATGTCAAAAATGTTATGAATTGATTTGCATTTTAATGAGGGAAATAAGTATTTGACCCCTCTGCAAAACATGACTTAGTACTTGGTGGCAAAACCCTTGTTGGCAATCACAGAGGTCAGATGTTTCTTGAAGTTGGCCACCAGGTTTGCACACATCTCAGGAGGGATTTTGTCCCACTCCTCTTTGCAGATCTTCTCCAAGTCATTAAGGTTTTGAGGCTGACATTTGGCAACTCGAACCTTCAACTTCCTCCACAGATTTTTTATGGGATTAAGGTCTGGAGACTGGCTAGGCCACTCCAGGACCTTAATGTGCTTCTTCTTGAGCCACTCCTTTGTTGCCTTGGCCGTGTGTTTTGTTCTTGCATGGAGCTCCAGGCCGAGGGAGATTGACAGTTATTTTGTGTTTCTTCCATTTGCGAATAATCGCACCAACTGTTGTCACCTTCTCAACAAGCTGCTTGGCGATGGTCTTGTAGCCCATTCCAGCCTTGTGTAGGTCTAAATTCTTGTCCCTGACATCCTTGGAGAGCTCTTTGGTCTTGGCCATGGTGGAGAGTTTGGAATCTGATTGATTGATTGCTTCTGTGGACAGGTGTCTTTTATACAGGTAACAAACTGAGATTAGGAGCAATCCCTTTAAGAGTGTGCTCCTAATCTCAGCTTGTTACCTGTATAAAATACACCTGGGAGCCAGAAATCTTTCTGATTGAGAGGGGGTCAAATACTTATTTCCCTCATTAAAATGCAAATCAATTTATAACATTTTTGACATTCTGGATTTCGTTGTTGTTATTCTGTCTCTCACTGTTCAAATACACCTACCATTAAAATGATAATTTCTTTGTCAGTGGGCAAACGTACAAAATCAGCAGGGGATCAAATACTTTTTTCCCTCACTGTATACACTACCGTTCAAAAGTTTGGGGTCACTTAAAAATGTCCTTGTTTTCGAAAGAATAGCATTTTTTTTGTCCATTAAAATAACATCAAATTGATCGGAAATACAGTGTAGACATTGTTAATGTTGTAAATGGCTATTGTAGCTGGAAATGGCTGATTTTTAATGGAATATCTACATAGGCGTACAGAGGCCCATTATCAGCAACCATCAGTCCTGTGTTCCAATTGCACGTTGTGTTTGCTAATCCTAGTTTATCATTTTAAAAGGCTAATTGATAATTAGAAACCCCTTTTGCAATTATGTTAGCACAGCTGAAAACTGTTGTGCTGATTAAAGAAGCAATAAAACTGGCCTTCTTGATTTGAACTTGAAGGGCAGACAGGTTACCAAAATCTCAAAGAAGGTAATAATTATTACGACTGGGGAGGGTCCGAAAATGACCCTAAGTAAATAGCTATTACAAAAATAAACTAGTCCGAAATTACATGGAGTGAATTGCAATCACAAATGTAAACTAGTTAATATTGTCATTGTACGAATTGCAGTGTAACAGTATAAACAGGGAAATAATTATCATCGTGTGAGATGGATGTGTCGGGAGTAGCGTATCCGACTGGATATTTGCTAGAACTTTGCAAACAAGTTTAGCAAATGATTGTATAAGGTCGTATATGTGTGAGACTTAATCCATCGGGAGACGTGATCATTATTTCAAGGAAGGAGCAAAAAATAAGTCGCGTGAGAAAAATTGGGTAACTTACTCTTTTCATGAAACCGGAGTTTTAAATAAAAACTCTTGGTTAGGGGTTAAATACTTTTAAATGGTTAATTACAAAAGCAGATCATACGTTGGCTCAAGAGGGCACTAAGATATTAGCTCCTACGAAAATAATTCGGGATTGAATTATTTAAAAAAAAACAAGAAGGGGGGGATTTCTTATTGTTCCACCATGGGAAAGACATCTTCTAAAGAAGTCAGAGAATTAACGGGGGATGAAAGATATATGTTAGGAAGAGATCTAAGAAATATGTTTTATGGATCCATTTGGGAGAAGAGGTATGGATTTATTGGGCATCTCGATGTTGCAAAGTTAGAAAATATGATTACGCAAATGTATATCAACTGTGGAGCAAATGTTAAAAAACAGCGAGCGGAGGGGCTAGAGACAGCGAGGGTATGGCTTTTTGAAGCGCGAAGGAGAGAGGAAGGAGAAAAGAAAAAAAAGTTAGAGATGCAGAGAGAAAGGGATATACAGAAAAAAGAAGTTTCAGGGCCTCCCCCAGAGCAAAGAGCAGAGAGGTTATATCCAGAGTTGGTAGAGCAAGCTTGGAAAGAAAGCCCAGATGATACCGTTGTCATGTGTAAAAGAAGATTAGGGGTGATCCCCGTCCCTCCCCCACCATATGACGGCCAAGCCGGAATGTTGGAAGGGCGGGAAGACGGGGGGCAGAGTAAAGAGGCCAGTGAAGAGAACAAAGAGGGGGAAGTTTTACAAAAGGAAATAGTCAGGTTAAGGGTAGAATTGGATAGAGAAAAAGAGGCAGGAAAAGCTAGAGAGAGTAAACACAGAGAGTTTAAGAACAGGGAGTTAAAAAGATTAGAAAACTACAATAAGCCAGGGAAGAAAGAGTGGTTAGATGATGAGGAAGGGGATGACCAGTACCCTTTGATAGCCTTGCCGAACCCAAGGGCTGGGGAGGAGCATGCACCAGACACACTGGATGTATATAGGGCATGGACACAGCGAGATGTAGTGAGAGCTGTAGAGGGTGTAGTGCACCCTAAGACAGGAATAGAGGGGTTCAGGAGGGATTTGGAGAGTCTAGCAGCAAGCTTTAAGTTAAACACAGGGGAAATTGAGAGGGCAGTCAGAACCCTAGTTGGGAAAGATTGGGCAGCTGTTCGGGGGCAGTGGGTTGCAGGGGATGCCAATGGAGCAGTCCTACCATGGGCAGATGATGGGCAATATGTTGGGAAAATAACTGAGTTGTGTAATAATTTAAGGGAACATTACCATAGACATGCTGACTTCTCCAAAGTACATGAATGTAAGCAGGAAGACAGTGAGACCATCAGCCAATACTTAGAGAGACTGAGAAATGTATTTAACGCAAATAGTGGGATACCTGAGCCTCCCCAGGGGCAGGGAGATGATACTCTGTACCATCAGCAGCTAAAAATAGCATTCCTTAGTGGAATGAGACCAGAAATAAGCAGGAATATTAAGAGGATTTTAGTGGGATGGGGAACTACATCGTTAGCCGAGGTCAAGAGATATGCAATCCATCATGAGCAGAATAGTAGACAGGATAGAGTAAGAAAGGAACAAAAGGGAGCAGAGTATTTAATGGCTACTCTAGGGGAGATAGCTGGTAGAGGTAGACTCCAGAAGAGGGGGGAGCGAGGCTTCGCTCTTTCCTGCCCTATGGGAAAGGAGGTAGGTGCTTTAACTGTGACAAAGAAGGACACTTTGTAAGGGAGTGTGGGGGGCCGTGTAAATACTGTAATGAGCCAGGTCATAACTATCGCGGCTGCTGCAATAAAAGAAGAGGCAAGCAAAATAATCGGGGGGGGGAAAGAGAAAGGGCCTACAAACACCCACCACCCAGTTCCGGTAGGGAGGAAGAGGAAGATGAGGCATGACTAGAGCAAGGGGAAGATAGTAAGACAGATAGTGAAGGAGAGGGGTCAGAGGATACCATTGATATGGGGTGTGAAGTGTTTGAATTGGAAACGATTGAATTGGCTCTGCAGCAAGAACAGAAACCATACCTCACCTTAACAATATTGGGGAAAAATATTAAATTATTGTGTGACACAGGGGCATGTCGCACAGCGATCTGTGTAGCCGACATACCCAAAGGAATTAGAATTAATGGGGAAAAAATCATGGTACGCTCGGCCTCGGGCCATCAATTTATAGAGCGATTATCGGCCCCGGTGACTTTAAAACATGAAGATTCAGGGGGAGAGGTATGCATACCTGTACTTGCATCAAGCCTGTGTCCGGTCAATTTGCTAGGAAGGGATGCCATGACTCAGTTGAACGTAGCTGTAAAGCCAACGCTGAGGGGTATGAAGGCATATGTCGTAAGGGATAATATGGTATTGAGCGGGGAGGGAAAACCATGCTATTGGTATAGCCAGGATCTGCTAAGAGGGGGACTCACAGACATACCGAAATCACTAATGGACCTAAGTAATGAGTTAGTGATTGGATCAACCAAGATGACGGTAGATGACTTACACTGTACATTATGGTGTAATGAGCACCAAGGCCCTAACCCAGATTATGAGGAAGAATTGTTAAAAACCACAGAAAAAACAATTGGGTTAAAATGGGTTCACTATGATAAAAAACGGGCAGCTGTAGAGGTGGAGTTAGGACCACAAAGCCAGAGACTGTACAGAGAAAGGTGGAGCCCCCATGTTTCCCTAGTGAAAGAACCTTCAGAGGAATGGTTATCACTAGGTAAATGGATAAAACAGGGGAAAAACATCACTGACTGGCAAAATACACCAAATGGGGATCAGTATAGCCACTCCACGGGGAGATATAGAAGAACATTGAATTGGAGAGCAAAAACCCAGCCCAGGGTCCACCTGGAGACAAATTTTAACGGATGACAGGAAGAGATTTTCTTAACTCAGGAACAGGAGGATGAGTTGGCAGCAATTCCGTTCAAATTATGGTCACAAGGACCAGCCGATGTGGGACTAATTAAGGGGGTAGCTCCAGTACAAGTGATTCCTCGATCCGATCATAGACCATACCAAAAGCAATACCCTATGAAACCAGAAGCAATAAAAGGGTTAACACCTAAATTTGAGCATTTACTTAAGGGAGGGGTGATCATTCCTGGAGATGAGGCACAATGCAACTCTCCAGTATTTCCTGTTAAAAAGGCGGCACCTAGCGCCGACTGGAGGATGGTAATGGACTTGCAGGGGGTTAATAGAAATATAATTCCCAGAGCTCCGTGTGTACCAGATCCACATACATTGCTGAACCAATTGAAACCAGAAAACTCCTATTTTACAGTGATAGATTTAGCTAATGCTTTCTTTAGTATCCCAGTTCATCCGGATAGTCAGGGGTGGTTTGGCTTTACTTTTCAGGGAAGGAAATGGACATACGCTAGGATGCCTCAAGGCTACTCGGAAAGTCCTACAATCTTTGCCCAGGCTATAACAAGGAATTTGGGAAAGTTTGAACCTCAGGAGGGAAGCCAAATGTTAGTTTATGTAGATGATATTCTATTGGCTAATCCCACTCAGGAGGGATGTAAGAGGGATACAATCCAATTGTTAACCTTCCTGGCAGAACAGGGACACAAAGTGAGCAAAAAGAAACTTCAACTTTGGCAGAGCGAGGTGATTTACCTAGGACACACTATAACTCAGGAAGGACGAATGTTAAACTCATCCAGGAAAACTGCTATACTTGAAGCGCCAAAACCATTGAAAAAAAAACAAATGATGAGCTTTTTGGGGATGATAAACTACTGTAGAGCTTGGGTACCGCATTATGCACTACATACTGGGAAGTTAAGTGATCTTATCTATGGGAAGGCAATGGCAGCCCATGATAAAATCATTTGGAACTCTGAGGCGGAGGAACAATTTATAGAGATAAAAAAGTTGCTCACTTCCCAAACAGCCTTGGCTTTTCCTAGATATGACAGGCCTTTTACCCAGACGGTAGATTGTAGGGAGGGATATATGACATCGGTTTTGACTCAAAAACATGGGGATAAGAACAAATCCATTGCATATTATTCATCTAAATTAGACCAGGTAGCACAAGCAATGCCACTATGTTTACAATCTGTGGTAGCTGCAGCTCAGGCAGTGCAAGATTAGACATCAATAGTTTTATACCACGATTTAACACTAAAGGTTCCGCATGCAGTATCCATACTGTTGTTGGAGCATAAAATGGCCTATATGTCACCTGCTAGACATTTATCTTGTATGATAATCCTGTTAAATATGCCTAATTTGACCATTGAACGGTGTACAAATCTAAACCCCTCTACTCTAGTTCCTATTGCGACAGATGGCAGCCCACATGATTGTATAACTGAAACTGAGAAACTTGTGTTGCCAAGACCTGACTTAAAAGACCTAGCCTTAGTGGATGGGGAAGTGACTATGTTTGTTGATGGTTCATCTAGAAAAAACCCTGATGGTACGAATGCTACAGGATATGCAGTTGTAACAGAGACTGACGTCTTGGAAGCTGAATCATTACCTAGAAATTATTCTGCACAACAGGCAGAGATAGTGGCTCTCACTCGGGCATGTCATTTGGGTAGAGGGAAAAAGGTTACTATTTACACCGATAGTGCCTATGCATTTAATACAGTACACGTATTTGCTGCACAATGGAGAAACAGGGGAATGGTAACCACTTCTGGCAAAACCATTACACATGCCCAGTTAATTTTGAATCTTTTAGATGCTGTACTCCTACCAGAGAAGTTAGCCATCTGTAAATGTGATGCTCACACTAAAGGTGTAGATAGCATAAGTAACGGCAACAGAAAGGCAGATGAGGAAGCGAAAAAGGCAGGTGTCAAACCACAATCACCCACATAATTACATCTAAAAGAGGAGGTAGACATTGATAAAGCATTACAGATAGACAGCCAGTTAAGAGCACCGATGAAGGAAGTGAGTAGATGGGAGAAAATGGGAGCAGTCAAGAAGGGGGAAATGTGGCATCAAGGTAATTTACCTATATTACCAAAATCTCTGTTTAGATATGCAGCAATTTTGATACATGGGCAAAGTCACGTATCAACCGGGGGGATGGTGGAAATAATTAGAAAGCACTTTGTAGCGTACGGGATAACAAATTACTTTAAAAAAAATTGTTCTAGGTGTGTTATATGTGCACAAAATAATCATCAAGGAAAGCAGAGAGCACCAAAAGGGGAATTTCCCCAGGCCAGATATCCATTCCAACAGTTGGAAATGGATTTTATAGAACTTACAAGAAGTGAAGGGAAAAAATGGTGTTTGACTGTGATAGACAAGTATACCAAATGGGTAGAAGTCTTTCCAACCTCCTCCGCTGATGCATTCACAGTAGCTAAAGCTTTATGTCAGGAAATAATCCCTCGATTCGGATTGCCAGAAACTATTTATTCCGACAATGGGTCTCACTTCGCCAACCAGGTAATAGATAATATTGGACAGAAGTTACATATTAATATGAAAAAACATTGTTCATATCATCCGGAATCAGCGGGTTTGATTGAACGCACTAATTCGACGATTAAATCACGTTTAAGAAAAACGCACATGAGTACAGGAAGAAATTGGGTACAATGTCTACCAATAGTATTAATGACGATTAGGGTAACACCGGATAAAGATGGGTTATCCCCCTTTGAAAAAGTGTTTGGGAGACCATATAGAATGCCCGAGTTAGGCAGACTAGAGGAGGCAGATATAGAAGTAGAAGGGACGTTGGCAGGACATATGAGAAGACTGTTCATTAACCAAACACGTATGTCAAAGATTCTGTGCCCCACAGGAGAACTAAAGGAGAGGGTAACCCACTCTATCCAACCAGGAGACTGGGTGTGGATACAATCCCTAAAGAAGAAAGACTGGAAGCAGCCCCGTTGGGAAGGCCCCTACCAGGTTCTATTGGTCACCGCCTTTGCCATTAGAATAGCAGAGAGAGGAACCTGGGTCCATGTTACCCACTGCAAGAAGGTAGGACCACATACAAGCACCGCTTAGCACACGCAGAGTTGACGAGCGGAACTGGGCCACAGGGTCCGGGGGTCACCTCTGTCAACGAAGATCTCCTACCCAGACCTATCATCACTGTAGTGTGTTCCTAGGGTGTGAGTATGGGGTGGTACCGAGCAGAAGGACTCAAGACAGGAGAGGGTTGGCGGTTTTTGGGAATATGGGTGACCCTGAGCTGCATCATAGTCTCGGCAATAGTCGTGGTAGGTCAAAATCCACCACCACCTCGCACCAATTACGCTATGGCCTTACCATTATTAAGAAATAAAGGGAAAGCGACCCGACATACTGACCGTCAAGGGCGAGTGATCTACAAAATAGGAGTCAGAGAAGGGTGGGGAGTAAGATTCAAAATTATGATTAGGGATCTTATCAGAGCGGATAAGCAAGCAACATGGGATTATAAGATCCCGTTGTATTTATGTTCAGCTCCCTCGGCGGATTGTTCCTGGGCTCAGGTATTTAGACATACTGGGGGAAGGAGATTTATGAGATGGGGGGGGGGGGCTGGACGTCCAGATGGAGGATAAGAAGGTATAACGACTTCCCCACGGAGATGGTAGTAACGATAGTAAAGGTCACTAAAGAGGACATGAAAAGAACTTACTGGGCTTGCGCGGACGTATACGGACGGGTTACTTGTCTAAGATTACATTTAATGGAGTCAAAAGATATAGAGGGAGAAGGTACTGTCATTAATCCATTAATGGCAATAGACCGAGAAAATCAGTCAAGGGATGACGGAGTCAATTTGACTAACCCGTCCACTATGAAAGATTTTCTCCTCCAAGAATGGAACAATGGGGAAGTGGAGGGGGTCCCTGATGAGAATCTCTGGTTAAAGTGGATGAAATACACCGCTAGGGCCTTGGGGGAGACCAATTGTTATGCATGCTCCATTGGGCGACCGACAATGTTGACCGCCCCAATGCCAAAGGCAATGTTTCCCTGTGTATTAGACCTGGGGTCCAATCAAAAAGAGCCCAATTGCACAGGGATTGGGCTGGCAAAATTGACATACTCGGCCAGCCCACCTAGATTCACTTTAACTCCTGGCGAATACCAGTGTTACAGACATTGAAATGGCACCCATAACTTGGGTGATTTTGATGGCTGTAAGGAGATAATTAATGTGACTGATTTAGATAAGGAAGGAAGAAAAAAAATTAGGAACCTAACCATCCCTCTGACTGATGTGTGGTGGGCATGCACTAAAAAAGGGAGCATTCGGCAGACATTACCAGAGGGATGGGTGGGTACTTGTGCACCAGTATTGTTGGTCCAGCCTGTAAGAATTAGTCATCAAAGACCAGTGACAGGAAGAATAATCAGAAGGAAAAGGAATATAGGTCAGGATGGAAATAGCCCCATTTGGATAGATGGTATAGGCATCCCCAGTGGTGTTCCAGATGAATACAAACCTATGAATCAGATATGGGAGGGGTTTACCACAACATTTTTCTGGTGGGTGACAATAAACAAAAATGTGGATTGGATTAATTATATCTATTACAACCAACAACGATTTATTAACCAGACTAGAGATGCAGTAAAGGGGATCTCCGAGCAATTATCCGCCACCTCACTTATGACCTGGGAAAATCGGTTAGCTCTGGATATGTTGCTGGCAGAAAGGGGTGGAGTCTGTAAAAATGGTGGGCGGCCATTGTTGCACATTTATCCCTAACAACACCGCACCGGAGGGGACGGTGACCAGAGCTCTTGCAGGATTAACTGCGCTAAGTAAAGAATGGGCTGAAAACTCAGGAATTAGTACATCTTGGACAGGATGGTTTGATACCATGTTTGGTAAATGGAAAACCATAGCAGCAACCATCTTAGGGGCAGTCAGTGTTTGTATGGGAATTATTGTATTATGTGGTTGTTGTCTTGTTCCCTGTGTCCGAGGATTGGTGAGCAAGGCGTTGGTGAATGCAGTATCTCACCAAATGATAAGAGATGGACCGACTCCGGACTCTGACCAGGAGAGCGGGAAATACGATCCTCAAGGCTTGGGGGATAACGACGACTTTGACCCTGAAAGACCGCAATTGGATGAAACGTTTATTGGTTCTGATGTATGAAGGTCATAGGGAAAATCCTAAAAAGAAGACCTATGATTGGAAGTAGATAAATAGAACTGATCTCTGAGATTAAACATGTTTGTAAATACATTTATCCTGAAGATGAAACCATTTAGTCAAAAGGGTGGATTGATAGATTAATTTGTGTATTAAAAATAATGACTAAAGGATTTCACCCCAAATACAGTAGAAATGTGTATACGATATTCGAATTATCATGTAGTGTCAACCCACTAACAGAGGGGGTACTAAACATTCAAGGGTAAAGGAGAAGGCGGGAACTGTTTAAGAAAGCCACCTAAAGGTGGGAGGAGCATAGTGCCTTTGTTTGTCAAGAAGTATAAAAACAGTATGTATGTGTTTTTAGCGCCAGAGCTCTCCATTAATAAATATACCGATAATTACTTGTGGATTGTGGACCTTGAATCATTGATGATTAAAACCAGAGCTTTACAACCTCTGGTAATGATTCAAGCTTAGGTTGAATTAGAGATAGAAATTCACATGACATACCTACAGGTTGATTAGCAGGTGCAGATATTCACCTGTGCTGAGTGATTAATGTGGCATCAATTAACAGATGTGGTAGAACTACTGTACACTCGATGCCTTGTTGACATCTCTCACTCTCTCTTTCTCTCTCCCCTTCTTCCTCTCTATCTAGCTTTCCCCCATCTCCCCCTTTGTCTCTCTCTCTCTCGCTCTCTCTCTCTTTCCCCTGTCTCCCATTCTATTCATTTTACATTTTAGTCATTTAGCAGACACTCTTATCCAGAGCGACTTACAGTTAGTGAGTGCATACATTTTCATACTGGCCCACTGTGGGAAACGAATCCACAAGCCTGGCGTTGCAAGCGCCATGCTCTACCAACTGAGCTACATGGGTCTATTCCTTGCAATAATCATGTAATTCTTTAAAGTGATACATCTTAAAGTTTCTCAAGCACCCCCACACCTCACCAGTGTTTTACATTAGTGTGTGTGTGTGGCTAGTGCATGTAATGGTGTGTGAGCACATAGCCTGGCATGGGGGGTGGGGCACACCTCTTAACTCCAGACAGCCATCCCACTGATACTGAAGGTTAAAGGTCATGGGAAAAGCAACGAACAAAAGAGTTCTTGAGGCGAGCGAGGGAGCAGAAAAGAGGAGAGCTTACAGCTTGGGAGTGTGTGTGTATGACGGTGTGGGGCTGCGGGGTGTGTGTGTTAGCTATTCCTGTTTTGGGAATGGGTGGGGCTAACCCCAACAAAACCACAACACAGAGGCATTAAAGCAAAGTTCTCAGCGACATGCAACACTGTCCAAGCTCTCCTTAAAGCTTGTCCACCCAGGGCCTTTGCAAAAGTAGTGGACTATAGGGAATAGGGTGTAATTTGGGATGCACCCAATGGCTTTTCAACCTCCTCCCAGTCTGAGTTAATTTATAGGGGAGACCAGGGATGGTTGTAACACAGGATAGTTGTAACACACTCAATATCTCTAACAGGAACAAGCTAGAATCATGTGACTCACTATGCACATGGTCAGTTTAGTCCTCAACCCTCATGTGAAGAAGCAATACCCTGTGATAGACTGCAGATTTTGACAAAAATCTGATTTTGAGGTAAGAAATGATTTTTCTGACCACATTTGTTTTTGCGACGGCATCACCTGCTTTGTCGTTAGATTCACCAAACTTACTGTCTATCTGGTTTAGAACCAGTGTGTGTAGATACATTTGATGTAAGTTAGCAATGCTAAAGTTTGAACATGCAGCTAAAATTGAAGATAGCTAATGGCTGCAAGGGTCAGGGTTAGTTTTATCAAGCCTAAGGAGGTCTGGGTGCTGGGATTTGCAAATGATGGGCCCACCAAGCCTGTACCCCAGGACTTCTATACCACTGTCACAACTGTGACTCTGAGTGAACATGTCCAACATTCAGTCACACACACAAAAACCATGTGTTTTTGGAACACTTCACGTGACATTTCACATGTGACTTCATGTGTTTTTAGAACACTTCACGTGACATTCCACATGTGAAAACGTATTTGTGGACAACAAAAACTGTGTCTATGGTACACCCACAGTGCTTTTAACATTGTGTTTTCATCTTACATATGACACACTTGACCACATTGTGTATGTTTATTTTTACAGTAATTATTATTCAATCTGGGATTTGAACTCACAACCTCTTGGTTCACGGCATTATGATATTTCTGCTACGCCACCACACCTGTATTCCTGCACTTTGGACTTCAAAGTAAATCTCAGCTTTGTTAAATATACACTCAAGAAAAAACGATGATATTGTATTTATCATAGTGATTCAGGAGTAACATTGAAACAGAATAATATGCCCCACCAATTTAGACAACTATACAGAAAACCCACAAATTGCTGAAACAAGTAAATGTTATCAATGATGAGAAAATAGTCTGATTAACTGATAACTAAAATAGCAGTGCAGATGGCACTATTTTGCTAACTGCATACATCTATTATAGCCAATTAATGTGTAGGGGAATGCTACAGACATTATTGCTCAGTAGAAAGATCAGCACACTTCAAATCCAGAGGTTGTGAATTCAAATCCCAGGTGGGGTTTATTTTAGATGAACAGCATACCACTTACTTTAAAATCACCATATCATTACTTCACTTATAATGGTTTGCGATGGTTTGGGACCATCACGTGACGTCCTGACGACTGGTAAAACAAAGGTCTTGAGAACATCCACGTGCTTAATCTACGTCACTTTTGTTTTGAGCCGAATTCGCTGTGGGATTTGAACGGAAAATCCCTTCAATATCTCATGTGAAGTGTTCCAAAAACACATTTGCACATAAATGTGAAGTGTTCCAAAAACACGTTTTCACAAGTGAAATGTCACATGAAGTGTTCCAAAAACCCGATTTCACATGTGAAATGTCACGTGTAGTTTCATGGTATCACATGTTGAAATGTTGCATCCCCATGTTACATTTATTTAACATGAGATCATGTTGTCACATGTAGTTTCATGTTATCACGTTGCTTCACATGTTATAACATTAACTTCACATAAAATCACGTGATCACACAAGATCACAAGTGTTCACATGTTCACATGTGGAATTAATTAGTTTTTTTCCATAAGGGACACCACAAACAGTCAATTGTTTAGTCCAGATGTTGTTGTTTAGTTGTGAGATGTTGTTTAGTTGAGAAGGGCCAGTTAATGGAATGTCAAAAAATAATAAACATTTTATGATTTGAATTATTATTATTTTTTTCTGCTGCACAAAATGTTAAACATGGCAATGTTGTTCTCAATAAAGACTTTCAATATTTCGTTGCATGTCATGATTTATGAATTTTTTCAAACTGTTACATTTCACCCCAAGCCCTGTTACAACTGACCTGGGAGGTGGGGTAAATTGTAACATTCAATCCTTGTATGAGACAAAGTCACAACTTGTCTGTTTGATTCAGAGTGATAATACCTATACCCATTTGTAGGAACAGCTTCCAGTTGTGCACGCATGCACGCACACACCACTACCCTTCACACCTGCAGAACGAGGGTGTTTGAGACATAGCCACTGATCAAACTCACATAGACCCCTAACCTCTGAACTCTGTAAGGCAGGCTGGGACTTAGTGGGACTCTGGGGGCAGAAGGGAGGGTTAGTGGTATTCAGTAAGACTAAGACAAACACAGAGCTTCTGTCAATAAACAAGACCTCCAAATTTGAACATAGGCTAAACGTACTGGTTTAACTTCTCAACTCACTTTCTTGTTATGACTACCAATACAGTCCAAACCCAACACACACTACTACTTTGTAAAGGGTAGTAGCATGGCATGGGTAGTAGTATGGCATGGGCATTAGCAGAAATACAATATTTTGGGTTATAGAAAATATATTTCACAGCAGTGTAGATGGTACAATGATTCTCTACACTATTCTTGATTGTTTTGTCACATAAACTGAAATTAGGTACACTATTTGTCACGTCTCCTCCTGTTGCTCCCCTCCGGCACTCTGATTCGCCGGTCTACTGAGCCACCGGTCTGAGCGCACCACCTCGGCAAACACAGGAATGGAAACCCAACGGACCCTAATCACCTCCAGCGCACCTGCACCTCATCAGCTCATCGCCACCACTATATAGCCCTGGACTGTTCGTTCATTGTTGTGTGTAATTGTTAGCGTCGTGTTGTTTACTCGCTCTTTGTTATTCTCTTTCTCATTGTTAAGTAAACCTTTACCTTGTTAATTCCTGCCTCTTCGTATACTCAGTACTCGTCACAGAATTACACACCGCTCACGAAAATGGTTGCAGCAGGAGTTTCCCAGTGCCTCGACCAGCACCAGCAGCAGCTTGCCCAGTTGAACGCCGCCATGCAGGAAGTGCTCCAAACTCTGCATAATCTTTCGAGCGCTCCGGTTCCACCTCAGGGAGCAGCGAGTGCACCCAATCCACCTGTTCCTGTGCTATCACCCATTTCTGAGGGAACCCTCGCCCTACCGGAGTGCTATGACAGTAAAACTACTAAATGTAGCGGCTTCCTGCTACAGGTTTCACTTTATCTGGCGCGTCAGCCTGAGGCATATCCATCTGACCAAGCCAGGATAGCACTGGTGATTTCGCTACTTAAAGGAAAGGCGCTGGATTGGGCCACGGAAGTCTGGGAAGGAGGTGAGGCCGTGGCGCTTCCCTACTCCACCTTCCTCGCTCGGTTCAGGGCGGTGTTTGATCATCCCACGGAGGGAAAGGACGGGGGTGAGCATCTCCTCCAGCTACAACAGGGAGAGGGGCCCGCGTCCGAGTACGCTCTGAGCTTTCACACCGTGACAGCGTCTTCCGGCTGGAATGAGCGTGCTCTGCGCACGGCCTTCAGGAGAGGCTTACGATAGGACGTCAAGACGGAACTCGCATGTCGGGACGACGAGATGGACCTTGATACCCTCATCGCCAAGTCCATCCGTCTTGACGACATGTTGAGAGACAGACGGCATTCCAACACCTCCCGGAGCCTCGACGCTCACCCCATCTGAGCTATGGAAGCCACCCTGCCTCCGAGTCCTCACCCATGGAGGTGGGCAGCACCCCCTACACCACCACGGACCACAGATTATCCTGGCGGCTCACAATATAGGCGTTATGACTCCCGTAGCCGCTACGTGAGTGTTACGTCATCTCCTATCACAAAACCATTGTTTTTAGTTCCCATAACGGTGACTGGTTATTCCTTTACTTACATTTCCACTGCAATGATAGATTCCCGGATCAGCAGGGAACCTTATCGATAGGGAGCTGGTCTCTGAATGGGGGTTGCCCACCGTGCCACTGCCTTCTCCGCCACACGTCACCTCGCTGGACAATAAATCACTTGGATCAGGCCCCATTACGCACGTCACTCTCCCCATCACCATTCCCACACTACCGGAGCACCACGAGGAGCTGTCATTCCACATCGTCATGTCACCCCTTCACCGGATCGTCTTGGGATTGCCCTGGCTCAGACTACACAACCCCACCATCAATTGGATCACCAAGAGGATCACAGCCTGGTCCACCTCATGCCGGAAGACCTGCCTGCCGGTGGTTTGTTGTTCCACGTCAGTGGAGAGTCCGGAGTCCGCCCTCCAGCGCAACATTCCACGTGAGTACGCAGATCTCTCCGATGTCTTCTCTTCATCAAAGGCTACGTGTCTCCCTCCTCACAGGCCCTGGGACTGCGCCATTGACCTGCTGGAGGGACAACACCCCCCGAAGAGTCGCATTTACCCCCTTTCCATGGTGGAGACTGAGGCCATGGAGAAGTATGTGGCGGAGACCCTGAAACAGGGGTTCAGCAGACGCTCTACCTCTCCTGCCTCCGCCAGCTTCTTTTTCGTGGCCAAAAACGACGGAGGACTGAGGCCATGCATTGACTACATGGGGCTGAAAGCAGTCACCACCAAGTACCGGTACCCCCTCCCTCTGGTTCCGTCGGCCATCGAGCAGCTACGAGGGGCCCGGTACATTACCAAGTTGGACCTGAGGAGTGCCTACAACCTGATCCAAATCCGGGAAGGAGACGAGTGGAAGACAGCATTCAGCACTACCTCAGGCCACTATGAATACTGCGTCATGCCCTACGGCCTAGCCAACGCACCTTCTGTGTTCCAGTCCTTTGTCAATGACATGTTTCGAGACATGCTGAGTAGACAGGTGGTGGTGTACATCAACGATATCCTGATCTACTCGGCTACGTTCGAGGAGCACGTCAGGGACATCAGAGCTGTCCTACTCCGCCTCCGGGAACACAGAATGTTGGTGAAGGGGGAGAAATGCGAATTCCACCAACAGGCCATCTCCTTCCTGGGATACAGGATCAGTCTTCAGGGGGTGTTCATGGAAAGAGCGAAGACGGATGCCGTCAGGTCATGGCCCGTCCCCACCACCATCAAGGGCCGTTTCATCAGGTCCTTCAGTTCCATAGCCGCCCCGCTCACCTCTCTCCTTAAGGGTGGGCCTCAGAAGCTGGCCTAGAACCCTGAGGCTGACGCTGCCTTCAAGAGGCTGAAGGAGAGGTTCACCACAGCGCCCATCCTAAAACACCCAGATCCATCTTGTCCTTTCATTCTGGAGGTGGACGCATCGGAGGAGGGCGTGGGTGAGGTCCTCTCCCAGCGGCACGGTAAGCCAGAAAATGTATCCCTGTGCCTTTTTCTCTAAAAAGCTTACCCCCGCAGAGAGGAACTATGGAGTTGGAGACAGGGAGCTGTTGGCGGTGGTCCTCGCTCTGGAGGAATGGAGACACTGGCTGGAGGTCGCAGTCCATCCATTCCGGATTCTTACTGACCACCGGAATTTGGAGCACATACGGGCAGTGAAACGGATGAACTCTCGTCAAGCCAGGTGTGCCCAATTTCTTACTCGCTTTCAATTAATTCTGTCCTAACGCCCAGGATCCCAGAATGTGAAAGCCGACGCACTTTCCAGGATGCACCATACCAGAGAGAGGAAGGCTCTGGGGGGTCCTATCCTGCCCCAGTCTCTCATCGTTTCTCAAAATCTCTCATCGGTTCTCAAAATCATGCTGTTTTTTGCCACTAACTGGTCTTGCTTCTGCTCTCCAGGTCGCTGAGGTCCTGTTCCAACAGGTCTTCCGGCACTATGGACTTCCCGGAGGACATCGTCTTGGACTGTGGCCCACAATTCACCCCCCCAGAGTGTGGAAAGCTTTCCTGGAGAAGATCGGGGCCACGGCCAGCCTCACTTCCGGGTATAGGCCTCAGTCAAATGGGCAGGTGGAGCACATGAACCAGGAGCTGGGGAGGTTTCTTCGTTGCCACTGTCAGGACCGGCAGGGTGAGTGGGCGAGGTTTCTTCCCTGGGCAGAATATGCCCAGAACTCCCTCGTTCACTCCTCCACGGGTCTCACTCCCTTCCAATACGTCCTGGGGTACCTGCCGGCCCTGGCCCCTTGGACACCCAGCCAGACCGAGGCGCCCGCTGTCGACGAGTGGTTCCGCATGGCTGGACAGGTCTGGGATGCTGCCCATGTCCGTCTCCAGAGGGCCATTCGTCGGCAGAAGGACCAAGCTGACCGTCACCGCGGTGTGGCTCCCATATTCCAGCCTGGTGATCGCGTCAGGCTGTCCACTCGAAACCTCCCTCTCTGCCTGCCCTGCAAGAAACTGAGCCCCCGGTTTGTGGGGCCGTTTAAGGTCCTCCGGCGGATTAATGAGGTGTCGTACCGGCTGCTCCTTCCCCCTCACCGACTTTTCATGTGTCTCTCCTCAGGCCGGTGGTTCCTGGTCTTCTAGCGGATGCTGTCCCCCGGGGTATGCCCCCTCCGCCCCTGGACATTGACGGGAGTCCGGCGTATGCTGTGAGGGATCTGCTGGACTCCAGGTTCTGTGGGGGATGGCTCCGTTACCTGGTGGACTGGGAGGGGCATTCCCTGAGGAGAGGAGCTGGGTTCCGGCTGGGGACATTCTGGACCCCAACCTAATTCTGGACTTCCACCGTCGCCGCTCTGACCGACCCGCTCCTCGTCCTCTGGGTCGTCCTCCTGGCCGGCGACGTCCTGCGGCGGGAGCGCGTCCGGGGATGGGGAGTACTGTCACGTCTCCTCCCTTTGCTTCCCTCCGGCGCTCTGATTCGCCGGTCTACTGAGCCACCGGTCTGAGCGCACCATCTCGGCAAACACAGGAATGGAAACCCAACGCACCCTAATCACCTCCAGCGCACCTGAACCTCATCATCTCATCACCTGGACTGTTCGTTCATTGTTCTGTGTAATTGTCCTGCCTCTTCTTGTTGATTCCTGTGTCTGTGTCCTGCCTCTTAGTTGGAAGAGAGCAGCCCCATGCTTCTCCACCCATGCATAGGCTATAGCCTACTCTATTTAATTGAGACCACACACGCACCTGATCTCGCAGGTATGGCTACTGAACTGGAAGCAGCAAGAATGATGACAGCGACAATTGCTGCGTTTTGCATAGTCCTATAGGATATAGTGTACATTTTAGGAGGACGATTTGCAGGCAGAGACAAATAAATGGGTAATCAATACTTACTGAAACTGAAAAGGTGCAATGCGCGCTCACTATAGTAGCCTAACCTATGTGCTCGTTGTGCCTTTTCCTTTTCAGTGAGGATTTGTTTAAAATATTGCACTTCGACTCACGTTGGTTGAGCGCCCTCCACTTCTTTCCATTATCAATATTTATTTGCAGACCCTAGTAAACTACAGTCTAATCATATTTAAGTTAATATTCAAGTGAACTGCCAAGTGATTCTCCGCCCAATGAAACCACACATACTAGGCGCACTTGAACTCTCACGCCCAACTAGGAGAGGTAGGCTACTGAAGTTGAAGCAGCACATTCTGTGTGTGTGAATAATGCGAAAATTATGTGCTTTTAATACAATAGGTAGGCTAACACATACAAAGCAGAAAGAGGACCGTTTCCAAATAATCAAATAATCAATAAATACAAAAAATTCATCCCAAACTCATCTGTCTGACCGCCCACTCCCGCCCGCAGCATGAAAAATCCGCAATGATCTCTGTCGGGACCCGCAAGTGCCGCAGGAGGGGTCCCAGCAGGGTCAGACAGCCAGGGAAGTCCAGTCTACGCAGCTGAATTTTGCAGTATATTAACAATATCAGTGAATTAATCAACGTTCCATCCTGAATTGATGGGTAGACCTACAGTAGCTACAGGACAACAGCTTAAGCTTAAAGTTACAGTCTGGGATCTGGGAATAATGGTCATTTAAAATATTGAACCATTGATTCTATTCTTGGATAATACCATGTATAAATGTACACCAAGGTCATTCTTTGTCATGCCTCATTTTAGGAGGATCAGATGGTGACAGGGGTCTCAGCAGGGTCAGACAGCTAGATAAGACCAGTCTGTGACGGAGGTGAGGTGAATTTTTGCAGATACAACACTTTATTCTCTCTTTGCAGCAAATACTGGACAAGCCAGATGTTATTTTAAGGCAGTCTGACAATCCTCCAAAGTTGATTTCCAAACTGTATCAAGGGTTGATAAGAGGCTTTTCCCAATCATATAAAACATGTAAAACAAAAATATGAGGAAGACCTGGTAGAAGCAGCAGCTACTCTTCCTGCGGTCCACACAAAACATGAAACATGACATAATACAGAACATTAATAGACAAGAACAGCTCAAGGACAGAACTACATAAAAAATGTTTTAAAGGCACACGTAGCCTACATATCAATACATACACACAAACTATCTAGGTCAAATAGGGCAGAGGCATTGTGCCTTGAGGTGTTGCTTTATCTGTTTTTTGAAACCAGGTTTGCTGTTTATTTGAGCAATATGAGATGGAACGGAGTTCCAAGCAATAACGGCTCTATATAATACTGTACGCTTTCTTGAATTTGTTCTGGATTTGGGGACTGTGAAAAGACCCCTGGTGGCATGTCTGGTGGGGTAAGTGTGTGTGTCAGAGCTGTGTGTAAATTGACTATGTAAAAAAATTGGGATTTTCAACACATTAATGTTTCTTATAAAAAGAAGAAGTGATGCAGTCAGTCTCACCTCTTAGCCAAGAGAGACTGGCATGCATAGTATTTATATCAGCCCACTGATTACAATGAAGAGCAAGATCTGCCACTCTGTTTAGGGCAAGCTGCAGATTAACTAGGTCTTTCCTTGCAGCACTGGACCACACAACTGGAAAATAATCAAGATTAGACAAAACTAGGGCCTGCAGTACTTGCTTTTTGGAGTGTGGTGTCAAAAAAGCAGAGCATCGCTTTATTACGGACAGACCTCTCCCCATATTTACAACCATTGAATCTACAGTTGAAGTCGGAAGTTTACATACACCATAGCCAAATACATTTAAACTCAGTTTTTCACAATTCCTGACATTTAATCTTAGTAAAAATTCCCTGTTTTAGGTCAGTTAGGATCACCACTTTATTTTAAGAATGTGAAATGTCAGAATAATAGTAGAGAGAATTATTTATTTAAGCTTTTATTTCTTTCATCACATTCAAAGTGGGTCAGAAATTTGCATACACTCAATTGGTATTTGGTAGCATTGCCTTTAAATTGTTTAACTTGGGTCAAACGTTTTGGGTAGCCTTCCACAATAAGTTGGGTGAATTTTGGTCCATTCCTCCTGATAGAGCTGGTGTACCTGAGTCAGGTTTGTAGGCCTCCTTGCTCGCACACGCTTTTTCAGTTCTTCCCACAAATTTTCTATACGATTGAGGTCAGGGCTTTGTGATGGCCACTCCAATACCTTGACTTTGTTGTCCTTAATCCATTTTGCCACAACTTTGGAAATATCCTTGGGGTCATTGTCCATTTGGTTGACCCATTTGCGACCAAGCTTTAACTTCCTGACTGATGTCTTGAGATGTTGCTTCAATATATCCACATAATTTTCCTTCCTCATGATGCCATCTATTTTGTGAAGTGCACCACTCCCTCCTGCAGCAAAGCACCCCCACAGCATGATGCTGCCACCCCCGTGCTTCACGGTTGGTATGATGTTCTTCGGCTTGCATGCACCCCCTTTTTCCTCCAAACATAACGATGGTCATTATGGCCAAACAGTTATATTTTTGTTTCATCAGACCAGAGGACATTTCTCCAAAAAGTACGATCTTTGTCCCATGTGCAGTTGCAAACCGTAGTCTGGCTTTTTTATGGCATTTTGGAGCAGTGTCTTCTTCCTTGCTGAGCGGCCTTTCAGGTTATGTCGATATAGGACTCGTTTTACAGTGGATATAGATACTTTTGTACCTGTTTCCTCCAGCATCTTCACAAGGTCCTTTGCTGTTGTTCTGGAATTAATTTGCACTTTTCGCACCAAAGTACGTTCATCTCTAGGAGACAGAACGCGTCTCCTTCCTAAGCGGTATGACGGCTGTGTGGTCCCATGGTGTTTATACTTGCGTACTATTGTTTGTACAGATGAACGTGGTACCTTCAGGCATTTGGAAATTGCTCCCAAAGATGAACCAGATTTGTGGAGGTCTACTATTTTTTGGCTGATTTCTTTTGATTTTCCCATGATGTCAAGCAAAGAGGCACTGAGTTTGAAGGTAGGCCTTGAAATACATCCACAGGTACACCTCCAATTGACTCAAATTATGTCAATTAGCCTATCAGAAGCTTCTAAAGCCATCACATAATTTTCTGGAATTTTCCAAGCTGTTTAAAGCCACAGTCAACTTAGTGTATGTAAACTTCTGACCCACTGGAATTGTGATACAGTGAATTATAAGTGAAATAATATGTCTGTAAACAATTGTTGAAAAAATTACGTGTGTCATGCACAAAGTAGATGTCCTAACCGACTTGCCAAAACTATAGTTTGTTAACAACAAATGTGTGGAGTGGTTGAAAAACAAGTTTTAATGACTCCAACCTAAGTGTATGTAAACTTCCAACTTCAACTGTATATGTTTTGACCATGATAGTTTACAATCTAAGGTAATGCCAAGTAATTTAGTCTCCTCAACTTGTTCAACAGCCACACCATTCGTTACCAGATTCAGCTGAGGTCTAGAACATAGGGAATGATTTGTATCAAATACAATGCTCTTAGTTTTAGAGATGTTCAGGACCAGTTTATTACTGGCCACCCATTCCAAAACAGACTGCAACTCTTTATTAAGGGCTACAGTGACTTCATTAGCTGTGGTTGCTGATGCGTATATGGTTAAATCATCAGCATACATTGACACAGATGCTTTGTCTAATGCCAGTATTTGGTCATTGGTAAAAATAGAAAAGAGTAGAGGGCCTAGAGAGCTGCCCTGTGGTACACCACACTTTACATGTTTGACATTAGAGAAGCTTCCATTAAAGAGAACTCTTTGAGTTCTATTAGATAGATAGCTCTGAATCCACGAAATGGCAGAGGTTGAAATTCCAGGTTATGGTCAATAATATCAAAAGCTTTCCATTCATCATATTGATGATGATGAATGGATACATATATGTTTGAATGCCCAGTCATGTTCATATCATCTCAGACATAAATTTCTGCAGTTTAAGGCCATTCATAGAACGTACTATATGCCAGTGAAACTGAATTACATGCACTCAGAAATGTAATTCCTCTGCTGGAGGTGTAAAACACAAAAGGAGACATATATGCATATGCTATGGTCTTGTGAAGGCTGGCAAAATTTTGGCAGAGTATGTTCTTTTATCTCAGCATGTCTACAGATTCTCCCTTCTCCCTGTTTTTGTTTGATTGGAAATGTTGACTGGAGACTTGCAACTATGCAACCAAGCATTTATAGCGGCTAAGAAATGCATTGCCATTAATTGGAAGGTTGGTTATCCTCCCACAATGTCAAGATATGTATCACTAGATTGGATGTATTACAAGATTAAGGGTATACTGGGCAACTTTCATAAGGTCTGGATGCCTTATATGGAATACAGTACGACTAAAGGAGTCTGTTTTGAAAACATGCCCACGTCAGGGGAGATACAGTGGGGGAAAAAAGTATTTAGTCAGCCACCAATTGTGCAAGTTCTCCCACTTAAAAAGATGAGAGAGGCCTGTAATTTTCATCATAGGTACACGTCAACTATGACAGACAAAATGAGAAAAAAGAATCCAGAAAATCACATTGTAGGATTTTTAATGAATTTATTTGCAAATTATGGTGGAAAATAAGTATTTGGTCAATAACAAAAGTTTCTCAATACTTTGTTATATACCCTTTGTTGGCAATGACACAGGTCAAACGTTTCCTGTAAGTCTTCACAAGGTTTTCACACACTGTTGCTGGTATTTTGGCCCATTCCTCCATGCAGATCTCCTCTAGAGCAGTGATGTTTTGGGGCTGTCGCTGGGCAACATGGACTTTCAACTCCCTCCAAAGATTTTCTATGGGGTTGAGATCTGGAGACTGGCTAGGCCACTCCAGGACCTTGAAATGCTTCTTACGAAGCCACTCCTTCGTTGCCCGGGCGGTGTGTTTGGGATCATTGTCATGCTGAAAGACCCAGCCACGTTTCATCTTCAATGCCCTTGCTGATGGAAGGAGGTTTTCACTCAAAATCTCACGATACATGGCCCCATTCATTCTTTCCTTTACACGGATCAGTCGTCCTGGTCCCTTTGCAGAAAAACAGCCCCAAAGCATGATGTTTCCACCCCCATGCTTCACAGTAGGTATGGTGTTCTTTGGATGCAACTCAGCATTCTTTGTCCTCCAAACACGACGAGTTGAGTTTTTACCAAAAAGTTATATTTTGGTTTCATCTGACCATATGACATTCTCCCAGTCCTCTTCTGGATCATCCAAATGCACTCTAGCAAACTTCAGACGGGCCTGGACATGTACTGGCTTAAGCAGGGGGACACGTCTGGCACTGCAAGATTTGAATCCCTGGCGGCGTAGTGTGTTACTGATGGTAGGCTTTGTTACTTTGGTCCCAGCTCTCTGCAGGTCATTCACTAGGTCCCCCCGTGTGGTTCTGGGATTTTTGCTCACCGTTCTTGTGATCATTTTGACCCCACGGGGTGAGATCTTGCGTGGAGCCCCAGATCGAGGGAGATTATCAGTGGTCTAGTATGTCTTCCATTTCCTAATAATTGCTCCCACAGTAGATTTCTTCAAACCAAGCTGCTTACCTATTGCAGATTCAGTCTTCCCAGCCTGGTGCAGGTCTACAATTGTGTTTCTGGTGTCCTTTGACAGCTCTTTGGTCTTGGCCATAGTGGAGTTTGGAGTGTGACTGTTTGAGGTTGTGGACAGCTGTCTTTTATACTGATAACAAGTTCAAACAGGTGCCATTAATACAGGTAACGAGTGGAGGACAGAGGAGCCTCTTAAAGAAGAAGTTACAGGTCTGTGAGAGCCAGAAATCTTGCTTGTTTGTAGGTGACCAAATACTTATTTTCCACCATAATTTGCAAATAAATTCATTAAAAATCCTACAATGTGATTTTCTGGATTTTTTTTCTCAATTTGTCTGTCATAGTTGACGTGTACCTATGATGAAAATTACAGGCCTCATCTTTTTAAGTGGGAGAACTTGCACAATTGGTGGCTGACTAAATACTTTTTTTCCCACTGTACATGAAGGCAGGGTAAAGTGACTAGGCATCAGGATAGATAATAATAAGAATAAAATAAAGAACAGAGTAGCAGCAGCATATGATGAGTGTGAAAGTGTGTCTGTGTGTGTGTTTGTTGTGTCGGTATGCGTGTGTGCGTATGTAGTGTATGTGAATGTGTGTGGGTTTTGTGTGAAAGTGTCAGTGTAGTGTGTGTGATTGTGTATATAGTGTGCATAGTGAGTGCAAGATAAGGTCAATGCAGATAGTCTGGGTAACGATTTTGTGTTGTCCTAATTAAAACTTTGCTCCCATTGAGTGCCTTTTTAGCTATACAGCTAGCTAAACTCTTCATCACAAAATCTTCCAAGAATCAGGCCGGAGATATCTTTAGTTGATTTCATTCAGAAGTGTAAAACTGCCACACAACAAGGGCATAGGAGACAAAAGGTAAGTAGAGTACCATATCTTAACACATACGGTATATTTAGAATAGTTGAATAAGCTGTGACAGTGACAAAACAACAATGTGTTGGTCAATTACAGGTTTGTAGAATATTTAAGTATTCTGATATAAACATGCATTTGCATACAAAGTATATAGGATTAGGAAAATAGTAGCTACATACATTTGAATAGGGCTAGTGAAAAACTAGGCTAAACAATACATCTCTATGGCAACAGCTGAGGGCTAACGGTTAGCACCGTTTGGCTAGCGATCTATTTGAGGCCGCAAAAAGTAGAAAAAATTACTAAATAACAACAAAGCATATAAAGACATACAGGGTGTAAATAGTTACAGATGGTGCCAGCATAAGGGCTGTCAAAGACAGGATGAAGAAGGTACAGTGGGGAAAAAAAGTATTTAGTCAGCCACCAATTGTGCAAGTTCTCCCACTTAAAAAGATGAGAGAGGCCTGTAATTTTCATCATAGGTACACGTCAACTATGACAGACAAATTGAGGAAAAAAAATCCAGAAAATCCCATTGTAGGATTTGTAATGAATTTATTTGCAAATTATGGTGGAAAATAAGTATTTGGTCACCTACAAACAAGCAAGATTTCTGGCTCTCACAGACCTGTAACTTCTTCTTTCAGAGGCTCCTCTGTCCTCCACTTGTTACCTGTATTAATGGCACCTGTTTGAACTTGTTATCAGTATAAAATACACCTGTCCACAACCTCAAACAGTCACACTCCAAACTTCACAATGGCCAAGACCAAAGAGCTGTCAAAGGACACCAAAAACAAAATTGTAGACCTGCACCAGGCTGGGAAGACTGAATCTGCAATAGGTAAGCAGCTTGGTTTGAAGAAATCAACTGTGGGAGCAATTATTAGGAAATGGAAGACATACAAGACCACTGATAATCTCCCTCGATCTGGGGCTCCACGCAAGATCTCACCCCGTGGGGTCAAAATGATCACAAGAACGGTGAGCAAAAATCCCAGAACCACACGGGGGGGACCTAGTGAATGACCTGCAAAGAGCTGGGACCAAAGTAACAAAGCCAACCATCAGTAACACACTACGCCGCCAGGGACTCAAATCCTGCAGTGCGAGACGTGTCCCCCTGCTTAAGCCAGTACATGTCCAGGCCCATCTGAAGTGCATTTGGATGATCCAGAAGAGGATTGGGAGAATGTCATATGGTCAGATGAAACCAAAATATAACTTTTTGGTAAAAACTCAACTCGTCATGTTTGGAGGACAAAGAATGCTGAGTTGCATCCAAAGAACACCATACCTACTGTGAAGCATGGGGGTGGAAACATCATGCTTTGGGGCTGTTTTTCTGCAAAGGGACCAGGACGACTGATCCGTGTAAAGGAAAGAATGAATGGGGCCATGTATCGTGAGATTTTGAGTGAAACCCTCCTTCCATCAGCAAGGGCATTGAAGATGAAACGTGGCTGGGTCTTTCAGCATGACAATGATCCCAAACACACCGCCCGGGCAACGAAGGAGTGGCTTCGTAAGAAGCATTTCAAGGTCCTGGAGTGGCCTAGCCAGTCTCCAGATCTCAACCCCATAGAAAATCTTTGGAGGGAGTTGAAAGTTTGTGTTGCCCAGCGACAGCCCCAAAACATCACTGCTCTAGAGGAGATCTGCATGGAGGAATGGGACAAAATACCAGCAACAGTGTGTGAAAACCTTGTGAAGACTTACAGAAAACGTTTGACCTGTGTCATTGCCAACAAAGGGTATATAACAAAGTATTGAGAAACTTTTGTTATTGACCAAATACTTATTTTCCACCATCATATGCCAATAAATTCATAAAAAATCCTACAATGTGATTTTCTGGATTTTTTTTCCTCATTTTGTCTGTCATAGTTGACGTGTACCTATGATGAAAATTACAGGCCTCTCTCATCTTTTTAAGTGGGAGAACTTGCACAATTGGTGGCTGACTAAATACTTTTTTTCCCCACTGTATGAACATTTTACATAGCTATAAGTTCACCATTCCTCTAACAACAACCGTTTTCTGGATTCGTCTTCTCCCCTCGCGACCACAGGAAGTGCAACCAAAGACAATTTAAAGACTGTCCACTAGAGGGAGTAAAACGTCATTAGGTGGTCCATGACATTTAATTAACTATTTAGCAGTCTTATGGCTTGGGGGAAGAAGCTGTCTCGGAGCCTGTTGGTTCGAGAGCCGATGCTCTGGCACCATTTGCCGGACGTTAGCAGAGTGAACTGTCTATGGCTTGGGTGGCAGAAGTCTATGGCAATTTTTGGGGCCTTACTCTGACTATCTGATATAGAGGTCCTGGATGGCAGGGAGCTCGGCCCCAGTGATCTACTGGGTCATCTGCACTGTAGCACTTTGCAGTCTAGGGTGGTGCACTTGCCATACCAAGCGCAGTGTTTTCCACAAGCACATGGAGTAGCCAGCCAAATGGAAAAAGTAGCCAGCCATGCTCCCTGGGCTGGGGAACATTCTGGTACATTCTAATGCTAGATTGTATTTTCAACCAGCAACTATCAGGAAATATCACTGATCACATTTTTTCACACTTTTACTTGTTAGTTTCATCAGCTGTTGTACAATATGATAAAAACACAGGAAAAACTGAATTTTGACTGCACTGGGTATTTAAAGAATCCTGTAAGTGTCTGCTGAGCAGAGCCTGAAAGTAGGGAGGGGCAGGTCCTCTTGCTGCTCGGTAGGCAAGTACCATGGTCTTGTAGTGGATGCGAACTTTGACTGGAAGCCAATATAGTGTGCGGAGGAGCTGGGTGACATGGGACAATTTGGGAAGGTTGAACACCAGGTGGGCTATAGCTTCTGGATAAACTGCAGGAGTTTGATGGCACAAGCGGGGAGCCCAGCCAACAGTGAGTTGCAGTAGTCCAGATGGGAAATGTCAAGTGCCTGGATTAGGACCTGAGCCAGTTCCTGTGTGAGGTAGGATCATACTTGTAGAGCATGAACCTGCAGGAGCGAGTCACTTCTTTGATGTTTGCAGAGAATGACAGTTGTCCATGGTAACGCCAAGGTTCTTTGTACTCTGGGAGGGGAACACCATGGAGTTGTGAACAGTGATGAAGAGGTCTTGGAGCGGGCAGGCCTTCCCAGGGAGGAAGAGCAGCTCCGTCTTGTCGAGGTTGAGCTTGAGGTGGTGGGCCAACATCCAAGCTGAGATATCTGCCAGGCACGCAGAGATGCTTGTCGCCACCTGGGTGTTAGAAGGGGGGAAGGAGAAAAGTAGTTGAGTGTCATCCGCATAGCAATGATAGGAGAGACCATTTGAGGATATGACAGAGACAAGTTATTTTAAATACTTTTTTATAAATTTGCTAAAATGTCTAAAAACCTGTTTTCGCTTTGTCATTATGGGGTATTGTGTGTAGATTGCTGAGGATTTGTTTTTACTTAATCCATTTTAGAATAAGGTTGTAATGTAACAAAATTTGGAAAAAGTCAAGGGGTCTGAATACTTTCCAAAGCAGCCTCTAATCAAATCAAATTTTATTGGCCACATGCACCGAATACAACAGGTGCAGACATTACAGTGAAATGCTTACTTACAGCCCTTAACCAAAAGTGCATTTATTTTTAACAACAAAGTAAAAATAAAACAACAACAAAAAAAGTGTTGAGAAAAAAAGAGCAGAAGTAAAATAAAATAACAGTAGGGAGGCTATATATACAGGGGGGTACCGGTGCAGAGTCAATGTGCGGGGGCACCGGCTAGTTGAGGTAGTTGAAGTAATATGTACATGTAGGCAGAGTTAAAGTGACTATGCATAAATAATTAACAGAGTAGCAGCAGTGTAAAAGGATGGGGTGGGGGGCAGTGCAAATAGTCCGGGTAGCCATGATTAGCTGTTCAGGAGTCTTATGGCTTGGGGTAGAAGCTGTTGAGAAGTCTTTTGGACCTAGACTTGGCACTCCGGTACCGCTTGCCATGCGGTAGCAGAGAGAACAGTCTATGACTAGGGTGGCTGGAGTCTTTGACAATTTTGAGGGCCTTCCTCTGACACCGCCTGGTATAGAGGTCCTGGATGGCAGGAAGCTTGGCCCCAGTGATGTACTGGGCCGTACGCACTACCCTCTGTAGTGCCTTGCGGTCGGAGGCCAAGCAGTTGCCATACCAGGCGGTGATGCAACCAGTCAGGATGCTCTCGATGGTGCAGCTGTAGAATTTTTTGAGGATCTGAGGACCCATGCCAAATCTTTTCAGTCTCCTGGGGGGGAATAGGCTTTGTCGTGCCCTCTTCACGACTGTCTTGGTGTGTTTGGACCATGATAGTTTGTTGGTGATGTGGACACCAAGGAACTTGAAGCTCTCAACCTGTTCCACTACAGCCCCGTCCATGAGAATGGGGGCGTGCTCAGTCCTCTTTTTTTTCCTGTAGTCCACAATCATCTCCTTTGTCTTGGTCACGTTGAGGGAGAGGTTGTTGTCCTGGCACCACACGGCCAGGTCTCTGACCTCCTCCCTATAGGCTGTCTCATCGTTGTCAGTGATCAGGCCTACCACTGTTGTGTCGTCGGCAAACTTAATGATGGTGTTGGAGTCGTGCCTGGCTATGCAGTCATGGGTGAACAGGGAGTACAGGAGGGGACTGAGCACGCACCCCTGAGGGGCCCCTGTGTTGAGGATCAGTGTGACAGATGTGTTGTTACCTACCCTTACCACCTGGGGGCGGCCCGTCAGGAAGTCCAGGATCCAGTTGCAGAGGGAGGTGTTTAGTACCAGGATCCTTAGCTTAGTGATGAGCTTTGAGGGCACTATGGTGTTGAATGCTGAGCTGTAGTCAATGAATAGCATTCTTACGTAGGTGTTCCTCTTGTCCAGGTGGGAAAGGGCAGTGTGGAGTGCAATAGAGATTGCATCATCTGTGGATCTGTTGGGGCAGTATGCACATTGGAGTGGGTCTAGGGTTTCTGGGATAATGCTGTTGATGTGAGCCATGACCAGCCTTTCAAAGCACTTCATGGCTACAGACGTCAGTGCTACGGGTCGGTAGTCATTTAGGCAGGTTATCTTAGTGTCCTTGGGCACGGGGACTATGGTGGTCTGCTTGAAACATGTTGATATTACAGACTCAGTCAGGGACATGTTGAAAATGTCAGTAAAGACACTTGCCAGTTGGTCAGCACATGCTCGGAGTACACGTCCTGGTAATCCGTCTGGCCCTGCGGCCTTGTGAATGTTGACCTGCTTAAAAGTCTTACTCACATCAGCTACGGAGAGCGTGATCACAGTCATCCGGAACAGCTGGTGCTCTCATGCATGCTTCAGTGTTGCTTGCCTCGAAGCGAGCATAGAAGTGGTTTAGCTCGTCTGGTAGGCTTGTGTCACTGGGCAGCTCGCGGCTGTGCTTCCCTTTGTAGTCTGTAATAGTTTTCAAGCCCTGCCACATCCGACGAGCGTCAGAGCCAGTGTAGTACAATTCAATCTTAGTCCTGTATTGACTCTTTGCCTGTTTGATGGTTCGTCGGAGGGCATAGCGGGATTTCTTATAAGCGTCCGGGTTAGAGTCCCGCTCCTTGAAAGCGGCAGCTCTACCCTTTAGCTCAGTGCAGATGTTTCCTGTAATCCATGGCTTCTGGTTGGGGTATGTACGTACGGTCACTGTGGGGACGACATCATCGATGCACTTATTGATGAAGCCAGTGACTGATGTGGTGTACTCCTCAATGCTATCTGAAGAATCCCAGAACATGTTCCAGTCTGTGCTAGCAAAACAGTCCTGTAGCTTAGCATCTGCGTCATCTGACCACTTTTTTATTAACCAAGTCACTGGTGCTTCCTGCTTTAGTTTTTGCTTATAAGCAGGAATCAGGAGGATAGAGTTATGGTCAGATTTGCCAAATGGAGGGCGAGGGAGAGCTTTGTATGCATCTCTGTGTGTGGAGTAAAGGTGGTCTAGACCTACGTCCACGATATCTCCGTCTCTTCCTCATGCGAATGACGGGGATTTGGGCCTTGTCGGGTGTCTGTATGATATCCTTCGCGGCCGCCTCGTTGAATAAAAAATCTTTGTCCAATACAAGGTGAGTAATCGCTGTCCTGATATCCAGAAGCTTTTTTGGGTTATAAGAGACGATGGCAGAAACATTATGTACAAAATAAATTACAAATAACGCGGAAAAACACACATAATAGTACAATTGGTTAGAGGGCTGTAAAACGGCAGCCATCTTCTCCGGCGCTGTTCTAAGGTGCATGGTAGAGTAACTGGGTGGTAGCCATCTAGTGACAGTGACTAAAGTTCATGGCAGGGTACTGGGCGGGGGCTGGCTAGTGGTGACTATTTAACAGTCTGATGGCCCTGAGATAGAAGCTGTTTTTCAGTCTCTCCGTCCCAGCTTTGATGCACCTGTACTGACCACACCTTCTGGATGGTAGCGGGGTAAACAGGCCGTGGCTCGGGTGGCTGAGGTCCTTAATGATCTTCTTTGCCTTCCTGTGACACCGGGTGCTGTAGATGTCCTGGAGGGCAGGCAGTGTGCCCCTGGTGATGCGTTGGGCAGACTGCACCACCCTTTGGAGAGCCCTGCGGATGAGGACGGTGCAGTTTCTATACCAGACGGTGATACAACCTGACAGGATGCTCTCAATGGTGCATCTGTAAAAGTTTGTGAGGGTCTTATGGTCCAAGCCAAATGTCTTCAGCCTCCTGAGGTTGAAGAGGCGCTGTTGCACCTTCACCACACCGTCTGGAGGGTACTATGGTGTTGAAGGCTGAGCTGTAGTAAAATAACATCATTCTTACAAAGGTATTCCTCTTTTCCAGATGGGATAGGGCAGTGTGCAGTGCGATGGCGATTGCGTCATCCGCGGATCTATTCGGGTGGTATGCAAATTGCAGTAGGTCTAGGGTGTCGGGTAAGGTTGAGGTGATATGATCCTTAACTAGCCTCTCAAAGCACTTCATGATGACAGTAGTGAGTGCTACAGGGCGATAGTCATTTAGTTCAATTACCTACACTTTCTTGGGTACAGGAACAATGGTGGACATCTTGAAGCAAGTGGGGACAGACTGGAATAGGGAGAGATTAAATATGTCCGTTAACACTCCAGCCACCTGGTCTGCGTATGCTCGGAGGACACGGCTAGGGATGCCTTGCGAGGGTTAACACGCTTAAATGTCTTACTCACGTCGGCCACGGAGAACGAGAGCTCACAGTCCATGGGAGCAGTGGTGGCCCAAGACGGCGGCACTGTGTTTTGCCTGTTTGATTGCCTTACGGAGGGCATAACTGGACTGTTTGTACTCAACCATATTCTCAGTCACCTTGCCATGGTTCGCGCTTTCAGTTTTGTACGAATGCTGCCATCAATCCACGGTTTTTGGTTTGGATAGGTTTTAATTGTCACAGTGGGAACAACATCCCCTATAAGCTTCCTGATGCATTCAGTCACCATGTCTGTGTATACGTCAATGTTATTCTTAATGGCAACCCAGAAAATATCCAGTCCACGTGATCAAAACAATCTTGAAGCATGGATTCTGGTTGGTCAGACCAGCGTTGAACAGTCCTTATCACTTGTACTTCCTGTTTGAATTTCTGCCTATAGGAAGGGAGGGGCAGGATGGAGGCGTGATCTGATTTGGTGAAGGGCGGGCGGGGGAGGGAAGGCCTTGTAGCCGTCCCGGAAGGGACATTAGTATTGGTCGAGAGTTTTTGAAGCGTGAGTGGCGCAGGCGATGCGTTAATAAAACTTCGGTAGCGTTTTCCTCAGATTTGCTTTATTAAAGTCCCCAGCTACAATAAATGCGGCCGCAGGATATGCGGTTTCCAGTTTGCACACAGTCCAGTGTAGTTCCTTGAGAGCCGTCATGGCATCAGCTTGAGTGGGAATATAAACGCCTGTGACGATGACCGAAGATAATTCTCTCGCGAGGCAATGCAGTCGGCATTTGATTGTGAGGTATTCTAGGTCGGGTGAACAATAGGACTTAAGTTCCTGTACATTACCACAATCACACCATGAGTAGTTAATTATGAAACATACACCTCCGCCTTTCTTTTTCCCACAGAGTTCTTTATTCCTGTCTGCGCGATGTACTGAGAACCCAGCTGGCTATATGGATGGGGACAGTATATCCGGAGAGAGCCATGATTCCGTGACAGAGTAGGTTACAGTCCTTGATGTCTCTCTGGAAGGAGGTCCTCGCCCTGAGCTAGTCTACTTTATTGTCCAGAAACGTAACATTAATTAGCGAGTAATATTATCAGAAGCGGTGGGTGGTATGCATGCCTCCTGAGTCGGACTAAGAGTCCACTCCGAATACCTCTTCTCCGCCGGCGGCATCTTGGAGCAGTCTCTGGGATAAGTGGAATTCCCTAGGGGGGTACGAATAAAATATCCAATTCTGGAAAGTCTTATTTCTGGTCAAAATGCTGGTGAGTTACCGTCTCTCTGATATACAAAAGTTATTTCCGGCTGTATGTAATAATGCAAAGGACGTTCTGAGCTAATAAGGTGAGCAAAAATAATTAAATAATAATACAGCACAGTTGCTTAGGAGCCATGAACAGGGCGATCATGCCTATCGGCACCATCTTGCATCTTGGAATGACGAGCGGATGTCGTCAACCTTCTTTTCAAAATAATCGCCAAACAGCCTGCCAGTATGCAAATTAGGAAGCCAAATGAACAGCTCTCTTACCGATGCAATTCGGTAGGCTACTGACGAGTCACTCACTGACGTCACTGTCTGGCAAGGACTTCATATTGAAAATTCAAACAAGATATTTAGTTTACTTGTCTGGATGAGATCCCATGGACATATACAGTGGCTTGCGAAAGTATTCACTCCCCTTGGCATTTTTCCTATTTTGTTGCCTTACAACCTGGAATTAAATTGATTTTTTGGGGGGTTAGTATCATTTCATTTACACAACATGCCTACCACTTTCAATATGCACAATTTTTTTTTTTGCAAAACAAACAAGAAATAAGACAAAACAACTGAAAGCCTGAGCATGCATAACTATTCACCACCCAAAAGTCAATACTTTGTAGAGCCACCTTTTGCAGCAATTACAGCTGCAAGTCTCTTGGCGTATGTCTCTATAAGCTTGGCACATCTAGCCACTGGGATTTTTGCCCATTCTTCAAGGCAAAACTGCTCCAGCTCATTCAAGTTGGATGGGTTCCGCTGGTGTACAGCAATCTTTAAGTCATACCACAGATTCTCAATTGGATTGAGGTCTGGGCATTGACTAGGCCATTGCAAGACATTTAAATGTTTCCCCTTAAACCACTTGAGTGTTGCTTTAGCAGTATGCTTAGGGTCATTGTCAAGCTGGAAGACTGAAACAGGTTTCCCTCAAGGATTTCCCTGTATTTAGCGCCATCCATCATTCCTTCAATTCTGACCAGTTTCCCAGTCCCTGCCGATGAAAAACATCCCCACAGCATGATGCTGCCACCACCATGCTTCACTGTGGGGATGGTGTTCTCAGGTGATGAGAGGTGTTGGGTTTGCGCCAGACATAGCGTTTTTCTTGATGGCCAAAAAGCTCAATTTTAGTCTCATCCTTCTTCCATATGTTTGGGGAGTCTCCCACATGGCTTTTGGCGAACACCAAACGTGTTTGCTTATTTTTTTCTTTAAGCAATGGCTTTTTTCTGGCCACTCTTCCGTAAAGCTCAGCTCTGTGGAGTGTATGGCTTAAAGTGGTCCTATGGACAGATACTCCAATCTCCGTTGTGGAGCTTTGTAGCTCCTTCAGGGTTATCTTTGGTCTTTCTGTTGCCTCTCTGATTAATGCCCTCCTTGCCTGGTCCGTGAGTTTTGGTGGGCGGCCCTTTCTTGGCAGGTTTGTTGTGGTGCCATATTCTTTCAATTTTTTAATAATGGATTTAATGGCGCTCCGTGGGATGTTCAAAGTTTCTGATATATATTTTTAGAACCCAACCCTGATCTGTACTTCTCCACAACTTTGTCCCTGACCTGGTTGGAGAGCTCCTTGGTCTTTATGGTGCCGCTTGCTTGGTGGTGCCCCTTGCTTAGTGGTGTTGCAGACTCTGGGGCCTTTCAGAACAGGTGTATATAGACTGAGATCATGTGCCAGATCATGTGACACTTAGATTGCACATAGGTGGACTTTATTTAACTAATTATGTACCTTCTGAAGGTAATTGGTTGCACCAGATCTTATTTAGGGGCTTCATAGCAAAGGGGGTGAATACATATGCACGCACCACTTTTCCGTTATTTATTTTGTATAATTTCTTGAAACAAGTTATTTTTTACATTTCACTTCACCAATTTTGACTATTTTGTGTATGTCCATTACATGAAATCCAAATAAAAATCTATTTAAATTACAGGTTGTAATGTAATTACAGGTTGTAATGTTGTAATACTTTTGCAAGTCACTGTAGATTCATCCATTTTAGAATAAGGCTGTAACATAACAAAACGTGGAAAAAAGTAAAGGGGTCTGAATACTTTCCGAAGGCACTGTAAATAGCTACTGTAGCTAGCTAGCGAACTACATTTGTTTATCTAAACACAAATCTAGCTAGCTTTCATAATACGCTGACTAGACATTCCAAAGCATATCAATTTAAAATTAGGTAGCTGCTATTTGGGGATGTGATTTGTAACTTTTCAAGCTAACGTTAGTTTACTAGCTACCGTAACTAAATGAAGCTAACTACCTCAGAGGCTAACATGACTGTGTTCTATTTAGAGTCCGATCCCATCAACATCTGCAGAGGCATCAACATCCAGCTCAGTACCAGGAACTGGAGTATGTCGCCTTCTAAAATCGTACTAAAATCTACTAAATCTTTCCATGACTCCATGATGAGCAAATACAGTGAGGGAAAAAAGTATTTGATCCCCTGCTGATTTTGTACATTTGCCCACTGACGAAGACATGATCAGTCTATAATTTTAATGGTAGGTTTATTTGAACAGTGAGAAACAGAATAACAACAAAAAAATCCAGAAAAACGCATGTCAAAGATTTTATACATTGATTTGCATTTTAATGAGGGAAATAAGTATTTGACCCCTCTGCAAAACATGACTTAGTACTTGGTGGCAAAACCCTTGTTGGCAATCACAGAGGTGAGATGTTTCTTGTAGTTGGCCACCAGGTTTGCACACATCTTAGGAGGGATTTTGTCCCACTCCTCTTTGCAGATCTTCTCCAAGTCATTAAGGTTTCGAGGCTGACGTTTGGCAACTCGAACCTTCAGCTCCCTCCACAGATTTTCTATGGGATTAAGGTCTGGAGACTGGCTAGGCCACTCCAGGATCTTAATGTGCGTCTTCTTGAGCCACTCCTTTGTTGCCTAGGCCGTGTGTTTTGGGTCATTGTCATGCTGGAATACCCATCCACGACCCATTTTCAATGCCCTGGCTGAGGGAAGAAGGTTCTCACCCAAGATTTGATGGTACATGGCCCCGTCCATCGTCCCTTTGATGCGGTGAAGTTGTCCTGTCCCCTTAGCAGAAAAACACCCCCAAAGCATAATGTTTCGACCTCCATGTTTGACGGTGGGGATGGTGTTCTTGGGGTCATAGGCAGCATTCCTCCTCCTCCAAACACAGCGAGTTGAGTTGATGCCAAAGAGCTCGATTTTGTTCTCATCTGACCACAACACTTTCACCCAGTTCTCCTCTGAATCATTCAGATGTTCATTGGCAAACTTCAGACGGGCCTGTATAAGTGCTTTCTTGAGCAGGGGGACCTTGCAGGCGCTGCAGGATTTCAGTCCTTCACGGCATAGTGTGTTACCAATCGTTTTCTTGGTGACTATGGTCCCAGCGGCCTTGAGATCATTGACAAGATCCTCCCGTGTAGTTCTGGGCTGATTCCTCACCATTCTCATGATCATTGCAACTCCACGAGGTCCTTGGAGAGCTCTTTGGTCTTGGCAACGGTGGAGAGTTTGGAATCTGATTGATTGATTGCTTCTGTGGACAGGTGTCTTTTATACAGGTAACAAACTGAGATTAGGAGCACTCCCTTTAAGAGTGTGCTCCTAATCTCAGCTCGTTACCTGTATAAAAGACACCTGGGAGCCAGAAATCTTTCTGATTGAGAGGGGGTCAAGTACTTATTTCCCTCATTAAAATGCAAATCAATTTATAACATTTTTGACATGCGTTTTTCTAGATTTTTGTTGTTGTTATTCTGTCTCTCACTGTTCAAATAAACCTACCATTAAAATGATAGACTGATCATTTCTTTGTCAGTAGACACACGTACAAAATCAGCAGGGGCTCAAATACTTTTTTCCCTCACTGTAAATATACTGGAGCTAGGCATAAACATGGTCTGTGTCTTGTTGTCATAGTTTGAGTGTTTACAAGTAGGCTACAACTTCTACTGTAGTTTTCTCTGTATTCTGGAGGCTTATTTGCATGGCTTGAAGTCTAAATTGGAGAAAAAAAAACAGGTATTAGTAAGGAGGGGATGGTGTGGGTGACTGACTGGTGTCTGTTGGGGGTCGGTATTGTGTGTGAAGGTTAGTATGCATGACCTATTGACATTAGGGGGGTGAGTGGATATAGTATGTTTGTATTGAGTGTATATTGATGGGGGAAAAGTAGTAAACTGTTGGCTAATCACTGACTACTGTGTGTCCTACAGACTAATCCTGCTGCTGGTGACGATGACCTTGACACCAGCTTTAGTAGTACAGAGCCCATTGGATGAAAGCTTTCAGCCTGGAATAAGCTCAAGTTCATCTGACTTTGAAACAAGCCAGGATAGCCAAAGGTATTTATAAAAGCACAGTACCCTCTTGAGAAAACAAAATCACCAATTCACTAAACCGTCTACAAGTCAAGTGCTCCTCAAACTTATCACACCCTTGCAGTCAGTTCTTTGGCATGTGGGAGAGAGGCTGATAGTGTACTCTTCTAGCTATTCACTATTATTGGCAGTGCTGGTCTACTCAACAGCACAACTGTAGGTGCTCATACACAACAATACACAACTAGACTGTCTACAAGTCAAGCCCCCCTCAAACTGTTCACATCTTTACTAACAGCCCATCTCAATGCCCTATTGTTGACTCTGAGTGTATCAACAATATTAGATGAAGTAGAGTGAAAAAGGACTGGGAGGGGGGGTGAAATATATTTCTCCCATTGGCAAAGAAACTCAAAAGGGGTGATGATATTAACATTAGTTTTTTATCTGAATGTGCAAATTGTCCAAACAGATCCGCAAGTTAGATGGATGATTTAAAATATGTAATTGGACCATAAACAGATATGGCTCATTAATCTATACAGTCCAAATAATGATGATCCACACTTCTTTGAAAATATATAATGTATCAAACCTACAAGCAATACAAGACTATTATTATGGTGGGAGATTATATACACTTTCAAACTATCACCCTCATGCACTTAAGGAAATCACGAATGTCATGGATATATTGGAACTAGTGGATATATGGAGGCTTAAATATCCTGACCTGGTGAGATATACACTACCGTTCAAAAGTTTGGGGTCACTTTTGAAAACAAGGACATTTCTAAGTGACCCCAAACTTTTGAACGGTAATGTACATGGCGGAGGCTCAATCAAGCTAGTTGTCTTGACTACTTTCTTATTTCATTCTTGCTGGCACCAAAAGTTTAAAAAGTGTTGATAGGGGACAGAATGAGGTCAGACCATCAAATAATTGGCATATCCATTACTCTTACATAATTTCCATGTGGGCGAGGATATTGGAAATGTAATCCTATTGAATGATAACTTGTTTTTAACTAGGACAGAATAATTTATAACTGACTTTTTCCAACATAACATAGGTACAGCAGATCCCCTCATTGTATGGGACACTTCTAAATGTGCCTTTAGAGGCCATGCAATTCAATACTCACCTTTAAAGCAAAAGCAATTTATTTCAAAAGATTCCATATTAACAAAGGAAAAGGAAGGTCTAACAGTACAGATAGATAGCAATAAAAACTGTACCATAGAGGCACATAATAAGTTAGAGGAAACACAAAAAGAAATGGAGGAACTTATTCAAGAAAGAAAAGTGTAATATATTACACAAATAAAGTAAACCGGATGCAATATGAGGAAAAATACACCAAATTCTTTATTCATCTTCAACATAGAAATGCTACCAAAAATAATTTACTGAAACTTGTTACAAACGACGGAGTCGCCCATGATTCACCAAACAATATTTTGAAAGAGGAAGCAAAGTACTTTAATCATATGTTTTCGTTTCAGTCTCCTCCATCTCCACTAACCAAAGTTAATTGTATGGATTTCTTTCTATTGATAATGTAAAATTAACAGCTGTACAGAAAGACTCAAGTGAAGGCCAAATTACAGAGGAGGAACTTCTTGATGCAATTAAAGCCTTTAAAGCCCACGGGGGGGCAGTATGAAAAATGTATGCACTCACTAGTTGTAAGTCGCTCTGGATAAGAGCGTCTGCTAAATGACTAAAATGTCAATTGGATCACTAAAAAAAATGTATGTCTGGGAAAACTCCAGGGCCGGATGGCATACCAGTGGAGGTATCCCAAACCTTTGATATACTCAGAGGATTGTTATTAGCAAGTTTTAACCACTCCTATAAAAATGGTAGATTATCAGATACTCAACAAGAAGGTCTGATTTCATTATTACTGAAACAGGATCCAAGAGGTAAATATAAAGATCCAGTCCATAAAAAAAATTGGAGACCCCTTACACCTCAGTGTTGTGATGCAAAATTCTAGCAAAATGCATAGCGCATTGAATTAAAAAGGTATTGTCGGATATTATTCATCCTAATCAGACAGGTTTTTTTTACATGGATGATACATTGGACATATAATATAAGTACTGGAAACAATAGAACACTATGAAACATCTGGGAAACCAGGCCTGGAATTCATAGCAGACTTTGAAAAGGCTTTTGATAAAGTACGACTGGAATTTATATAGCCTGGAATATTTCAATTTTGGAGAATCTCTTATAAAATGGGTTAAAGTTATGTACAGTAACCCTAGGTGTAAAATAGTAAATAATGGCAATTTCTCAGAAAGTATTAAACTGTCAAGAGGAGTAAAATTAAGTTGTCAACTATCGGCATATCTATTTATTATGGCCATCAAAATTAGTTAGCTAAAAAAGTTAGCTATTAAAATCAGATCCAACAATAATATCAAGGGGTTAGAAATCCAGGGCTTAAAAACAAAGGTGTCATTGTACACTGATGATTCATGTTCTCTTTTAAATCCACAATTTAGGTCCCTCCACAGCCTTATAGATGATCTAGATACTTTTTCTAACCTCTCTGGATTACAGCCAAATTATGGTAAGTGTACTTTATTACGTATTGGATCACAAAAAATTTTTACTTTTACATTACTGTGTAGTTTACCAATAAAATGGTCTGGCGGTGATGTGGACATACTCTGTATACATATCCCTATAGAAAGAAATTCTCACTACAATACATAAGATCTTGCTACAATGGAAAGGAAAATATCTGTCTATTTGTGGAAAGATCATCCTGATTAACGCTTTAGTCATATCCCAGTTTACCTATTTGCTTATGGTCTTACCTGCACCTAGCGACCTGTTTTTTAAAATTATATGAGCAAAAAGTGTTCCATTTTATTTGGAACTGCAAGCTAGAAAAAAATTAACGGCCCTATTTATATAATGAATATGAATTTATTAAATATTAAAGCATTAGACCTCTCACTAAAGGCGTGAGTCATACACAAGCTATACTTAAATCAGAACTGGTTCTCTAGTAGATTAGTAAGAATGTCTCAACCCATGTTCAAGAATGGCCTTTTCCCTTTATTCAGATTACAACCTTTCACTTTTGGTTATTTGAAAAAGAAATAATCTCCACAATATCACTATTTTTAAAACAAGCCATGGAAGGTTGGTTGCAATTTCAGTTTAATCCTCCAGAAAATACAGAACAAATAACACAACAAAATTACAACCAACTAATTGCAGCATTACCGCAAAAATGGAATAGGCAAGTGGAAGGCGGAAAAGTAAGGAACTTGTCTGTCGGCTCTGCATTAAAGACCAAAATTGGTTGAAGAAAATTCGGATAAATAAAAAAGTATACTAGTTTAATTTAAGGACCAAAAAATTGTCAGCTGTGCCATATAGATTGCAAAAGAGTTGGGAAGAGATTTTCGATGTACAGATTCCATGGCACGTCTTATGAACTGATAAGCAAAACGACGCCGGATTCAAAACTTATACAAAATTCTTGCACCCAATATAATGTTATAAACTCAGCAAAAAAAGAAACGTCCTCTCACTGTCAACTGCGTTTATTTTCAGCAAACTTAACATGTGTAAATATTTGTATGAACATAACAAGATTCAACAACAGACACACTGAACAAGTTCCACAGACATGTGACTAACAGAAATTGAATAATGATTACCTGAACAAAGGGGGGATCAAAATCAAAAGTAACAGTCAGTATCTGGTGTGGCCACCAGCTGCATTAAGTACGCAGTGCATCTCCTCATGGACTGCACCAGATTTGCCAGTTCTTGCTGTGAGATATTACCCCACTCTCCCACCAAGGCACCTGCAAGTTCCCAGACGTTTCTGGGGGGAATGGCCCTAGCCCTCACCCTCCGATCAAACAGGTCCCAGACATGCTCAATGGGATTGAGATCCGGGATCTTCGCTGGCCATGGCAGAACACTGACATTCCTGTCTTGCAGGAAATCACGCACAGAACGAGCAGTATGGCTGGTGGCATTGTCATGCTGGAGGGTCATGTCAGGATGAGCCTGTAGGAAGGGTACCACATGAGGGATGGGATGTCTTCCCTGTAATGCACAGCATTGAGATTGCCTGCAATGACAACAAGCTCAGTCCGATGATGCTGTGACACACCGCCCCAGACCATGACGGACCCTCCACCTCCAAACCGATCCCGCTACAGACTACAGGCCTCGGTGTAACGCTCATTCCTTCTATGATAAACGCGAATCCGACCATCACCCCTGGTGAGACAAAACCGCGACTTGTCAGTGAAGAGCACTTCTTGCCAGTCCTGTCTGGTCCAGCGATGGTGGGTTTGTGCATATGGGCGACGTTGTTGCCGGTGATGTCTGGTGAGGACCTGCCTTACAACAGGCCTACAAGCCCTCAGTCCAGCCTCTCTCAGCCTATTGCGGACAGTCTGAGCACTGATGGAGGGATTGTGCATTCCTGGTGTAACTCGGGCAGTTGTTGTTGCCATCCTGTACCTGTCCCATAGGTGTGATGTTCGGATGTACCGATCTTGTGCAGGTGTTGTTACACGTGGTCTGCCACTGCAAGGACGATCAGCTGTCCATCCTGTCTCCCTGTTGCGCTGTCTTAGGCGTCTCACAGTACGGACATTGCAATTTATTGCCCTGGCCACATCTGCAGTCCTCATGCCTCCTTGCAGCATGCCTAAGGCACGTTCACGCAGATGAGCAGGGACCCTGGGCATCTTTCTTTTGGTGTTTTTCAGAGTCAGTAAAAAGGCCTCTTTAGTGTCCTAAGTTTTCATAACTGTGAACTTAATTGCCTACCGTCTGTAAGCTGTTAGTGTCTGTCACGACTTCCTCTGAAGCTGCCACCTCTCCTTGTTCGGGCAGGCTTCGGCGTTTGTCCTCACCGGCCTTCTAGCCACTGCCGCTCCTCATCTCATCATTCCATTTGTTTTGTCTTGTTTATTACACACACCTGGTTCATATCCCCTCATCAGTACCTGTATAAGTGTTCCCTCTGCCCCCTTGTCTTTCTGTGTGATTGTTTATTGGGGTGGATAGAGAAGCTCGGTGGAGATCCGTGTATTTTGTCTCGCTGGGATATTTCCCTGTGTGCCGTGTATTTTCCAGTGCGCCTGTTTTGCGCACTGGAGGTTGTGACGCATTACTGCGCAACTGTGTTTCAGAATAAATCCTGTTATTCTGTTATTTAACCTCCTGCGCCTGACTCCTTCGAAATCACCTCATCACAGAATCACACACCAAGACATGGAGTCAGCAGGACAGGAGCACCTGCCTGGAGTCGTGGCACGGGTCCGGGAGCATTTGACGATGCTAGCCAGCTTGGAAGAAGCGATGGATCGGGTTCTCCAGGTCGACCAACGCCTGGAAAGGAGAGGACCCGATCTTTCGGGACCAGCTGAGCGACCGGATCCAGCCACCCACACTCCAGCACCCAGAGGGATTCATATATTCCGACCACAGAATTTTGACGGGACAGCTGCCCTCTGCCAGGTATTCCTCCTACAACTGGATTTATACTTCTCGAACATTAGCCTGGCTCCATCGGAGCGGGAGAAGGTGTCCGCCCTCGACTCCTGCCTCTCGGAGAAAGCCCTGGAGCAGGCCAATATGGTCTGGAGTGAAGGAGGAGCCGCTTTGGACAACTACGCGGAGTTCATTCGCCTCTTTCGGGCCGTCTTCGATCACCCGCCCGAGGGTAGAGAGGCGGGCGAGCGGCTGGTCCACCTGAGGCAGGGGACGAGGACCGCGCAGGACTTCGCCCTGGAGTTTCGTACTCTTGCGGCTGGGTTCGGGTGGAACGAGCGTGCCCTTATCGACCACTTCCAGTGCCACCTATGAGAGGACGTCCGAAGGGAGCTTGCCTGCAGGGACACTACGTTGTCCTTCAATCAACTGGTGGACATGGCCATCCGGTTGGACAACCTGCTGGCTTCTAGAGGACGTCCTGGAAGGGGCCTGCCCGTTCCACCCCCACCCCCAACCCAACCCAACCCAACCCGGATCACGAGATGATGGAGCGGCGATCCGGGAGAGCGGAGGACGACAGCGCCAGCGTCACTCTTGTGGCACGAGAGGACATTCTACTGCATGCTGTCGTCTGCGTTCTTTTGGGTCTGGAGGCGGCAGGCAGGGCACTCTCACGTCACCCCAGGTATTGAACACCCACACTCGTTCAGAGCCCTCTGCTGCGCACTGTACCCTACACATCCACTTTCCTGATTACACGGTAGTTCCCCAGTGTAAGGCGCTGGTCGATTCAGGCGCAGCTGGGAACTTTATGGACAGGTCATTTGCACATAGTCTAGGCATTACATTGGTTCCCCTATTCATTCCACTCCCCATCAGAGCACTTGACAGTCGACCATTAGGGTCCAGGTTCGTTAAGGAAGTTACAGCACCAGTCACTATGGTTACGCATGAGACCCATAGAGAGCAAGTCACCTTTTTTATTATTGAGTCTCCTGATTTCCCTGTTGTGTTAGGTCTTCCCTGGTTAGCACTACACAACCCCACCTTTTCATGGCCGCAGAGGGTTCTCACAGGGTGGTCGCGAGAGTGTCAGGGTAGGTGTCTAAGTGTTTCCGTTGGTGCAACCCCTGTGGAAAGTCCAGACACTACCTCCACCGTGCACATTCCCCCTGAATACCTCGAATTGGCGCACACATTTTCCAAAACGCAGTCCACCAAATTACCACCTCATCGGGCGGGGGATTGCGCGATAAACCTCCGGGTAGACGCTGTGCCTCCCAGGAGTTATATGTATCCCCTGTCGCAGGCTGAAACGGAGGCGATGGAGACATACGTCTCCAAGTCCCTGCGCCAGGGGTTCATACATCCATCCACTTCGCCCGCCTCCTCAAGTTATTTTTTTATTAAAAAGAAAGGAGGTCTGCGCCCTTGCATTGATTACCGAACAAGGGAAAAATACGTTATAGTTATCCTCTACCCCTCATTCCATCTGTGATCGAGTCAATGCATTCTACACAAATGTAGATCTCCGGAGCGCGTACAACATGGTGCGTGTCCGAGAAGGGGACAAGTGGAAGACGGCATTCAGCACAACCACGGGGCATCGATGACATTCTAGTGTATTCCGCTACGCGCAACGAGCATGTGTCCCTGGTTCGCAAAGTGCTGGCCCGACTGTTGGAACATGACCTTTATGCCAAAGCAGAAAAGTGTCTGTTTTTCCAACAGTCCGTCTCCTTCCTCGGATACCACATTACAACCTCAGGTGTGGAGATGGAGGTAGATCACATTTCAACTGTGCGTAATTGGCCGAATCCAACCACGGTCAAGGAGGTGCAGTGCTGTAATGGCTTTGCCAACTACAGTCGTGGTCAAAAGTTTTGAGAATGACACAAATATTAATTTTCACAAAGTCTGCTGCCTCAGTTTTCATGATGGCAATTAGCATATACTCCAGCATGTTATGAAAAGTGATCAGATGAATTGCAATTACTTGCAAAGTCCCTCTTTGCCATGAAAATGACCTTAATCCCCAAAAAACTTTTCCACTGCATTTCAGCCCTGCCACAAAAGGACCAGCTGACATCATGTCAGTGATTCTCTCGTTAACACAGGTGAGAGTGTTGACGAGGACAAGGCTGGAGATAATAATAATATGCCATTTAGCAGACGCTTTTATCCAAAGCGACTTACAGTCATGCATGCATACATTTTTGTGTATGGGTGGTCCCGGGGATCGAACCCACTACCTTGGCGTTACAAGCGCTGTGCTCTACCAGCTGAGCTACAGAGGACCACAGATCACTCTGTCATGCTGATTGAGTTAGAATAACAGACTGGAAGCTTTAAAAGGAGGGTGGTGCTTGAAATCATTGTTCTTCCTCTGTTAACCATGGTTACCTGCAAGGAAACACGTGCCGTCATCATTGCTTTGCACAAAAAGGGCTTCACAGGCAAGGATATTGCTGCTAGTAAGATTGCACCTAATATTAACCATTTATCGGATCATCAAGAACTTCAAGGAGAGAGGTTCAATTGTTGTGAAGAAGGCTTCAGGGTGCCCAAGAAAGTCCAGAAAGCGCCAGGAACGTCTCCTAAAGTTGATTCAGCTGCGGGATCGGGGCACCATCAGTGCAGAGCTTGCTCAGGAATGGCAGCAGGCAGGTGTGAGTGCATCTGCATGCACAGTGAGGCGAAAACTTTTGGAGGATGGCCTGGTGTCAAGAAGGGCAGCGAGGAAGCCACTTCTCTCCAGGAAAAACATCAGGGACAGACTGATATTCTGCAAAAGGTACAGGGATTGGACTGCTGAGGACTGGGGTAAAGTCCTTTTCTCTGATGAATCCCTTTTCCGATTGTTTGGGGTATCCGGAAAAAAGCTTGTCCGGAGAAGACAAGGTGAGCGCTACCATCAATCCTGTGTCATGCCAACAGTAAAGCATCCTGAGACCATTCATGTGTGGGGTTGCTTCTCAGCCAAGGGAGTGGGCTCACTCACAATTTTGCTTAAGAACACAGCCATGAATAAAGAATGATACCAACACATCCTCCGAGAGCAACTTCTCCCAACCATCCAAGAACAGTTTGGTGACGAACAATGCCTTTCCAGCATGATGGAGCACCTTGCCATAAGGCAAAAGTGATAACTAAGTGGCTCGGGGAACAAAAAATCGAAATTTTGGGTCCATGTCCAGGAAACTCCCCAGACCTTAATCCCATTGAGAACTTGTGGTCAATCCTCAAGAGGCGGGTGGACAAACAAAACCCCACAAATTCTGACAAACTCCAAGCATTGATTATGCAAGAATGGGCTGCCATCAGTCAGGATGTGGCCCAGAAGTTAATTGACAGCAAGCCAGGGCGGATTGCAGAGGTCCAACCAGGATGGTGGTGTTACACTGAGAGAGAGGGGAAGATCAGTGAGAAAGTCAATACATAGGTGGGACCATGGCCGTTGTGGAACTGGTAAGGGCTGTAACTTACCCGCTGGGAGGTGCCTAGGTGCCTTACTCTGGGCGCACACAGAGGAGGAGGAGACATACACCCTCACGTCTTTAGCAAAGCTGCCACCTCTCCTTGTTCGGGCAGGTTTCGGCGTTCGTCGTCACCGGCCTTCTAGCCACTGCCGCTCATTCCATTTGTTTTGTCTTGTTTATTACACACACCTGCTTCATATCCCTTATCAGCAGAGGTGGGACAAAGTCATTGTTATGCAAGTCACAAGTAAGTCTCAAGTCTTTGCCCTCGAGTCCCGAGTCAAGTCGAGTCAAAGATGAGGCAAGTCCCAAGTCGAGTCAAAAGTCAAAGCCATCAAGTCTCAAGTCGAGTCCAAAGTCCTACATTTTAGTTTCGAGTCATTTCAAGTCCTCTTAGCAAGCCTTTGCAAGTCATTACAAGTCCTCGTAGCAAGTCTTCTCGAGTCATAAGGCGCAAGTCCAAGTCAAGTCACGAGTCATTGATGTTAAAGTCCAAGTCGAGTTGCAAGTCTTTGTACATTTTGTCGAGTCGAGTCTGAAGTCATCAAATTCATGACTCGAGTCTGACTCGAGTCCAAGTCACATGACTCGAGTCCACACCTCTGCTTATCAGTACCTGTATAAGTGTTCCCTCTGTCCCCTTGTTTTTGTGTGTGATTGTTTATTGTGGAGGATAGAGAAACTCAGTGGAGCTCCGTGTATTTTCTCTTGCCGGGATATTTCCCTGTGTATTTTCCAGTGTGCAAAACAGGCTGTGACACATTACTGCGTAACTCTGTTTCAGAATAAATTCTGTTATTCTGTGATTTACCCTCCTGCGCCTGATTCCTTCGAAATCACCTCATCACAGTGTCTTAACGACCGTTCCACAGGTGCATGTTCATTAATTGTTTATGGTTCATTGAACAAGCATGGGGAAACTGTGTTTAAACCCTTTACAATGAAGATCTGTGAAGTTATTTAGATTTTTACAAATTATCTTTGAAAGACAGGGTCGTTTCTGTTTTTGCTGATTTTATATATGCGGGATACAACCATCCCAGCTCTGCAGATTTTGCTGCAAAGAGACAGAATCATTAGATCATTTGTTTTGGTACTGTCCATATGTAGCTTGTTTTTGGTCGCAGGTCCAGCAATGTCTGAAGAATTGCAACATTTACCAGGAGCTAACTTTGCAGATAGCACTACGGGTTGATTTGAAAACTCATAGTCAAATCGATCAATAATATAATAATACTTTTAGCAAAAATGTTTAATTACAATCTGTAGAAACTAGAAAAGTTCAGAACTTTTGTGAAACATCACAGCACAGTTGAAAAATATATGGCAAATATAAATCTAATATGGATGGTGTTAAGAGATAGATGGGGGGTTGAGTGTATCTGAAGGGTGGGACTAATAACAAGATAACTAACGTAAAATATACTGTGTCCGTAAAATGTATATACAGTTGAAGTCGGAAGTTTACATAGCCAAATACATTTAAACTCATTTTTTTTCACAATTCCTGACATTTAATCCTAGTAAAAACTCCCTGTCTTAGGTCACTTAGGATCACCACTTTATTTTAAGAATGTGAAATGTCAGAATAATAGAAATTGCTCCCAAGGATGAACCAGACTTGTGGAGGTCTACAAATTTCTTTCTGAGGTCTTGGCTGATTTCTTTCGATTTTCCATGATGTCAAGCAAAGAGGCACTGAGTTTGAAGGTAGGCCTTCAAATACATCCACGGGTACACCTCCAATTGACTCAAATTATGTCAATTAGCCTATCAGAAGCTTCTAAAGCCATGACATTGTTTTCTGGAATTTTCCAAGCTGTTTAAAGGAAAAGTCAACTCAGTGTATGTAAGCTTCTGACCCACTGGAATTGTGATACAGTGAATTATAAGTGAAATAATCTGTCTGTAAACAATTGTTGGAAAAATTACTTGTGTCATGCACAAAGAAGATGTCCTAACCGACTTGCCAAAACTATAGTTTGTTAAAAAGAAATTTGTGGAGTGGTTGAAAAACGAATTTAATGACTCCAACCTAAGTGCATGTAAACTTCCGACTTCAACTGTTCAAAATGCTATTACACATTCATGGGAAATCGTTGTGTACTGTCTGTATTCCTACTGTAGCAGCATGGTGTAGAATATGAGACATCTCACAGACACACGTTAGCTAGCTAGCTAGAACACACAGTTACTCCAAGACTAATATGAGTCATCAAGCCAAATTCATTTCTTTACTCTCCGCCATCATCAAAACATTTATCCAGTTTTGCTCATAATGATCGGCACTGATGCTAGCTAGGCTAGTTACCTAGCTAGCTATAACGTTAGACTACAGTACATTTTAGGTATAGCAAACAATACAGCTAACTAGCTAGCTAAACTTAGCTAGCTTGGCTTGTTGTGGTTCTAGCAAGCCCCGTCATGGCCGAATCGATCACCAAATTGTACTGTACTGAACAACACTGCCTCAGTTAAAAGAGAGTTTATATTTGCTAGCTAGCTACCGATAGCAAAACAACTCGTTTGTCATCTACCCTCACGAGTCCTGGCCCAGCTGGTCTAGACTGCCACCGCTGCTTGCTGGTCTCGCAATTATTTTTTTTGCCGTCTCAACCCCTCTTCAGGGTATTCCGGCTCAAATAAATAGGGTTATGTAAAAGTAGATGTCCTAACTGACCCACTGGAATTGTGATACAGTGAATTATAAGTGAAATAATCTGTCTGTAAACAATTGTTGGAAAAATTACTTGTGTCATGCACAAAGAAGATGTCCTAACCGACTTGCCAAAACTATAGTTTGTTAACAAGAAATTTGTGGAGTGGTTGAAAAACGAGTTTTAATGACTTCAACCTAAGTGTATGTAAACTTCCGACTTCAACTGTAGTTTCACAACTTTTGTTGAAACAGCACAGTTAAAAATATATGGCAAATAGAAATCAAACTGGATAGTCTTCATAAATAGATGGGAGGGGTTGAGGGTAGTGGAAGGATAGGAGTAAAAAGAAACAAAAGATAACTATTGTAAAATACAGTTGAAGTTGGAAGTTTACATACACCTTAGCCAAATACACTCAGTTTTTCACAATTCCTGACATTTAATCCTAGTAAAAATGCCCTGTCTTAGGTCAGTTAGGATGACCACTTTATTTTAAGAATGTGAAATGTCAGAATAATAGTAGAGAATTATTTATTTCAGCTTTTATTTCTTTCATCACATTCCCAGTGTGTCAGAAGTTTACATACACTCAATTAGTATTTAGTAGCATTGCCTTTAAATTGTTTAACTTGGGTCAAACGTTTTGGGTAGCCTTCCACAAGCTTCCCACAATACGTTGGGTGAATTTTGGCCCATTCCTCCTGACAGAGCTGGTGTAACTGAGTCAGGTTTGTAGGCCTCCTTGCTCGCACACGCTTTTTCAGTTCTGCCCACAAATGTTCTATAGGATTGAGGTCAGGGCTTTGTGATGGCAACTCCAATACCTTGACTTTGTGGAGTGGTTGAAAAACGAGTTTTAATGACTCCAACCTAAGTGTATGTAAACTTCCGACTTCAACTGTTGATTGTATCCGTAAAATTGATATAGTATGTATAAACTCGAAGTAGAAGCCTAAGTGTTGTTGTTCATTACTTTACTCCAATTAGGGGAGGGGTGGTAGGGTTGGTGGAAAATACTAAAGGAAAAAAAATATTTTTTTTTAACAAGAATTATAATGTACCAGTCTAATGTACCGTTTTTTTGTTTACTGATAAAAATTGTTTATTGTATGATTACACATCCTCATGATCAGTCTTCATGTCTTTCCAGGAGACTTGCAGTACAAACAAATCTTCTGCAAAAGGTCGAAGCAGTGGGTGGTGAAGAAAGTGTACGAGAGGCTTGTCTACCTGGCTGTGGAGCAAAGAAAGGACCAGACGGCTGTCTACAAGGAGCCAGAGTCACAGCCTCCCAAACCCTACATTCCTGCCAACATCGCAACAGCGCAATAGCTTGCTAAACAAGCTGCCATTACCCAACACAAGAAGATGTTCACCAGCTGAAGAACAGTCTGGAACCTGCCTGGAACATTCAACCAACACAACATTCATTTTCAGTTAGACTGATGTTGTAGTATAATTTAGAATGCCTAGTATGCTCCCAACTGCATTGTGGTATAGATATTGCTACATATGTATATAATGGTGTTTTATATCATATTTTTATAAGTGTACTGACAAGTGAGTACGTTTACATTCACATTAATAATTTGATATTAAACTGATTATGGCAGTAGGCCGAGTATGGAAATAGTCATGTAAACACCTTACTCTGCTTATCTTAAATCGGCGTAAGGTCAAAATCGAAGCAAGCATATGCCGATTAAAACACCTGGTTTTCTGAGCAATCTTTTGAATTATTAGGACATGTAAACACATTAAATCGGCATTCCAGCTGTGTATTTGATCTATCTGCGCATGTGCCAGCAGCGCAAGCCTCCCTCTTATGCGCAAGTGAAGTGAGTTCGGAAAAACGGAAAGAATGCATCTTATAAATAGTTTTCACATACAAACTTTATATATCCGAACTCAGAATCAAATAGACTTCACTAAAATAACATGGTCACAGTGGTAGAACATTGATTTTCATTGGCGCTTTTCTGCATTTATCAAAAGTCCCATCAAGTAGCCTGATTTCAGATGTGTCCATGTAAACAGGATTATTAGGGAAATCGTTCTTCTTGCAAAGCACGTAAATGTTTTAAACAAACTATTGCAGTTTTCTGACTATCCACCATGATCATATGTGTGTATGTAACCGTGCTCAGAGACTAAATGATTCCAAATGCATCAGAAACCAATAAAGCGTTGACTTCAACTTCTGGATCAATTAATTGTGATGTTCATTAATGTATTTGGATAAACTAGCTTCAGCCTTACTGCTAAAACAAATGATGCAGGGAGTTGGTTTATCATTAAAACAATTTGTTGGCAAGTAAACATTTTAATAAAACAGTAGATTTGTCTGTCAATATAGCAAATAAGTAGACATGGCTTGTATTCAAGACAAAGTTTATTTGCTCTGGAGACTGAGGTGAGTTTACACAGCAGTATGCAGGAACAGTCATGGCAATGTATGACCAATATATGTATGACATACAGTATATACATGCAAAATATACTAACGCTTATAATAAATACTACAGTTCAACACAGGGAATACTTGCATATGGTGTGTTTGGGTGGTGCAGTGAGGAGTTTGGTGTCACTTTGATACAAGGGGGGAGGGTTGTTGTTATGGGACCCTTCACATCTCCTCGAGAATCATCAACTTCTTTGTATAATAATAAAATAATATGCCATTTAGCAGACGCTTTTTATCCAAAGCGACTTACAGTCATGCGTGCATACATTTTTTTTTTGTGTATGGGTGGTCCCGGGGATCGAACCCACTACCTTGGCGTTACAAGCGCCGTGCTCTACCAGCTGAGCTACAGAGGACCACAAAATCCAAGTGGTATTGTCTGTGAGAGAAAGACGAAAATGCTATTACACATTAATGGGAAATCGTTGTGTACCATCTGTATTCCTACTGTAGCAGCATGGTGTAGAATATGAGACATCTCACAGACACACGTTAGCTAGCTAGCTAGAACACACAGTTACTCCAAGACTAATATGAGTCATCAAGCCAAATTCATTTCTTTACTCTCCGCCATCAAAACATTTATCCAGTTTTGCTCATTATGATCGGCACTGATGCTAGCTAGGCACCTAGCTGAGTCAATATCACTATGAGGTGCCTTTGGTGTCCTCATCAGACTCACTCAGTCATCATGAAAATGTAGCAGAATAATGAAAGTCTGAGGTCTTATTATAAGTGGCCAAACATTTGCACACATATCAGTAGAATGATGTCTCTAAAAAAGTGTTTCCTTCATTTTATTACATTTTTTTCATTTGATGTACGTGATTTTGGCATGTCCCACACACTGCTCTGCTAACTACAGTGTGTGTAATAAGTGGTTAAATGATACTAAATCCTTTTTTTTTTTACATGGTTTTACTGTCCACAATAAGTTATTTGATAAAACAAGTAATTTTGATCATGTATATTGTATTTTCATAATCATATTGAACATTTTGCATGTGTCCCTGAAATTGCTGTCCACCCTGTCATTATGGGGTAACTGCCCCTTTAAGAAACCCACTGATGTTTTAAGTGACATCACTACGAGCATTTTGTCTTTCTTCAATGAAGGCTGAAGCAGTATCTAGTTGCAGAGTAAGTATTTACACTTATGTTTCATAATTTTCATCATATTATGTGTGTAGTTGGATGTTGTCAAGCTTAACATGTCCACTCTGTCATAGGTTTTTCTATCAATTGATATTTCACTATCAGAACTTTGAAATATATTTGTAAAACAGTACACAGTCAGCTTGCTAACTGTAGTATGTTGCTAAGTGAAGGTCCACCATGTGCTCATTAAATGCTAACATTAGCCAAAAATGTCCACCCTGTCATTGTCCACCCTGTCAGCAAGCCTTCCATGACAGGGTGGACATGGTTCATGACAGGAAGGACATGTGCATAGTTTAGGCCAAATACTGATAATGTTACACATATTACAACAGCTATTACACACATTTTATAACAGTACATGCTATACATAGTAAGAATGGACAATATGGAAAAAATTTTTGGCGATATCGGTATCAGCAAACCTAGTTTGATAATGCAAGCCTAGTTTACCGGGACTGCCAATTAAAGTGTGTAAGGGAACATTTTGAATCGTCTTTTTCAAGGAATGAGATCAAAAGGAGCTGAGATAGCAAGGAGATATCGGGAACGTCGTGATGCTGACCCAGACAGAAGAAGAAAGTACCTTGAGAAAGAAAGGGTCAAATGGAAAAAAGACAGAGAGACTGGAAAGAAGAAGGGTGTCAATGAGCTCAGTGAGAGAGAGAAAAGAGGGCAAAAAGAAAGAAATGGAGAGGCAAAAAGTCAAGCCAGAGCCAGAAACAGGGCCAGTGCCATAAAGGGCACTATGAGAATCCACCAAGCTATCAGTCTGACACCCGGCCAAATGAAATACAGAGACATTTCATGTCTGTGTAAAAGGGAGGAAGGTGTTTTGGACTGCCCCTGCTTTAACCTTCAAGAGGTCACTCTAGCTAATGTTCCTGTTTCATCTGACAAGTCCCCAGCATGTGGAAAGACACCAGATAATCCTAGGAGACCAGAAATGATTGAGGTAAAGCACATTGGAGAGTGGTGCGTCAGTTAATTATGACAATGAAGCATACCCAGGTATCATCATGGATGCAGAAGGGCACAGTGTGAAAGTTAAGTGTATGCAACGCCATGGCATAAACAAGTTCAAATGGCCAAGTCTTCGGGACGACATCTGTTGGTACCATGACTGGCAGGTACTTTGCCTAATACCAGAACCACAGGCTCTGAACAAGCGCTCTGTACAGATTGAAGTGTCTGCATGGAAGTATGTGGAACAGCAACTGCAGAACTGAGCCATGTCTCTGCAGAAAGGGAGAGACTGTTTGGAGATGCGTCCAAGTGATCTTTCTGTAATATTCTGTTTTTTCAAATCAACTGTTCTCCACTTAAAAAACATTTTTCTTCTTGTTCTACAGTTGAATGTTTGACTTTCACTGTGCAGAATGATGTACAGAGTTTAACGCTAGAAGGCCACATTAATGTCTCATTTTGGGCATCTTTATTCAGTGGCTGCATGCAGGTAGAGTGGATCAAAAACAGTCTGTTCAACTTGTAATTTCCCCCTACATGGGAAAAGGCATTTTTACATCATTTTCTTGCATTGTTCCTTGCATTTATGAGGCCATTCAATGACATTTCACAACGTGTCCACTCTGTCATGCCCAGGGTCCACCCTGTCATGTCACTGTCCACCCTGTTATTTTCATGTTCTATGAAAATAAACAAATTATTTTCACAAGTTAGCAAAATCTTTTGTGTGATTCCTTTATAAACAAATGAGGGCCAAATAGTATTGTTTGAAAGTTTGACCAGATATCTTTTTGTTAGATTTTATTTAGAAAAGAAAGTGCAACTCTCGCAGATTTTATAGAGAAACAAATAGTTTGCCATAATTTCATTATTATCCAAATACTTTTCCCATAAACTAAAATATATTGTTGAGAAAGTGACTAAATAGTTTTCTGAAAATGTACGTTTTATAATCACTATGTAATTACAATGTATTTATTCTGCTTTGAAATTGTCCATGACAGGGTGGACATATTTTGCTGTTTGCATGTAAATTGTCTGCTTGCAGTTAATTTATAAAGTGTGGGAGCTTGACCAATATGCATTTCTAACAGCATAACATATACTTAATACAATGAATATGAAGTTCAATGGAAAATCTCAGCTTTTTGGGGGGGAAATGGGGAAGTCTCAAAGGCACCTTATGGTGATATTGACCCAGCTAGCTATAACGTTAGACTACAGTACATTTTAGGTATAGCAAACAATACAGCTAACTAGCTAGCTAAACTTAGCTAGCTTGGCTTGTTGTGGTTCTAGCAAGCCCCGTCATGGCCGAATCGATCACCACATTGTACTGTACTGAACAACACTGCCATAGTTAAAAGATAGTTTATATTTGCTAGCTAGCTACCGATAGCAAAACAACTTACTCGTTTGTCATCTACCCTCCTGAGTCCTGGTCCATCTGGTCTAGACTGCCGCCGCTGCTTGCTGGTCTCGCAATTCTTTTTTTCGCCATCTCATCTCCTCTTCAGGGTATTCCGGCTCAAATAAATAGGGTTATGTAAAAGAATATCAAAAAATGTTTTGTCGTCCAGCTCCTCTTGGAAAGAGGAATCATCAGAAGCAGCCATTGTAGCTAATTGTTTAGTAGTCTTGGATAGACAGTGCACGGTAACATAGCTCCCGTGATCCTGTAAATTAGTACCGGCCCATTTTGAAAAGCCTACCTTCGATGGTGGGAACAAGGAAGTATGGCTCCTGTCAGGCTGTAGTCTTTACATAGCCAGGGAAAATGAGTCAACCTAGATATCCTGCAATTTCCTGGCAGATAGGAACATCGTTGAGAAAAGTCCAATAGCTGTATGGAACAAGGACAACCATATCTACTCGCATGATCGTGCAATCGGCGAAACACAAAGGCCACAATAATTGCTACAAAACATGACTCCAATGATTTTTACATCAGACAGCAGGCTCAATCAACCAATGATGTCATTGGTTGAACTCCCCATAGCGCGAACATTTTAAAATACAGCTATAATGCATAATTATAATAAATAATAATAATATGCCATTTAGCAGACGCTTTTATCCAAAGCGACTTACAGTCATGTGTGCATACATTTTTATGCATGGGTGGTCCCGGGGATCGAACCCACTACCCTGGCGTTACAAGCGCCATGCTCTACCAATTGAGCTACAGAGGACCACATAATTGTCTGAAACACCCTCGCGTCACTCATAATTATGTAGAGAGGGCTATATTGGTCCACTAATACAGGACTAGTAAAGGCCAAGTGCACTACTTTTGTGAGAAAAAAAATCTGTAATATATGTTTTTATACGATTTTTCAGGGGGTACTGCAGCACCCTCAGAACCCCAACTTCCCACGGCTATGCTATTCACTCAGTGTACTGAAAAAATGACTAAAACTGATAAAATCTTGTTGAAAAAATCTTGTTGTGCAATGACATCAATTTGTTCAATTCGGCCTATGCCTTCTCAGAGTATAATATGTCTAGATAGTCATTCAACCAGACCTCTATGGACCATCAACTTGTGAAACTGTGCCGAACCAATTGAAATCCTCAATCATACAGTGCCACCTAGTGGCATTTGTTAATATTGGCATCTTTACAATCGCACATATCAATTGACAGTAAAATTACAAAATCGCACATCAATGCAGATAAAACATTTATTTGCAAAGATAATTTGTATATTTCTTAAGCAGTACATGATCATTATAATTTTCACAATCATAATTACAGAGGCAGTCATTTGCAACAAAATATAATACACAATCACCTGGAACACATTGTGTAATGCATAAATCTTAAAACAATAAATACATAAAAACATTTTAACATGACTTATTTTGTTTCATGTATAGTTTGTGAGCTTGTTTTATTTCCCCTTTTTGCATGGAGAGCACTTGTGGAAATAGTGAGAGCAGTTTGACTCAGGGCAGAGGAGGTGGTTATTATTAATATTAACTCATTATTTTCTGGTAAACGACAACAAAACAAGTTAACAGTAATGTGGGGAAGACTAGACTGTGTAGAGTACTGACGACTTAAATAGATGGAGTACTGCCAACTCAAGTAGGATGGACGAAACAGTGTGAGAGTAAAGTGAAGTTGCAAAACTAAGTAAAGGGAATAAACTCGGCACAGAAAAAACCCGAAAATCTAACCAATAATACCTCTTCTATCATTCATTAAACCATTCGCTCCTTTGCAACAATATAAATGAATGGTTTCATACATTATCATCTGAAGGCTGTTGTATACATTGTACATACGTTTGACAACCATATCATTATATCCTTTCTCAATAATAGTGATGCCCCCTGTTCATATAGGGAATCACATACATTTAAAAGAAACAACTTAAATATCCAATCCTTCAACATATTCATATAACTTTCTTATCTAGCAAACATCATATCAATGACTAAACACAGACAACGGGAGAGTCCTGAGAAGAGCTTTCTGTGCAAAGACAGGGCATAGAGCACAGTACAGAGAGGAGGGGAGGGAGAGAGAAACAGTGAGAGCGAGAGGGGGAGACAGAAGCGAGGGGGGGTTGTAACAGAAGCAAGCACTTTCATTATGCCGTTTCTATCTAACATCACGTTTTCCCACTTCTGCCAGCAAATTGTGTTTGCAGCCATGTTGTTGGAAGCACAATGCTTTGTTATACTGTAGATGGGTTACTAATGACGTTTGGCAGGTTGTGAAAAAAAGAGACAGCTTATTACATTGTATATCTTTGCAGAGAGACAGAAACACAGTCATCCTCAAATGAAGACATATTTGTGATATGACTGATCATCATGACAAAACATATTTTTAAGTGATATTGGCAACAGATTAATAATAAGACCTTCCAGAGGAAGCATCTCAATGTTGATGGTTTAATGTACTGTTTAGTCTGTGGTTTGAGCAAAGGCGAAGTTTGGGGCGGAGGAGAGGGAGGTCATATGGGTTACACTGCACTTTTACCAGGTCTTCACTCATCGGTCACTATATAAGCAAAAGGAAAGCATACATACATTGAGGAAGAAAAAAAGTCTGAAAATATGCTGGTGCTTTTTAACACAACGCTGCTTATAACAGGTCCTGAGAAGGATCATTAGGATCTATTGATCCTTCTCAAGACATCTGTGATGACTGTCAACCATCTCCATTTCTGTTTCACCTTGATAAAATCATAATTCAGACAGCAAGAGTAGTTGGTTGGTTGGCTACATCCTAGGTGTCTCATGTGCAGTAGCTAGCTGTCCCAAAACACATGGCACTGGTTGATATGTAGAACTGCTCATGACATCGTCCCTCTGCCTTCATTGGTTGGACATACCTGCATGTCATTTTCTTAGTTGTGCTAACTAACATGAACACTTTTGTCATTTAACAGGATTTGCGCTGCACAAAAACACATGTAAAAGACAAAAACAAATAAATGTTAAACGCTTGAATGTTTAAACCCTTTCCAAACAAACTTCTTTAAACTAAGCATTTACGGCTAGGTTGGAGTTGCTGAGGGATGGTTGGAGGGTTGAACTAGCCAACTCGACCCAACAGCTAAAAGTGACAGCTCTCATCTGATTGTCAAGGTTCAGGCCTAGATTTGTGCTTTTTGAGGAGGGTTTATGCAGCAGCAGGTGAAATTACTGAGTACATTGAACATCTCATTTTCAGAGCCATGGAAGATTCTAGCAGACAAGGGGTTTCTTGTGGAGGTTTCTTCTCGTCACAGTGTATGAGAAAGCAGCCATGTTTTCTTCCACAGGATGCACCAGAGCGTCGGCTGGGTAGAGACATCCCCTTCTCATGACACAACCCAACCTGAGTTTGTTAGCCACCAACAACTGCTCTGAAATATGACACGTTTTCATGAACCGCTCTCCCCATTCAGTGAGGCATAGGGAAGGGAGGGGAAAGGGCAACTTGCAGAGATTTTGCTGCCCTGTTCCTGTCATTTGTGCTCTGGCCAATACACACACAATGCTGCAATATACACTGATTGTACAAAATCTTAGGAACACCTGCTCTTTCCATGACAGACTGACCAGGTGAATCCAGGTGAAAGCTATGATCCCTTATTGATGACACCTGTTAAATCCATTTCATTCAGTGTAGATGAAGGGGAGGACACAGGTTTAAGAAGGATTTTTAAGCCTTGAGATATGGATTGTGTATGTGTGCCATTCAGAAGGTGAATGGGCAAGACAAAATAGTGCCTTTGAACGGGGTATGGTAGCAGGTGCCAGGCACACCAGTTTGAGTGTGTAAAGAACTGCAACGCTGCTGGGTTTTTCACGCTCAACAGTTTCCCGTGTGTATCAACAATTGGTCCACCAGCCAAAGGACATCCATCCAACTTGACACAACTGTGGGAAGCATTGGAGTCAACATGGGCCAGCATCCCTGTGGAACGCTTTCGACATCTTGTAGAGTCCATGCCCCGACGAAATGAGGCTGTTCTGAGGGCAAAAGGGGGTTCAACTCAATATTAGGAAGGTGTTCCTAATGTTTTGTACACTCAGTGTATATAGACTCATTCAACGAGTGTGTTTACACAGTGTCTGCGATGAAAGCTGGGCCTTTTTGGTCTGGTTTTGATAGCGGTGTGTGTGTGTGTGTGTGTGTGTGTACGTTTACCGCGCTAGTTAGATAGCAGAGGAAATGTTTGCTTTGCGCTTGCGTTGGCTGCATCCGTCTTAGCTCAGCAGTGTCTCTCTGGGCTGCTGGGATGATGGGGCGGGGAAGGACTTCCTCAGTCCTGCTGTAGCGTATCCCTCCAATTGAAGCTGTGATTGGGCCCGTGGGTTAATGGAAGGATGGGTGGGTCCACCAGCTGCCACACCCCTGTCTCCCCCATCTCCTCAGCCGCACAGAAACCTAGGTAAGGAATCTATACAAGGAGACAAGGAGAGATGGATGTCTATTGAGGGACAAACTGGTGTCATTAGAGAAGTGTGTGGGGGGGAGAGAGAGACAGAGAGAGAAAGGAGGCAGAGAGAAAGGGATAAGGAGGGAGAAAACGAGAGATACTTTAGAAGGGAGAGAGAGAAAGAAAGCGAGATGGAAAGCAAGACAGAGAAAGAGATAGCAGATCAAGAGCGAGAGAGACGTGCTGAAGGAAGCATGCTGACCTTCCTGACCACTTGTACAAAGTCCTTGGCGTTCTGTGGGCTGAGTCCCTGCATCTGGCGAGTACATGCCTCCAGGGAGGAAGCATGGGCCACGATCAGCACAGTGTTTCCTGTGTGAGACCAGAGAGAGACCACAGAGGTTACATACGTTTCCATTTTTAGTCATTTAGCAGACGCTCTTATCCAGAGCGACTTACAAGAGCAATTAGGGTTAAGTGCCTTGCTCAAGGGCACATCAACAGGTTTTTCACCTAGTAGGCTCGGGGATTCGAACCTTTCAGTTACTGGTCCAACGCTCTTAACCGCTAGGCTACCTACCACACATAACATGACTTACTGTACAGTACATATGGGCTTATACCCGCAAACTCACAAATATCATCACTTACAGTACATGGACCAGTGGAGGCTTCTCAGAGGAGGAAGGGAAGGACCATCAGTGAATTTGAGAAATAGATAAAACTATACTAAATATATTCATGTCACCAAGTACCTGATTAAAACAAACTGTTTTGCAATGAAGGTCTACAGTAGTCTCAACAGCATCCTCTAGGGTAGTACCACAGTGTAGCCGGACGACAGCTATTTTCCATCCTACTCTGGCTACATTGACTTCAATACAAAACCTAGTAGGCTCATGCTCCTCAACTCCTTCCATAGACCTACATGGTAATTATGACAACTTTCGGAGCACATCCTCCAACAAATCAAAGCTTTTGCAGTATGAACTGACATGTTGTCCATCCAATCAAAGAATCAGAGAATTAACCTAGTACTACGCATGTGTGATTTAGAAGCTTGGTGAGTGGTGACATTGTTGGATAGATTGAGATTGGCATAGTGAATAGTGATAGCTAGTTAAGCATTTTTTGGATATTATTCAATTCAAATTAGTTTCTTCAAACTACAGGAGACGAAGGAGGTAGATTATATATTGTATTCTTGGTTTTATAACTTTATTTTTGTGTTGTGTTAGTGCCATTTATTAAAAATGTTCCTGCTACTTCTTTGATGGCGAGATGAATTCAGAATGATTTGATAGCTTCCATCGCATCATCTATTAAAAGTGAGACTAAAAGAAAGGTTGACGCAGCGCATTTTGTCACATGGCAAATGGATGAAACCACAGACATCAGTTGTCGCTCGCAGGTCCCCTCCTGTTCCCTGATTAAGAGAGGATGACCACTCCTCTACCAGTGTAAACTCTCTCCTGATATGAACTGAAGCCATGTCTCTTGTGCCCTCTCATCCACTGGTGCATTGAATGTTTCCTCTCCAAGCACTGTGATTAAGCCTGTCAATTTTCTCTCATTACTGTATGTAGTCAATCACATTCAAACACAATCACATTATTACACATCAATCTGATTTGGATCCTTGCTTGGATTAACTAATTCTTAGCTCTTTTGTCCTGCACTGAAGCCTTTGAACACCTCAACTCATACCCACATTCAATCACTGCTGTGATCCCTTCCCAACACTAAGTAGCCCTCATTCCCATTCCCCAAAATATTTTTTTATAAAATGTCTTTATTAAATGTTTTAGGTTAAAATCATTTGCCTTTGGCGATTTTTGAAACACACCGTCGTCTCCGTGCCTATACCGTGGTTCTCCTATCCTCCTCAATTTTTCAAGTTACCAGCCTCCACTGATATGGACCTGCACACGCTAACTCACAGAGTTTAGGAGCCAATCAGCACTTTCGAGGGGATCATCCTGAGCAATTAGTTGCACAGATTCACTAATCTTGACCACATAATGAGTAGTTGTAGATCAGATGATTTGTAGATCAGGGATTCTGCACAGAGCCTTGCTCAGGCCCATCCTCTGGAACACTCTGAATATGTAGCATAGTGTTACTTCACAGAGACTGTCTGGTCTGCTTTGGTCCATCTTACCCAGGTTTTTGCACTCTGTCAGAATCTCCTTGGTGACCTGGAAGCTCCGGCTGATGTAGGTGTCATAGGACTCTGACACGCCAAGCTTGCTGATGGGAATATGAGGTCTGGAGGAGAAGGAGAGAAGAATCACACTGAGCCATGTCCTCTGTAGATCAGTTGGTAGAGCATGACGCTTGCAACGCCAGGATAGTGGGTTCAATTCCCGGGACCACCATACGTAAAATGTATGCATGCATGACTGTAAGTCGCTTTGGATAAAAGCGTCTGCTAAATGAAATATTCAGAAAATCCTTATAGTGGCACTTTTTAACATTTTTATTGCTGACCTGAAACAAACTATACTGGCTCAGACAGGCTATTTCCTTTTTACAATGTATTTTCACCTCAACAGCGATGTTTCAGTGACTTTGGTGGATAAGGAACCAGCCTTGGCTCGGCTCGGCTCAGTAGTGTGAAAGGGGTAGAAGTGTATCTTTCACCTCCAGCCTAGGACTGTATGTGTGTGTGTGTAAGTTGGTGGTATTGATATTTGGCAGTCTTGGCTACGTACATAGGCTTATGGTACGTGGCCTTCAGATTGCAGGCCTGCGTAAGAGTAAAGCAAAAAAAATGGCAAGGAACTGCTCTGTTTCAGCCGTTATGGGGAGCCTAGCTGTGTGGAGGAGAAGGCACTTTTTGTTTCCTTAAGTGTCCTTGCATCAACAACCTTTGAAATGTTTGAATCCTTTATGATGTCATGTTATTTGTGGGTTCAAATAAAGTATTTAAAGTGTGGGTGTGTGTGTGTAGGTTGTGAGGTACTGTATTCAGACTAGATGTACTGCACCTGTAGGTTGTGTCCACACTCAGGCTAGCAGCGGCCATGTCAGTGGGAGGGATCCAGGCAGGGAGAGCGGTGCCAGACACCCACTTGGTCCACTCAAACAGACCAGGCTCTATACGGATCTTAGTCTTCCCCTCCTGCTGTAGACCTGAGGAATATAATATAATATAATACAGTAGAATGGAATAGAATAAAATAGAATGGAATACAATAGAATATAATAAATTGGAATAGAATAGTTTATTGTACTCCGAGCTGATGATTGTGGTTGATGGTGATGATATTGTTCAGGCCATACCTCTGAGGATGTTGTGGGCAGTCTGGACACAGCGCAGCGAGGGAGAACAGTACACAAAGTCTATCACCGTGTGGCTCTCCAACAGGGCTTCGCCCACAAGGCGGGCTTGAGTGGAGCCGAACACTGTGATTGGACAGTCTTTGTCGTAGTCCCGGAAGCCTCCACCTCTCGTTGGCAAACTAGACGGCATGTTGAGGTTGGAGCGAACATATCGGCCTAGAGAGTTATGAACGCAAAAGAGGAGGCAGACTGATTATCATAATACAGTATGTACATTAGTACTACAGTAAAGCATTTCTACTATCCAATACATTACATTTCCCCCTATATCCTCTCCTCTACTGACCTTTAGCATCGAAGCACTGAGTGATCCAGTGTTTCCCAAACACCACATCCATCCTCTCACCATGGCGACACACAAACAGACTCCTCTTGGGAAGACACGACTGAGTGGTGGGCCTCAGCATCTGGAGAACACAGTTTCATTACACAGCTAAGACACCATTCATACACCATTGATACACTATTAATACCCATTATAAAGTACTATTATAACAATTATTCAATCATGTCTGTACATAAACATTTGAATTCTTATTCAGAGTAGAATAAGCAAGGTTGTACAGCCTTTAGTAACCTCAAAAATGCATTCTGAAAATGTTTTTAAAAAACAACTATATTGCAAAAATGTGTTCAATTTTGTGACAAATCATTCAGTGTTACACGACTACCTGGACAGGTGGACACAGGACAGTGAGGCTGGATGGATCTCCCGGGTCATCAAGAAAACGTCTGTCGAGCTGTCCATCAAATAACAGGCCGCCCACTGCACCCCCAGCGTTGGACGGGGAGGCGGGGTTGCTGAAAGAGTGAGATCTGGGGAACAGACATACAGATTCAGGAGATAAACTTGAATGAACCTAAAACATATCAAAAGTAACAACGCTGTGTTAAATCACTACGTTTGGGAGTAGCAAAACAGTGAGCAGAAAGGGGATAACTCTACTGCATTACAAACTCACTTCTATTACAGAATCACATCCATAGCAAATCTCTACCCATTGAGTATGAAGCCTTCCTCTACTTACCCATGGAAGACCCAGGTGTCACACTCATCTGCCCGGCTGACATAGTTCTCAGGCAGCAGTCCAGGTAGCCCCGTGCCCAGAGACGTGCCATAGACCCAGCCTTCGCTGGCACTACCCTGCTCCACGGGGGTCATGAAGATAAAGTCCCCAGGCGCCAGCTCCAGCTCGTCCTCGTTCTGAGGCGCGTATGGGTACATCACACGCAGCGTCTGGAGGGGGGGTTGGGGTTGGGGTTAGAGGTCAGGGATCAAACTGGTCACCAATCAGAGAGCAGGGTTCAATTCTGAATGTATTTAAATTGTATTAAAAATTGCAACACAATTTACAGTAAAACAATAGAACTAAAACAGACGAAAATGAAAGAGATATAAAAAGGTAAACAAGATATCAGTAATAAAGACAAAAAAAAGAGATGAATAACACATAGGCCATAACCAGGTCAGAGTCAGGCAGACGAGACCTTGTTGTGTGATGGGGGGCTGGCGTACCTCGTGGTTGGCAAATCGGATGTCCCGGGAGAAGAGCACGGCCAGCCAATCGCAGCCCAATGATATGTCCACTCCCTTGGCCAGCTTCTCCAAGGCAGCCAGGTGATTGGTCTGGAAGTGGTAGGCCAGGGTCACATGGAGCTGCTTCTTATGGGGCTCCACGTGCACATCTGAGTTACGGAGGGAGAGAGACAGGAGCATTATAGATACCGTTTACATATTTACAGCTATATCGATAAATGGAGAGAGACAGAAACATTACAGAGACATCTGAGCACAGAGGAAGAGACATGAAGGAGCATTAAATACACTGTGTTGCTGAAATGCTCTCATTTTATAAATTATAAACTTGATATCCACTATAAAAAGCATCTAGACATCTCCCATTTCTTTTAGAGTAACATTTTCGTTTTCAACAACGGAGATTTGTATAAACCTTGCTGTCTGTCTCTGACATTTGCAACATTGTTTCAATATTCAAATTTGATCTCCAGCTGTCCCATAGTAATGAACGTGTCGGGGTCGGGAGTCGGGACGAGACAGACGCAGGCAGCTTTTATCAGCCAGTCAAAAACATGAATCAGAATAGTTTTTATGGATATATACAAAGAACTATCAATAGAAAACAGGTAAAACGAAATGCAGCTAGTTCGCCGTCTTTCCAGCTTCAGTTTGAAGTGATTGTGTTAGCTGGGTTGTTGGCTAGCTCCTGATGAGAGAGCACATTGTCTATGGTAGGTGAAATCGCGCATCATTAGCTCATTGTTATGGATGTATCCAAATAATTATCACTAGAAAACAGCTTAAACAAATGCAAAATGCAGCTACTTGCTGCACTGTTTGATGTGACTGTAACGTAGCAGTAGTTGGCTAGCTACCAAGCAAGGGATAAGAACGTTGCCAGCCAGAATGGCAATGGAACATTTAGAAAGAACGACTGGGTCGCGTCTCTGGCAACCGAACCAATAGAACTAACGACCAGCCGGCTTGGGAAGCAACCCTAGATTTATGTCAGGACTATATCTTGTGGAAGGGTGAAACAATATGAATAAATTAATCAAAATACCGTTTTCATTATTTGAATATGTTGGTAACCCGTTGTATAAAGGTGATAATGCCCTCGAAGACGGTGTTTGGAGGATACAGTTGAAGTCGGAAGTTTACATACACTTAGGTTGGAGTCAGTAAAACTTGTTTTTCAACCACTCCACAAAATGTCTTTTTAACAAACTATAGTTTTGGCAAGTCGGTTAGGATATCTACTTTGTACATGACACAAGTAATTTTCCCAACAATTGTTTACAGGCAGATTATTTCACTTATAATTCACTGTATCACAATTCCAGTGGGTCAGAAGTTTACATACACTAAGTTGACTGTGCCTTTAAAGAGCTTGGAAAATTCCAGAAAATGATGTCATGGCTTTAGAAGCTTCTGACATCATTTGAGTCAATTGGAGGTGTACCTGTGGATGTATTTCAAGGCCTACCTTCAAACTCAATGCCTATGTGCTTGACATCATGGGAAAATCAAAAGAAATCAGCCAAGACCTCATAAAAATAATTGTAGACCTCCACAGGTCTGGTTCATCCTTGGGAGCAATTTCCAAACGCCTGAAGGTACCACGTTCATCTGTACAAACAATAGTACGCAAGTATAAACACCATGGGACCACGCAGCCGTCATACGCTCAGGAAGGAGAAGCGTTCTGTCTCCTAAAGATTAATGTACTTTGGTGCGAAAAGTGCAAATCAATCCCAGAACAACAGCAAAGGGCCTTGTGAAGATGCTGGAGGAAACAAGTACAAAAGTATCTATATCCACAGTAAAACGAGTCCTATATCGACATAACCTGAAAGGCCGCTCAGCAAGGAAGAAGCCACTGTTCCAAAACCGCCATAAAAAAGCTAGACTACGGTTTGCAACTGCACATGGGGACAAAGATCGTACTTTTTGGAGAAATGTCCTCTGGTCTGATGAAACAAAAATATAACTGTTTGTTTGGTGGAAAAAGGGTAAGGCTTGCAAGCCGAAGAACACCATCCCAACCGTGAAGCACGGGGGTGGCAGCATCATGCTGTGGGGGTGCTTTGCTGCCACCCCCGTGCTTCACGGTTGGGATGGTGTTGTTCGGCTTGCAAGCCTTCCCCGTTTGGGTGCACTTCACAAAATAATGTGGATATATTGAAACAACATCTCAAGACATCAGTCAGGAAGTTAAAGCTTGGTCACAAATGGGTCTTCCGAATGGACAATAGCCCCAAGCATACTTCCAAAGTTGTGGAAAAATGGCTTAAGGACAACAAAGTCAAGGTATTGGAGTGGCCATCACAAAGCCCTGACCTCAATCCTATAGAAAATGTGTGGGCTGAGCTGAAAAAGCGTGTGCGAGCAAGGAGGCCTACAAACCTGACTCAGTTACACCAGCTCTGTCAGGAGGAATGGGCCAAAATTCACACAACTTATTGTGGGAAGCTTGTGGAAGGCTACCCAAAATGTTTGACCCAAGTTAAACAATTTAAAGGCGATGCTGCCAAATACTAATTGAGTGTATGTAAACTTCTGACCCACTGGGAATGTGATGAAATAAATAAAAGCTGAAATAAATCACTCTACTATTATTCTGACATTTCACATTCTTAAAATAAAGTGGTGATGCTAACTGACCTAAGACAGGGAATTTTTACTAGGAATAAATGTCAGGAATTGTGAAAAATGTATTTAAATGTATTTGGCTAAGGTGTATGTAAACTTCCGACTTCAACTGTATATTGGCACGGTTTGCCAGCCCTCGACGAACAGCACCCGTGCCAATATATCTTCCAAACACCGGCTTCTCTGACATTATCACTTATGCATTATGTATTGTCCAATATATAAGTCCAATATACCTGCTTTCGTAGCCGCCTCCGTAGCGAAGTCAGCGGCAAAGTCCTTCAGTACTTCTGCCACCTGCTCCTCCACAAAGAGGCCTATGAAGTTGGAGGAGGTGTAGAGCTCCAGGGGGAGAGGGTTAGGGAAACGACCCCTCCATGACCCCACAGTAGCCTGTAGGGCCTCACTCAGGGCCTCCACCTTACCGTCCGCACACTGGAGAGAGAGGGTGACTGAGTGAGTTACATGTACAGTATAGTACAGACACAGAGACACAACTCTGCACACAGTGATGCATAACACAGAGATTGCACAGATACACAGAGCGACGACAGCCGAGTCAAACCCAGAGAGCAGCATATACATGCACCATGGCACATTACACAGTGAAACAATGCCAAGAATCAAGCTCAAAGAAACCCAGTAAAGACGTGCAGTCACAGCCTGTACTGACGACAAACAGTCTCACGGTTTGTCCTGAAACACAGACAAACAAGGGCAGTACTCACCATGAAGAACTGGCAGAGGGTGATGTGAGGGAAGATGTTGTGGGCCTTGTTCTTGCCGCAGGTGACCCGTGACTGCTGCCAGAAGGTGCTGAGCTGGTGGAGCAGGGGGCCGCTGGGGCGCAGGTACAATACGTACTCCCTGGGGAGAGGGTCGTCCAGAAATGGGTCGTCCACATGAGAGAACAACCTGGGGCGAGGAGAAGAAGAGGAGGGAGGGGGGATGGAGGGAGGGTCAGTACACAGGGCCCGTTTTCAAAGAGTCTCAGAGTAGGAGTACTGATTTGAGATCAGTCTTGCCTTTCAGATCATAACGAATATGACTATATGGACGAGCGTGGGGGACCCAATCCTAGATCAGCCTTCCTACACAAAGACGCTTTTTGAATATGAGCCTAGGGAACTGGATGTGGGCTACACTCTCAACCAACATGAGTCATGTCTTAATAATAAAGTGTCTCTGTCAAAATAGTATGACTTGACCCTACAGTATTTTCCATTACACTACAGTATATTCATTCATATAAAAAAAAAAAAGATGTCTTATTTTTCCATTTTATAAAGCGGTAATGTGCAATAAAAAGGGTGTGGGGTGAGTGAGTGGTGCATGTTTGTTCCACCACCAGCAGATGGCAGCAGTGATGCAGTAACAGAGATGTTCTCATACAGTCTATGGACGGATGTCCTTAATGTGATCCACAGTCAGCCACTCAGTTACATGTAAACCTGTTAGGCCGTAATGATTACCACCACATCTAACCAGGATTTCGCTATTAAGTCAGGAAGGAGTAAGTAAGGGTGTGTGTGTGTGTGTTTTCAATACCCACCAATCACAAGCTGCCTGCACATTTCTGCCTCCTGTAGACACCAGAGCTTTTAGCCTGCAGAGAGAGAGGAAGACAGCGAGACAGAGACAGACAGAGAGAGAGGGAGAGAGAGATCAGCAGTCTCAAAATCAATAGTGTATTTTCCGGAGGATGTTTTATTGGAACTTAGTTTATTGGAACTTGTTCAAGAGTTTGTAGTATTTCCATGTATCCCTGTACCACAGTGAAAAAAAGTGTGCAGGCCTTGCAGTAGGTACAGCTGTAGTTTGCATTTCACATGGCTCTGAATGTCATGATACAGTACAACCATTTCTGTTTATCTGCTTTGGAGAGATATTCAAGTAAGATGGTGTGAAAATAGGGCTTATTAAGGGTTAAATATTAACCAATCAAATGCCAGATGCAAATTAAATGACTAAACACACGCTACAGTGTTCATTCTTATCACACGGTCCGGAGGGAGGAGATATCACACGCTAGTTCCTCTTACACTTTAGTAGTCATTAAGAAGACATTATGGCCACTGACCATCTTTAGATCAGCAGAGCATAGCCACAGTCATCATGTCACACAGTTGGAGTGGATGATATTCGGTCAACTGTAATCAATAGCTCCTTGCACAACTCTTAACAAACAGGCTTCAATAACACACTTAGGTTTCCATGCAAGATTGAGCGGGTAAGATAGCTATTGCATTTGACAACATGTTTATTTGTGTCTTTATGGACAATGTGTATCCATGTGTGAGAGAGAGAAGAGTTGTGCGCAGTGAGAGTGTTGGCAGCAGCTGCAGATATATTTTTCCATATTCATTAATTAATTTCAACATGTGAAGAAAATGCAAATGAGTCACTGCTGGGAAATTAAAAAATCATATGCTAAAACTAAAGTGGGGGGAAAGTCACTGAGGTCAAACACACGCAGTATGTTTACCACATGATCGATTAAAGGGGAATAGAAACATTACCTACATTTGATGCCATCTAATCTCTGAAGCTACGATATATAGAGCTAGCTAACTGTGCCATTTTCCCAGAGCCAGTCAGCTAACATCTATGGGCTTTTTTAATCTGAGTGAGAAAGAGCTGATGACATTACCGTTAATGAGAGCTTCTCTGATTATAATTAGTGTCTTTTTATAAAACATCACATGTTCACATTCACAGTAACTCTGTAGGGACTAGAATACCAGCTATGATGATCAGAGAGGCTGTGCCAGGCAGGGCCAGCAGCCACATAACAACTCAGAGGTCTATATATTAACCCATTATACAAACTGACAACTGGACTACAACTCAGAGAGGAGGACTTCATAACCCAGAATCCCCACTGACTACGGCACTGGGGGATGGTAATTATACGTGAACTGTACCAGTGGATTGATCCACACATCAGCCACATGGATAGAGTTAAGAGGATGGACTCTTATTGACTCCCTCTCTCAGTGTGACAGTGTTCTATGTCACAGCATTTCACACCCACCTCAGTCAGCATGTCCTCAATGTGTTGTTTGTACCTGTGAATGCTCAATATTCACACACACGGACACCTGCACGCACGAATAAACACTGCAAGTGAATAACTTTTACACACCGTCACACACGTACACAACACCACACTGTCTCTCTGACTCGTGCTGAGAATAGCAAAAGCCCTAGTTTACTTCAGGTGACATTACAACACCATTTGTTTGAGAGGGCAATTGACTGATTCCTTTTCCTGGTTCTTCTCAAGGTTACTTCATTTCCTGCATCTCATTCACTGGTACAACAGGCTACTTACTCAAGTTGTATTTGTCGCATGCACAATAACAGTGAAATGTTTAACTTGCAAGCCCTTCCAACAGTGCAGTATTCAATATCAAAATAGTATTAAAAAAGAACAAAAAGAACAGGATGATGTAAGCTATATACAGGGTCAGTGCCAGTACCACATTTACAATGTGCATACTGGAGTAGTTGAGGTAGATACAATACCTTCATAAAGTATTCATACCCCTTGACTTATTCCACATTTAGTTGTGTTACAGTCTGAATTCAAAATGGATTAAATAGATTTGTTTCCACTAACCCATCTACCCACAATAACCCATAATGACAAACATTATGGGTTATTGTCCTACACTGGAGTTGCTTACCAACACTGTCTTCTTGGTAAGCAACTCCAGTGTAGATTTGCCCTTGTGTTTTAGGTTATTGTCCTGCTGAAAGGTGAATTAATCTCCCAGTGTCTGGTGGAAAGCACACTGAACCAGGTTTTCCTCTAGGATTTTGCCTGTGCTTAGCGCCATTCCATTCATTTTTTTATCCTGAAAAACTCCTTTGTCCATAACGATTACAAGCATACCCATGACATGATGCAGCCACCACTATGCTTGAACATATGGAGAGTGGTACTAAGCAATGTGTTGTATTGGATTTGCTTTTTTGCGAGGCATTTGGAAAACCTCCCTGGTCTTTGTGGTTGAATCTGTGTTTGAAATGCACTGCTCGACTGAGGGATAATTGTATGTGTGGGGTACAAAGATGATGTAGTCATACAAAAATCACATTAAGCACTATTATTGCATACAGAGCGAGTCCATGCAACTTATGTGACTTGTTAAGCACATTTTACTCCTGAACTTATTTAGGCTTGCCGTAACAAGGGGTTGAATACTTATTGACTCAAGACATTTCAGCATCTAATTTTTTATAAATGTGTAAACATTTCGGAAAACATAATTCCCCTTTGACATTAGGGTGTATTGTGTGTAGGCCAGTGACAAAATCTCAATTTAATCCATTTTAAAATCAGGCTATAACACAACAAAATGTGGAAAAAAGGGTGTGAATACTTTCTGAAGGCAATGTATGTACATGTAGGCAGGGATTAGGAGAAAGTGACTAGTAGCAGGATAAATAATAATAATCAATATAGCAGCAACATAAGTGGTGGGTGGGTGTGTGCATGGTGGTGAGTGTTTGTGTGTGGGTATGGGACTTTGTGTGTGGGTATGGGACTTTGTGTGTGGGTGTAGTGTGTGTGCAAGAGTGTCAGTGTAGGCGTGTGCGAGTGTGTGGGTAGAGACTGAGTGTGCATATAGTCAGTCATTGCATATGGTCCTTGGTGGGGGTGGGAGGCTATTGTCTATCTGTTTAAAGTCTCATTGCTTATGGGTAGAAGCTGTTTTGGAGCATGTTGTTCCGAGACCTGATACTCCGCTACCGCCTTCCGGACGGAAACAGAGAGAAGTCTATGGCAGGGGTGGCTGGAGTGTTTGGCAATTTTTCAGCCCTTCCACAGACACCGCTTGGTGTATACAGTATGTTCTGAGGATGATTCAGTGTGTAGACTAGACACTTCATAAAGAGGTGGAAGCAGATAAGTGTAAAAGACAAAATGTATTATTTCATTTTCGTTAGCAGTATAGAAACTATCCAAGAGACTAGCAACCAACCAACCACCGTGCTTATGACTATACTCACTGTGTGTATGTCTTGGCTCACCACCATCTGTGTGTGAATGATTCATAATGGAAACAGAGAGTCTGCATCCCAAATGGACCCCTTTTCCATTTATAGTGCACTAGTGTTGACCAGGGTCAAAAGCAATGCACTATACAGGGAATCAGGTGCCATTTGGGATACATCCAAAGACTCCACCACCACCACTATGTGACCAGACCTCTCGGAGTGAGACGCTAACAGTGAATGTAGTGCCACTCTGGTGTTCACACTCGGTGAGCTATTTTTACACTAGCTAGCTATCCCCACAGAGAGAGAGCCAGGCAGGCAGGGCCCTAGACACAGCAAAGCAAAGCCTAGCCCACAGGGCAGTGTGCCTGCCTGCCCTGGCTGCTGCTGCCGCAGTGCATGCTGGGAGGAGAAAGCCCTGGTTACCACACCAGATGGCTCATACAGTCATGTAGAGAAAACACAAAAGGTAATTTCCATGTAAAATGACCCATGAGCACAAACATATGAAGGTCATAGGAGCATGTAAAACCGGGTGTGAAATTAAAGCTAAGAGTCTATATTTTTGAGAAAATAAGGCATATATACATTTTTAAAACATTTTTTCTTTGGAATTTATTTTTGGATTTTGGATTTCTTGTCAAACAGATGGAAAAGGGGTCTTAGAAACATCTACCAGAAAAAGTCTTAAAAAGGTATTACAAATACATCAAAACACAAGAATGTTGAAGATCCAAAAAATATTAAGGGGTTCACAGCGACATGGTCAAATAACTTCAATATAGATTGGTAACTTATTTTCTTGGCGGTGTAGAGAATTGTTAAGCCATTTTCCTGCTATTCTAGAAATTTCTCCACAGAGCTGAGAGAAAATGTTAATTTTAAAACAAATTACAGTGGCTTGCGAAAGTATTCACCCCCCTTGGCATTTTTCCTATTTTGTTGCCTTAAAACCTGGAATTAAAATAGATTTTTGGGGGGGTTGTATCATTTGATGTTGCCCCACCACTTTGAAGACGCAAAATATTTTTGGGTGAAACAAACAAGAAATAAGACAAAACTTGAGCGTCCATAACTATTATGGTGGTCATGGGGCAATGAAATTTGGTATGTAAACCTTATGTACAGTCGTGGTCAAAAGTTTTGAGAATGACACAAATATTAATTTTCACAAAGTCTGCTGCCTCAGTTATGATGGCAATTTGCATATACTCCAGAAAGTTATGAAGAGTGATCAGATGAATTGCAATTAATTGCAAAGTCCCTCTTTGCCATGAAAATGAACTGAATCCCAAAAAAACCTTTCCACTGCATTTCAGCCCTGCTACAAAAGGACCAGCTGACATCATGTAAGTGATTCTCTCGTTTACACAGGTGAGAGTGTTGACGAGGACAAGGCTGGAGATCACTCTGTCATGCTGATTGAGTTAGAATAACAGACTGGAAGCTTTAACAGGAGGGTGGTGCTTGAAATCATTGTTCTTCCTCTGTTAACCATGGTTACCTGCAAGGAAACACGTGCCGTTATCATTGCTTTGCACGAAAAAGGGCTTCACAGGCAAGGATATTGCTGCTAGTAAGATTGAACCTAAATCAACCATTTATCGGATCATCAAGAACTTTAAGGAGAGAGGTTCAATTGTTGTGAAGAAGGCTTCAGGGCGCCCAAGAAAGTCCAGCAAGCGCCAGGACCGTCTCCTAAAGTTGATTCAGCTGCGGGATCGGGACACCACCAGTGCAGAGCTTGCTCAGGAATGGCAGCAGGCAGGTGTGAATGCATCTGCACGCACAGTGAGGCAAAGACTTTTGGAGGATGGCCTGGTGTCAAGAAGGACAGCGAGGAAGCCACTTCTCTCCAGGAAAAACATCAGGGACAGACTGCTATTCTGCAAAAGGTACAGGGATTGGACTGCTGAGGACTGGGGTAAAGTCATTTTCTCTGATGAACCCCCTTTCCGATTGTTTGGGGCATCCGGAAAAAAGCTTGTCCGGAGAAGACAAGGTGAGCGCTACCATCAGTCCTGTGTCATGCCAACAGTAAAGCATCCTGAGACCATTCATGTGTGGGGTTGCTTCTCACCCAAGGGAGTGGGCTCACTCACAATTTTGCCTAAGAACACAGCCATGAATAAAGAATGGTACCAACACATCCTCCAAGAGCAACTTCTCCCAACCATCCAAGAACAGTTTGGTGACAAACAATGCCTTTTCTAGCATGATGGAGCACCTTGCCATAAGGCAAAAGTGATAACTAAGTGGCTCGGGGAACAAAACATCAACATTTTGGGTCCATGGCCAGGAAACTCCCCAGACCTTAATCCCATTGAGAACTTGTGGTCAATCCTCAAGAGGCGGGTGGACAAATAAAAACCCACAAGTTCTGTCAAACTCCAAGCATTGATTATGCAAGAATGGGCTGCCATCAGTCAGGATGTGGCCCAGAAGTTAATTGACAGCATGCCAGGGCGGATTGCAGAGGTCTTGAAAAAGAAGGGTCAACACTGCAAATATTGACTCTTTGCATAAACCTAATGTAATTGTCAATAAAAGCCTTTGACACTTATGGAATGCTTGTAATTATATTTCAGTATACCATAGTAACATCTGACAAAAATATCTAAAAACACTGAAGCAGCAAACTTTGTGAAGACCAATACTTGTGTCATTCTCAAAACCTTTGACCACGACTGTATATGGCCTTAGAATATGTGTGAATATAAAGTCAGTGTCCTTAGATAGCTGCACCAGACCAGTTGGTGTTACTATAGATGTCATTGGCACCAGTGGCACCATAGAATACTAGAGCAATAACTATTGATCAAGTGGACTTTGTCTCATGCAAATGAATGTTAGACTTAATTATGCAGACAATGTGAAATATCGTGATTAGTATATCTGTATAATCACATATTGTTGCCCTATTATGTGGTCTGAACGTAGTTAAAACGTTTTTTATTTTTTTTGGGAGGGGGACGAGAAACCGGAATTCCTGCCACTTGCGCAGTCAGCGAATTACAGCTGTGAGAGTGTATTGAAGTACCTTGGAATGCTAATGTGGAGTGTACTAAATTAGATTTAAATCATTTACACAACCAGATTTTGACAAACGTGAAATATTTTGACTATTACCGTATGTTATTATCCTTGTGATATTGAGAGATAAACATGGTAATGCTTTCACTGATTGCACATAAAGGAAGATGGTTCCTACATGATAGAGTGCTTGATTTGTTATCCAACTGATGTGTCCTTCTGGCATCCTGTGAACCACGTTCATTGCTGCTCACAGCTATATTTTCTAATATATCTCCCTCATGTGGAAGGAGGATAATGAAAGTTCACAGAAGTAATAAGTAAAGGTAGCATCTGCTACTTCAACAGATTGCGAAGAGACACGGTCTACTACTAGTCAGATCCAAAATCTCACACACAAACACATGACTTCATTGGCCCCGTTATCATGGTTACCTCCTGCCCTTAAAGGGGCAGCTGAACATTTTGATTAAAAGACTCAGGTCACAAAAATGTTTAATGAAATTGAGCCAGAGGAGGAAGGGGAGGACAATCCTCCTCAGTGAATTTCATAAAAATTAAAATAGTGAAACATTAAAAAAAGTTATCCTTTTTAGATAAATCTATACTAAATATATGTGACTCGTTTCAGGAAACTAGGCGTATGTCGCGGGTCACTACTTCACAGGGGAGCCATTTGAACGGAATTATTTTTTCTATCAAAATGCGTTTTTGGGCAGAAATGCCTTCTGGAACATGTGAACTTTCATGTGCTTTAATAACAAACTTGTATGCCATCTGTAAATACGAATAAAATTGTTAAATGACGAGCCTAGTTGGTTAAGCCACAGAAAAAGACAACAACCTTCCCACTAGCCATGATTGTCTGACATAATGAGTCGGCTGGACATGCCGAGAGAGCAGTTCGGATTGGTCTGCCATATAGCACACTTCTGTCTGTTTGAGCTGGTCAGTATGTGTAGGTAATCCTACGTTACGTGTATGATCTTATTATTCGTATCTCAGAGCCATTTGCTTGGCTAGTTAGAGCCTACTGTTAGCTAGCTAACATTGAACCTGGTTGGTTAGCTACCTGCAGATTCATGCAGGGTAGTAACGTCATGAGTTAGGATTATGGTTCATTGTTTACCTAGCTAGCTAGCTACATGTCTTAACAAAAGACTCCCTATGCAAGTAACCATTTTGGGTGCGCTCGTAAATTCAGTCTGAGTATGCCAGAGCGCAGAATAACTGATGAATTTATGAACGCACAACACCCGTTGAATATGGCCGGTGTCAGTAAACGTCGGCAAAAAAGCGTAGTTAAATTGTTGCCAGCAGCACAGTTAGTCACCAACGCTCTGGATAACATGAAAACGGCCTAACCAGCTCTGCTAGGGCGAGTGAAACGGTCAGTGGGGTGTTCTCATTAAATAAGAGAACACCCCACTGATCATTTCACTCTCCCTAGCAGAGCTGCTTAGGCTGTTTTCATGTTATCCAGAGGTAAACAATTAACCATAATATAGTATAGGGAAAATTGTAGTAGCCTAAACGTATCAATATTACATATGAATGACAGTCAGCAAATATGCTGTAATAGAAATAAGGCCATGCAAATATATATACCAAATTACTTCTTACTAATACATTTCTTGTTTTAAAAACATTACAAAGCATGGTCATCCGTTTTGTGTTTTTTGATGTAATTATGGTTAAAACATATTTTGGCTGATAAAAATCTTGAGTGGCTGGTTGATATTTTTTATCTACCTGCCAAAGTGGCTGGTGGACCAAAACGTACATCTTAAGCCCTGAAAGGTAGACCTATCAATCAGTTATACTGTTTTTACTGATATCAACTTTGTTTATGAATTATTAAGTTATTAAGCCGCCCCCAGGTGGTAAGGGTAGGTAACAACACATCTGCCACAGTGATCCTCAACAAGGGGGTACCTCAGGGGTGCGTGCTCAGTCCCCTCCTGTACTCCCTGTTCACCTATGACTGCATGGCCAGGCACGACTCCAACACCATCATTAAGTTTGCAGACGACACAACAGTGGTAGGCCTGATCATCGACAACGATGAGTCAGCCTATAGGGAGCAGGTCAGAGACCTGGCCGTGTGGTGCCAGGATAACAACCTCTCCCTCAACGTGATCAAGACAAAGGAGATGATTGTGGACTACAGGAAAAAAAAAAAAGAGGACTGAGCACGCCCCCATTCTCATCGACAGGGCTGTAGTGGAACAGGTTGAGAGCTTCAAGTTCCTTGGTGTCCACATCACCAATAAACTATCATGGTCCAAACACACCAAGACAGTTGTGAAGAGTGTGTAGAATACCCAAATATGCAAATTACGATACTGCATATTTATATCTTTGTGTACCTACTTAAGATACATCACCATGAAGAGAATGACATTCATATCCATAATTATGCATTTCTGTATAGTCCAGATCAGGGACACATGATGAAAATCCCTTACCACAATTATGCTACTGGGTGTAAATCCACTTAATTTACTGTAGTTCAATAACAAAAAGAGATTGTTTCGAACTCAAGGTGTCACGTCATTGCTGACACCCCATTCTTTCTGCAGACATCTTCGAATCTTAATTTGAAGCGGATATTTAACAGAGTTAAATAAAAACTTAGGGGGATTTTACCGAAACTCTGTTACCAAACTTTGCATCTTCAGTAAAAATTGTTTTGTCAAATGTTCAGTAAATTGTTAAAAGCTGTACTTGCATTGAGTTGTATGGTTTGTTAAACTTTGAAATGAATGGTTTTAATTTGGCATACATTTTAAGTGAAGAATCTGAGTTTCAGCACAATTCCGTTACCCTGGAATTGCCCATATGTAGTGAGGGAGACACGTGGAAGAATAGGCCTACACACAAGCGCTTGCAAACACACATACACTTACAGTATATTCCACCTTTATTCAAGGGAGAAACTACACTGATCAAAAATATTAAACGCAACACATAAAGTGTTGCTCCCATGTTTCATGAGCTGAAATGAAAGATCCCATATAAATGTTCAATACTCACTCACAAAACGCTTATTTCTCTAAAATTGTACGTACAAATTTGTTTACATCCCTGTTAGTGAGCATTTTTCATTTGCCAAGATAATCCATCCACCTGACAGGTGTGGCATATTAAGAAGCTGATTAAACAGTATGATCATTACACAGGTTCACCTGGGGACAATAAAAGGCCACTCTAAAATGTGCAGTTTTGTCACAACACAATGCCACAGATGTCTCAAGTTGGAAGTCCACCAGAGCTGTTGCCAGAGAATTTAATGTTCATTTCTCTACCATAAGCCACCTCCAACATCGTTTTAGAGAATTTAGAAGTATGTCCAACAGGCCTCACAATCACAGACCATGTGTATGGCGTCGTGTGGGCGAGCAGTTTGCTAATATAAACGTTGAGAACAGAGTGCCCCATTGTGGCGGTGGGGTTATGATATGGGCAGGCATAAGCTACGGACAATGAACACAATTGCATTTTATTGATGGCAATTTGAATGGACAGAGATACCGTGACGAGATCCTGAGGCCTATTGTCATGCCATTCATCTGCCGCCATTACCTCATGTTTCAGCATGATAATGCACGGCCCCATGTTGCAAGGAACTGTACATAATTCCTGGAAGCTGAAAATGTCCCAGTTCTTCCATGGCTTGCATACTCACCAGACATGTCACCCATTGAGCATGTTTGGGATGATCTGGAGCAACGTATACGACAGCGTGTTCCAGTTTCCGCAATTATCCAACAACTTCGCACAGCCATTGAAGAAGAGTGGGAAATCAGTCCACAGGCCACAATCAACAGCCTGATCAACTCTATGCGAAGGAGACTTGTCGCGCTGCATGAGGCAAATGGTCTGACTGGTTTTCTGATCCACGCTCCTACTTTTTTTTTTTTTTAAGGTATCTGTGACCAACAGATGCATATCTATCATGTGAAATCTATAGATTAGGACCTAATGAATTTATTTCAGTTGACTGATTTCCTTATATGAAATGTAACTCAATACAATCTTTGAAATTGTTGCATGTTGCATTTATATTTTTGTTCAGTATAGATAGATTTCCTATTTTTGCAGGAGACATACTTATGAGATCACAGAGGTGACCGAATCTGACACCAATAACAAGTAGGATACTGCCCTCACATAAAACATTGGCACACAATCAAATGAAGTGGGTTAGAACTCGTTTTCTCGATATTCTAACATTCTCACTACAGAGTTCTATGGAAGACACCCCAATGTGGTTATTATAAAGTAGCTAAATCTATGTACAGTGGGGAGAACAAGTATTTGATACACTGCCGATTTTGCAGGTTTCCCTACTTACAAAGTAAGAGGTCTGTAATTTTTATCATAGGTACACTTCAAATGTGAGACGGAATCTAAAACAAAAATCCAGAAAATCACATTGTATGATTTTTAAGTAATTAATTTGCATTTTATTGCATGACATAAGTATTTGATCACCTACCAACCAGTAAGAATTCCGGCTCTCACAGACCTGTTAGTTTTTCTTTAAGAAGCCCTCCTGTTCTCCACTCATTACCTGTATTAACTGCACCTGTTTGACCTCGTTACCTGTATAAAAGACACCTGTCCACACACTCAATCAAACAGACTCCAACCTCTCCACAATGGCCAAGACTAGAGTGCTGTGTAAGGACATCAGGGTTAAAATTGTAGACCTGCACAAGGCTGGGATGGGCTACAGGACAATAGGCAAGCAGCTTGGTGAGAAGGCAACAACTGTTGGCGCAATTATTAGAAAATGGAAGAAGTTCAAGACGATGGTCAATCACCCTCGGTCTGGGGCTCCATGCAAGATCTCACCTCGTGGGGCATCAATGTTCATGAGGAAGGTGAGGGATCAGCCCAGAACTACACGGCAGGACCTGGTCAATGACCTGAAGAGAGCTGGGACCACAGTCTCAAAGAAAACCATTAGTAACACACTACACCGTCATGGATTAAAATCCTGCAGCGCACACAAGGTCCCCCTGCTCAAGCCAGCGCATGTCCAGGCCCGTCTGAAGTTTGCCAATGACCATCTGGATGATCCAGAGGAGGAATGGAAGAAGGTCATGTGGTCTGATGAGACAAAAATAGAGCTTTTTGGTCTAAACTCCACTCGCCGTGTTTGGAGGAAGAAGAAGGATGAGTACAACCCCAAGAACACCATCCCAACAGTGAAGCATGGAGGTGTAAAAATCATTCTTTTGGGATGCTTTTCTGCAAAGGGCACAGGACGACTGCACCGTATTGAGGGGAGGATGAATGGGGCCATGTATCGCGAGATCTTGGCCAACAACCTCCTTCCCTCAGTAAGAGCATTGAAGATGGGTCGTGGCTGGGTCTTCCAGCATGACAACAACCCGAAACACACAGCCAGGGCAACTAAGGAGTGGCTCCGTAAGAAGCATCTCAAGGACCTGGAGTGGCCTAACCAATCTCCAGACCTGAACGCAATAGAAAATCTTTGGAGGGAGCTGAAAGTCCATATTGCCCAGCGACAGCCCCGAAACCTGAAGGATCTGGAGAAGGTCTGTATGGAGGAGTGGGCCAAAATCCTGCTGCAGTGTGCAAACCTGGTCAAGACCTACAGGAAACGTATGATCTCTGTAATTGCAAACAAAGGTTTCTGTACCAAATATTAAGTTCTGCTTTTCTGATGTATCAAATACTTATGTCATGCAATAAAATGCAAATTAATTACTTAAAAATCATACAATGTGATTTTCTGGATTTTTGTTTTAGATTCCGTCTCTCACAGTTGAAGTGTACCTATGATAAAAATGACAGACCTCTACATGCTTTGTAAGTAGGAAAACCTGCAAAAATCGGCAGTGTATCAAATACTTGTTCTCCCCACTGTAAGTGACATTTACAGCGACACAGACTCAAATACTTTGAAGCATATCATCACATGAGGATTAGTGTGAAAGAGTTTAACATATTCAGGTGAGACTAGAACACTGTAATATACACACACACACACACACACACACACACGTAAAATGCTAGCTTGTCACGCTCTCCACTGTGTGCTGGCCAGGTCTGGAGTTATTGTCTAACCCCCTCCACCCCTCGCCTCGTCCCTCACAACTTCTCTAGTCCCGAAAAGTGATGGGAGAAAAATTAATAAATCTATAGTTACATATCAGGATATTATTTTGATGATATTATAATACGATATTATATCATAGACAATATTACAATATACTGTAATTTTTGTGCTAGTTGGCTGTACCTGCACCAAAACCCCAGTATTTTTCCTTAATTAGCTAGATCTCCATCTTTTAAATAGGGAGTCACATTTTTTTTAACGCTCTTATTTCCATGACTGATCAAAACTAGTTTTCTCATGGCTCTTGTCCTTCTGCAGCAGACCTATAGTCAGTGAAATGTTTGGAACATTGAATCACAAAATCACAAAATCGAATCGCAATACATATACACTGCTCAAAAAAATAAAGGGAACACTTAAACAACACAATGTAACTCCAAGTCAATCACACTTCTGTGAAATCAAACTGTCCACTTAGGAAGCAACACTGATTGACAATAAATTTCACATGCTGTTGTGCAAATGGAATAGACAACAGGTGGAAATTATAGGCAATTAGCAAGACCCCCAATAAAGAAGTGGTTCTGCAGGTGGTGACCACAGACCACTTCTCAGTTCCTATGCTTCCTGGCTGATGTTTTGGTCACTTTTGAATGCTGGCGGTGCTTTCACTCTAGTGGTAGCATGAGACGGAGTCTACAACCCACACAAGTGGCTCAGGTAGTGCAGCTCATCCAAGATGGCACATCAATGCGAGCTGTGGCAAGAAGGTTTGCTGTGTCTGTCAGCGTAGTGTCCAGAGCATGGAGGCGCTACCAGGAGACAGGCCAGTACATCAGGAGACGTGGAGGAGGCCGTAGGAGGGCAACAACCCAGCAGCAGGACCGCTACCTCCGCCTTTGTGCAAGGAGGAGCAGGAGGAGCACTGCCAGAGCCCTGCAAAATCACCTCCAGCAGGCCACAAATGTGCATGTGTCTGCTCAAACGGTCAGAAACAGACTCCATGAGGGTGGTATGAGGGCCCGACGTCCACAGGTGGGGGTTGTGCTTACAGCCCAACACCGTGCAGGACGTTTGGCATTTGCCAGAGAACACCAAGATTGGCAAATTCGCCACTGGCGCCCTGTGCTCTTCACAGATGAAAGCAGGTTCACACTGAGCACATGTGACAGACGTGACAGAGTCTGGAGACGCCGTGGAGAACGTTCTGCTGCCTGCAACATCCTCCAGCATGACCGGTTTGGCGGTGGGTCAGTCATGGTGTGGGGTGGCATTTCTTTGGGGGGGCGCACAGCCCTCTATGTGCTCGCCAGAGGTAGCCTGACTGCCATTAGGTACCGAGATGAAATCCTCAGACCCCTTGTGAGACCATATGCTGGTGCGGTTGGCCCTGGGTTCCTCCTAATGCAAGACAATGCTAGACCTCATGTGGCTGGAGTGTGTCAATAGTTCCTGCAAGAGGAAGGCAATGATGCTATGGACTGGCCCGCCCGTTCCTCAGACCTGAATCCAATTGAGCACATCTGGGACATCATGTCTCGCTCCATCCAGTCTAGTCCAGGTCTGGGAGGAGATCACTCAGGAGACCATCCGCCACCTCATCAGGAGCATGCCCAGGCATTGTAGGGAGGTCATACAGGCACGTGGAGGCCACAAACACTACTGAGCCTCATTTGACTTGTTTTAAGGACATTACATCAAAGTTGGATCAGCCTGTAGTGTGGTTTTCCACTTTAATTTTGAGGGTGACTCCAAATCCAGACCTCCATGGGTTGATAAATTTGATTTCCATTGATAATTTGTATGATTTTGTTGTCAGCACATTCAACTATGTAAAGAAAAAAGTATTTAATAAGATTTTCATTCATTCAGATCTAGGATGTGTTGTTTAAGTGTTCCCTTAATTTTTTTGAGCAGTGTAGAATCGAGAAAATCGCAATACATATTGTATCTGCACCTAAGCATCGTGATAATATTGTATTGTGAGGTCCCTGGCAATTCCCAGCCCTAGTCCCTACTCTCCTCCTCACCCCTGCTGTCCTTCTCACCACTCACCTCGTCCACCCCTCATACACCCCTCCTCGGTTCCAAGCAGGAACTCAATGATTTATTTATAAACCGCATTTCCTGTTCAAGGCAAGCAAGGGATAAAAAGGTTGGAGTACACTCTGATAATGTACAATCATTTTGAGTCAGATCTTAGTAGTGTGGTGAATGGGAGTGTGGATTTGTCTGTATGGACATGTTGCATAGCCGTAGTGTATGTATGTTTTTGTTCTTGAGTAAAATCCCACAACAGGGTCAAGCGGGAGGAATCTAACTGCTTGGTGATAAAGAAGATGAGATATTTGAGCGAGTACAACGTTGGATGGATGGAGCTCTGTTTGCTCACATAACCTAAACGTATTCAAGTGGTTGCCTGAGCTACTGACGCACGCACACACGCACACCTCTCCCTGGCCCCTCCCCGACTCAGTCTCTATGGGGAAATTCACATTTCCTGTTGACAAAGCTGCTAGTGAGCACACATCACTCACCACTTATCACACTGACCGTGCAGAGAAAACTCCTCATCCACAACACACAACTCAACTGCACCTCCAAAACATTATCAACAGAGGAAGTGTCCCTCCCTGTATCTGGCCTGGCCTCTGACTAGCCCTTAGACAGCTGAGCTAAGGCTCCACGGACCTGATCCTGATGCATCATCAGCCTGCATTTAAACTGAACCACACAGAAGAAGAAAACACTTCCTCCTCCTCTCCAACTTCAGGGCCTTTCTTCAACAACTGTTACTGAATTCCTGTTGAGTGACCTTTCAGAAGAGACTATGCTAAAAAAAGGTTACGAACAACACTCTCTGTATGCGTCCCAAAAGGCACCCTATAACCTACATAGTGTACTACTTTACAGTGCACCCTATGAGCCTTGGTCAATGTAGTGCACTACGTAGAGAATTGGTTTCCATTTGGGACAGAGCCTAGGTCTCGGTGCTCTGTTGTGCAGTAAATGCATCATCTCCAGCTCCGATCAGTCTCAATGAGACTCACTACAGGATCATTCAAATCACAAGATAGATCAAATGGCACACCTCGCTGTAACGTGCAGAAGTAGGGGGAGAAGGTGAAAGAGAGAGAGAGAGTTCTAAGACAAAGAGGATGGAGAGGGGAAGAAGGAAAGGGATATGGAAGACAACAGGAGGGAGAGAGGGAAGAGAGCCAGGCGTGCTGATCCTTTGTGATTAAACCACACAAAGCCCATTATGTGCTGTCTGCGAGCTGCTCAAACATGTTCTGAACCCAACAAAAAAGCTCAGCCCACTAATTGGTTGTGTAAGACATCTTTGTTATCCAGGGCCAGTATTCATAAAGCCTCTCAGAGTAGGAGTGCCAATCTAGGATCAGGTCCCCCTCCTGTCCATGTAAACTTATTCATTATGATCTAAAAGGCAAAACGGATCACTGATTAGCACTCCTACTCTGAATACGGGCCCTGGTCTCTGGTATTGTGCATTAATTTATTGCGGTTAACAAATAGGCCGTAACTCTTTCCATTCAGTGTCTCTCTACAAAGCCAACAGTATGATGAACCCCTCTGCCCTCTGTCAGTGTCTCACACAATCACTCACTTCATTATTTCAAAAAAGAGAAGATAGAGGGGTTATGCAGGGTAGAGATAGCGGAGGGTGACACCATTAAATATAGAGACAGAGCGAGAGAGAGAGAGAGAGAGAGAGAGAGAGAGAGAGAGAGAGAGAGAGAGGGGGAGAGAGAGAGAGAGAGAGAGAGAGAGTGAAAGACAAACCACATTTCCATCCACAGTTATGAGTTAATTTTTTTATACGGTATGACTTATCACGATGGAAACAGGAAGTTTATGTACAATTTTTATAAAATGGTGTGATCTGTGTCGGTAAAATGTATTACGTGAGAAATGGCGGTGGAAACACTATGTGCAAAAATTGATATTACCATCATATTGAAGTAAACTTGGAGTCACAGATTAAGTAAATGATGAACTTCACAGGGTGGTGAAGGTGCACGGTGATGAGCTTGATGCTCCTTTCCAATAAATATCAAAGGGTCTTATTCTGGTGACATGATGATCGATGCTTGACAAATACCAATATTCCCTAATCTCATCATGTAGGATAGCCTGTATCGCACTTTATCTGCAAGTCATTGGCTAGAGCGCACAAAAACCAAAGTAGGCACATTTAACGCAACAGTTTTTATGACAAAACTATCAATAGAACTGAAAAAAGTGATGGGACACACACACTGAACTTTAGATTTTTATTTGGTACATGAAAACTTAAGCATAGAGCGAGCGAGAGAGTGAAAAGAACAAAAGAGGCTCACATGAGAATGTAAAACCAACTACTAGTCCGTCTAACACTGGGAGTCTCCAGGAAGAACAATATACAGCAAGGAGAGATGAGTGTGTAACTTTCTTTTTCCGTCAGTCAGCACCACCTCATCTTAAGGGTGCGTGTTCTTCATTCATTCCCTTTCTCGCCAGAGCCACCAGAGAGCTATGGTAATGTCCCAAATGGCACCCTATCACTCTATGGGCCCTGGTCAGAAGTAGTGCACTAAATAAGGAATAGGGTGTCATTTGGGACATAACCATAGCCTAACATCTGTCACACAGAAAGCTGAGTCAAGCTCAAGGCACCAGCAACATTCAATCCATCAGGTCCTCCCTATTCTACTCTAGCCTGGGTAGACCAGACTGAAGACTGTACTTAGATGGTGAGCGAATCGTTCAGTCAGGTTTAACCAGGGCTGCGTTCAGTACAATTTTACGTTCTGGCACGTTTAATTGAAGGTAAACGGTGCTGTACTGAACGACCAGTTGAAAAACAGGGAGGGGTTGGGTTGTGGGTTGGGGAACGCTGTCAGCATGGCCATTGCCCTTTAAATACATCACTCATTGCTTCAAGCCACACGTCGCCACACCCACCAAACGGGAGCAAACGTACCTCACAGTCTGTTCAATAACGTTTTGCAGAAACGTGTCATTCAGTACAAACCGTTCCGCAACGTAGCAAACGTTCAAGTGAACTGAACGCACCACGGTGCATCACCAACACTAACATAATCGGTTACATTTCCCTTGATTTAGTCAAACTGTAGAAATAGTAGCCCATTACTGAATTAGTACAAGTTCACACAAGACTGGCTGGCTTTGCAAGGGACACAAATAAAAATGTGAAATGATACAACAGTTAATAACCAAATATGCTGATGTCACCGTAGCTATTTTGATATTTTTTCTCCTCTACTGCATAATGCATGAGATGCTGAATTCACAGAAACAGTAAACACTAGTCTTTTGATATTCACTTTTAGTTGACACAGAAAAGCCAGAGTAATCAATACACATATCTCCTCTCAGATTCTGTTCTCAGTGGCTCAGAACAGCACACTCAGACCAGGTTACAAATGTATGAAGGCATCACACGCACAGAGGGTCACACATTCAAAACTTCTAATCCAATACATTTTTTAAACCGCCTCTCTCATTTTGGTTGTGGTCTAGTCCTTGTGTATGGCTTAAAGCTACAGTACATTACCAATGACACTAGAGCGGTCTGACTCGGTACATCCAGTATAGACTTGTCAGCAATCAAACCATACTTATTCTGTAATTCTAAAGAATTCCATCTATTTTCCACAGGTATACACAGCAGATCTGAATCTGTCCACCATGCATGTTTGTCTCTGGGGGCCTGCTTGCTGAATGCACACTTTCCAGAGCCTCAGCGAGCTGTTCTGCAGACTCACAGATACTGGAAGTCCCTAGAAATGCAACTACAAAGAAAAAAAAGGAAACGAGAACACAAGGAGAGAGAGATAGCCTTTGCTAGAGTGTATACCATAGAGTGTATCCCAATAGTGTTGGATCTGTGCCATCCCACTTGTATTGATCATATCTTCACCAATGCTGCTGTTCCCATTGGCTGTAGTAACCATCCCATTGCGGCAATAACAAGGATAGCCAAAGTACCAAAGGAAGGGCCTAAAGTTATTGATAAGAGATCATACAAAATGTTCTCAGGACTCTTTTGTTGGAGATGTAAAACATATATGTTGGTCTGATGTGTATAAGGAGGAGAATCCAGGCACAGCACTTGGAGTATTTGTAAAATTATTGTTGACAAACATGCACCTGTTAAGAAACTGTTAGAGCCTCCTGGATCGATGATGAATTGAAAAAGTGTATGGTTAAAAGAAATGGCAAACAAAATCAGGTTGCTCAGCTGATTGGTTGACACACTGTCAATTGAGACATTTTGTGACTTAAGAATAATAAGAATTTATATTACCAAAACAAGATAAATGACAAAAAACTATGGATAAAGACTTGAGCACCTTAAATGATAGGGAGTGGCTCCTAATCCGTGACCGGATCGTTTATTTCTGAGGCTCTGTATACGTGAGTGTACAAATTCTTGCTGTATCTCGTGGAAATGTGGGACTGCACTCAATTCAAAATTTATTAAATATTTGTTCTCACCCATCTACACACAATACCCCATAATGACAAAGTGAAAACATGTTTTTAGAAACTTTAGCAAATGTATTGAAAATTAAATACAGAAATCTCTCAAATACATAAGTATTCACACCCCTGAGTCAATACATGTTAGAATCACCTTTGGCAGCGATTACAGCTGAAAATCTTTCTGGGTAAGTCCCTAAGAGCTTTGCACTCATGGACTGTACAATAACTCCCTAGTCCTTGCTAATGACAAGCATACCCATAACATGATGCAGCCACCCCCATGCTTGAAAATATGAAGAGTGGTACTCTGTGATATGTTTGGGGCAAATCCAACACAACTTTGTATTAAGGCCATAATGTTCATTTTTTAGGAACAGTCTTTGCAGTATTACTTTAGTGCCTTATTGTATATTTTGTATTCTGTACAAGCTTCCTTCTTTTCACTCTGTAGTTACTCCACATTACTAACCTAAATGACAATGTTGTTGCGCCATCCTTCCTCTCCGGAAACTGAGTTAGTAAGGACGCCTGTATCTTTGTAGTGACTGGGTGTATTGATACACCATCCAAAGTGTAATTAATAACTTCACCATGCTCAAAAGGATATTGAATGTCTGCTTATTAAAAAAAAAATATATATATATATACCAGCCCTTCTTTGTGAGGCATTGGAAAACCTCCCTGCTTTTTCTGGATGAATCTGTGTTTGAAATTCACTGTTCGACTGAGGGACCTTACAGATAATTGTATGTATGTGTGGGGTACAGAGATGAGGTAGTCATTAACAACAGCATGTTAAACACTATTATGGCACACAGAGTGAATCCACGCAACTTAATGTGACTTGTTAAGCACATTTTTACTCCTTAACATATTTAGGCTTGCCATAACAAAGGGGTTGAATAGCTAGCCACGTAGCCAGCAGGGTTGCATCGTTTTCCATTGGACTAGAACTAGCTAGGCTGGCTAGCTAGGTAGCTAACACTAGTTAATTTTAAAAAAACACACGAGCTGATTATCATGTAGCAGCCTATGCTGACTAGCATTGTTAGCATCCTAATATTAGCTAGCTAATGTCGATAGACCATAGTCGTGGGTTCGCAAAATCAAGCAAATGGTACTGAACTCATGACAAAATCATGTTTCAACATTGTAGTGGCTATTGATGTTTTGGTTGTTTGGTTTTTGCTTAGTGACATTGCGAATATCATATTTTTGGCATTTATCTACCGGTATGCATCTAATCTGGTTTTGGCATAAGAAAATGAGTGCGCACTCACAGACACAGAGCCTCAGAAATAAAAGATCCGGTCACGGATTAGGAGCCACACCGTAAGTGATATTACGGGCAGAAAACCCAATTAATCTCCATCGTTTAGTGATGGGTCATTTATAACCTTTTGATATAGCCAGTCATTTCAAAGATCACTTCACTGGTAAAGTGGACAAACTGAGAAGTTAAATTACAACATTGAACAGTGAACCATCATATGTTCCCACGGGGGGCCAGTATGAAAAATGTATGCACTCACTAATTGGAAGTCGCTCTGGATAAGAGTGTCTGCTAAATTACTAAACTGTAAACCGTGTATTGAAGACCTAATAATGAAAGAGAAGGATTGCCATTTTGAATTTGGTCAAGTTTGTGTGGAAGAGGTGGAAAAATGGTTGTTATCCATCAATAATGATACCAGCCACCAGGTATAGACAACCTAGATGGGAAACTATTGAGAATGGTAGCAGGCTGTATTGCCACCCCTATTTGTCATGTCTTTAACCAAAGCCTAAAAAGGAGTGTGTGTCCCCACAGGCGTGGAAGGAAGTTAAAGTAATTCCACTACGTAAAAATAATAAAAGCACCCTTTGCTGGCTCTAACAGCCACACAATCAGTTTGCTGCCTGTTCTTAGTAAACTGATTGAGAGAATTGTGTTTGAACAATTTTTAAAAGAACAAGTTAACCGACTTTCAGCATGCATATAGGGAAGGGCACTCAACTTGTACTGCATTGACTCAGATGACTGATGATTGGCTAAAATATTGATAAGATGATAGTTGGAGCTGTATTGTTCGATTTCAGTGCAGCCTTTGATGTTATTGATCATAATGTGTTATTGAAAAAAACTCACTTGTTATGGCTTTACATCACATGGATGGAAAGTTACTTATCCAAATGAACTCAGAGTATTCTTCAAATGGAAGCTTCTCTAACATCAGATACGCCCCCAGGTGGTAAGGGTAGGTAACAACACATCTGCCACACTGATCCTCAACACGGGGGCCCCTCAGGGGTGCGTGCTCAGTCCCCTCCTGTACTCTCTGTTCACCCATGACTGCATGGCCAGGCACGACTCCAACACCATCATTAAGTTTGCCGACGACACAACAGTGGTAGGCCTGATCACCGACAACGATGAGACAGCCTATAGGGAGGAGGTCAGAGATCTGGCCGTGTGGTGCCAGGACAACAACCTCTCCCTCAACGTGACCAAGACAAAGGAGATGATTGTGGACTACAGGAAAAAAAAAGAGGACTGAGCACGCCCCCATTCTCATCGACGGGGCTGTAGTGGAACAGGTTGAGAGCTTCAAGTTCCTTGGTGTCCACATCACCAACGAACTATCATGGTCCAAACACACCAAGACAGTCGTGAAGAGGGCACGACAAAGCCTATTCCCCCTCAGGAGACTAAAAAGATTTGGCATGGGTCCTCAGATCCTCAAAAATTATACAGCTGCACCATCGAGAGCATCCTGACTGGTTGCATCACCGCCTGGTATGGCAACTGCTTGGCCTCTGACCGCAAGGCACTACAGAGGGGTAGTGCGTACGGCCCAGTACATCACTGGGGCAAAGCTCCCTTCCATCCAGGACCTCTATACCAGGCGGTGTCAGAGGAAGGCCCTCAAAATTGTCAAAGACTCCAGCCACCCTAGTCATAGACTGTTCTCTCTGCTACCGCACGCGGAAGCAGTACCGGAGTGCCAAGTCTAGGTCCAAAAGACTTCTCAACAGCTTCTACCCCCAAGCCATAAGACTCCTGAACAGCTAATCATGGCTACCCGGACTATTTGCACTGCCCCCCCACCCCATCCTTTTACGCTGCTGCTACTCTGTTAAGTATTTATGCATAGTCACTTTAACTCTACCCACATGTACATATTACCTCAACTACCTCAACTAGCCGGTGCCCCCCGCACATTGACTATGCAACGGTACCCCCCTGTATATATAGCCTCCCTACTGTCACTTTATTCTATTGTATATATAGCCTCCCTACTGTCACTTTATTTTTACTTCTGCTCTTTTTTTCTCAACACTTTTTTGTTGTTGTTTTATTCTTACTTTTTTGTTTAAAATAAATGCACTGTTGGTTAAGGGCTGTAAGTAAGCATTTCACTGTAATGTCTGCACCTGTTGTATTCGGCGCATGTGACCAATAAAATTTGATTTGATTTGATTTGATTTGATACAGTGCGGTATTCCTCAGGGAAGTTGCCTTGGGACTTTACTCTTCTTAATTTTTTTACAAATGATTTTCCACTTGTCTTACAAGAAGCTCAAATGACTATGTATGCTAATGATTGAACACTACACATCAGCACCTACAGACAGTAAGCTCACTGAGACTCTTAGAAGGGAGTTACAGTCAGTGTCAGAATGGAAAATTAACAATAAACTGGTCTTGAATACATCTAAAAACCAAAAGCACTGTATTTGGTTCAAAGCATTCTCTTAGACCTAAACCTCAACTGGAGTTGTGCATAAATGTGTAACCATTGAAAAAGTTGAAGAAGCTGAACTCCTAGGAGCAACATTAGATGGTCAGTTATCATAGTCAAGTCATATTGACAACGTTGTTGTGAAGATGGGGAGAGGTATGTCTGTTATAAAAATATGTTCTGTGTTTGACACAAAGATCAAATGTACTAGTTGTTCAGGCTCTGATCTTGTCCCATCTTGATTACTGTCCCGTAAGATGGTCAGGTGCAGCAAAGAAAGACCTAGCAAAGCTGCAACTGGCTCAAAACAAAGCAGAATGCCTTGCCCTTAACTGCACACACAGAACTAACATCAACAACATGCATGATAGTCTTTCATGGTTGAGGAGAAATTGACTACTTCTCTTCTAGTCCTTTTAAGAAAATGCCTAACCTCTATTTGCATACACTTCAAACAGACATACCCCACCAGGCATGTCACTATGGGTTTCTTCATGGTACCAAACCAAAAACAGATTTAATGCATTGCTCAGTTATGTATAGAGCCATGTCATCATGGAACGCTCTGCCACCAGAGGTTACTCAGGAAAAAAGCAAGATTAACTTTAAAAAACATCACTGTGCCTCTCCTCTTTCTAAAGATCTAATTTAACTGTACTAATATATATATATAGTTAAATTAGATCTTTAGAAAGAGGAGAGGCACAGTGATGTTTTTAAAGTTAAACTTGCTTTATATGTGTGTGAAGTGTGTAAATAGTATTTTAGTTGTCTCTTGGTGTCTTTCCTATATATATATATATATATATATCTCATTTATTTTATTTTGAATTTAATGTAATATCCTGTTGTTCTTGTCTATTACTGTTCTGTACTTTGTATGTTTTATGTGGACACCAGGTAGAGCAGCTTCTGCATGTGCAGTAGTTAATGGAGATCCTAATAAACTAAACTAAACTCTCAGCACTTTGATTCTGTAAAGGTCACAAAACACTTCCTTAAACAGCCCACTTCCTGTTGGCGGACAAACGAGAGACAGACTGCCCTGACAGCAGAAAACGTGTGTGCGTGCGTATGCATACATGTGTATTTGTGAGTGTGTGTAGAAGTGCTTCTCTGATCAGAATATTAATTAATAGAGGCAAAAAGGTGTACGTTCTTTAATAGAGCATTTCAAAAGATATCTATTTTTACTCTCTGCATTATCGCTCAGTGACCACAGAAAGAGAGACAGAAGTTCTCTGTTTAGGGACGAGGAGAGAAGCAAAAAACGAGAGGCTTGGTTGGAACAGACATGTTGTTTAACACCACCATGAAGAAGAAAATGATGCTAATTATACAGGAAACTATTCATCCTCCCTGCATCATGTGACAAGACGCCACACATCAGTTATCTAACGAGTGTCAAGAGATTGAAGGATGAAGAATTCTACTTTCACTCCAGTATATTACAATGGCTATCAGATATTTCTCATGATCGCACTATAGTAAGCAATTCTGTCTTAGATAGCATGGTGGAAGTTGCCTACTTTAATAATGTGCTACATTGAAGTAGTGTTAATTTTATCAACACAAATAGTGCCTAAAATATTTGTCAAACATACATTTTTCAGTGGCAATTGACATGACTAACTGACTAAATAGACCCAGAAAAAACTATAACTAAACAAAAAGTATTTTTCATTTCAGTTGACTAAAACGAGACGAGAATAACTATGTGACTAAAATCTGACTACTAAATGGACTGGACAAGAGTTTTTGGAGAGATTGAGAGCTTTTCAGTGATACAGACAATTAATATTAGAAGCACATATGTGAAGCGTAATTCTGTTCAACAGTTGGAAGGATGTGCCACACCAGGCACATACAGCCTAGCCTACATCAGCTGGTGAGCTGCGGGGGAGCAAGTGATGAGTGTGGGCAGACCGGCTCCGCTCCAGCTCCGCCTCCGATTATACACATGGCGCAGGCGACTCTTGCTTTCCCATAGCTAACCAGTCATCCCCAGCCATCTAGTTAGACACCCTTTGCCTGGATAAGAAACACAAGCTGCTTTACGAAATTAAAAACAATAGCAGCATTAAGTTTAATAGTTAAACAACAGCCTAGCTATGTTTCTCTCCCTTGAATATAGAAACATTTTAGAATTTGTAGTCACGCTCAACCCTCGCACTTTCCCCACCGCATTTCATAGCCAGGTTCTGTAGCAAACGTACTAGCCAAGTCTCCTTTTCCTCAGAAACCATCTTGATTCTATCTATTACCATTCAAAAGATATGACTGATAAGACCGGCACTATGTTTTTTTCTTTCCATCCGTGCATTGGCGGGCCGCATTTTACATTCACAAAACATATCACAGGCCGTTCTAAAACTAGGCTACTAGCGGACCGGACCGTTAAACATTTGTTTAGGCTACACCTTGTTGAGTCACGTTCCCTCATCAGCTAGCTATAGCTAACAACCTGGGGTGCGTTCAGCAGGATGCAATGTTTCGCAACGTTCAGATAGCATATTCTATATAGAACAAACATGCCTCTGACATGTTGAATAAGGAATAACGTCGGCTCTATTCACAGAATTTCTATCTGCAATGTTTGAGAACGTATTGCAGCTGAACGTGGCCCTGGTAACATTACCAGTAACCTATATGCAAACATTTGGTGGCACAGAAAGAAAGGTAAAGGGATAGCAGACAATTTACTGACTAAATCCATCTTGCCACTACACTATTCTGACTGGCTAAATAACTTTATTTTGAGTTCATGTGGAGTCAGTGACTCAGACCTGAGCACTGGGATTCTGACTTAAGCCATAGGGACTCGTGACTCGATACGGACTCTAGGTTTAATGACTACTACATCACTGGGCGTAATTACACAGTAACTACATTGTAGTTACGCAGTAATAAGACAGTAACAACATATAGGGCTGTGCCTGAAAATAAAAGTATTGCATCACTTCAAAAAACAATATGTCAGAGCTATTGTCCAGGGACAGTGGTATGCCATGCCTATGGTATATGCCAAAGGTCAATTACCCATGTGACATACACTACATGACCAAAAGTATGTGTACACCTGCTCGAACATCTCATTCCAAAATCACGGGCATTAATATGGGGACTTGCTTCCATTCAGCCACAAGAGCATTAGTGAGGTTGGGCGATTAGGCCTGGCTCGCAGTCGGAGTTCTAATTCATTCCAAAGGTGTTCGATGGGGTTGAGGTCAGGGCTCTGTGCAGGCCAGTCGAGTTCTTCCACACCATTTCCACTGCTCCAGAGTCCAATGGCAGCGAGCTTTGCACCACTCCAAGTGACGCATGGCTAGGGCTGGGCGATATATTGAATTAATTTGTTCACTCCTACCCCATAAATGAGGCACCTAAAGACTCTCAGACCATGAGAAACAAGATTCTCTGATGGTCTGATGAAACCAAGATTGAACTCTTTGGCCTAAATGCCAAGCGTCACATCTGGAGGAAACCTGGCACCATCATTACGGTGAAGTATGGTGGTGGCAGAATCACGCTGTGGGGATGTTTTTCAGCAGCAGGGACTGGGAGACTAGTCAGGATCGAGGCAAAAATGAACGGAGCAAAGTACAGAGAGATCCTTGATGAAAACCTGCTCCAAAGCTCTCAGGACCTCAGACTGGGGCGAAGGTTCACCTTCCAACAGAACAACGACCTTAAGCACACAGCAAAGACAACGCAGGAGTAGCTTCGGGACAAGTCTCTGAATGTCCTTGAGTGGTCCAGCCGGAGCCCGGATTTAAACCTGATCGAACATCGCTGGAGAGACCTGAAAATAGCTGTGCAGCAACGCTCCTCATCCAACCTGACAGAGCTTGAGAGGATCTGCAGAGAAGAATGGGAGAAACTCCCCAAATACGTGTGCCAAGCTTATAGCGTCATACCAAGAAGACTCGAGGCTGTAATCGCTACCAAAGGTGCTTCAACAAAATACTGAGTAAAGGGTCTGAATACTTATGTAAATGTAATATTTCAGTTTTTTTATTTATTTATACAACCTGTTTTTGCTTTGTCACTATGGGGTATTGTGTGTAGATTAATGAGGGGAATAAATATATAAATATATATTTTAGAATAAGGCTGTAACCTAAAATGTTTTGGAAAAAGTCAAGGGGTCTGAATACATTCTGATGGCACTGTATAGTGTAGCTGTCATGTGGCAAACTGTATCCATAAAAACCAACTTCTGCAACATAGGATCATCCAATAGCTAGCTGCAGTTTAGCAACATGGCAATGCTTGGCCACTACAGTTGAAGTCGGAAATTTACATACACCTTAGCCAAATACATTTAAACTCAGTTTCACAATTCCTGACATTTAATCCTAGTAAAAATTCCCTGTCTTAGGTCAGTTAAAATAAAGTGGTGATCCTAAGAATGTGAAATGTCTGAATAATAGTAGAGAGAATGATTTATTTCAGCTTTTATTTCTTTCATCACATTCCCAGTGGGTCAGAAGTTTACATACACTCAATTAGTATTTGGTAGCATTGCCTTTAAATTGTTTAACTTGGGTCAAACATGTCAGGTAGCCTTCCACAAGCTTCCCACAATAAGTTGGGTGAATTTTGGCCCATTCCTCCTGACAGAGCTGGTGTAACTGAGTCAGGTTTGTAGGCCTCCTTGCTCGCACACGCTTTTTCAGTTCTGCCCACACATTTTCTATAGGATTGAGGTCAGGGCTTTGTGATGGCCACTCCAATACCTTGACTTTGTTGTGCTTAAGCCATTTTTCCACAACTTTGGAAGTATGCTTGGGGTCATTGTCCATTTGGAAGACCCATTTGCGACCAAGCTTTAACTTCCTGACTGATGTCTTGAGATGTTGCTTCAATATATCCACATAATTTTCCTTCCTCATGATTCCATCCATTTTGTGAAGTGCACCAGTCACTCCTGCAGGAAAGCACCCACACAGCATGATGCTGCCACCCCCGTGCTTCACGGTTGGGATGGTGTTCTTCGGCTTGCAAGCATTCCCCTTTTTTCTCCAAACATAACGATGGTCATTATGGCCAAACAGTTCTATTTTTGTTTCATTAGACCAGAGGATATTTCTCCAAAAAGTACGATCTTTGTCCCCATGTGCATTTGCAAACCGTAGTCTGGCTTTTTTATGGCGGTTTTGGAGCAGTGGCTTCTTCCTTGCTGTGCAGCCTTTCAGGTTATGTCGATATAGGACTCGTTTTACTGTGGATATAGATACTTTTGTACCTGTTTCCTCCAGCATCTTCACAAGGTCCTTTGCTGTTGTTCTGGGATTGATTTTCACTTTTCGCAGCAAAGTACGTTAATCTCTAGGCGACAGAACGCGTCTACTTCCTGAGCGGTATGACGGCTGCGTGGTCCCATGGTGTTTATACTTGCGTACTATTGTTTGTACAGATGAACGTGGTACCTTCAGGCATTTGGAAATTGCTCCCAAGGATGAACCAGAGGAGGTCTACAATTATTTTTCTGAGGTCTTGGCTGATTTATTTTCATTTTCCCATGATGTCAAGCAAAGAGGCACTCAGTTTGAATGTAGGCTTTGAAATACATCCACAGGTACACCTCCAATTGACTCAAATGATGTCAATTAGCCTATCAGAAGCTTCTAAAGCCATGACATCATTTTCTGGAATTTTCCAAGCTCTTTAAAGGCACAGTCAACTTAGTGTATGTAAACTTCTGACCCACTGGAATTGTGATACAGTGAATTATAAGTGAAATAAACTGTCTGTAAACAATTGTTGGAAAAATTACTTGTCATGCACAAAGTAGATGTCCTAACCGACTTGCCAAAACTATAGTTTGTTAACAAGAAATGTGTGGAGTGGTTGAAAAACGTGTTTTAATGACTCCAACCTAAGTGTATGTAAACGTCCGACTTCAACTGTATATCACAACAACTCTGGTCATGTTTTGTAGGGTTTACATCTAACCAGAGAACAAACAGAAAGAGGGAAGTTACAGAATAAGAAGAGAAAAATGCGGAAGAAAAGACAGGAAGAGGATAAGAAAAAAAGAAAAAAAGGTGTGAAGAAAAAGCAGATGAAGAGGAAAGGGAGGAAGAAGAGAAAGCGGGAGGAAGAATAGTCAGAGGAAGAGGAGGCAGAGGCCGAAGAATAATAATAATGAAGCCGAACCGGGCTAAGGCCAAGCCAGTGAACCCCACGGTTGGTCTAAGTTCCAAATGTAATCAGGCGTTGTAACTAAAAGCCTATTACTCTGCGGCCATCCCATCCCCACAGAGAGTCATCTGCACTGTGTTGCACAGGCCTTCCAGAGTCCTGCCAGAGCCTACAGCCAGTGCCCACAGGCTCTCAGTGTGGAAACAGACTGAGGATGGATGGCGATTGAGCACAACCAGTATGGTAGAGCAGGGAGGGACGCTTACTGTGGCAGCGACTTGGCAGATGGCTCATCCATAAACACATGCACAGAGACGCACTTGTACACAAAGACACCCTCCCGCTGTCAAACACACACATAAGGATAAACATGTGTTCAAACACATACCAGTAATCAGTCTTAAATGCAGTACCCTCTAACAGAAGCATTGGCTACTCACACACACATTAACAAGCAGCCTATGTCACATCATGTTAATGCAATGAGGCTGGTGAGTCAAACTTTTGTATTTTTGGGGAGAGTAAGTACACACTTGTTGTGGTCAACCTCATCTCAGATATACTGTACATCTGACATACAGGCACTGCGAAAGAAACGCACACTTCTCATGAACTGAAGAAACTGATAAAGACATCCCTGTTAGTCTATACCGTTTGTTTACGAAGCAGGGCATAACTGCTATCTCACAGTCAAACCACCATCAAGATCTAATTAGTATGTGTGAGAGGGTAATATAGACATTGATGCTGTACAGAGACTTCATCAAACCTTCCTGTCACAACATGTAATGAGTGTTTAAGTGAATTACTCACTTACATAGACTACATTTAGATGTGTGGCAATACCTGGAAAAGCATAGCTTTTTGTCCAGTAAAATACCTTACAAGCCACGTAGTCGCTCTGGCATCACCTCTGCTATCCTGGAAGGACACACTGGGCATTGAGATACACCCAAGTCATAAACTGTTCTCTCCGCTACCGCACGGCAAGCGGTACCAATGCACCAAGTCTGGAACCAACAGGACCCTGAACAGCTTCTACCCCCAAGCCATAAGACAGCTAAATAGTTAAATAGTTAACCAATAGCTTACCGGACTATCTGCATTGACCCTTTTTGCACTAACTCTAACACTGTAAGGTAGCAGCATGGTGTAGCCAGAGGACAGATAGCTTCTGTCCTCCTCTGGGTACTTTTACTTCAATACAAAACCTAGGAGGCTCATGGTTCTCACCCCCTTCTATAGACTTACACAGTAATTATTATTACTTCCGGAGAACATCCTCCAACCCATCAGAGCTCTTGCAGCATGAACTGACATTTCCACCCAATCAAAGGATCAGAGAATTAATCTAGTACTGAAAGCATATGCTACAGCTAGCACTGCAGTGCATAAAATGTGGTAGTTGACTCAGAAATAGAAAGTGGTTGAGCAAATTAATCTTTTATAAAATTAAGGAGAAGCAAGAGAGAGGGCTAGCTCTATATTTCGTAGTATACATTTTTTCACTTTCACTTTCTCAGCTAGTGTCAAATGCAGCTAGCTAGTTTAGCCTACTCAAAACACCTGGCTCTAACAGAGAGTGATGATATGTTAGCTAGCTGGCTATGGCTATCCAAAACTGGAACTCTTCCAAGTCAAGGTAAGCTTTTATTCATTTATTGCCACCGGGGACCGCCGGTGTAACTGCAAACTGATTGCTGCTGACTACACGGTACTGCATGCTTGTAGCAGGTTTACTAACACGTTATTTCTAGTAGCTATGCCTATGTTGACTATGACGTGACACCGATGTAGACTGTGTGTAGTGGTTAGCAGTCATGATATGAAGGTTTGGCTTGGGAAGGTTTTTTCGCCTGGTGTTGTGCACTGAATTCCACAAGCGAAGGGAAAAGGTGAGAGGACGAGAGAGCATCGATAGATGTGAGAAGTAATTATATATACAATGAGCTTTTTGTATGTGTCTGGTATGAACGTTTACTGTTTTGCGTGCGATCAGGGGTGCATTCATTGCGCAGACTGTTGAAAAGTGTTGACTGCCAAAATGAGTTTCCTGTGTCCCCCCCAAAACAAAAACAAAAATCGCACACACACCCCTTCAAATTAGTGGATTTGGCTATTTCAACTAAACCCGTTGCTATCGATAGACAAACATTGGCAGTAGAATGGCCTTTCTGAAGAGCTCAGCGACTTTCAACGTGGCACTTTCCAACAAGTCAGTTCGTCAAATTTCTGCCCTGCTAGAGCTGCCCCGGTCACCTGTAAGTGCTGTTATTGTAAAGTGGAAACGTCTAGGCGCAACAACGGCTCAGCCGCGAAGTGGTAGGCCACACAAAATCATCTGTCCTCGGTTGCAACACTCACTACAGAGTTCCAAAAACTGCCTCTGGAAGCAAAGTCAGCACAATAACTGTTAGTCGTGAGCTTCATGAAATGGGTTTCTATGGCCGAGCAGCTACACACAAGCCTAAGCTCACCATGCACAATGCCAAGCGTCGGCTGGAGTGGTGTAAAGCTCGCCGCCATTGCACTCTGGAGTAGTGGAAACGCGTTCTCTGGAATGATGAATCGCACTTCACCATCTGGCAGTCCGACGGACGAATCTGGGTTTGGCGGATGCCAGGAGAACGCTACCTGCCCCAATGCATAGTGCCAACTGTAAAGTTTGGTGGAGGAGGAATAATGGGTCTGGGGCTGTTTTTCATGGTTCGGGCTAGGCCACTTACTTCCAGTGAAGGGAAATCTTAACGCTACAGCATACAATGACATTCGAGACGATTCTGTGGTTCCAACTTTGTGGCAACAGTTTGGGGAAGGCCCTTTCCTGTTTCAGCATGACAACGCTCCCGTGCACAAAGCAAGGTCCATCCAGAAATGGTTTGTCGAGATGGGTGTGGAAGAACTTGATTGGCCTGCACAGAGCCCTGACCTCAACCCCATCGAACACATTTGGGAATAATTGGAATGCCGAATACGAGCCAGGCCTAATCGCCCAACATCAGAGCCCGACCTCACTAATGCTCTTGTGGCTGAATGGAAGCAAGTCCCTGCAGCAATGTTCCAACATCTAGTGGAAAGGCTTCCCAGAAGAGTGGGCAGCATGATCATTACACAGGCGCACCTTGTGCTGGGGACAATAAAAGGCCACTAAAACGTGCAATTTTGTCACAACGCCACAGATCTCAATTTTTGAAGGAGCGTGCAATTGCCATGCTGACTGCAAGAATATCCACCAGAGCTGTTGCCAGATAATTTCATATTCATTTCCCCACCATAAGCCGCCACCAACGTAATTTTAGAGAATTTGGCAGTACGTCCAACTGGCCTCAACCACAGACAACGTGTATGGCGTCGTGTGGGCAAGCGGTTTGCTGATGTCAACGTTGTGAACAGAGTGCCCCGTGTTGGTGGTGGTGATATGGTATGGGCAGGAATAATATACAGACAACAAACACAACTGCATTTGAATGTACAGAAATGGCGTGATGAGATCCTTTCTTTCAATGACAGACTGACCAGGTGAATCGAGGTGAAAGCTATGATCCCTTATTGATGTAACTTGTTAAATCCACTTCAAATCAGTGTAGATGAAGGGAAGGACACAGCTTAAAGAAGGAGTTTTGATCTTTAAGAGTATTGATGCACTCATGTATCAATCTAAGTAACATAATAAAAAATCCTTATCAAAATTTATGAATTTAAGCTAGAGATATGTCGGCTTTACGCATCTGAAGTGGAAGGTGGCTGAGCTACAGCGGTGTTTGTCAGACCATGAGACATCCCGAAAATCGGTCTTCTCACAAATATGTCTGCAGCTTCTGAGCGGTTTGGATTACAAAACTAATGACTCTCACGATTGTGTCCTCCGTTGTGCTCTACGACCCACACTAATATGACCCCACTGTGGAAAGGGGAGACTCTCACAAACACGATGGTGTTCTCTCTATGAACCCCACAAGTGTCACGGAACTCGTCTGAAGGTAACCCATACAAAAGGATGGAAGTATGGAGATAGTTTTCTGCAAACAAAAATAATGGGTTAAAAATGTGTAGAAGAAAAACAAATAAAATTTCCTGAGCTTTCAAATACAGTGAGGGAAAAAAGTATTTGATCCTCTGCTGATTTTGTACGTTTGCCCACTGACAAAGAAATGATCAGTCTATAATTTTAATGGTAGGTTTATTTGAACAGTGAGAGACAGAATAACAACAAAAAAATCCAGAAAAACATAAATTGATTTGCATTTTAATGAGGGAAATAAGTATTTGAACCCCTCTCAATCAGAAATATTTCTGGCTCCCAGGTGTCTTTTATACAGGTAACGAGCTGAGATTAGGAGCACACTCTTAAAGGGAGTGCTCCTAATCTCAGCATGTTACCTGTATAAAAGACCTGTCCACAGAAGCAATCAATCAATCAGATTCCAAACTCTCCACCATGGCCAAGACCAAAGAGCTCTCCAAGGATGTCAGGGTCAAGATTGTAGACCTACACAAGGCTGGAATGGGCTACAAGACCATCGCCAAGCAGCTTGGTGAGAAGGTGACAACAGTTGGTGCAATTATTCGCAAATGGAAGAAACACAAAATAACTGTCAATCTCCCTCGGCAAGACCTCACCTCGTGGAGTTACAATGATCATGAGAATGGTGAGGAATCAGCCCAGAACTACACGGGAGGATCTTGTCAATGATCTCAAGGCAGCTGGGACCAAAGTCACCAAGAAACAATTGGTAACACACTACGCCGTGAAGGACTGAAATCCTGCAGCGCCCACAAGGTCCACCTGCTCAAGAAAGCACATATACATGCCCATCTGAAGTTTGCCAATGAACATGTACTCCTGAGTGGCGCAGTGGCCTAAGGCACTGCATCGCAGTGCTAACTGTGCCACTAGAGATCCTGGTTCGAATCCAGGCTCTGTCGCAGCCGGCCGCGACCGGGAGACTCATGGGCGGCGCACAATTGGCCCAGCGTCGTCCAGGGTAGGGAAGGGAATGGCCGGCAGGGATGTAGCTCAGTTGATAGAGCATGGCGTTTGCAATGCCAGGGTTGTGGGTTTGATTCCCACGGGGGGCAAGTATAAAAAAAAATATGTATTCACTAACTGTAAGTTGCTCTGGATAAGAGCGTCTGCTAAATGACTAAAATGTAAAAATGTAAAAAAATTCAGAGGAGAACTGGGTGAAAGTGTTGTGGTCAGATGAGACCAAAATCAAGATCTTTGCCATCAACTCAACTCGCCGTGTTTGGAGGAGGAGGAATGCTGCCTATGACCCCAAGAACACCATCCCCACCGTCCATGGTGGAAACATTATGCTTTGGGGGTGTTTTTCTGCTAAGGGGACAGGACAACTTCACCGCATCAAAGGGACGATGGACGGGGCCATGTACCGTCAAATCTTGGGTGAGAACCTCCTTCCCTCAGCCAGGGCATTGAAAATGGGTCGTGGATGGGTATTCCAGCATGACAATGACCCAAAACACACGGCCAAGGCAACAAAGGAGTGGCTCAAGAAGAATCACATTAAGGTCCTGGAGTGGCCTAGCCAGTCTCCAGACCTTAATCCCATATAAAATATGTGGAGGGAGTTGCCAAACGTCAGCCTCGAAACCTTAATGACTTGGAGAAGATCTGCAAAGAGGAGTGGAACAAAATCCCTCCTGAGATGTGTGCAAACCTGGTGGCCAACTACAAGAAATGTCTGACCTCTGTGATTGCCAACAAGGGTTTTGCCACCAAGTACCAAGTCATGTTTTGTAGAGGGGTCAAATACTTATTTCCCTCATTAAAATGCAAATCAATTTATAACATTTTTGACATGTGTTTTTCTGGAAAAAAAATTCTGCCTCTCACTGCTCAAATAAACATACCATTAAAATTATAGACTGATCATGTCTTTGTTAGTGGGAAAACGTACAAAATCAGCAGGGGATGAAATACTTTTTTCCCCCCTCACTGTACCTTAGCCAAATACATTCAAACTCAGTTTCTCACAATTCCTGACATTTAATCTGAGTAACAATTCCCCGTCTTAGGTCAGTTAGGGTAACCACTTTATTTTAAGAATGTGAAATGTCAGAATAAGAGTAGAGAGAATGATTTATTTCAGCTTTCATTTCTTTCAGCTTTCATTTCTTTCATCACATTCCCAGTGTGTCAGAAGTTTACATACACTCAATTTGTATTTGGTAGCATTGCCTTTAAATAGTTTAACTTGGGTCAAATATTTTGGGTAGCCTTCCACAAGCTTCCCACAATACGTTGGGTGAATTTTGGCCCATTCCTCCTTACAGAGCTGGTGTAACTGAGTTGGGTTTGTAGGCCTCCTTGCTGGCCCACGCTTTTTCAGTTCTGCCCACACAATTTCTATAGGATTGAGGTCAGGGCTTTGTGATGGCCACTCCAATACCTTGACCTTAAGCCATTTTGACACAACTTTGGAAGTATGCTTGGGGTCATTGTCCATTTGGAAGACCCATTTGCGTCCAAGCTTTAACTTCCTGACTGATGTCTTGAGATGTTGCTTCAATATATCCAAATATTTTTCCTTCCTCATGATTCCATCTATTTTGTGAAGTGCACCATTCCCTCCTGCAGCAAAGCATCCCCACAGCATGATGCTGCCACCCCCGTGCTTCATGGTTGGGATGGTGTTCTTTGGCTTGCAAGCCCCCCTTTTTCCTCCAAACATAACTATGGTCATTATGGACAAACAGTTCTATTTTTGTTTTATCAGACCAGAGTACATTTCTTCAAAAATTCTGAAGTTGCAAACCGTAGTCTAGCTTTTTTATGGCGGTTTTGGAGCAGTGGCTTCTTCCTTGCTGAGCGGCCTTTCAGGTTATGTCGATATGACTAGTTTTACTGTGGATATAGATATTTTTGTACCTGTTTCCTCCAGCATCTTCACAAGGTCCTTTGCTGTTGTTCTGGGATTGATTTGCACTTTTCGCACCAAAGTACGTTCATCTCTAGGAGAGAAAATGTGTCTCCTTCCTGAGCAGTATGACGGCTGCGTGGTCCCATGGTGTTTATACTTGCGTACTATTGTTTATACAGATGAACGTGGTACCTTCAGGCATTTGGAAATTGCTCCCAAGGATGAACCAGACTTGTAGAGGTCTACCATTTATTTTCAGAGGTCTTGGCTGATTTCTTTTGATTTTCCCATGATGTCAAGCAAAGAGGCACTGAGTTTGAAGTTAGGCCTTGAAATACATCCACAGGTACACCTCCAATTGACTCAAATGATGTCAATTAGCCTATCAGAAGCTTCTAAAGTCATGCCATCATTTTCTGTATTTTTCCAAGCTGTTTAAAGGCACAGTCAACTTAGTGTATGTAAACTTCAGACCCACTGGAATTGTGATACAGTGAATTATAAGTGAAATAATCTGTCAGTAAACAATTGTTGGAAAGATTACTTGTCATGCACAAAGTAGATGTCCTAACCGACTTGCCAAAACTATAGTTTGTTAACAAGAAATGTGTGGAGTGGTTGAAAAACATGTTTTAATGACTGCAACCTACAGTGGAGAAAAAAAGTATTTAGTCAGCCACCAATTGTGCATGTTCTCCCACTTAAAAAGATGAGGCCTGTAATTTTCATCATAGGTACACGTCAACTATGACAGACAAATTGTAGGGTTTTTAATCAATTTATTTGCAAATTATGGTGGAAAATAAGTATTTGGTCACATACAAACAAGCAAGATTTCTGGCTCTCACAGACCTGTAACTTCTTCTTTAAGAGGCTCCTCTGTCCTCCACTCGTTACCTGTATTAATGGCACCTGTTTGAACTTGTTATAAGTATAAAAGACACCTGTCCACAACCTCAAACAGTCACACTCCAAACTCCACTACGGCCAAGACTAAAGAGCTGTCAAAGGACACCAGAAACAAAATTGTAGACCTGCACTAGGCTGGGAAGACTGAATCTGCAATAGGTAAGCAGCTTGGTTTGAAGAAATCAACTGTGGGAGCAATTATTAGGAAATGGAAGACATACAAGACCACTGATAATCTCCCTCGATCTGGGGCTCCACGCAAGATCTCACCCCGTGGGGTCAAAATGATCACAAGAACGGTGAGCAAAAATCCCAGAACCACACGGGGGGGACCTAGTGAATGACCTGCAGAGAGCTGGGACCAAAGTAACAAAGCCTACCATCAGTAACACACTACGCCGCCAGGTACTCAAATCCTGCAGTGCGAGACGTGTCCCCCTGCTTAAGCCAGTACATGTCCAGGCCCGTCTGAAGTTTGCTAGAGTCCATTTGGATGATCCAGAAGAGGATTGGGAGAATGTCATATGGTCAGATGAAACCAAAATAGAACTTTTTGGTAAAAACTCAACTCGTCGTGTTTGGAGGACAAAGAATGCTGAGTTGCATCCAAAGAACACCATACCTACTGTGAGGCATGGGGGTGGAAACATCATGCTTTGGGGCTGTTTTTCTGCAAAGGGACCAGGACGACTGATCCGTGTAAAGGAAAGAATGAATGGGGCCATGTATCGTGAGATTTCGAGTGAAAACCTCCTTCCATCAGCAAGAGCATTGAAGATGAAACGTGGCTGGGTCTTTCAGCATGACAATTATCCCAAACACACCGCCCGGGCAACGAAGGAGTGGCTTCGTAAGAAGCATTTCAAGGTCCTGGAGTGGCCTAGCCAGTCTCCAGATCTCAACCCCATAGAAAATCTTTGGAGGGAGTTGAAAGTCTGTGTTGCCCAGCGACAGCCCCAAAACATCACTGCTCTAGAGGAGATCTGCATGGAGGAATGGGCCAAAACACCAGCAACAGTGTGTGAAAACCTTGTGAAGACCTACAGAAAACGTTTGACCTGTGTCATTGCCAACAAAGGGTATATAACAAAGTATTGACAAACTTTTGTTATTGACCAAATACTTATTGTCCACCATAATTTGCAAATAAATTCATTAAAAATCCTACAATGTGATTTTCTGGATTTTTCTCATTTTGTCTGTCATGGTTGATGTGTACCTATGATGAAAATTACAGGCCTCTCATCTTTTTAAGTGGGAGAACTTGCACAATTGATGGTTGACTAAATACTTTTTTTCCCCACTGTAAGTGTATGTAAACCTCCGACTTCAACTGTATATACAGTGGGGAGAACAAGTATTTGTATTACAGTGCCGATTTTGCTCATCTAAAAAAAATAATCCAGAAAATCACATTGTATGATTTTTAAGTAATTAATTTGCATGACATAAGTATTTGATCACCAACCAACCAGTAAGAATTCCGGCTCTCATTCTTTAAGAAGCCCTCCTGTTCTCCACTCATTACCTGTATTAACTGTACCTGTTTGAACTCGTTACCTGTATAAAAGACACCCGTCCACACACTCAATCAAACAGACTCCAACCTCTCCACAGTGGCCAAGACCAGAGAGTTGTGTAAGGACATCAGGGATACAATTGTAGACCTGCACAAGGCTGGGATGGGCTACAGGACAATAAGCAAGCAGCTTGGTGAGAAGGCAACAACTGTTGGCACAATTATTAGAAAATGGAAGAAGTTCAAGATGACGGTCAATCACCCTCGGTCTGGGGCTCCATGCAAGATCTCACCTCGTGGGGCATCAATGATCATGAGGAAGGTGAGGGATCAGCCCAGAACTACACGGCAGGACCTGGTCAATGACCTGAAGAGAGCTGGGACCACAGTCTCAAAGAAAACCATTAGTAACACACTACGCCGTCATGGATTAAAATCCTGCAGCGCACGCAAGGTCCCCCCTGCTCAAGCCAGCGCATGTCCAGGCCCATCTGAAGTTTGCCAATGACCATCTGGATGATCCAGAGGAGGAATGGGAGAAGGTCATGTGGTCTGATGAGACAAAAATAGAGCTTTTTGGTCTAAACTCCACTCGCTGTGTTTGGAGGAAGAAGAAGGATGAGTACAACCCCAAGAACACCATCCCAACCGTGAAGCATGGAGGTGGAAACATCATTCTTTGGGGATGCTTTTCTGCAAAGGGGACAGGACGACTGCACCGTATTGAGGGGAGGATGGATGGGGCCATGTATCACGAGATCTTGGCCAACAACCTCCTTCCCTCAGTAAGAGCATTGAAGATGGGTCGTGGCTGGGTCTTCCAGCATGACAACGACCCGAAACACACAGCCAGGGCAACTAACGAGTGGCTCCGTAAGAAGCATCTCAAGGACCTGGAGTGGCCTAGCCAGTCTCCAGACCTGAACCCAATAGAACATCTTTGGAGGGAGCTGAAAGTCTGTATTGCCCAGCGACAGCCCCGAAACCTGAAGGATCTGGAGAAGGTCTGTATGGAGGAGTGTGCCAAAATCCCTGCTGCAGTGTGTGAAAACCTGGTCAAGACCTACAGGAAACGTATGATCTCTGTAATTGCAAACAAAGGTTTCTGTACCAAATATTAAGTTCTGCTTTTCTGATGTATCAAATACTTATGTCATGCAATAAAATGCAAATTAATTACTTAAAAATCATGCAATGTGATTTTCTGGATTTTTGTTTTAGATTCCGTCTCTTACAGTTGAAGTGTACCTATGATAGAAATTACAGACCTCTACATGCTTTGTAAGTAGGAAAACCTGCAAAATCAGCAGTGTATCAAATACTTGTTATCCCCACTGTGTGTGTGTGTATATATATATATATATATATATATGTAAAAGACACATTTTAATCAAACAATTTAAATATTTATTTATTCCTAAAGGGTTCCTAAAATTCTAAATCAAATAGCTAAATGATCCATTGTATGAGCACCTTAAAACAATTCCATTTGTTAGCCTAGTTTCTCCAAAACGACGTTGGATGCGACTTATGGTAGAGAAATTAACATTCAATTCTCTGGCAACAGCTCTGGTGGACATTTCAGTAGTCAGCATGCCAATTGCACACTCCCTCAAAACTTGAGACATCTGTGGCATTGTGTTGTGTGACAAAACTACACATTTTAAAGTGGCCTTTTATTGTCCCCAGCACAAGGAGCACCTGTGTAATGGTCATTCTTTTTAAACGGCTTTTTGATTTGCCACACCTGGATTATTTTGTCAAAAGATTAATGCTCATTAACAGGGATGTAAACAAATGTGCACAAAATATGAGAGAAATAAGCTTTTTGTGCATATGAAACATTTCGGGGATCTTGAAACATGGGACCAACACTTTACATGTTCCATTTATATTTTTGTTCAGTATAAATTCTCCGGGTAGCCATTTGATTAACTGTTCAGCAGTCTTATGGCTTGGGTGTAGAAGCTGTTCAGGTGCCTTTTGGGCACAGACTTGATGCTCTGGTACCGCATGCCTTGCGGTAGCAGAGTTAACATTCTATGACTTGGGTGGCTGAAGTTTTTGGGCCTTGCTCCGAAACCGCCTGGTATAGAGGTCCTGGATGGGAGTTCGGCCTCAGTGTGTAGCATCATGCAGTTGGATGCCGAGCAGTTGCAATACCAAGCGGTGATGCAGCCAGTCAAGATGCTCTCAATGGTGCAGTTGTATAACTTTTTTAGGATCCGAGGTCCCATGCCAAATGCCTCCTGAGGGGGAACAAGCGTTGTTGTGTCCTCTTCGCGACTTTGTCGGTGTGTTTGGACCATGATAGGTCCTTAGTGAGGTGGACACCGAGGAACTTGAAGATCGCAACCCGCTCCACTACAGCCCCATCGATGCGAATGGGGGCGTGTTCTACCCTCTGTTTCCTGTAGTCCTTGGAAGGCAAATCAGACCATCCAGCCAACTTGACAACTGTGGGAAGCATTGGAGTCAACATGGGCCAGCATCCTTGTGGAATGCTTTCGATACCTTGTAGAATCCATGCCCGACGAATTGAAGCAGTTCTGAGGGCAAAAGGTGTTCCTAATGTTTTGTACACCTGGTGTGTTATATATATATATATATTATAATTTTTTGGGGGGAAAGAAATAGCTCCCTAGTGTGCACTGCTGGTTGTCAAGTCAACAGTCTTTCCTGCAAGACATCTTGGAACCCATTCTTAAAAATGGAGAAGCAGCAGGAAGCTAACAACAACCACATTGAAATGTGAGATATTTACTTCTAATAATTCTCTCAGATGGATCCACATGGCTGATCTGACCTAGCCTGGGTGCCAGTGTTTCTGCTCTCTTGCAACACTCACCATTTCCAGATCCCCTCTTGCAAGAGAGCAGAAACAGACTGGCACCCAGGTTAGATCTGACCACTACACTCAGGATCACTGTGCCTTCCTCCTACAGAGCTGCATGTGACAGTGGCTGACTGTGTGTGTGCGCGCGCAAGAGTCCAGTGCTGTGACAGTGGCTGACTGTCCAGCTAGATCACATCTCTGATTATCGCTGCTTAAATGACTTGAATGAGTCAGCATGAATTCCCTTCATACAACAGTAGGGTTGTATGATTCATGTTCTCCACACACACACACACAATTAAGTTATTGTCCTCGAAAGGCTATGCCATTGCTACAGTAGTAGCTGAGGCTTGTGTGTTTGTAGAGTGAGTAAGTAGTAGTAGTAGTACTTCTCTGTACCAGGAAACCAGTCAGTCACTTCAGGGATTGAAGGTAAAGACTAACTAAGCAATTAGCCATGCTAACAAACAGAAGGATACACTGAACTGAGCAGGGTAGAGGAGGGTTAAGCAAACTATTTTAAAAAAACATCAATTTTTTAAAAGACAACCCAATCAACACTCACCATTTCCAAATTCCTATTGTTTGGTTGAAAAGCCATAATTTAAAACAATTTGCTTGTCTTCTTTTTCCTCCGCTTACAAAAGTTGGATAACTAAACCATCTGTGAAGCTCACATCTGGTGAGGAGTACATGGGAATATACTAGCATGTAAAACAGTCTTCAGGACACTAGCATGTGATTGTGAAACTGTGTTCAGGCTAATATTTAACAAAAGGCTGTTTGGTATAAGAAATATTGAACACCCGACCAGTAACACACAACTCTTCGTAGCAACAGTAGTGAGACATGATAATGCACTACTTTTCAGAGAGCAGATTTTCTGTAAGAAGAGTGGTTTTGGTAAAACCTGAGAAGTCTTGCTTTAGCAGTACCCTCCTGTCCGGTCTGTCTGTCTGTCTGTCTGTCTGTGACAGGATTAAAACGTAAACAGTAACAAAGGTGTTAGATGAGGTTGAGATCAAGGCTCTGTGCAGGCCAATCAAGTTCTTCCACACCGATCTCGACAAACCATTTCTGTATGGTCCTCGCTTTGTGCACGGGGGCATTGCCATGCCGAAACAGGAAAGGGCCTTCCCCAAACTGTTGCCACAAAGTTGGAACCACAGAATTGTCTAGAATGTATTGTATGCTGTAACATTAAGAAGGAACTAAGGGGCCTAACCCGAACCATGAAAAACAGCCCCAGACCATTATTCCTCCTCCACCAAACTTTACAGTTGGCACTATGCAGGTAGCATTCTCCTGACATCCGCCAAACACAGATTTGTCAGTCGGACTGCCAGATAGTGAAGCGTGATTCATCACTCCAGAGAACGCGTTTCCACTGCTCCAGAGTCCATTGGCGGCGAGCTTTACACCACTCCAGCCGACGCTTGGCATTGCACATGGTGATCTTAGGCTTGTTTGCAGCTGCTCGGCCATGGAAACCCATTTCATGAAGCTCCCGACAAACAGTTATTGTGCTGATAATGATTCCAGAGGCAGTTTGGAACGCGGTTGTTAGTGATGCAACCAAGGACAGATTATTTTTATGCACTACGCGCTGCAGCACTCGGCAGTCCCTTTCTGTGAACTTGCGTGGCCTACCACTTCGCGGCTGGGCCATTGTTGCTCCTAGACGTTTCTACTTCACAATAACAGCCCTTACAGTTGACCGGGGCTGCTCTAGCAGTACATAAATTTGACGAAGTGCCTTGTTGGAAAGGTGGCATCCTATGACGGGCCAAGTTGAAAGTCACTGAGCTCTTCAGTAAGGTCATTCTACTGCAAATGTTTGTCTATGGAGATTGCATGGCTGTGTGCTCAATTGTATACACCCGTCAGCAACGGGTTTAGTTGAAATAGCCATATCCTCTCATTTGAAGGGGTGTCCACATACTTATACTACAGTTGATCAATCAATGTATTTATAAAGGGCTTTTTTACATCAGCAGATGTCACAAAGTGCTTATACAGAACTCAAAACCTCAAAGAGCAAGCAATGCAGATGTAAAAAACTCCCTAGAAAAGGCAGGAATCTAGGAAGAAACCTAGAGAAGAACCAGGCTCTGAGGGGTGGCCAGTCATCTTCTGGCTGTGCCCGGTGGAGATAAGACTACATGGCCATTTAGGCCAGATCGTTCAAGATGTTCATAGATGACCAGCAGGGTCAAATAATAATCAAAGAGGTCATAGAGGGTGCAACAGGTCAGCACCTCAGGAGTAAATGTCAGTTTGCTTTTCATAGCTGAGCATTCAGAGGTAGAGACAGCAGGTGCGGGGGGAGGGGTGAAGAGAGAGCAAGAGAGGAAAGGGGATACCTAGTCAGTTGCACAACTGAATGCATTCAACCGAAATGTGTCTTCCGCATTTAACCCAACCCCTCGAGACATTATTGAAGGAGTTCAAGACCTGTCCAAGGTGGATGGTTGATCTGTTGAACATTACAACATTAGGCTATAGAGCAGGGATGGGCAACTTCGATGGGGGTGGGGGACACAAATCTGAACATGATTTATATATACACTAGATGACAGACAGGGGGCGCTGTTTTGAAGCCACCGCACCTCCATTTTGGCACTCCCCCACGATTGTAAAACAAATATTTTGGAAGTTATAGAAATGCATTTATTGATGTCTGCATTTGTTTTTGCCACATTTAATCTATTACAGACACATTAATGCATACTTTAAAATTATCTTATGTGAGCTAAACATTAAAACAATATACAAAATATATACTTTAAGGAAAATGTTAAGTACTAATGTTACGGTCCCCGCTTCAACAACAAAAAATACATTACATTTTGTCCTTGAAACCTTTCATTTATATACTGTAGAATTCCATTAATTCATATGGAGGACAGCTCCTTCTGGGGAGTGTCAATATGGCCAACCAGTGGCTTCATAGCCTCTCATTAGCCAATACATAGCATCAGCAATCCAGGGTTTATATACATCATTGGTCTGCATACCCACACATGTAGTAAGAGCCGGCCCTAAGCAACCTTTTGTTGGGCCCTGGGCATGTAAGGGTAATTACACAGCCACAATTCAAATACTCACTAAAAACAATACATCCAACACCTATAACCTATTCATAATAAAAAACAGTCATCAGCTGTCGTAGGTTTGGTTAAATTTGAGCCATGATCTCCAGTCCATGCAGTGTATTCCAGTATATTGTAGCTCTTACTGAGGGGGCGGATTGTCAGAGTTGACTGTCAGAAAGTGACAATGGTGGTAACGGTTTGGTTTGTTATAAAACATATGAAGTGTTTGTTGAGTGATTCAATTGGTTTTAGAATGGTGGCTCCTGCTTGTGAGAAAATAACTCAATGTGAATAGATCATAACATGCATATATAGTTTGGCGGGCTCCAAAGGAAGGTAAAGTCCTATAAATCTGAAGTTGGATAGTCCAAACTGGACAGTGTTAAACACCTTCACCGGTTTCTTGAATGTCAAGTTGGAGTCCAAAATGATGCCGATATATAGACATGGCATTCGTCCCTCTACCAGTATGACGTGTTTATCTTTTAACACCGTTATGGAACAATATTGCTCTGCAACTTAACATAACATAGCAGGCTTAAAATAAAGCTTTGTGTGCTGTTCAGACACGCAGCCCAATTCTGATTTTTTTTCACTAATTGTTAGTTTTTGACCAATCAGATCTGAAAAAGGTCTGATGTTAGTGGAAAAATATCAATATTGGACTCCCTGTGTGAACGCAGCCTTAGTCTCCAGCCTAAAAATAGACTGCATTAGCTAGGGGAAGTGATCGAATGAATAGCAGCAGTACACTAGCTTTAAGGTCAGATACTCACGCCCTGGTCTTGGGGAATCCCATGGACAGCAGCACGTCCAGACTCGACCCATGTTTTACAGTGCCAGGTCGATTCTGGCGCTGCCTCCGCGGTGTGACTTTGGTGTAAAGCTCTTCTTTAGCTGCCATCATAACTCTCACCGTTCCATTGGTATTTCAGTCCTCGGTTCCACTTACTTTCAGCAAAACCAGAAAGATGGAGGCGGCGTTAGACATCGAAAACAGCGGATAATTTGGGTTAAACGGAATTAGACTAGACTTGGCTACACGTAAACGACAATCCCTTTTAGAGGATGTAATAAAGAGAACAAGATTGTGTTCCGAACATTTGGCTACAGAACCTGAGTTAACTAAGCAGCTTCCTGGTGAAACGCAGAGAAAGTCATAATAACGATAGCTGCAGAAGGGGGTCACTAGTCGGAAGTCACTTTTGCTCTCTCACCACATCGCCCCGAGTCGAATGCGCTGACTAGGATGGAAACTCTTTTTGCTGCGAGTCTCTTGCAATTGTTCGCTAAAAACGTTACAACACATTTGTGTCCTGAAATTATTTATCCGATGTAGCTATGCTTCAAAAATGTCTTATTTATGAATGGATTTTGAGTGAGCGTCGGGCCAGCCTGTCAAAAAGGTTGCAGCGCTCAACAGCACCGCCCCTTTTTCTTAAAGAGACAGGATTCGCTTGCGACAACGCAACACATTTCTTCTTTCTGTTACTGTATGATTAAATGTATCCATTCACGGTGCCTATACAGTGACTGCGCAAACAGAATATACGGTTAACCATGTGGATGTGGTGCAAAGACAGAGGGTATCTGTGGAATTCTTAACATTCCGAAAATATCTTTCTGTAACTGTACAAGTTGTATATCTTTACATTTTTTTTGTCTGGAAAACAGTAGGCTACACGGGGACACCGCTAATTGGCACAGGTCAGGGGGCATTTTAACGTTTTCTAATTAGCCCTACACCAAACTTGCAATACACTGTAAACAAAACATTTTAATACAGTGTACCGTTCAATAATATTCTTTCTAGATCTAGGATGAACTGATTATGGTAAAAGATAGATAATATTCAACAGTACAGAAAGACCCTGGGTGATCTTAGCTAGCACCCTGTGGATACATTCTGAGCTACTGTTATTATTATTACTATTATGTACAAAGTCAAAGATATGGCAAGCACAATTATATCACGAAAATAGTATTTCAGAGACCGTTCTTCATGTAAGCATTATTATGAAAATATTATTTAATATATTAGCATTAGGTGTTACCTTATAATCAACAAATACATTAATCTGTCAATCTTAAAATGCTCAGATATAAAAAGGATATTGATTAAATCCTGATTCTAATTCATGCAAAATAAATATATTCTATGATGTTGCTGTGAGCACAATATCCCATCTTTGTGATGCTAAACCTGATAAAAACTTGCAAAGAAAGAGACTATGTACATCTCAACAAGCCTGGTTGCTAGTCTGTTTCTGCTCTTTTGACAACTTCTCATGGAATTGTCATGCCAAACATGAAGTGTTTGATAGTGAGTGACAAGGAGTTGACACGACAGCACAAACCGATCTGGGACCAGCAACATCAACAAACAAACGCAAAACAACAATACAATGCAGTTTTATTCTAACACAAACACATTAGTAGCTTTTTCCCACCAGAGGAACATTGCCAAGGTGCGGCCGTTTCTCTCAGGCTGATACAGAGACACTCATCCGTTTATTGAGTGTTCTTTAAAAGTAATTTCCTCTCAATCTTAAATAAACATGCCCCATTCAAAAAATACAGAACTAAGAACAGATATAGCCCCTGGTTCTCCTCAGACTTGACTGCCCTTGACCAGCACAAAAACATGCTGTGGCGTACTGCATTAGCATCAAATAGCCCCCGCGATATGCAACTTTTCAGGGAAGTTAGGAACCAATATACACAAGCAGTCAGGAAAGCAAAGGCTAACTTTTTCAAACAGAAATGTGCATCCTGTAGCACTAACTCCAAAAAGTTTTGGGACACTGTAAAGTCCATGGAGAATAAGAGCACTTCCTCCCAGCTGCCCACTGCACTGAGGCTAGGAAACACTATCACCACCGATAAATCTACAATAATCGAGAATTTCAACAAGCATGCTTCCCACCTGGCTACCACTACCCCGGCCACCAACTCTGCACCCTCCGCTGCAACTTGCCCAATCCCCCCGCTTCACCTTCACACAAATTCAGACAGCTGATGTTCTGAAAGCGCTGCAAAATCTGGACCCCTACAAATCAGCTGGGCTAGACAATCTGGACCCTTTCTTTCTAAAACTAGCCGCCGAAATTGTCGCAACCCCTATTACTAGTCTGTTCAACCTCTCTTTCGTAACGTCTGAGATCCCCAGAGATTGGAAAGCTGCCGCGGTCATCCCCCCTCTTCAAAGGGGGTGACACTCTAGATCCAAACTGTTACAGACCTATATCCATCCTGCCCTGCCTTTCGAAAGTATTTGAAAGCCAAGTTAACAAACAGATCACCGACCATTTCGAATACCACCGTACCTTCTCCGCTATGCAATCCGGTTTCGAGCTGGTCATGGGTGCACTTCAGCCACGCTCAAGGTCCTAAACAATATTATAACCGCGATTGATAATAGACAGTACTGTGCAGCCGTCTTCATCGACCTGGCCAAGGCTTTCGACTCTGTCAACCACCGCATTCTTATTGGCAGACTAAATAGCCTTGGTTTCTCAAATGACTGCCTCGCCTGGTTCACCAACTACTTCTCAGATAGAGTTCAGTGTGTCAAATCGGAGGGCCTGTTGTCTGGACCTATGGCAGTCTCTATGGGGGTGCCACAGGGTTCAATTCTTGGGCCGACACTTTTCTCCGTGTATATCAATGATGTCGCTCTTGCTGCTGGTGACTCTCAGATTCACCTCTACGCAGACGACACCATTTTGTATATATCTGGCCCTTCATTGGACACTGTGTAAACAAACCTCCAAACGAGCTTCAATGCCATACAACACTCCTTCAGTAGCCTCCAACTGCTCTTAAACACTAGTAAAACTAAATGCATGCTCTTCAATCGAACGCTGCTGGCACCCGCCCACCCGACTAGAATCACCACTCTCGACGGGTCTGACCTAGAGTATGTGGACAACTACAAATACCTAGGTGTCTGGTTAGACTGTAAACTCTCCTTCCAGACTCACATTAAGAATCTCCAATCCAAAGTTAAATCTAGAATCGGCTTCCTATTTCGCAACAAAGCCTCCTTCACTCATGCTGCCAAACATGCCCTCGTAAAACTGACTATCCTACCGATCCTTGACTTCGGCGATGTCATTTACAAAATAGCCTCCAACACTCTACTCAGCAAATTGGATGTAGTCTATCACAGTGCCATCCGTTTTGTCTCCAAAGCCCCATACACTACCCACCACTGTGACCTGTACGCTCTTGTTGGCTGGTCCTCACTACATGTTCGTCGTCAAACCCACTGGCTCCAGGCCATCTATAAATCACTGCTAGGCAAATCCCCGCCTTATCTTAGCTCATTGGTCACCATAGCAGCACCCACCCGTAGTCTGCACTCCAGCAGGTATATCTCACTGGTCATTCCCAAAGCCAACACCTCCTTTGGCCGCCATTCCTTCCAGTTCTCTGCTGCCAATGACTGGAACGAATTGCAAAAATCTCTGAAGCTGGAGACTCTTATCTCCCTCAATAACTTTAAGCATCAGTTGTCAGAGCACCTTACCGATCACTGCACCTGTACACAGCCCATCTGAAATTAGCCCACCCAACTACCTCATCCCTATATTGTTATTTATTTTGCTCTTTTGCACCCCAGTATCTCTATTTGCACATAATCTCTTGCACATCTAGCATTCCAGTGTTAATACTAATCGTAATTATTTTACACTATAGCCTATTTATTGCCTTACCTCCATAACTTGCTACATTTGCACACACTGTATATATATTTTCTGTTGTATTTTTTGACTTTATGTTTTTTTACCCCATATGTAACTCTGTGTTGTTGTTTTTATCGCACTGCTTTGCTTTATCTTGGCCAGGTCGCAGTTGTAAATGAGAACTTGTTCTCAACTGGCTTACCTGGTTAAATAAAGGTGAAATAAAATAAATAAAAAAATAAAAAAAATAACTACCAAAAAAAAATATATATATATATATATATATATATATATAATATTACAAGCAGGCTTTACGACTGTAATGCTCTCCTGTCTGGTCTACCCAAGAAAGCCATTGGTCAACTGCAAAACATACAGAAAGCTGCAGCATGGGTACTGACCAAGACCAGACGGAGTGCACACATTACACCGGTTTCAAGGTCTCTGCACTTTCAAATAAAGTTTTAGAATTAATTTTAAGATTATTCTATTGGTTTTTAAATCAATCCACAATTGTGCACCCCAACATATGTCAGACATGCTTTTAAGTTATGTACCCAGTAGGTTCCTCAGGTCCTCTGGCACTGGCATTTTAACTATCCCAAAGCCTAGGACTAAGAGGCATGGAGTTACTATGTCCCCAGCATCTGGAATAGCCTGCCAGAGAACCTGAGGGGGGTTGAAACTCTGGACATTTTTAAATGAGATTTAAAAACACACCTTTTTAGCTTTGCTTTTCCTTTAGTGTGCTTTTTAGTCGTTCAGTTTTATTGTTATTCTTTTGTTTTTTATCCTCTTATGTTTGTTTGTTGTGTAGTAAATATTTCAGTTTTTATTTTCATTGTTTTTATTTGTTTTTTCCTGTAAAGCACATTGTGTTGCATTCCATGTCTGAAATGTGCTGTATAAATAAAGCTTGATTTGATCTAAACCCAATGCAATTCAAAACTATGTGTAGCTATTGTAAACCAAACGTTTCACATTAAAACTCACCGAAAAGCATGGATATTCACATCAGACAAGGTATGCGTATCAAACTGCACCCTATTCCCTACATAATTAGCCCTGGTCAAAAGTAGTGCACTATATAGGGAATATAGTGCCATTTGGAATACAGTCACGGATGGGACAGAGGGAGCTGTGGTATTTCCAATGCTATGGTGTCAGGTTTAACAATCAAGACTTTATAAGGTGAACACCTTATAAATAGGAATTTAGGTTGTGTCTAATCCCTATACAGTGCAGTTCTATTGACCAGTGCCCATAGAGCTCTATACAGTGGGGAAAAAAAGTATTTAGTCAGCCACCAATTGTGCAAGTTCTCCCACTTAAAAAGATGAGAGAGGCCTGTAATTTTTATCATAGGTACACGTCAACTATGACAGACAAAATGAGGAAAAAAATCCCGAAAATCACATTGTAGGATTTTTTATGAATTTATTTGCAAATTATGGTGGAAAATAAGTATTTGGTCAATAACAAAAGTTTTTCAATACTTTGTTGTATACCCTTTGTTGGCAATGACACAGGTCAAACGTTTTCTGTAAGTCTTCACAAGGTTTTCACACACTGTTGCTGGTATTTTGGCCCATTCCTCCATGCAGATCTCCTCTAGAGCAGTGATGTTTTGGGGCTGTCGCTGGGCAACACGGACTTTCAACTCCCTCCAATGATTTTCTATGGGGTTGAGATCTGGAGACTGGCTAGGCCACTCCAGGACCTTGAAATGCTTCTTACGAAGCCACTCCTTCGTTGCCCGGGCGGTGTGTTTGGGATCATTGTCATGCTGAAAGACCCAGCCACGTTTCATCTTCAATGCCCTTGCTGATGGAAGGAGGTTTTCACTCAAAATCTCACGATACATGGCCCCATTCATTCTTTCCTTTACACCAGGGGTGTCAAACGTACGGCCCGCGGGCCGGATCAGGCCCGCAAACGGGTTTAATCCGGCCCGCGAGATGATAAAAAAAAGTATAAAAATGCGCTGCAATTTTTCCATAAAATAAACTGCTGTTCCAATTGCGTCCACTGGATGGCGCAATAGCAATTGTGTTAAGCAAGCAAACTGTTTATACCGGGGCAGAGCAAGTAGGTCAAGCACGTGCAGCCAATGAGCTACTTTGTTTTGCCCGCGATATTTATTATGGCTTCTACTTTTAACATGATGTGCTTTGGCACCCTCATTGCCCCAATATGTCTCTGTCAAAAAAGAGAAAAGTGGACGCAGAGTGCAGAGTGTTCCAAGAAAAATGGTCATCCTATTTAATCACGGAATTGAATGGGAAAGCTGTATGTTTGGTGTGTTCAGAGCATGTTGCAGTGCTGAAAGAATATAACCTTCGTCGCCACTATGTGAGTCTTCATGCCGACAAATATGACAACTTTCAAGGACAGCGGAGATGAGAGAAGGTGAATGAACTGTTGGCGGGTCTGAAGAAACAGCAGTCTGTTTACTCACAGCCGAGACATCAGTGACGCTGCAGTGAAAGCTAGCTACCTCATTGCTAATGAAATCGCAGTGGCTTCAAAACCATTTAGTGAGGGTGAATTTGTAAAAACATGCATGATGAAGGCAGCGGAGATTGTGTGCACTGAAAAGCGGCAGGCTTTTGCAAATATCAGCCTGACAAGAAACACAGTTGCAGACAGGATTTCTGATCTTTCAGTGGATTTGGACAGCCAGTTGAAGCAAAAAGTAAAGTCATTTATTGCGTTTTCGGTTGCAATTGATGAAAGCACGGACATTACAGATGTTGCACAACTGGCCATTTTTGTTGGTGCCGATGACAGATACAACGACAGCAGCTGATATTTTTACCGCACTCGTCGGCGCGCTGGACAGGGTCGGAGTGGACTGGTCCCGCGCTGTCAGCCTGGCTACAGATGGTGCGCCCTCAATGATCGGGAAAAAAGCAGGCGTTGTGACAAAGTTCAGAGAGAAAGTGCAATCTGCAAATGGAGGACGTGATTTTTTGACTTTTCACTGTATTTTGCACCAGGAGGCTTTGTGTTGCAAGTCATTAAAGATGGATAACGTCATGAAGGTGGTCATCCAAACTGTTAATTTCATCCAATCCAGAAGCCTGAATCACCAAAAGTTTGACAGCCTTCTCAGAGAGAAAGACGACATCTATGGCCTGCCATACCACACTGAGGTAAGATGGTTAAGCCGAGGTGCTGAGCTGAGGCGTTTCTTTGATTTACGAGAAGAAATTGAACAGTTCATGGAAGAAAAGGGCAAACCAGTGTTAGAATTTCATTCCGCAGAATGGATGCCGGACCTTGCATTTATGGTGGATGTTACAGAGCACCTGAATAACTTGAACAAACAGCTGCAAGGGCGCAACAATGTTGTCACGCAGTATTATGACAGCATACGTTCTTTCAAGTTGAAGCTGTCATTGTGGGAGACGCAACTTGCCGGTGGTGATGCAGCTCACTTCCCCTGTCTGAAAAATGTGTGCGCGACCCAACATGTGGCAGACATGAAGCGGTTCAAAGATAAAATAACGGGACTGTTACGGGAGTTTGAGCAACGCTTTCAGATTTATGTTTATATGTTTTTATGTTGATGTGCTATTGTTTTTAATTGATTTTATTTTATTTGTATATTTAACCTATTCTTGACTCTGTGGTTCTTGCACTTGTTTGGGGAACAGGATTTCATTATTTTTATCTACATTTCTGCCTGAGAAATGACACCCTGATATAGTTCTGTGATCTGTGAAACAGTTCTGTTAATCACTGAGGCATTGTGTGTTTGTGTGTTCTTTGTCCTCAGAACTTTCAAATAACTTGAGGTGTTTTATGATTAATAGTGATGATGTGCTTTTGGACACTGTCCTCAGGCTCCAGCTTTATGTTTATATGTTTTTATGTTGATGTGCTATTGTTTTTAATTTATTTTATTTTATTTGTATATTTAACCTATTCTTGACTCTGTGGTTCTTGCACTTGTTTGGGGAACAGGATTTCATTATTTTTATCTACATTTCTGCCTGAGAAATGACACCCTGATATAGTTCTGTGATCTGTGAAACAGTTCTGTTAATCACTGAGGCATTGTGTGTTTGTGTGTTCTTTTTCTTTAGAATTTTCAAATAAACTTGACGTGTTTTATGATTAATAGTGATGTTGTGCTTGTACTATTTTGGACACACTGTCCTCAGGCTCCAGCTTTATGTTGTATGTTGATCGTATTAAAACAAAGAAAACAATCTGAAGTTGTTGTTTTTAAGTTATATATACCATGATTTTTCCGGTCCGGCCCACTTTGGAATAGATTTTCCTCCATGTGGCCCCTGAGCTAAAATGAGTTTGACACCCCTGCTTTACACGGATCAGTCGTCCTGGTCCCTTTGCAGAAAAACAGCCCCAAAGCATAATGTTTCCACCCCCATGCTTCACAGTAGGTATGGTGTTCTTTGGATGCAACTCAGCATTCTTTGTCCTCCAAACACGACGAGTTGAGTTTTTACCAGAAAGTTATATTTTGGTTTCATCTGACCATATGACATTCTCCCAATCCTCTTCTGGATCATCCAAATGCACTCTAGCAAACTTCAGACGGGCCTGGACATGTACTGGCTAAAGCAGGGGGACACGTCTGGCACTGCAGGATTTGAGTCCCTGGCGGCGTAGTGTGTTACTGATGGTAGGCTTTGTTACTTTGGTCCCAGCTCTCTGCAGGTCATTCAGAATCTGCCATTCTGCCCTTGAGCAAGACAGTTAAACCCCAACAACTACTCCTCGGGCGCCGATTACATGGATGTCAATTAAGGCAGCCCACCACACCTCTCTGATTCAGAGGAGTTGGGTTAAATGCAGAATAAATATTTTGGTTGAATGCATTCAGATGTTTAAATGAGTAGGTATCCCCTTTCCCCTTCCCTCTAGTCACTATAGAGTATATAGGGAATAGGGTGCAATTTGGGACACAAGGCATAAAAGACGGCATGTTCTATTGGGATTAGAAAAATATCAATGGCCAATGTTATTTAAATATTTTGGGGAAAATATTAAGTTCTATACACACAGCCACACAGATGCCACAAAATAGTGCAGACATACAGTAGGTGACTGCCGGTTAGAGAAATATTCAAAAATTGAAATAGTTTTAATAAACAGATGGAATTAAAAAAGATAACATTAAAATCAAACCACACCAATCCATACCGAGCAGGTAAAAGGGGCAGTGGTATTAGCATATATCCAATTATCTCTCCTTCCTCCCAAAGTGTGCACTTTCCTTCACTTATTTGAAAGGAAATGGCTGGTATAAGGAATAATGTGGAAACTCCCACTAGCCCATGCCGCAACCACTATGCTTTGATATTTGTGGGAAGTAGTGAACAAGAACACACTTCAGGAGAAAGGGGAGATGTTATTGGGACGCACCCACATTCACTGTTGTTGCCGTAGACTCCTAGGTATATCCTGGATATGTGGTGCATGCCCTGGCTATACCACGAAAGAAGACTTCTGTTTGAATTCCCCCTGAAACAGACACAGAGCAGATAGAAAATTACGAAACGAGGCTACACCTTTTCACTGGAATACAAGACCAAAGGACAGCAACCATTAACTCTTTAGAGATGGTACGTGGTCCTCTGTAGCTCAGTTGGTAGAGCATGGCATTTGCAACGCCAGGATATTGGGCCTGATTCCCAGGACCACCCATGTGTAAAATGTATGCACGCATGACTAAGTCGTTTTGGATAAATGCGTCTGCTAAATGTCATATATTATATAAAACACTTCCCTGACAACCAAACTATATAATACACTACAATCAAAATAATCATCTAATTCTCAAAAATGGAATTTGAGAGCAAAGAGAGAACAAAGCATATACAAATGATTTATCAGCCAAGAGTTCCTCCTAAACAGAAAAACAATATTGTCTGTTATCTTTTGAATAATCTTCTCTGTTTGCTCAAATGTTACAAACATACCAGAGAGATGGAAGAAATACTATGGAAATGAAAGTCTAAAAAACACAAAAGCATCAGACTTGTAAAGACAGATGAAACTTACATCCTCTTCATCGCCATACTCAGATGTTGGCTGGTAGACCACTGAGGGTTTGGGTTTGCTGTAAGAGGAACACACCAAATGAACCTACAGTGATATCTAGATATCTATCAGCCACTTTAAAGTGTCCCATATTGTTGTATTATTTACTGTTTATATGTTGTTGTTTTTTTATTAAGTGTAAGGAAATGCTACATATAGCGCTTCATTGAAAAACATCCAAACTAAGCCCTCAGGAACAGGGGCTGAGGTAACCAGAGAAGGAAATGGATGTAATATGACACTGGCACTAGAAAACCAATTTGCTAAGTCACGCATTAACATAAGCAGATAGAAAGTAACCAGCTACTAAAAGAGTCCACTTACCTTTCACTCTTTTCTGTGAGGGCAAAAGAAAAACACAAATAACTAGGGAGTGAAATGTTGTGAATGATGATTGGAATATATATTTGAAGAAGGTTATAAACATTATGAACTGCAAGTTATCAGTCACTGATCTGGGCCTGTATTTATAGTGTCTTGGAATAGGAGTGCTGGTCTAGGATCAGGTCCCTTCTGTCCATGTAATCTTCTTCATTATGATCTGAAAGGCCAATCTGTTCCTAGATCAGAACTCCTACTTTGAGACTCTTTATTTGTATTTTTTATTTATTTTTCACCTTTATTCAACAAGGTAAGCCAGTTGAGAAGAAGTTCTCATTTACAACTGCGACCTGGCCAAGATAAATGAATACAGGACCAGGAGTGGTTAGGGTGAATCGGGGGTGTGAACTCACTAGGCAGGTATCCTTTGCAGCCGGCGTACCACAGTCCGAAGCCCAGCAGGGCCAGGGCTAGGAGAGCCACGATCACCCCTGCAACAATACCTCCAGTGTTGATGTCACCTAGACAGAGGAAAAGGAGACAGAGAGAGAGAGTAAATTCAACCAAAATGTATCTGTTCATGTATCTTCCCCCACTATTCATACTACAACTATTTGCACATTGCTAAAGCTGATAATATAACACGTGAAATGTCTTTATCTTTTAAAAACTTTTTTGAGTGCAATGTTTAATATTAATTTCTAATAGTTTTGTTGATGTTAAATTAGTTTATTCTCAGTTTTATTTGTTTATTTCACTTGCTTTGGCAAATGTAAACATATGTCAATTAACCACCAACTCAACCGGCATGACAACATGTCAGGTGTACAGGTCACATCATGTGAATCTGCTGCAACAGGGTTATCTAGATTTACCTGTGTGTGGTATGACCTACATTTGAATGAAGGAAACACTCTCCTACATCATCTTCACATATTTGTATTAGGCCAGTAATCTACTATCAAAACCAAAGAAGAGTGGTTCACATTAGGGAAGAAATTAGGGAAATAATTTCGCTATTCGAATAGTATCATGATTTTTGGGGGGATATACAGTGAGGGAAAAAAGTATTTGATCCCCTGCTGATTTTGTACGTTTGCCCACTGACAAAGAAATGATCAGTCTATAATTTTAATGGTAGGTTTATTTGAACAGTGAGAGACAGAATAACAACAAAAAAATCCAGAAAGACGCACGTCAAAAATGTTATAAATTGATTTGCATTTTAATGAGGGAAATAAGTATTTGACCCCCTCTCAATCAGAAAGATTTCTGGCTCCCAGGTTTCTTTTATACATGTAACAAACTGAGATTAGGAGCACACTCTTAAAGGGAGTGCTCCTAATCTCAGCTTGTTACCTGTATAAAAGACACCTGTCCACAGAAGCAATCAATCAATCAGATACCAAACTCTCCACCATGGCCAAGACCAAAGACCTCTCCAAGGATGTCAGGGACAAGATTGTAGACCTACACAAGGCTGGAATGGGCTACAAGACCATCACCAAGCAGCTTGGTGAGAAGGTGACAACAGTTGGTGCGATTATTTGCAAATGGAAGAAACACAAAATAACTGTCAATCTCCCTCGGCCTGGGGCTCCATGCAAGATCTCACCTCGTGGAGTTGCAATGATCATGAGAACGGTGAGGAATCAGCCCAGAACTACCCGGGAGGATCTTGACAATGATCTCAAGGCAGCTGGGACCATAATCACGAAGAAAACAATTGGTAACACACTACGCCGTGAAGGACTGAAATCCTGCAGCGCCCGTAAGGTCCCCCTGCTCAAGAAAGCACATATACAGGGCCATCTGAAGTTTGCCAATGAACATCTGAATGATTCAGAGGAGAACTGGGTGAAAGTGTTGTGGTCAGATGAGACCAAAATCGAGCTCTTTGGCATCAACTCAACTCGCCGTGTTTGGAGGAGGAGGAATGCTGCCTACGACCCCAAGAACACCATCCCGACCGTCAAACATGGAGGTGGAAACATTATGCTTTTGGGGTGTTTTTCTGTTAAGGGGACAGGACAACTTCACCGCATCAAAGGGACGATGGACGGGGCCATGTACAGTCAAATCTTGGGTGAGAACCTCCTTCCCTCAGCCAGGGCATTGAAATTGGGTCGTGGATGGGTATTCCAGCATGACAATGACCCAAAACACACGGCCAAGGCAGCAAAGGAGTGGCTCAAGAAGAAGCACATTAAGGTCCTGGAGTGGCCTAGCCAGTCTCCAGACCTTAATCCCATAGAAAATCTGTGGAGGGAGCTGAAGGTTCGAGTTGCCAAACGTCAGCCTCGAAACCTTAATGACTTGGAGAAGATCTGCAAAGAGGAGTGGAACAAAATCCCTCCTGAGATGTATGCAAACCTGGTGGCCAACTACAAGAAACGTCTGACCTCTGTGATTGCCAACAAGCGTTTTGGCACCAAGTACGAAGTCATGTTTTGCAGAGGGGTCAAATACTTATTTCCCTCATTAAAATGCAAATCAATTTATAACATTTTTGACATGCGTTTTTCTGGATTTTTTTGTTGTTATTCTGTCTCTCACTGTTCAAATAAACCTACCACTAAAATTATAGACTGATCATGTCTTTGTCAGTGGGCAAACGTACAAAATCAGCAGGGGATCAAATACTTTTTTCCCTCACTGTATGTATATTCGATATACTATACAAGTGTTTTTTAAATAACGTTTTTAACCTGAGCACTGCTGCGCGATGGATAGAAGCTGGCGCTCTATTGCTGCAGCTGCAGATGGGCGGGTTAGTAACGTATGATATGGGAGAGAGCAGACGGATAGAGAGACGCCAAGGCAACTCGGCTACAGCCTAGACTAGCTAACTTGTAGCAGCCACAATGTAATTTATCATCCCATACAACAGTGTCTGTCTTGTGTCTTGACCACTCTGGTATAATAACAACTGGAGATTGCGTCCAAAATGTCCGACCGTTGTTTTCAAGGTGATCTACTCATGTTCCGTCTATATTTGGGTTGCATCACTAGCACTCAGTGCGCACAGGGAGCAGCGACGTCATCACATCCTCCAAAAACATGGCAGACATTGGATGAATATAAAATGTTAATATCTCCGGCTGAGTGTATTTTTTTTAAAGTGACTAAAGTGTCTTATTAGGAATATACTAATCTGACTTCTCCATGTGGCGGTCCCAGGCCCCCAGTATCTGGACCGTGAAGTCACGAGCTCTGCTGGTTGGCTACTGTGTAGCAACCTAGCAGTGCCAGAAGCCCTGGTCTGTCCTAGAAAGCCTATGTAAATTACGATCGCCAGAACGGACAAAAGAATTACACGGCTGTTTTGCGCTCTAAAATCTGTTTACGGTGAATTATTTTAAAGTTATCTACAAATCGCGATATTTAATTAAATAGTGATCAAATACGGCGCACTTCAAATTCAAATACTTTCGGCTTCATGTGCCATTGGGGGTTTTCCATAGGAATACGTGGATGAGTTCAGCGCTATCATTATCTACTGGTTTTAATGTCTATGGGCAGTCTATGGAAATGGTCTTTCTGGACCGGGCATCAGTTAAACTGCAGTACTGAAGCAAAACTGTAGGAGCAGTTGAAACCGTGCTTATAGACCGGAACCCTGGCCACTTGGTCTTGACTGGAGTAGCATAGAGCCTGTTGGTTGCTCCGTGTAGTCTACACCTTCTCATTTCGTTATCTTTTCATTCCGTAATTGTATTCCATCTTGCAGTGCATTAGTGAACTCTCACTCCACATTGAGCCTCTTTGTCCCCTTGACTGGCCAACAAAAAAACAACAAACTACACATGAAGGCTACCGGGAGCCTACCAGCCTTTTAAAATGGGGCACACCATGCACTTCATAAAAACTCAATTGAAAAGTTTGATTTCTTATTAAATTAATTATTTGAAATGTCATGGTTCTTGTATGCAACAATGTAACGGATATTTTTCTTAAAATTAGAAAAAGCATTTTCAGTGTTAAAATAGGCCTATAATTATTTTTTCTTGCAAAAATGTATACTCACAAGTATTAAAATACTAATGTCCGTTCTGATATTCAAATAATCGTGCACATCCCTAGTTCACATTGAGTAGATGTCCCAGTAAATTAGGGCTAACCCCATTTAGTCCACTGGTCGATTGTTTGGTCGATAGGCTGTTGGTTGACCAAGATTTTCTTAGTCAAGCAGTCGCAAATATATCTATATTTTTTATGGCACACCAGACACCTGTCGATTCACGCCTGTCTAAGTGGACTAATCCATTGCGTAGGCCGCGGGGATGTCACACCAGTATCACAAGTAGTACATTTACCCTCAATTACCATCATTTCTAACCTACAATGTTTGTTTGGTTACGGTAATTTCTGTTAATGCATTCAATATATTATTATTATTATTATTATTATTATTATTATTATTATTATTATTACAGTCTTTTACGATTCTCATTGTCGGAGTGGACACGTTGTTTGCGAACCGCACAACCTAGGCTACACTTGTGAGGAACACGTTTTGGTGTATTTAATTCCATTTACAAGTTTGTCAATTTATTGTCTTTTGTTTGTAGCGCTCCTCTCAATGTTGAGTAAGGATGAGCACCTGATTATGCATACGGCAGGTCTAGGTTACCTGGCCTGCGTGCAAATGTAGTCCTATAAAGGTGCCCATTCAAGGATCTGAAAGTATTTCTGATAGTCAACTCACCACCACTGAGGAGCTCCTAAAAGTAATTTGTTCTTCACCTCAAACAGCATGTAAACAAAGTCTGTTTTTACATCCATTGAGAATGACAATAGTTCCTCAACGTAGTCTATTTGAAAAATCTTTCCAGCTCTCTTTCGATAACCACTCTGCGTGAAAGAGGAAGAAAATGTCATGCTCTGATCCGGTGGAAATAGTCCTACCTGATTACTTCTTATCCCTTAAGGAAACTCTGCGAGGCCAGAATATTTTTTACAATATTGCAAGTTTGCTAGTGCAAGCTTCAGGCCAGACCCAAGTTAATAGTTGATACAATGTTTCAAGTTCCTTGCAGACAGGCCATGCATACCTGCAGGCTGTAATGTTTTTATTTGTTGGCTTTATGTAGGCTATTTTTACATTGTTGGCAATGGCAATAGAAGTTACTTTTAGAATTTTGCTGGAAATACTTTATTATAAATGAAACTGTTCCACGAATATGTGTTTATGAAAATCATAACTGGCATGCAGATCAGTACAAATGGTAAGATAAATTGGCACTCCAAATGGAAAAGGTTGCCGACCCCTGGTGTTGCCTATTACCTACTAACAACTTCAGGAGCGTAACAGCAGGAGTCTGACTTCCATTCTGAGGTTGTCAGACTTCCATTCTGACAACCTCACAGCTATAGTCTCCTGTCTCCATCTTAGAAGCAAAGGGAAACTCTTGCAGGGATAGAAAGAAAGAGAGGAGATGTTTTCATGTACTGATATTAAATACAGGGTGAACAATTGAAATAAGAGATGTGACTTTCAATACCACACAGTACCGTTGTGTTAGCCTGGTCCCAGATGTATTTGTGCTATACAGCCAACTCCTATGGTCAGTCTGTTTGGCATTACAATGACCATATAGGAGTTAACTATACAGCACAAACACTGGGAGCTGGGTTGTATTCATTAGGCACCAAAACAAGAACTGAAACAGTCCAATAAGACTCAACTTTACGGGCAGTGGTCACATATGTCAAACAAAGTGCAGCCTATATATAAAAAAAAGACAATTTTGAACAACTACCCAGTCTTGTAAATGTTTTTGACGGCATAAAGCACTTGACTCGGGAAGAACGCCATCAATCAAACCTTCATCATTCCTGTGCATAGGTCAACACGTTCATCCAAGGCCTCCCCAATTATTATTATTTTTCGATCTGGTCTCATCGCTGCAACTCCCCGACGGGCTCGGGAGAGGCGAAGGTGGAGTCATGCGTCCTCCGAAACATGACCCACCTAACCACGCTCGTTAACACCCGCCAGCTTAACCCGGAAGCCAGCCGGACCAATGTGTCGGAGGAAACACTGTTCTAAGGCACTGCATCGCAGTGCTAGAGGTGCAGCGGTCTAAGGCACTGCATCGCAGTGCTAGAGGCGTTACTACAGACCCGGGTTAATTCCCGGGCTGTGCCACAACCGGCCGTGGCCGGGAGACCCATGAGGCTGCGCACAATTGGCCCAGCGTAGTCCAGGTTATGGGAGGGTTTGGCCGTACAGGATTTCCTTGTCCCATCGCGCTTTAGCGACTCCTTGCGGTGGGCCGGGTGCCTGCAAGCTGACTCCGGTCACCAGTTGTATGGTGTTTCCTCCGACACATTGGTGGGGCTGGCTTCCGGGTTAAGCGAGCAGTGTGTCAACAAGCAGTGCGGCTTGGCAGGGTCGTGTTTCGGAGGACGCAAGGCTCTTGACCTTAATCTCTCCCGAGTCCGTACGGGAGTTGCAGCGATGGGACAAGACTGTACCAATTGGATATCACATAAACTGGGGAGAAAAAGGGGTAAAAGTAAAACATTTATGTAAAATAATAAACATTTGTGTTATTAGCCTATTTAGCTAGATCAAACCAGCTAATCTGATACTGCCATGATGGATATCAGAAATTGGCTTTGCTAAAGTACCCAAACAAAGCCAAAGGAGAAGGGGACAACTGGCTACTGTGTCAGTGGATGTTAAAAGTTGTGACTGCACTGAAGTTTCTCTCTGACACTGAATGTAAGCGTTCGTAAAACACAGAAGTAAGACTCGAGGCTACAAGGCTGCTGAAGGCGGTGACAGTTGACAGCCACCATGGTGCATAGAATCCTCAGTCTTCTCGATCCTCCAAACAAATTACTCCAGGCAAAAGCAACAGATCTTTACATTGAAGTCAGTGGTCCGCAGTGTGTTGGAGTGCGTCGAGCTGCTGAGGTGTGACAGCGAGTTCGAAACCCTTTGGTAACAGTTCAGTGCCAGTGGCACTAACGAACCACCAGCTCCAAGCAAACGATGACGTTATGTAAGTGCAACTCTCCAGCAATACGTGGTAGACAGTACAGTAGGCCAGCTTGACAGAGGAGAAAAGACAGTGTAAAAGACTGAATCGTTTTGACATTTCACCAAGAACAGAGAACGAAACATCCCTTTACACAGAGAACCATGACTTTTCAGAAAAAGGTGAAACCATTGCTGCACTGAAACCACTGCTGGATCTAAGCAAAACAGAGTTTAGTGTCGCTCGCCAGTTTTTGCAAACTGAAATTGCCCATTCCTGCTCCAATGACGACCCCACTTGATATCCTGCAGCGATTCTCTGGGCCTCTCCCCACTATGCCAACTGTACTTACAGCACTGACAAATGGATTGACCTTTGGGCCCTCCACAGCTACATGCAAGAACGTATTTTCCACTTTGACAAACGTGTTCAGTCAGCACAGAAGAAGCACACTACACCTGAGGAATGCTCAACTAATCCAACTGGCATTTGAGGGGGATCTTACAATAAGATTTTGGGGAGAAATGGAATGATCGATTACTCAGGAAGTTCCACAGAGCATCAAGGAGGCTCTTCTGAAAAGAAACAATCTGTTTTTTATCAATATCTTGGTGGTATAGCAAATGACTTCCTTAGCCACCAGCCTTTCAACGGCCTTGCTTTAGTGTAGGGGGCTGTCCATGGTGCTGATATAGCGCAGCAGAAATGTAATGCCAAGTTGGCTCTCAATGGTCTCAGCATTTGAACTTATGTTTACTGTGGTATTGCGTGATATAAGCAGAATTCAATATAATTCCAATGCAACAACCCAAATGACACCCCTGGGTATAGTTACATGTTTCATCATACAAATAGATGTATTCTATTATGATTTTCTCACTAGCCTATTGATTTTCGTGGTTGTAAATGGAATTGTACGTATTGGAAACATGTTTATGGTAGGCTGGCATTGCTTAATTGATTACATGGGTTGAATTTGAGCCACAGAAGTGTATTGTGCCATATCACAACGTGTTGCTGAACTCATGAGTACTATGATTATCCATGTTTGAAGCATGCCTGCATCTCACTGTAGTAGGCTGTTTTGGATCTCCATTCGCCTTTTGTTTACTGTTAATGTAACTAGCCTTTATCGATCTGGTATTTTGTTTAATAGGCCTACTTGGTATCGCCGTTTTGTTTTCATGCATGAATAACTAGGTTGCTACTTTCCAATGCAAGAACCCCCCAAAATTGTGCCCCCTCACTGATTTCAACTGCCCCCTTAGTCACTTTATCCTGGCGCTGGGTCTGGATCCACCTGCTGCGGGGAGTGCACCTGGCCTGGGGAGACCATCAGCTGCGCCATGGCTACCAGTGACGAGCGACGGAGGAACGACGGGGGGGGCACCAGAGATGGACGAGCCTACAGCGGCATGCTTCTATTGATTTGGCTCGGATTTGGTAGAATAAATCTGCCCTGCAACAACTAGTGGTGGGAAGATTTTTTATTTGCAATAATTGCAACAGGCTCTCAGCTACTTTTAGTTATAATTTTTTTTAATCAAATCACCCACTGATGTGTAGTTTTTTTTTATTCCAGAGTGAAAACTTACAGTGGGGGAAAAAAAGTATTTAGTCAGCCACCAATTGTGCAAGTTCTCCCACTTAAAAAGATGAGAGAGGCCTGTAATTTTCATCATAGGTACACGTCAACTATGACAGACAAAATGAGATTTTCTTTCTCCAGAAAATCACATTGTAGCTTTAATGAATTTATTTGCAAATTATGGTGGAAAATAAGTATTTGGTCAATAACAAAAGTTTCTCAATACTTTGTTATATACCCTTTGTTGGCAATGACACAGGTCAAATGTTTTCTGTAAGTCTTCACAAGGTTTTCACACACTGTTGCTGGTATTTTGGCCCATTCCTCCATGCAGATCTCCTCTAGAGCAGTGGTGTTTTGGGGCTGTCGCTGGGCAACACAGACTTTCAACTCCCTCCAAAGATGTTCTATGGGGTTGAGATCTGGAGACTGGCTAGGCCACTCCAGGACCTTGAAATGCTTCTTACGAAGCCACTCCTTCGTTGCCCGGGCGGTGTGTTTGGGATCATTTTCATGCTGAAAGACCCAGCCACGTTTCATCTTCAATGCCCTTGCTGATGGAAGGAGGTTTTCACTCAAAATCTCACGATACATGGCCCCATTCATTCTTTCCTTTACACGGATCAGTCGTCCTGGTCCCTTTGCAGAAAAACAGCCCCAAAGCATGATGTTTCCACCCCCATGCTTCACAGTAGGTATGGTGTTCTTTGGATGCAACTCAGCATTCTTTGTCCTCCAAACACGACGAGTTGAGTTTTTACCAAAAAGTTCTATTTTGGTTTCATCTGACCATATGACATTCTCCCAATCCTCTTCTGGATCATCCAAATGCACTCTAGCAAACTTCAGACGGGCCTGGACATGTACTGGCTTAAGCAGGGGGACACGTCTGGCACTGCAGGATTTGAGTCCCTGGCGGCGTAGTGTGTTACTGATGGTAGGCTTTGTTACTTTGGTCCCAGCTCTCTGCAGGTCATTTACTAGGTCCCCCCGTGTGGTTCTGGGATTTTTGCTCAACGTTCTTGTGATCATTTTGACCCCACGGGTTGAGATCTTGCGTGGAGCCCCAGATCGAGGGAGATTATCAGTGGTCTTGTATGTCTTCCATTTCCTAATAATTGCTCCCACGGTTGATTTCTTCCAACCAAGCTGCTTACCTATTACAGATTCAGTCTTCCCAGCCTGGTGCAGGTCTACAATTTTGTTTCTGGTGTCCTTTGACAGCTCTTTGGTCTTGGCCATAGTGGAGTTTGGAGTGTGACTGTTTGAGGTTGTGGACAGGTGTCTGTTATACTGATAACAAGTTCAAACAGGTGCCATTAATACAGGTAACGAGTGGAGGACAGAGGAGCCTCTTAAAGAAGAAGTTACAGGTCTGTGAGAGCCAGAAATCTTGCTTGTTTGTAGGTGACCAAATACTTATTTTCCACCATAATTTGCAAATAAATTCATAAAAAATCCTACAATGTGATTTTCTGGAGAAAAAAAAATCTCAATTTGTCTGTCATAGTTGACGTGTACCTATGATGAAAATTACAGGCCTCTCTCATCTTTTTAACTGGGAGAACTTGCACAATTGGTGGCTGACTAAATACTTTTTTCCCCCACTGTAAATGGAGACTGGGTGAAAGTGGGAGGGTAGAGCGAGATGACAAATTCAACGACAGCAGTACTTTTCAGTACTCAAATGGGAGAGTGAGACATGAAGAATGCGGTTTTACTTTTAAACTCGATACGATTGGTTTTCAATTTCAAAAAGCAGTTAGTGTTTAACCAGGCAAAGCCAAAGAGTAGGCTGTTGACTGTTGGTTACGGGGAAGCAAGCGAGTCGCCTGCGCGATGTGTAGCCTATGATCAGAGGCAGAGCAGAGCCTGCCTGCCCACACTCAGCGCTTGCTTCGCCACAGCTCATCAACTGATGTAGGCTGCGTGTGCCGGTGTGGTGTGTCCTTCTCACTGCTAGCTAGAGAACAGAACCCTCGCTGCTGTGCGCGCCCAGTGCTGCTAGTATTCTGCATATACAGTAGTAGCCTATCCAGTCCAAGTGCAAATACAAGCACACAGGAAGGCGAGTGAGTCACCAATGGTCAAGAAGGCGAGTCCGAGTCACCAATGGTCGGAGTCACAAGTCATGAAAATCGGGATTCGAGTCAGACTCGAGTCCTGGACTCAAGTATTACAACACTGGACTAATTCCCTTAATAGAGCAGGGCTTTGTGCCTTTGTGAGATCGGACATTGTATATAAATGTCAAATCTGATTTTATCAATGAACTTGAGAGATTGTTTGGTTGGACATATGCCTTTCAAAGACCAAGACATTATTGCTGTGGGTGTGTTAGAGACCGCCCAATCAGAACTCCCTTTATGACAATCTTGAAAATGTACCATCAACCCGCTTTGGATTGCTGGACAAGGAAATCATTTTTCATGTGGGACAAACCATCCTGCAAATTAATCAGTAAGTGGAACAATAGCATATGGAATCCGTAAACATTACCCTTTGCACTAGAAAAAGTGTCACAAAACTGTTAAAATCAGATCAGTAGCGGTGAGTGGCTAAAATCACTGGGGAAGCCAAGCCAGTAAAAAAGCCATATTGCAACCTATGTTGTGATAATTGCGTTGTTTGCTCTATAACCCATTTGTTCATACGCCAACTTTATATAAATAAGGCAGAGACAACAAAAAGACAATCACACAGTGGCAGAATAAATTCAACTACACATGTTTGTTTCACCACAAAACCGGAGAGCAACATCTGTCCGGTGAAGTCCACAAAGCAAATATTGCATGTAACAAACAGTTACATGACATACAGCATGGTCCAGCAAGTTAATGTTTTCTACACTTTACTAAACAACTACCGATTTAGAACCAGAGTTACCGCAACTCAGCACAAAGACAACAGACACGCTATTACAGCACCATTTAAACACCATCAAATCAACTAGGCTATAATACAGTGAAAACAAACTTTAAAATAACAAAAACAATTTAGTCCAATCAATGATGCTAACTATCATGTGGTTGTCTATGGTACTGGTTTCTGTCTGTGCGGATGTGTGCGTGCGCAATAGGGCTGTCCCAACTAAAAAAGATATATTGGTCGACCGAAAGTTGTCTGTTCTTTCGACCAATCGATTGGTCAACATTTTTAAACAGGTATTATTCTATATATGGAGACACGCTATGTGTTTGAATAAAATCAACTATATGCATTTAGCTTGTCTGATGCTATAAACTTACGGTTTGATGAAGACAAATGCCTCAAGTTGGCGCCAGAGATCTAGATAACCAGAAGAAAATAACCTTAACCTGACCCAACTATTCTCCTCCTGCTCCTGCTGGCTTTCGCAGATTCTGCCATTACTCTCCTGAAGTTGCCGGTAAAAGGCTATACGAGTTGGCAACCTTTCTCATGTGGAATGCCAATTTATCTTACAATTTCTACCGATCGGCGTGCCAGTTTTCATATGCACATTTTCATTAAACAGTTTCATTTAAATGTATAATAACGTCTTCATATCTTAAAATCTTTGTTATGTTGTTAATCAAAATTCTATCCAAATCTAAATGAAAATGATGAACCTAAAAAGTCACTTCTATTGCCAATCATGTAAAAATAGCCTACATAAAGCCAACAAATAAAAACATTGCAGCCTGCAGGTAGAAAATTTCCTGATAAAAATAAATATCCTATAAATCACATTGGCTACACATGACCTGTCTGCAACGAACTTGAAACATTGTATCAACTATTAACTGGGTCTGGCCCAAAGCTTGTGCTAGCAAACTGGCAACATTGTATAAAATATTCTGGGCCCTCAGAGTTTCACACCCCAGTGAGCTCGGGACAGACAGCTGTAGGCTATTTGTGCAAGGGATAAGAAGCAGTGTTTGACTTTACCGGCACCTCAAATATTCTACTGCTTACGCTCCTTTTCCTCTTCTGGAATATTAGCAAAAAATTATTGTGGAGCTCCTGCACCTAAATATAAACAGTACCAGCACCCAAAATGAGTACCGGAACCTATTTCAGTCCAAGTCAAGCACTGATAAGAAGTAATCAGAAAGGCCTATTTTATGACGTTTCCACTGGATCAGAGCATTACATTTTTGGTTAGAGTGGTTATCGAAAGGGAGAGAGCTGGAAAGACTTTTCAAATACATTGAGGAACTATTGTAATTCTCAATGGATGTAAAAACAGACATTGTTTGCTTGCTGTTTGAGGTGAAGAAAACATGACTTTGAGAAGCTCCACAGGTCATTAGTGGTGGTGCGTTAAGCCAATCAGAAATACTATCAGATCCCCAAATGGGCACATTTATATACATTTGCGCGCAGGCCAGGTAGTCTATAGGCCTACTTCTATGCGTGTGCATCCTTACTCAACATTGACAGGAGCGCTCAAAACAAAAGACAATGACTAAATTGACAAAACTCATAAATGGAATGAAATAAACCAAAACGTGTTTCTCACAAGTGTAGTATAGGTTGTGCACTCTGCAAACAATGTGTCCACTCCGACAATGAGAACGGGAAGACTGGAATAATAATATTGAATGCATTAAAATTAATGACCGTAACAAACATTGTGGATTAGAAATTATAGGAATTAACGGTAAATGTACTACTGGTGATATACAGTATGTAATGGGGAATGTATATACTAACAATCAATCGCAAACAATTCACACAATGAAGTTATGAAACAATGAATGTGCACAAATTGGCGGGAGAGCGCGCATTCTGGAGAGAGAAGTGCATTGTACATCTGGGCATATGGTCACTCCGAAGTCTGCATTGGCCATGCAGCATTTACGGTGATATGGCCTCAGCAGAAGTCAGGACATTCATACTTCTTGCGCTTTGTGGAGCAGTGCAGACCTGTTGTCAAGGAAGTGAGTTTGTGTTTATACAGGATTTTATTTATTTACCACCCCCAGCTACCGTCAACCAATCATGTCAATGCAGAGCTATACAGAGCCCTCCGCATTGTTACAAAATATGTGAGGCACTTGGCGATGCGGTACGGAGCTCGACTTGGCCTCCTCATGCCTCTGGAGGCTCCGCAACTGCGTCACACCCTCCATATGTAGCCTCCGACCACATTTTGGGATCAAGCATGAATTGGCTTTTAGTCTAGGCCTCCGCAAATGATTAGTTCACTGAGATGGGCGCAAATATATATTTGTTACTGCTCGTTTAAAACAATCTTGGTCGACCAACAGCCTAAAGACCAAACAATCGACCAGTCGACTAATTGAGGTCAGCCCTAGTGCGCAAGTAAAGAAATGTCATACAGTAAGCTTTTAGTTGATGTCATAGGCTACCTAGCTAAAATGCTTGCTAGCCTAACGTTAACTTCCTCACATGGGCAACAATGAACCAGCTAAGTTATCTAGCTAGTTAACGTGAGCCTACTAGTCTACATCTAGGCCACATATTGAACTTCAAATCGTCTCAGGCCAGTGGCACAATATATGAATTTATGGTTAGAGCAGAATCGCCGTCATAATCATTGGCCTGTACAGAGAATTAGTCAAATACACAAGCCCAAATCCCCATCTCCATCCATGGCTTAGGAAAGGGCCAATTTAGCAAGTTAGCTACTGCAGGACAACACCAGAAACAGACACGTTTTTCTGACAATGACGTTTTGCTTTAGATGTAATTTAATTTGTGTGAAGCCAAATCCAAACCGACCTCCCTTGGGGGGGTGGGGGCTTCACATACTGAGACAGAGGGGCCCTGTTTCCCTCGCTCGGATGATTTCTCTGGTGAGATTCAGCCACTTGCGAATTGAAGGGTAATTACAAAAACAAAGGGAGACGAAAGATACATTTTATCGGTCAAATATTTGGGGAAGCCTGGCTTCCTTTGGCATGAATACACACCACTGAATCAGAGCCCTCAAAAGCACAGTGTTGACATGTTTAGGGAACACCTTGGAAAAGTTGACAGGTCACCTGTACCTTCGGGTTGTTAACACTGTGGCTCCCATTAGGCAAGTTAGAGTAAAGCAGAGATCTAGACCTTATTTAATCATAAAATCATTGAAGCCATTGAATCACAGAACAAGGCCTTTAAGAAATATAGTAAAACCCAATATCATTCTGACATCCTTTTATATAAAGGTCTCAGGAGGAATGAGGTTCAGAAGAAGATTGTGGAAGCCAAGAGGGGGTACTATACTGACAAAATTGCAGAGAACAAAAACGACCCCCAAAATTCAAAGAATTAGGATGTAGTAACTCGGCCAAAAATGAATCCAGTAGTATTGCCTAGACATTATGGACGAGGTGGTTTCCAACAAAACAATGGTGGCTAATGAATTCAACTAATATTTTACCTCTTGCCAGTAAGTTGGTTAGCAACTTACCCACCACCACTGGTTTGTTTGGGAATTACCAACTCAAGAGCTACTACTCCAAGCTAGGGGTCCAACCAAACACTTTCTCCTTTAAAAAAGTGTTTCAGTAGCCAAGGTAGATAAAATGCTAGCGGAGCTTAACTGCACCAAAGCCACTGGCTTGGATGCTATAGCAGCAAGGGTTTTGAGATGCAGCGGTTCAAAATTGCCCCATGTATCCTCTCTTGCTCAAGGTACATTCCCAAAGTATATGAAAATGGCCAAAGTCATTCATTTGCACAAGAAAGGGAGAGTAAGACCAACCCTGGGAACTACAGGCCAGTCTCCATCCTCAGTGTCACGTCACAAATCTTGGAGAGTGAGTGGTTCATGAGCAGCTCTATGAGTATGTAAACAATCTCATGTATTAATTCCAGTCAAGGTTCATAAAATCGTACTCTACTGACTCATGCCTCCTATACTTAAAATACCCACATAAGGATGGAGATTGATAACGGTGCTGCTTGACCTCCAGAAGGCTTTTGATACAGTTAGTCATAACATCGTACTTGCCAAGCTAGAGGCTCTGGGGTTGGGAAGTACCACTCTTGAATGGGTTAAGTAAGTCGGGGAGGGAACAAGTGGTTGAAGTAAATGGTTTGCCCTCCGAGGCTAAACCCATAAGCGGTGGAGTGCCACAGGTGAGCGTGCTAGGGCTTCTGTTATTCCTGCTGCACAATAAATGATATGAAGGATGTAGGGCTGACCCCAATTAGTCGACTGGTCGATTGTTTGGTCGATAGGTTGTTGGTCGACCAATACTTTTTTTTGTCAAGCAGTAGCAAATATATATAGGCTATATATTTGTTTTATGGCACACCAGACACCTGTCTGATTCGCGCCTATCTCAGTGAACTAATCCATTGTGGAAGCCGTGTGGATGGCACAGACCAAGAAGAAGGGGATGCACGTCTATCAAGAATGTGCCATCTCCTGCCAATTTGTGCACATTCATTGTTTCATAACTTCATTGTGTGAATTGTTTGCCTTGATTGTTAATGTATCAATACCCCATTACATATAAAAATCACCAGTAGTACATTTACCATTCATTCCTAATCTACAATGTTTGTTTGGTTATGGGAATTTCTGTTAATGCATTCAATATATTATTATTCCTGTCTTTTACCGTTCTCATTGTCAGAGTGGACAGGTTGTTTGCAGAGTGCACAACCTATACTACTCGTGAGAAACAAGTTTTGGTTTATTTCATTCCATTTACGAGTTGTGTCAATTTAGTCATTGTCTTTTATTTGGAGTGCTACTGTTGAGTAAGGATGCGCAGCTGATAACGCATAGAAGTAGGCCTATAGGCTACCTGGCCTGTGTGCAAATGTAGGCATATAAATGTGCACATTTGGGGATCTGATAGTATTTCTGATTGGCTTAATGCACCACCACTAATGAGCTAAGTAATGTTTTCTTCACCTCAAACAGCAAGCAAACAAAGTCTGTTTTTACATCCATTGAGAATGACAATCGTTCAATGTATTTGAAAAATCTTTCCAGCTCTCTCCCTTTCGATAACCACTCAGCATGAAGGGAAAATGGCCACTAAAGTAAGGTCACTGCCAGGACCAAGTTCTTGGCTTGGAAGTCTAAGATGTTGGACAAAGATACAAAGAAAGTGCTAGCTAATGCGCTCATCCAATGTGATTTTGACTATGCTAACACCTAGTTCGAAGGCTTAACTAATCTACTAAAAAGCAAGCTTCAGATAGCCCAGAACAAGTTGATTAGTGTGGTGTTGAATCGAAGCCCACATACTCATACTGGTAGAACCTAGTTTCAGGAGCTCAACTGAAGGTGAAATCCTGGTTAATGGATTCCATATGTGTTATTTAATAGTTTTGATGTCTTCACTATTATTCTACAATGTAGAAAATAGTAAAAATAAAGAAAAACCCTGGAATGAGTAGGTGTGCCCAAACTTTTGACTAGTACTGTATATTGTAGTGAGATCATTTCTTTCTTTCAGGATATAAATACAGAGTATGTCCACATCACCGTCAGACCACTTTATTGGTAAACTACACAGTAATGTAATTCTTTTTTTTTTTTGTGATCCAATACGTAATAGTACAATGACACCTTTGTTTTTAAGCCCTGGATTTCTAACCCCTTGATATTATTGTTGGATATGATTTTAATAGCTAACATTTCAAATGGCCATTATAAGAAAGTATTCAGACGCTTTGACTTTCCACATTTTGTAACGTTACAGTCATATTCTAAAAGAAATATTTTTTAAACAATTCCTCATCAATCTACACACAATACCCCATAATTACAAAGTGAAAACAGGTTTAGACATTTTTGCAAATGCATAAAAACAAACAGAAATACCTTATTTTCATAAGTATTCAGACCCTTTGCTATGAGACTCAAAATTGAGCTCAGGTGCATCCTGTTTCCATTGATCATCCTTGAGATGTTTCTACAACTTGATTGGAGTCCACCTGTGGTAAATTAAATTGATTGGACATGATTTGGAAAGGCACACAAGGTTAATGAACTAAAAGTAGTGATCACTTGGAGGCACTCTTCCTCTCTCATTAATAGACGGACAGACCTGAGATCTGATTGGCCGCGCTGGTCTGGGGGGACGTATCTGAATGTGTGACATTCATTAGTGTCCCCTGTCCTTATCATTAGAATCCCATTGGCTGCCCATGCAATTATGGGGTATAAAGCCGTCTTCACGTGTTGCTACGCGGGGGTTGAGGAGGAGAATATGTCTCTCTCCCACTTCAGGGTGAAGATAGCACCAGTAAGACAACTTCTTGAAGTACTCCTCTACTACTCCTCGTCCACTTTCCGTACTTTAGTACATAAGCAGCTGTCAAAGAGCATCTGCTCCTTACGAGGGGTTGAATTGGACATCCGTCAATCAGCACTCTGCCACAGACAAACTCCCTGGAAAAATGCTAACACAGATATCCCAGGGCAAGCTGTAACTTTGGCCTCGCTCAGATGGAAACATTTCACAGGCTACAGTGAAGGAAAAAAGTATTTGATCCCCTGCTGATTTTGTACGTTTGCCCACTGACAAAGAAATGATCAGTCTATAATTTTAAATGGTAGGTTTATTTGAACAGTGAGAGACAGAATAACAACAAAAAAATCCAGAAAAACACATGTCAAAAATGTTATAAATAGACTTGCATTTTAATGAGGGAAATAAGTATTTGACCCCTCTGCAAAACATGACTTAGTACTTGGTGGCAAAACCCTTATTGGCAATAACAGAGGTCAGACGTTTCTTGTAGTTGGCCACCAGGTTTGCACACATCTCAGGAGGGATTTTGTTCCGCTCCTCTTTGCAGATCTTCTCCAAGTCATTAAGGTTTCGAGGCTGACGTTTGGCAACTCGAACCTTCAGCTCCCTCCACAGATTTTCTATGGGATTAAGGTCTGGAGACTGGCTAGGCCACTCCAGGACCTTATTGTGCTTCTTCTTGAGCCACTTCTTTGTTGCCTTGGCCGTGTGTTTTGGGTCATTGTCATGCTGGAATACCCATCCACGACCCATTTTCAATGCCCTGGCTGAGGGAAGGAGGTTCTCACCCAAGATTTGATGGTACATGGCCCCATCCATCGTCCCTTTGATGCGGTGAAGTTGTCCTGTCCCCTTAGCAGAAAAACACCCCCAAAGCATAATGTTTCCACCTCCATGTTTGACGGTGGGGATGGTGTTCTTGGGGTCATAGGCAGCATTCCTCCTCCTCCAAACACGGCGAGTTGAGTTAATGCCAAAGAGCTCGATTTTGGTCTCATCTGACCACAACACTTTCACCCAGTTCTCCTCTGAATCATTGAGATGTTTATTGGCAAACTTCAGACGGCTCTGTATATGTGCTTTATTGAGCAGGGGGACCTTGCGGGCACTGCAGGACTTCAGTCCTTCACGGCGTAGTGTGTTACCAATTGTTTTCTTGGTGACTATGGTCCCAGCGGCCTTGAGATCATTGACAAGATCCTCCCGTGTAGTTCTGGGCTGAAAGAACTGAAATATTCCAGGCATTTATATATCAATTCCTGTTGTACTTTATGAAAAGCCTTTTCAAAGTCAGCTATGAACACCAGGCCTGGTTTCCCAGATTTTTCATAATGTTCTATTGTTTCCAGTACTTGTCTTATATTATCTCCAATATATCGTCCATGTAAAAAACCTGTCTGATTAAGATGAATAATATCCGACAATACCTTTTTAATTCTATGCACTATGCATTTTGCATCACAACACTGTAGTGTAAGGGGCCTCCAATTTTTTTTATGGACTGGATCTTTATATTTACCACTTGGGTCCTGTTTCAGTAATAATGAAAATCAGGCCTTCTTGTTGAGTATCTGATCATCTACAATTTTTATACCAGAGGTTAAAACATGCTAATAACGGTCCTCTAGATTTTTCTTACCTCTGACTGCCAGACACCTCGCAGTAATACTGCCAATCATCTTTCCGTGTCACCATGCTGAACCTCAGCATCCCATCAAAATTATTGACACTGCCGGCATACGGTGCTGAGAGAGAGGGAGGAAACGTTATATTGGAGGAATGGCCAGTCACTCATTTGCAATTTGTAGGGATAACAGAAGTGTTTGGGTTTGAATACAAGAACGGTAAAACCGTTAAATCTAACCGTTAATGTGGATGAATATACAAGCAAACACATAAATCACGAGTCCGACAAATACAAGAGGCCATACATAATGTATTTCTTTGGAATCAACTGTCTGAAAAGTTGATGTACTTACTGGTAGGTTTCCCATCTAAAATGACATGGGTTGTAGAACCCTTCATGTCCCTAAACTTCTACTCAACTCTGGCATTTGCACCAAAGTCAGTGGAGTGAGTGCAGTAAAGATCAGCATCTGTATAGAAGAGTTTGATCATTTTAAAACACAAAGCTGTGGGACAAATACAATATAAAAAATGTCAATAAAATATTCAGTATTCCTTTCTTATAACAGACAGACAGACACACACACACACACACACACACACAGAGAAGAGTGACAGTTGAAAGCTTTTGTTTATTTCAGAAAAGCTCCACCTGCCAATTGATAGTTAACTTACCTTCATTCTCTTTAGCCCTCACATCTGCATTGCTGGTTGTGACTGTGAAGGCACAGTCTACACCTGGGGAGAGAGAGAAGTAGAGAGTGATCAGGGACATTAAAGATATGAAAATCACTTAAAGGGATTCATCGCATCTTTGGAATTTAAACACCATGTGCTACAGTCCTACCACCACTATCTACCATTAACACACACCAGCCGAGATAACTGGTTTGGTTTCCGTTGAACTCTGTAAAGCCTTTCAATTTTATTTCATCTATCCTTTATTTTAAATCAGGGAGTCATATCAATGACCTGCCCCCCCCCCCCCTCTTTAAAGCCCTAAGAGCATGCCTGGTGCTCTGCCAACCAATGGCCTGAAGCCTACAGGGTGTGGACTAGAGGTCTTCACGGGTCCGGGGTCGGGTCTGAAATTATGTAGTTGTCCCTTGGATCCGGGTCTATGTAACTACAGCTGATAGACCCGAGTGGACCCGACCATGGTTCTGTATATCCTAAAACATATTTATTTTATGCTAATAAGGTGAATTTATTGACTTATAAGAAGCCCTAGCCAACATAAAGACCTATTCGTTAACCATAGGAGCAACTTGGTTGATAAACATTTTTGTCACTCGGGTCCAGTCTGGTCTTGACGGGTACGGTCTAGATCTGGTTCTCCTCGGGTCAACTTTATGGACCAGAGAAGACATCTAGTGTGGTTTGACTGTGGACAAACACTGGGGTGTATTCATTAGTTGTAGTCCATTGCAAAACGTTTTGCAACGGAAACTGTTTCCTCCAAACGGAAAACATTTTGCAACAAAAACTAGAGTTTCTATTGGAGAAATTCAGGTAAGTCACTCCCCGTTTGTCTATTTTCATCTGTTTGGTCCCTATAGTAAACGGTTTCCGCAGCAAAACATTTTGCTACGGTCTGCGACTAATGAATACATCCCTGGTAGATGTGACTCATTCCTCTGCTGCTGAGACAGATTAATTCATGTGAAACTGGGCCCACTCAGAACGGGAAACTAACAGAAAACACTAAATGGATTTCTGACTAATGAGGTAGTCTGGGCCACTACGAGGGGTCTGGGCCAATGTTCCCTCTAAGCTGCGCACAGCTCCCCCAGGCAAAATAAATAATCAGCCGCAACAGAGAAGCACGAGATTGAACTTCATTGAACTTTGTACAGTTTTCTCCCTTAGTTAACACTATCAACGTTTCTCTTTGCTGTGGGAATGGTGATCGAATCAATGCAATATTAGACAATTTCAATGCAACATACCGAAACCAAACAAATTATGCAAGAGATTTTGTTGTAGGCAGAACACATCAGAGTAGGATTCTATTGCATTGCCACTCATGACCCATACTCTAAACAGACCGGTGCGGCATAAACAATCAGAGCTGCAGTAGGCCTATATGCAAATAGGGCCAGACGGATTACCAGGACGTGTACTCCGAGCATGTGCTGACCAACTGGCAAGTGTCTTCACTGACATTTATAACATGTCCCTGACTGAGTCTGTAATACCAACATGTTTCAAGCAGACCACCATAGTCCCCGTGCCCAAGGACTCTAAGATAACCTGCCTAAATGACTACCGACCCGTAGCACTGACGTCTGTAGCCATGAAGTGCTTTGAAAGGCTGGTCATGGCTCACATCAACAGCATTATCCCAGAAACCCTAGACCCACTCCAATTTGCATACCGCCCCAACAGATCCACAGATGATGCAATCTCTATTGCACTCCACACTGCCCTTTCCCACCTGGACAAGAGGAACACCTACGTGAGAATGCTATTCATTGACTACAGCTCAGCATTCAACACCATAGTGCCCTCTAAGCTCATCACTAAGCTAAGGATCCTGGGACTAAACACCTCCCTCTGCAACTGGATCCTGGACTTCCTGACGGGCCGCCCCCAGGTGGTAAGGGTAGGTAACAACACATCTGCCACACTGATCCTCAACACGGGGGCCCCTCAGGGGTGCGTGCTCAGTCCCCTCCTGTACTCCCTGTTCACCCATGACTGCATGGCCAGGCACGACTCCAACACCATCATTAAGTTTGCCGACGACACAACAGTGGTAGGCCTGATCACCGACAACGATGAGACAGCCTATAGGGAGGAGGTCAGAGACCTGGCCGTGTGGTGCCAGGACAACAACCTCTCCCTCAACGTGACCAAGACAAAGGAGATGATTGTGGACTACAGGAAAAAAAAGAGGACTGAGCACGCCCCCATTCTCATCGACGGGCTGTAGTGGAACAGGTTGAGAGCTTCAAGTTCCTTGGTGTCCACATCACCAACGAACTATCATGGTCCAAACACACCAAGACAGTCGTGAAGAGGGCACGACAAAGCCTATTCCCCCTCAGGAGACTGAAAAGATTTGGCATGGGTCCTCAGATCCTCAAAAAAATTCTACAGCTGCACCATCGAGAGCATCCTGACTGGTTGCATCACCGCCTGGTATGGCAACTGCTTGGCCTCCGACCGCAAGGCACTACAGAGGGTAGTGCGTACGGCCCAGTACATCACTGGGGCCAAGCTTCCAGCCATCCAGGACCTCTATACCAGGCGGTGTCAGAGGAAGGCCCTCAAAATTGTCAAAGACTCCAGCCACCCTAGTCATAGACTGTTCTCCCTGCTACCGCACGGCAAGCGGTACCGGAGTGCCAAGTCTAGGTCCAAAAGACTTCTCAACAGCTTCTACCCCCAAGCCATAAGACTCCTGAACAGCTAATCATGGCTACCCGGACTATTTGCACTGCCCCCCCACCCCATCCTTTTTACGCTGCTGCTACTCTGTTAATTATTTATGCATAGTCACTTTAACTCTACCCACATGTACATATTACTTCAACTATCTCAACTAGCCGGTGCCCCCGCACATTGACTCTGCACCGGTACCCCCCTGTATATATAGCCTCCCTACTGTTATTTTATTTTACTTCTGCTCTTTTTTTCTCAACACTTTTTTTTGGGGTTTTATTTTTTATGTTAAAAATAAATGCACTGTTGGTTAAGGGCTGTAAGTAAGCATTTAACTGTAATGTCTGCACCTGTTGTATTCAGCGCATGTGACCAATACAATTTGATTTGATTTGATTTGATTTGATTTGAAATAGACCATTGCCATATATGGATCTGTGCCATTCACTTTGAACTGGACTGTGTTTACAGCATGAGCGGTCATAAGTAGATGCGCTTGTTTTGACATCAAAGCAAGAGCTGCATGTAGGCATGTGTGCATATTTGTTCATATCTTTTGCTAGTTAGTGAGTTATTAGCCCAGTTATATACTTAACAAAATTATAAAACGCAACATGCAACAACTTCAACGATTTTAGTGAGTTACAGTTCATTTAAGTCAATTTAAATGAGGCCCTGATCTATGGATTTCACATGACTGGGCATGGACACCCAGTGGGTGGGCCTGGCTCCCAAGTGGGTGGGCCTATGCCCTCCCAGGCCCACCCACTGAGGAGCCAGGACCTGCCAATCAGAATGAGTTCTTCCCCTACAAAAGGGCTTTATTACAGAAATACTCCTCAGTTACATCAGCTGTCTGGGTGGCTGGTCTCAGACGATCCCACAAGTGAAGAAGCCGAATGTGGAGGTCCTGGGCTGGCGTGGTTACATTTTGAGGCCGGTTGGACGTACTGCCTTATTCGCTAAAAACAACATTGGAGGCGGCTTATGGTAGAGAAATTAACATTCAATTCTCTGGCAACAGCTCTGGTGGACATTCCTGCAGTCAGCATGCCAATTGCACGCTCCCTCAAAATGTGAGACATTTGTGTAATTGTGTTGTGTGACAAATGCGCCTTTTATTATCCCCAGAACAAGGTGAACCTGTGTAATGATCATGCTGTTTAATCAGCTTCTTGATATGCCACACCTGTCAAGTGGATGGATTATCTTGGCAAAGGAGAAATGCTCACTAACAGGGATTAGTGTTGCGTGGGTTGACTCATAACTAGGGCTGTGGCGGTCATGACATTTTGTCAGCCGGTGATTGTCAAGCAAATAACTGCCTGTCTCCCGGTAATTGACCATTAATTAACATAAACACATTTATCTCCTGGCTTTCAGGCATAGCCTACAAGCCACTGATGCAGACCTTTGGAACATCTACATTTTAAAAAGTCAAATAAATCCATGTAATATTGCCTATATCAATCCGTTATTTATTTTAGACAGGTCTAAAGAAACATGATATGAAGAAAATGGGATAATGGTGTTGATGTGAGCCATGACCTGCCTTTCAAAGCACTTCATGGCTACAGACGTGAGTGCTACGGGTCGGTAGTCATTTAGGCAGGTTACCTTAGTGTTCTTGGGCACAGGGACAATTGTGGTCTGCTTGAAACATGTTGGTATTACAGACTCAGACAGACAGGGAGAGGCTGAGAATGTCAGTGAAGACACTTGCCAGTTGGTCAGCGCATGCTCAGGAGTACACGTCCTGGTAATCCGTCTGGCCCTGCGGCCTTGTGAATGTTGACCTGTTTAAAAAGGTCTTACTCACATTGGCTACGGAGAGCGTGATCACACAGTCTTCCGGAACAGCTGATGCTCTCATGCATGTTTCAGTGTTACTTGCCTCGAAGCGAGCATAGAAGTAATTTAGCTCGTCTGATAGGCTCGTGTCACTGGGCAGCTCGCAGCTGAATTTCCCTTTGTAGTCTGTAATAGTTTGCAAGCCCTGCCACATCCGACGAGCATCGGAGCCGGTGCAGTACGATTCGATCTTAGTCCTGTGACGCGGGATTTCTTATAAGCTTCCGGGTTAGAGTCCCGCTCCTTGAAAGTGGCAGCTCTACCCTTTAGCTCAGTGCGGATGTTGCCTGTAATCCATGGCTTCTGGTTGGGGTATGTACGTACAGTCACTGTGGGGACGATGTCGTCGATGCACTTATTGATGAAGCCAGTGACTGATGTGGTGTACTCCTCAATGCCATCGGAAGAATCCCGGAACATATTCCAGTCTGTGCTAGCAAAACAGTCCTGTAGCTTAGCATCTGCTTCATCTGACCACTTTCTTATTGACCGAGTCACTGGTGCTTCCTGCTTTAGTTTTTGCTTGTAAGCAGGAATCAGTAGGATAGAATTATGGTCAGATTTTCCAAATGGAGGGTGAGGGAGAGCTTTGTATGAGTCTCTGTGTGTGGATTAAAGGTGGTCTAGAGTCGTTTTCCCTCTGGTTGCACATTTAACATGCTGGTAGAAATGAGGTAAAACGGATTTAAGTTTCCCTGCATTAAAGTCCCCGGCCAGTAGGAGCGCCGCCTCTGGATGAGCATTTTCCTGTTTGCTTATGGCTGTATACAGTTCATTGAGTGCGGTCTCTTAGTGCCAGCATTGGTTTGTGGTGGTAAATAGACAGCTACGAAGAATATAGATGAAAACTCTCTTCGTAGATAGTGTGGTCTACAGCTTATCATGAGATGCTCTACCTCTGGCGAGCAAAACATTGAGACTTCCTTAGATATCGTGCACCATACATAGACCGCCACCCCTTGTCTTACCAGAGGCTGCTGTTCTATCCTGCCAATACAGTGTATAACCTACCAGCTGTATGTTATTCATGTTTTCGTTCAGCCACGACTCGGTGAAACATAAGATATTACAGTTTTTAATGTCCCATTGGTAGGATATACGTGCCTGTAGTTCATCCACTTTATTTGTTAAGCGATTGTAAGTTGGCCAATAGTATCGATGGGAAAGGCAGATTAGCCACTCGTCGCCGGCTCCTCACCAGGCACCCCGATCTCCTTCCACAATATCTCCTTTTCTTTCTACTGCGAATGACGGGGATGAGGGCCCTGTCGGGTGTCTGGAGCAAATCCTTCTCGTCCGACTTATTAAAGATAAAGAAAAATTATTTGTCCAGTTCAAGGTGATTGATTGCTGTTCTGATGTCCAGAAGCTCTTTTCAGTCATAAGAGACGGTAGCAGCAACATTATGTACAAAATAAGTTACAAACAATGCGAAAAAACACACAAAATAGCACAGTTGGTTAAGAGTCCATAAAACGGCAGCCATCCCCTCCGGCGCCAATATTCTCTTTGTTCTTTCTTTGTTGTTCCTTTTCCATTATGTACAGTTGTACTAAATATGATTTTAATAATGCAAGACTTTAAATCCCAGCAGTCTTTAAAAATGTAATTCAGGAGCAAAAGGTTTTCAATAGTTGTTTTTAATTCATTATAACAAATATTCATTGGAATATTGTAATGGAATTTAACTAATACCATTGGAATATAACATTTCATAATAACTCATAACTTAACTAATTAATTCAGTGTAACATTTATGTATTTGTCAACTCTTATGCTCTGCTATTGCACGATTCTAATTTGTAAATAGGTCACAATTAAAGCTTTCCCCAGTCAAATTGGAGCACAACTCATGAGCCCACCTCCTGCACTTCTCACACCTAATCCAGTCCCCACCTATTATAAAGGTGCATGTTTTATGGTGAGACTTATCTTGAAACTCAAGATGCCAGTTAGGCTCTACACCCATTGTAAAGCGCATTAATGTGCTTTACTTTAAGAAGTTATTTGGCCACTTTAGTTGTGATACAAACCTTATCAAAACATATAGGCTACACGAGGTGTGCGACTATGATTTGAAAAAGTCGCAAAAAAAGCATGCGCTGTTTCTTGCCTTAAGCTGGGCATCATTCACAAGTGATATGCTAACATTGTCACCGATCACACTATTCTTGATTTAATCTGGTCTTTACATATACAGTGGGGCAAAAAAGTATTTAGTCAGCCACCAATTGTGCAAGTTCTCCCACTTAAAAAGATGAGAGAGGCCTGTAATTTTCATCATAGGTACACGTCAACTATGACAGACAAATTGAGAAAAAAAAATCCAGAAAATCCCATTGTAGGATTTTTAATGAATTTATTTGCAAATTATGGTGGAAAATAAGTATTTGGTCACCTACAAACAAGCAAGATTTCTGGCTCTCACAGACCTGTAACTTCTTCTTTAAGAGGCTCCTCTGTCCTCCACTCGTTACCTGTATTAATGGCACCTGTTTGAACTTGTTATCAGTATAAAAGACACCTGTCCACAACCTCAAACAGTCACACTCCAAACTTCACAATGGCCAAGACCAAAGAGCTGTCAAAGGACACCAAAAACAAAATTGTAGACCTGCACCAGGCTGGGAAGACTGAATCTGCAACAGGTAAGCAGCTTGGTTTGAAGAAATCAACTGTGGGAGCAATTATTAGGAAATGGAAGACATACAAGACCACTGATAATCTCCCTCGATCTGGGGCTCCATGCAAGATCTCACCCCGTGGGGTCAAAATGATCACAAGAACGGTGAGCAAAAATCCCAGAACCACACGGGGGGACCTAGTGAATGACCTGCTGAGAGCTGGGACCAAAGTAACAAAGCCAACCATCAGTAACACACTACGCCGCCAGGGACTCAAATCCTGCAGTGCGAGACGTGTCCCCCTGCTTAAGCCAGTACATGTCCAGGCCCGTCTGAAGTGCATTTGGATGATCCAGAAGAGGATTGGGAGAATGTCATATGGTCAGATGAAACCAAAATATAACTTTTTTGGTAAAAACTCAACTCGTCATGTTTGGAGGACAAAGAATGCTGAGTTGCATCCAAAGAACACCATACCTACTGTGAAGCATGGGGTTGGAAACATCATGCTTTGGGGCTGTTTTTCTGCAAAGGGACCAGGACGACTGATCCGTGTAAAGGAAAGAATGAATGGGGCCATGTATCGTGAGATTTTGAGTGAAACCCTCCTTCCATCAGCAAGGGCATTGAAGATGAGACGTGGCTGGGTCTTTCAGCATGACAATGATCCCAAACACACCGCCCGGGCAACGAAGGAGTGGCTTCGTAAGAAGCATTTCAAGGTCCTGGAGTGGCCTAGCCAGTCTCCAGATCTCAACCCCATAGAAAATCTTTGGAGGGGAGTTGAAAGTCTGTGTTGCCCAGCGACAGCCCCAAAACATCACTGCTCTAGAGGAGATCTGCATGGAGGAATGGGCCAAAATACCAGCAACAGTGTGTGAAAACCTTGTGAAGACTTACAGAAAACGTTTGACCTGTGTCATTGCCAACAAAGGGTATATAACAAAGTATTGAGAAACTTTTGTTATTGACCAAATACTTATTTTCCACCATCATATGCCAATAAATTCATTAAAAATCCTACAATGTGATTTTCTGGATTTTTTTTTCTAATTTTGTCTGTCATAGTTGACGTGTACCTATGATGAAAATTACAGGCCTCTCTCATCTTTTTAAGTGGGAGAACTTGCACAATTGGTGGCTGACTAAATACTTTTTTTCCCCACTGTACACTACCGTTCATAAGGTTGGGGTCACTTAGAAATGTCCTTGTTTTCGAAATAAAAGCAATTTCTTTGCCCATTAAAATAACATCACATGTATCAGAAATACAGTGTAGACATTGTTAATGTTGTAAATGGCTATTGTAGCTGGAAACGGCTGATTTTTCATGGAATATCTACATAGGCGTACAGAAGCCCATTATCAGCAACCATCAGTCCTGTGTTCCAATGGCACGTTGTGTTTGCTAATCCAAGTTTATCATTTTAAAAAGGCTAATTGATCATTAGAAAACCCTTTTGCAATTATGTTAGCACAGCTGAAAACTGTTGTGCTGATTAAAGAAGCAATAAAACTGGCCTTCTTGAGACTAGTTGAGTATCTGGAGCATCAGCAATTGTGGGTTCGATTACAGGCTCAAAATGGCCAGAAACAAATAACTTTCTTCTGAAACTCGTCAGACTATTCTTGTTCTGAGAAATGAAGGCTATTCCATGCGAGAAATTACCAAGAAACTGAAGATTTCGTACAACGCTCTGTACTACTCCCTTCACACAACAGCGCAAACTGGCTCTAACTAGAATAGTAAGAGGAGTGTGAGGCCCCGGTGCACAACTGAACAAAAGGATAAATGTCTAGTTTGAGAAACAGACGCCTCACAGGTCCTCATCTGGCAGCTTCATTAAAAATAGTACCCACAAAACACCAGTTTCAACGTCAACAGTGAAGAGGCGACTCTGGGATGCTGACCTTCTAGGCAGAGTTGCAAAGAAAAAGCCATAACTCAGACTGGCCAATAGAAATAAAAGATTAAGATGGGCAAAAGAACACAGACACTGGACAGAGGAAGATTGGAAAAAAGTGTTATGGACAGACAAATCAAAGTTTGAGGTGTTCGGATCACAAAGAAGAACATTTGTGAGATGCAGACCAAATGAAAAGATGCTGGAGGAGTCTTTATGCACTTAAATAGCGAATGGAGGACGCTTTTCCAGAGGTTCATTTTCATGCCAGCCAGGTAGGCTATACTCCTGTTGTAAAGAGAAGAAATGTGATTAATATTAGGAAAGTTGAGAAATAAATATAGTAGGCCTAGCCTATAGAAAGCTGATGGGATCGTCCTCTTTTTAATTAGAGACCATCACTCTATTTTCTCACGAAATTGCATAGCTTATAGAAATGTTGCACAACATGAGCTCTCATGAAGTGTTTGATTGGATTTTCGATTACATCTGCATTGGATAGAGTGCTGACTACCAGGCAGTTAGCAAATTTGGTAGGCTACTAATGACCATCAGCAGCATCAGAGCTTGGAGAAACCAAATTACCGTGACAAACGGTCAAGTGGAATTTGACTGCTGTCATGACTCGTGACCGCCGGTGTGGCATAATAAGGTCCCTGTAGAAACCCTACTCATAACCAGCAGTCCCCGCGGTTATATCTGCGGGGCGGGCGGGTTTAGGGTCATTATATATTTTGTAGCTGAAGGGTGGGTGGGTAGCAGTAAATGTATAATTATTGGGCAATTTATATAGGCTACATTGAGGTTTCTCTTTTATTATTTTAGGCTATCTGGAATTAGTGCATAAGCCTAAACTTTAGGGCTTAACTGTACGCGCGCCAAATAGCCTACACAGCCAATCGCCAAATAATGCTTTTGGGAACAGGCAGAAACAGTTATCAATCCACGGAGGCAAAAAATACATTGTCGAAGTTTAATTCAACAAGACAAAAGCTGCAAAAGGAGAGTTTAAAATAAAAGAGAAGGGTGGGTCAGAAAAGTAATGTTTGGAAAAGATTTGGTGAAGTGGTAAAAGACTATGATAGCAGTGCCGGCTATGTTATGTGATGATTGTGAGGCGCTATACAAATTCAACAGTCACAAGACTGGACTTCAAATAGGCCTATGGCATGTCAAGGGAACTGTAGCCTACCGTTTAGATGGGTTAAATGAAAACTGAAATCCTGGACGACTAACCAGAGAACCCTATTGTTTTTTGGCAAACTCCAAAGTCTTTTGATAATACTAGTCCCGTGCGAATTGACATCCCTGTGTTTTGAGAGAAAATGTCTGATTTTTACAGGTGTTGCTCGCGGTTTGAGCAAGGAAACAATAACCGATTCGATAAATTGAACGAAGTGCTGCGCACAGCCTATATATGAATGACCTACATGTACCAAATTCCACAGTGAATGCTTTTGTTCATACGTTTTGTGCAAATGAATTGAACATCGCCAAATGCGTCATTAAAACAATATTGTGCCTATTTAATGCAACCCTTGTTGTTAATACAGTGCATTCGGAAAGTATTCAGACACCTTGACTTTTTCCACATTTTGTTGCGGTACAGCCTTATTTTAAAATTCCCTTGTTAAACTACACACAATACCCCATAATGACGAAGCGAAAACAGGTTTATAGAAATGTTTGTACATGTATTACAAATAAAAAATGAAATACCTTATGTAAATAAGTATTCAGACCCTTTTCTATGAGACTCAAAATTTAGCTCAGGTGCATACTGTTCCCATTGATCATCCTTGACATTTTCCTACAAAGAGTCCTTTAGGTGCCAAATGGCACCCAAATGACTCTCGGACCATGAGAAACAAGATTCTCAGGTCTGATGAAACCAAAATTTAACTGAATGCCAAGTGTCACGTCTGGAGAAAACCTGGCATCATCCCTATGGTGAAGCATTGTGGTGGCAGCATCATCATGCTGTGGGGATGTTTTTCAGCAGCAGGGACTGGGAGGCTAGTCAGGATCGAGGGAAAGATTAACCTAGCAAAGTACAGAGAGATCCTTGATAAAAACCTGCTCCAGAGCGCTCAGGACCTCAGACTGGGGGTGAAGGTTCACCTTCCAACAGGACAATGACCCTAAGCACACAGCCAAGACAATGCTGGAGTGGCTTCGGGACAAGTCTCTGAATGTCCTTAACTCCCAGACTTGAACCCGATCAAACATCTCTGGAGAGACCTGAAAATAGCTATCCAGCAACACTCCCCATCCAACAAGACAAAGCTTGAGATTATCTGCAGAGAAGAATGGGATAAACTATTTCCATGTTAAAATGTTATGGAATGCATTTTCTACATTGTTTTTGGATGGTAGGCCACTCTGGTAGACTTACATTATGATCAAATAGCCACAGTAGCCTACTTGATCACTGTCTGAAACTGTAACTTAAAGCTGGTATAAACTCAACGTTCACAGTAAACGCGCACTGGAAGTTGCACAGAATTTTTACAACATTCAAGTTTGCGCTCAGCAAACCTGAGGGAACATTGTTATGGACCTCATCAGGTAAATGTTTTACATCATTTAGCAGACACTCTTATCCAGAGCGACTTACAGTTAGTGCATAAATTATTATTTTTTATTTTCACCCCGTGGGAATCGAACCCACAACCCTGGCGTTGCAAACGCCATGCTCTACCAACTGAGCCACCTCCCTGCCGGTCATTCCCTCCCCTACCCTGGACGACGCTGGGCCAATTGTGCGCCGCCCCATTGGTCTCCCGGTTGCGGACGGCTACAGCAGAGCCTGGATTCGAACCAGGATCTCTAGAGACACAGCTAGCACTGCGATGCAGTGCCTTAGACCACTGCGCCACTCGGGAGGCATGGATGATACAGTTGAAGTCGGAAGTTTACATACACCTTAGCCAAACACATTTAAACTCTGTTTTTCACAATTCCTGACATTTAATCCAAGTAAAAATTCCCTGTCTAAGGTCAGTTAGGATCACCACTTTATTTTAAGAATGAGAAATGTCAGAATAATAGTTTAATAGAATGATTAATTTCAGCTTTTATTCATTTCATCACATTCACAGTGGGTCAGACGTTTACATACACTCAATTAGTATTTTGTAGCATTGTCTTTAAATTGTTTAACTTGGGTTAAATGTTTTGGGTAGCCTTCTACAAGCTTCCCACAATAAGTTGGGTGAATTTTGGCCCATTCCTCCTGACAGAGCTGGTGTAACTGAGTCAGGTTTGTAGGCCTCCTTGCTCGCACACGCTTTTTCAGATCAGCCCACACATTTTCTATAGGATTGAGGTCAGGGCTTTGTGATGGCCACTCCAATACCTTGACTTTGTTATCCTTAAGCCATTTTGCCACAACTTTGGAAGTATGCTTGGGGTCATTGTCCATTTGGAAGACCCATTTGCGACCAAGCTTTTTCTTCCTGACTGATGTCTTGAGATGTTGCTTCAATATATCCACATAATTTTCCTTCCTCATGATGCCATCTATTTTGTGAAGTGCACCATTCCCTCCTGCAGCAAAGCACCCCCACAGCATGATGCTGCCACCCCCATGCTTCACGGTTGGGATGATGTTCTTCGGCCTGCAATCTTTCCCCTTTTCCCTCCAAACATAACAATGGTCATTATGGCCAAACAGTTCTATTTTTGTTTCATCAGACCAGAGGACAATTCTCCAAAAAGTACGATCTTTGTCCCCATGTGCAGTTGCAAACCGTAGACTGGCTTTTTTATGGCGGTTTTGGAGCAGTGGCTTCTTCCTTGCTGAGCGGCCTTTCAGGTTATGTCGATATAGGACTCGTTTTACTGTAGATATAGATACTCTTCACAAGGTCCTTTGCTGTTGTTCTGGGATTGATTTGCACTTTTCGCACCAAAGTACGTTCATCTCTAGGAGACAGAACGCGTCTCCTTCCTGAGCGGTATGACGGCTGTGTGGTCCCATGATGTTTATACTTGCGTACTATTGTTTGTACAGATGAATGTGGTACCTTCAGGCATTTGGAAATTGCTCCCAAGCATGAACCAGGCTTGTGGAGGTCTACAATTTTTCTGAGGTCTTTTGATTTTCCCATGATGTCAAGCAAAGAGGCACTGAGTTTGAAGGTAGGCCTTGAAATACATCCATAGGTACACCTCCAATTGACTCAAATGACGTCAATTAGCCTATCAGAAGCTTCTAAATCCATGACATCATTTTCTGGAATTTTCCAAGCTCTTTAAAGGCACAGTCAACTTAGTGTATGTAAACTTCTGACCCACTGGAATTGTGATACAGTGAATTATAAGTGAAATAATCTGTCTGTAAACAATTGTTGTAAAAATTACTTGTGTCATGCACAAAGTAGATGCATGCCAAAACTATAGTTTGTTAAAAATAAATTTGTGGAGTGGATGAAAAACGGGTTTTAATGACTCCAACCTAAGTGTATGTAAACTTCTGACTTCAACTGTAGGATAGCCTAGCTCAGTTCTACACACTATTGCGTCTGCGAAGTTGTATTAAAGAGGTTATTATATGTCCACGGTACAGCCTGTACAATAGAGCTCCCACTGCGCTACTCAGTAACAAAGCAATCTCAACCTCCATTATCATTTATCAACCTCAACTCATCAGCTTTTATCTGAGGGTAGCGATGGTGACTGTGTGAACAACTGAGCAAAAACAGTGAGTTTGGTTTGCCCATTTAGATAAATGTTTGTCCAGATAAGAGCATGAGAACTAAGTCTCCAGTGTGTAAAATGAAACCAGAGAACTGACTCTTGTTTGCTTGGTTGTCATGTGAGTTTCGGAGGTGGGGAGGCAGAGTTAGGTTTTCCAAGGTAATACAATAACCACACAGATAACAGGTGGAAAGTATAGGTCCCCTTGTGTTGATGTTAGGAATGTTTAAAGGCCTTCTACACCATTCAATATTTCATTCAACTCTTGAAACTAAGCTAATAGTCCACCCAAATACCTGAGGGCTGGTTTATTTGAAGCCAGTGTTGCCCAGTCATTTTAGCCAATCTGAAGAGCAGAGAGTAGCCTATTACTTTATTGATCCCAATTTGGGAAAAATGTTTATCCCCTCCTACATCAATCAATGGACAAGACAAAGTTGATGACATACACCTAATTGAAAACACATTTACAGACATTTGAATGCACCTGCACCATAGTAGCCATATTTAAAAAGGGTAAGAATTGTTGTTGTCTGTCCTACTCTGAAAAAGTAATTTTCCATTCATTGTCCAATAGTTAAGACAGCCAAGTAAACAATTTGGCTGCAGATTAATTCGAAAACCTTCCCTGTACACCAATAATGGTGTTTGGATCAGGAAAGTTTCCACTCATGACCTCTACATGCCATAATGTTGAATGCCGGTATACTTTCCTGTGGATATATTGTCTCACATTCCTACTGTCAAAAGGACCAACAGCAGTAACAACCGGTAGAGTATGTTTACCTTTCATTTTATTCAACATGCTGGCTTGATTTGATTTGATTTATTAGGATCCGCATTAGCCGACGCCAATGGCGACAGCTAGTCTTACTGGAGTCCGACACAAAGCGAAAAAGACAGCACAGGCAAAAGGTCGTGAGGAAACTTTCCTGATCCAAACACACATTTTTGCCCGAGGTAGAATTCAATGCAATTCAACGTCGGGTTTCCAGGCAATCGAAAACCCTTCTTCTCCGTAGGATTTTCAGCGCACACAGTTGGCTTCGTGTGAACTACACTTCCTCCCAGTTAGTTTACACATAGGTGTTTTGATCAAGCTAGATAGCTAATTAGCCCAGGTGGCCACCTCCATCTTCCCTCAGTATTCCGTAAACAAGCCCTGTAACATGGAGATATGGCCATGTGGGAACACTAACCCCATAAAAGAAAAGGTTTATCAATTTAACCTATTGTTTTTGGGGAAAATAATTTATTGCTAATATGAAAGATTATTATTATTTATTTATTTTTCACCTTTATTTAGCCAGGTAAGCCAGTTGAGAACAAGTTCTCATTTACAACTGCGACCTGGCCAAAATAAAGCAAAGCAGTGCGATAAAAACAACAACACAGAGTTACATATGGGGTAAACAAAACACAAAGTCAAAAATACAACAGAAAATATATATACAGTGTGCGCGAATGTAGTAAATTATGGAGGTAAGGCAATAAATAGGCCATAGTGCAAAATAGTTACAATTTCGTATTAACATTGGAATGATAGATGTGCAAAAGATGATGTGCTAATAGAGATACTGGGGTGCAAATTAGCAAAATAAATAACAATATGGGGATGAGGTAGTTGGATGGGCTAATTACAGATGGGCTGTGTACAGGTGCAGTGATCGGTAAGCTGCTCTGACAACTGATGCTTAAAGTTAGTGAGGGAGATAAGAGTCTCCAGCTTCAGAGATTTTTGCAGTTCGTTCCAGTCATTAGAAGCAGAGAACTGGAAGGAGTGGCGGCCAAAGGAGGTGTTGGCTTTGGGGATGACCAGTGAGATACACCTGCTGGAGCGCAGACTACGGGTGGGTGTTGCTTTGGTGACCAGTGAGCTAAAATAAGACGGGGATTTTCCTAGCAGTGATTTATAGATGACCTGGAGCCAGTGGGTTTGGCGACGAATATGTAGTGAGGGCCAGCCAACAAGAGCTTACAGGTCACAATGGTGGGTAGTATATGGGGCTTTGGTGACAAAACGGATGGCACTGTGATAGCAAATTGGATGTAGTCTGAGTAGAGTGTTGGAGGCTATTTTGTAAATGACATCGCCGAAGTCAAGGATCGGTAGGATAGTCAGTTTTATGAGGGCACGTTTGGCAGCATGAGTGAAGGAGACTTTGTTGCGAAATAGGAAGTCGATTCTAGATTTAACTTGTGATTGGAGATGCTTAAAGATAAGGTCCTTATGCTTCCAAAACCGTGTTTTAGTTTAGTAGTAGTTTTACAGTAGTTATAATCATCAAGTTTGTCTTTGCAATACAATAGACCGATGGAAACGTAGTCTAAGACCAAAAGAGGAGTTTTGATCGAGAGAAGGAGCACTCACCTGTTGCATGAAAGAAGACAAACACCGAAACCAAGCCGCTGACAAACATGTCGGCCCCGACAACTGAAGCCTTATTTGTTTTCAAAGCTAGTGAAGTGTCCAATATCTGTAATCCATTCCTTCTCACTCATCTCCACTCGACGTGCCATCAGTTTCAAACAAAACATCCGCCTCCGCCATCTTCTGCCCAGTGGTATGATTGGTCTTCCTCCAAAGTAGTTCTAAAACCTGGAAATAAGTTACCTCTGGTTTGTTCAGCCATCCCAATGGGGAAAATGAATGGGGAAAGAATAGGGTTTTCGAATAAATGCCAAAAATAATGTCTGAGGTTAACACAGGTGTTTTGTTTTATGACATAATAGCAGTCAGTTAACATTACCTTTATTAATTATTAAGCCTTTATGTGATTTATGTGTTTTTTATTATTACATACATTTATCAAAATTCACAAAAAGTTACGTTAGCTGATGAAGATTATCTCATAGAACAAAACGTATAAGACCTCCTAAGCCTGTGTTTACCACAGACCTTATTTTCATTGTTTATCCAAAAACCCTCCTCATAGGCTTTGTCCAACGAATCAAAAAGACACGTTCCTATTTCTTCTTCTTCTTCTTTGGAGTTTAACGGCGGTTGGCATCCAATATGTTGCCTTACCGCCCCCAACTGGACTATAATATAAATTCATTATACTTTGTGATAAAAAAATGGGAAGAGGGGAAAAGGAAAAACAAACCAACTACCCCATTCCACTACTTTGACCCTATTTGCTCCTGAACCATGCCAACGGCCTGGGAGGACGGGACACCACCACTCAACACACCCTGTAACTCTTCTGAAGTCAAATCTCGTATAGACAAATACTTTTCTGCAGCTGCCACCACAACATATATTTTCTGTGATTTACGTTCCATTTCTGAGGTACAGTTGATAACCATTGCTATGAACGCTAAGAAGCCACCCTTACTGAAGCATATATCACTTGTTGGCCTATCCCTCTGTGCTGGCACAGATCTACTACTCACAGGGATCCTCTCAGGATCCCTCACCTAGGATCCCTCACCCATCCTCCTCTACTTTCTTCATAGCCACTTTATTGCTTGACGACTTTTGATGTGAAAAATGAGTGCTACAAAAATTTGAAAAGTGGACCCTGAATGTGGTGTGTTTAAAGAAAAATGGACAGCAAAATACTTTTTTACTAATATTGTTGCCGTTTTTATGGAATATAATCTCAATCGTCATTTTTCAAGCAAGCATGCTAACTACGCTAGCAATCTGTCCTCTCAGGAAAAGGCAAGGAAGGCCACAAACTTGCCACAAACTTAAAAGCCCAACAAAATAAGTTTGCTAAACGGTGCTCTACTCAAGACTCCGTAACTAAGGCAAGCTACATAGTGGCACATAAAATCGCAAAGCATAGCAAGCCTTCTTCTGAAGGGGAGTTTGTGAAAGAGTGTATGGTGGAGACTGCTGGTATACTTTGTCCTGAGAGTAAAAGCAAATTCGAGAAAATTAGCTTATCACGCAGAACCATCACCAGGCGCATGGAAGCGATAGGTGAGGAACTAATCTCCAAGCTGAAGAAAAAAGCAGATGGCTTCGATCTTTGTTCTATAGCACTGGATGAGAGTACTGACATCAGAGACACCGCTCAACTTTAAATTTTTGTCAGAGGGATAAATGAGAACTTTTAAATAACAGAGGAACTTCTTGCGATGGAATCAATTATGGGAACAACCAGGGGCTCTGACTTATATGACAGGGTGTCTGCCTGCTTGGAAAATGTTTTATCTACCATGGAGAAAACTGACCAACGTCACAGCAGATGGATCACCAAATCTAACTGGTAAAAACATTGGTTTACTAAAAAGATTACAAGACAAAGTAAAAGAAGAAAGACCTAACTCGGAGGAATTGATATTTCTTCACTGTATTATTCATCAGGAAGCCCTGTGTAAAAGTGTGTTAAAGCTGGAAAATGTTGTCAAAGGGGTTGTAAACCTTGTCAACTTTATACGGGCAAGGGGGCTTAACCATCATCAGTTCATTCAGCTCCTCAATGACACAGAGGCAGAGCACCAGGACTTGTTGTACCATTTAAATGTGCGCTGGCTACGCCTGGGGAAAGTATTTCGCCGTGTGTGGGAACTGAGAGGGGAGATAGGTACAGTTGAAGTTGGAAGTTTACATATACAGTGGGGAGAACAAGTATTTGATACACTGCCGATTTTACAGGTTTTCCTAATTACAAAGCATGTAGATGTCTGTCATTTTTATTATAGGTACACTTCAACTGTGAGAGACGGAATGTAAAACAAAAATCCAGAAAATCACATTGTATGATTTTTAAGAAAATGAATTTGCATTTTATTGCATGACATTAGTATTTGATACATCAGAAAAGCAGAACTTAATATTTGGTACAGAAACCTTTGTTTGCAATTACAGAGATCATACGTTTCCTGTAGGTCTTGACCAGGTTTTCACACACTACAGCAGGGATTTTGGCCCACTCCTCCATACAGACCTTCTCCAGATCCTTCAGGTTTCGTGGCTGTCGTTGGGCAATACGGACTTTCAGCTCCCTCCAAAGATTTTCTATTGGGTTCAGGTCTGGAGACTGGCTAGGCCACTCCAGGACCTTGAGATGCTTCTTACGGAGCCACTCCTTAGTTGCCCTGGCTGTGTGTTTCGGGTCGTTGTCATGCTGGAAGACCCAGCCACGACCCATCTTCAATGCTCTTACTGAGGGAAGGAGGTTGTTGGCCAAGATCTCGCGATACATGGCCCCATCCATCCTCCCCTCAATACGGTGCAGTCGTCCTGTCCCCTTTGCAGAAAAGCATCCCCAAAGAATGATGTTTCCACCTCCATGCTTCACGGTTGGGATGGTGTTCTTGGGGTTGTACTCATCCTTCTTTTTCCTCCAAACACGGCGAGTGGAGTTTAGACCAAAAAGCTCTATTTTTGTCTCATCAGACCACATGACCTTCTCCCAATCCTCCTCTGGATCATCCAGATGGTCATTGGCAAACTTCAGACGGGCCTGGACATGCGCTGGCTTGAGCAGGGGGACCTTGCTTGCGCTGCAGGATTATAATCCATGACGGCGTAGTGTGTTACTAATGGTTTTCTTTGAGACTGTGGTCCCAGCTCTCTTCAGGTCATTGTCCAGGTCCTGCCGTGTAGTTCTGGGCTGATCCCTCACCTTCCTCATGATCATTGAAGCCCCACGAGGTGAGATCTTGCATGGAGCCCCAGACCGAGGGTGACTGACCGTCATCTTGAACTTCTTCCATTTTCTAGTAATTGCGCGAACAGTTGTTGCCTTCTCACCAAGCTGCTTGCATATTGTCCTGTAGCCCATCCCAGCCTTGTGCAGGTCTACAATTTTATCCCTGATGTCCTTACACAGCTCTCTGGTCTTGGCCATTGTGAAGAGGTTGGAGTCTGTTTGATTGAGTGTGTGGACAGGTGTCTTTTATACAGGTAACGAGTTCAAACAGGTGCAGTTAATACAGGTAATGAGTGGAGAACAGGAGGGCTTCTTAAAGAAAAACTAACAGGTCTGTGAGAGCCGGAATTCTTACTGGTTGGTAGGTGATCAAATACTTATGTCATGCAATAAAATGCAAATTAATTACTTAAAAATCATACAATGTGATTTTCTGGATTTTTTACAGACCTCTACATGCTTTGTAAGTTGGAAAACCTGCAAAATCGGGAGTGTATCAAATACTTGTTCTCCCCACTGTACTTAGGTTGGAGTCATTAAAACTTGTTTTTCAACCACTCCACAAATTTCTTTTTAACAAACTAGTCAGTTAGGACATCTACTTTGTGCATGACACAAGTAATTTTTCCAACAATTGTTTACAGACAGATTATTTCACTTATAATTCACTGTATCACAATTCCAGTGGGTCAGAAGTTTACATACACTAAGTTGACTTTGCCTTTAAACAGCTTGGACAATTCCAGAAAATTATGTCATGGCTTTAGAAGCTTCTGATAGGCTAATTGACATCATTTGAGTCAATTGGAGGTGTACCTGTGGATGTATTTCAAGGCCTACCTTCAATCTCAGTGCCTCTTTGCTTGACATCATGGGAAAATCAAATGAAATCAGCCAAGACCTCAGAAAAATTATTGTAGACCTCCACAAGTCTGGTTCATCCTTGGGAGCAATTTCCAAATGCCTGAAGGTATCACGTTCATCTGTACAAACAATAGTACGCAAGTATAAACACCATGGGACCACGCAGCCGTCATGCCGCTCAGGAAGGAGACGCGTTCTGTCTCCCAGAGATGAACGTACTTTGGTGCGAAAAGTGCATATCAATCCCAGAACAATAGCAAAGGACCTTATGAAGATGCTGGAGGAAACAGGTACAAAAGTATCTATATAGGACTCGTTTTACACAGTAAAACGAGTCCTATATCAACATAACCTGAAAGGCCGCTCAGCAAGGAAGAAGCCACTGCTCCAAAACCGCCATAAAAAAGCCAGACTACGGTTTGCAACTGCACATGAGGACAAAGATCGTACTTTTTGGAGAAATGTCCTCTGGTCTGATGAAACAAAACTAGAACTGTTTGGCCATAATGACCATCGTTATGTTTGGAGGAAAAAGGGGGAGCTTGCAAGTCGAAGAACACATTTACATTTATGTCATTTAGCAGACGCTCTTATCCATTTTTATACTGGCCCCCCGTGGGAATCGAACCCACAACCCTGCCGTTGCAAACGCCATGCTCTATCAACTGAGCTACATCCCTGCCGGCCATTCCCTCCCCTACCCTGGACGACGCTGGGCCAATTGTGCGCCGCCCATGAGTCTCCCGGTCGCGGCCGGCTGCGACAGAGCCTGGATTCGAACCAGGATCTCTAGTGGCACAGTTAGCACTGTGATGCAGTGCCTTAGACCACTGCGCCACTTAGACCACTGCGCCACCATCCCAACCGTGAAGCACGTTGGTGGCAGCATCATGCTGTGGGGGTGCTTTGCTGCAGGAGGGACTGGTGCACTTCACAAAATAGATGGCATGATGAGGAAGGAAAATTATGTGGATATATTGAAGCAACATCTCAAGACATGGGGAAGTTAAAGCTTGGTCGCAAATGGGTCTTCCAAATGGACAATGACCCCAAGCATACTTCCAAAGTTGTGGCAAAATGGCTTAAGGACAACAAAGTCAAGGTATTGGAGTGGCCATCACAAAGCCCTGACCTCAATCCTATAGAAAAAGCGTGTGCGAGCAAGGAGGCATACAAACCTGACTCAGTTACACCAGCTCTGTCAGGAGGAATGGGCCAAAATTCACCCAATTTATTGTGGGAAGCTTGTGGAAGGCTACCCGAAACGTTTGACCCAAGTTAAACAATTTAAAGGCAATGCTACCAAATACTAATTGAGTGTATGTAGGCCCTCCTGTAGCTCAGTTGGTAGAGCATGGCGCTTGCAACGCCAGGGTTGTGGGTTCGATTCCCACGGGGGGCCAGTATGAAAAATGTATGCACTCACTAACTATAAGTCGCTCTGGATAAGAGCGTCTGCTAAAATGTAAAATGTAAACTTCTGACCCACTGGGAATGTGATGAAAGAAATAAAAGCTGAAATAAATCATTCTCTCTACTATTATTCTGACATTTCACATTCTTAAAATAAAGTGGTGATCCTAACTGACCTAAGACAGGGCATTTTTACTAGAATTAAATGTCAGGAATTGTAAAAAAAAACTGAGTTTAAATGTATTTGGCTAAGGTGTATGTAAACTTCCGACTTCAACTGTATGTTCCTTGATACTGTATTCCAACGTGAAAGCATTCAAGGCCAAACTGATGTTGTTCTCCAGACAAATGAGCAGCCGGTCTCTCGCTCATTGTCCGACACTGGCCGCACTGAATGCACCCACATCGCAGTGCCGCACTGAGACATACAGTAGCACTTTGATAGACCTGCATGCTGAGTTTTCCCGCCGCTTCTCAGACTTCACCAAGCTTGAGCTGGAGCTTGTATCATCAAGCTTGTATCATTTCTCACTGTCTTTCGACAGTGAGAAAGCACCACCAGACACACAATTGGAGCTCATCGACATCCAATGTGACAGTGCTTTGAAGGAGAAGTACAAAACAGCAACAATAGACCAGTTCTATGGCTCACTGAATGAAACACATTTTCCAAACATTTAAAAAGCACACCCAAAGATGCTTGTTATTCGGATCCACATATGTGTGTGTGATCAAACGTTCTCAGTCATGAATTACAACAAATCCCGTCACAGGTCAAATTTAACAAATGACCACTTGTCAGCTGTTCTGATAATCTCTACATCAAAGATGACACCATACTTTGATGCCCTTGCCAAGAGAGGTGACCAGACCCATTCCTCAGATTCAGACTTGAATAACCGTGACTGGGGTAGGCAAGGATTATGCTTTTTCATAGTGATGGTTATGTAGTGAGAATTATCCAGCAATGCACTTGGATACAGGTAATAACTAATCAGTCCGATTTGGGCTGAGGTGATTGGATAACTGTAAATATGGCTCACAATGGAGATGAGAATTGTTCCTTAATATGCTTTAAAAAACAGACCATTCCAAATAACACGGGTGCTCTTACCATATGTTTCACTCAATTTTTTTTTTTTACACATCTGCTGTTACCTTTTGCATTTTTAAGTTTGCATATTGTGACTAAGTTTGATTGTACTTTACAAGGGTAGAGATGCAGGATCTGTGTTTGTGTTTGACTGTGTCTGTGATGTTATAAATTATATCAATTTTGTGAAAATGTGTTCACAAAAAACAAGGGTAGAGATGGTACAAGGGTAGAATTGTTCTGCAAGCATATGTACACCTACAGTACACTAGTAGTTGCGGGTCAATGTGAAAATGAATAAAGGCATCACATGTTTTGTCACGCATAGAGTATGTGGCTCTTCACTTGGTTTTAAAAACTCAATGTGGCCCTTGAGCCAAAAGGTTTGCCCACCCCTGCTCTATCCCATGGTCTCCTGCACACTTCCCACATGTTGGAATCTCCCTCCTACAAACTACTGGGACATGACCGTTGCACCAGAATCAGTGCAGTGGATTCGGCACCAAAGCTCTAGCAGGATAACTGATATTTCCTAAAATGACTTTGTCGGGTAAAGACTCTTGAGTCAAAACTCAAAGCGACTGACAGTGACTCCTCAGTTTCACCATGCTCACTAATGGATCTGTGTTGCATCAAACGGCGGGCATCACAAACACCAGGAATCTTCAACTTCAATTGGTCCACCTCCACACTTAACGCTTCCCCAGAAATCACTCCTTTCAATGGCGCCCTGTTCCTAAGAGCAAAGCCAGAAACAGATTTTGACCCAAGTTGCTTGACACGGCGCGGCCGCTCCCTCTGGTCAGAAGAAACACAAACAAATATCACAAGTCCACTACAGGGTACCTTCACTGATTCAACTGCACCCAACTCCTTTCCCACCCACAATGAAACCACAAATGGATCCGCCAAAAGGCAAGGATCCATTTTCTCCAAAAATGTCACTCCTACTGGACCAGATTCTTCTTTATCATGTCCATTGATGCCAGGCTTGGGTTTCAGCTCTTCACCACACCTTCCACCTCACTTAACTCGCCCTCATTCACTTCCATTTCACCTCCAGAACTCAGTCTGGCACACAGCTCACTCTGTTTGCACCCCATCTCCATTTTTATCGACATCTTTCTCAAATTCAAATCCAACCTCTGCTTTCTTCATTCTCTTTGACCTCTTCTTCCTCTTTTTCCCCCTCCATTCCTCCTCAGAAATCCACCTTTCTGTGTCCCTGTCCCAATATTCCTCTCATAATCGTCCTGCTCACCTCGGAAATGTGTCTTCTCTGGGTGCCAACATTTTGAGAGCATGAGCAGTGGCCACACACAGAAAAATGACCCCCAAATTCAACTCTGTTCTACTCCGGTCGCGGCGGAAAATCTTCAGGTCTCTCTTGGTAAACACTGCGATAGCATCTTGAGCCATTCTGCAAATCTGGTGTGAAGACCCCATTACTATTTCTCTCTATTACCTAGTCTATGTGATGTATGTCTTCTTGTTCTTGTGAATTTCCGGCAGACTAGACACTTTTTGGCGTAATGCTGCCTTTCTCAATTCGGAATGTGCATTCCACATTGTGACAAAACAAAAACAAAAAATAAAGAGACAAGGGGAATGGGAAAAACTTATTTTGCACCACCATGTAACCCTGCACCTATACGCTATCCCCTAAAACCCACCACCCCATCCCACTACATGGCCCTAAACGATCCTACACCAGACCATCAACCTGGGAGGATGGAACTCCTCCTTGCTTGCAGGCCCCGTGCAGCTCAGTTGGTAGAGCATGGCGCTTGCAGGGCCAGGGTTGTGGGTTTGTTTCCCACGGGGGGCCAGTATGAAAATGTATGCACTCACTAACTGTAAGTCGCTCTGGATAAGAGCGTCTGCTAAATGACTAAAAATATATACAGTGGGGAGAACAAGTATTTGATACACTGCTGATTTTGCAGGTTTTCCTACTTACAAAGCATATAGAGGTCTGTAATTTTTATCATAGGTACACTTCAACTGTGAGAGACGGAATCTAAAACAAAAGTCCAGAAAATCACAATGTATGATGTTTAAGTAATTAATTAGCATTTTATTGTATGACATGTAGTAAACGCAAAAGTGTTAAACAAATCTAAGTATATTTTATATTTGAGAATCTTCAAATAGCAACCCTTTGCATTGATGACAGCTTTGCACATTCTTGGCATTTTCTCAACCAGCTTCACCTGGAATGCTTTTCCAACAGTCTTGAAGGAGTTCCCACATATGCTGAGCACTTATTGGCTGCTTTTCCTTCACTCTGCGGTGCGACTCATCCCAAACCATCTCAATTGGGTTGAGGTCGGGGGATTGTGGAGGCCAGGTCATCTGATGCAGCACTCCATCACTGTCCTTCTTGGTAAAATAGCCCTTACACAGCCTGGAGGTGTGTTGGGTCATTGTCCTGTTGAAAAACCTGATGGGATGGCGTATCGCTGTAGAATGCTGTGGTAGCCATGGTTAAGTGTGCCTTGAATTCTAAATAAATAAGGGACAGTGTCACCCGCAAAGCACCCCCACACCATAACACCTCCTCCTCCATGTTTTACGGTGGGGACCACACCGCGTCTCGTAGTAGTGGTTTTTCTGCAGCAATTTGACCATGAAGGCCTGATTCACACAGTCCCCTCTGAACAGTTGATGTTGAGATGTGTCTGTTACTTGAACTCTGTGAAGTATTTATTTGGGCTGCAATTTCTGAGGCTGGTAACTCTAATGAACTTATCCTCTGCTGCAGAGTTAACTCTGGGTCTTCCATTCCTGTCACGGTCCTCATGAGAGCCAGTTTCATCATAGTGCTTGATGGTTTTTGCGAATTGTCCGTATTGACTGACCTTCATGTCTTAATGGAATGATGGACTGTCGTTTCTCTTTACTTATTTGAGCTGTTCTTGCCATAATATGGACTTAACCTATTTGGTAAAATACCATCTTCTGTATATCCCCCCTACCTTGTCACAACACAACTAATTGGCTCAAATGCATTAAGGAGGAAATACATTCTACAAATTAACTTTTAAGAAGGCACACCTGCCTTCACTGTAATGTCTGCACCTGTTGTATTCGGCGCATGTGGCCAATAAAATTTGATTTGATTTGAAATGCATTCCAGGTGACTACCTCATGAAGCTGGTTGAGAGAATGCCAAGAGTGTGCAAAGCTGTCATCAAGGCAAAGGGTGGCAATTTGAAGAATCTCAAATATAAAATATATTTTGATTTGTTTAACACTTGTTTGGTTACTACATGATTCCATTTGTGTTTTTTCATAGTTTTGATGTCTTCACTATTATTCTACAATGTAGAAAATAGTAAAAAATAAAGAAAACCCTGGAATGAGTAGGTGTGTCTAAACCTTTGACTGGTACTGTATGTCCATGAGGGGGTTTGATTCATGCCGACCGGGCGCTCGTGTAGGCGTGTTTTGCATTGGCTGAAAGTTGATTGCATTCGATTTGGAACTGGGCTGCCTCCCGGGCGTGAGCCAGGTGCCCCAGTCAAAGCCCACAGCGAAGTCTGCTCAAAAGAAAAGTGAGGCAATTAAGAAAGTGTGGTAAACACTGGGATTCTGTTTTCTGATACAAAAGGGATTGCTTTTGATAAAAACGCTTTATCTGCCTTCCCAATAAAAACTAGTTAGAAAATTCAAACGTTTATTTTATGAAAAATAGTTGTATGTTCTGGACGATGCACCATGCTGCCTTGTTGACAAAATGACCGAGTGGCGCATATTACTGTTCGATTTGAGAAGGGCGTGCCTCCCTCCCAGCTTTCGCCCGATGATGTGACGTTTTGCCCGGTGGCCCACTGCTCAGCATAATAAAATCCACCTAGTATAAAGCCGGCTATTTGAATAAGCAGTTTAACTTGTTTAGAGTATTTACAGTATATTTTTCATACTGACATATAGTTATGTGGTAAAAAAAAAAGAGACTGTTGAATTGTGCAATAAGTTTTCATGCCTTCACCACGGTGTCGGTGTAGTTAGACCATTTCAGCTTCTCTGAGATGTGTACACAGAGGAATTTGAAGATATTGACCGTCTCCACGGCGGCCCCGTTGATGAGGATGGGGCATGTCCAGCCTGGTTCCTCATGAAGTCCACAATCATCTCCTTTGTTTTGCTAACGTTGAGGGAGAGGTTGTTTACCTGGCACCACGCCGTCAGTGTCTACCTCCTAACCTTAGGCTGTCTCGTCCTTGTCGGTAATCAGGCCTACTACTGTTGTGTTGTCAGAGAACTTGATGATGGAGTTTGAAATGTGAGGCCATGCAGTCGTGGGTATACAGGGAATACAGGAGGGGACTGAGGACACACCCTTGTGGGGCCCCTGTGCTGAGAATCAGTGTCGATGAGGTAATGTTACCTACCTTCACCACATGGGGGCACCCCATCAGGAAGTCCAGGACCCAGTTGCATAGGGAGGAGTTCAGACCCAGGGCTGTGAGCTTTGTAATGAGCTTATAGGGCACTATGACGAACCTTGTGGCTAGTAAATATCCTACTGTACATTTGTTTGAGTGCCTTCCTTGTATTTATATTTCTGCTAAATGTATTCTATTTTATTCCATTGAGCTTGAAAAAATATATTTTTTTAACTTACTCCCATTCTTATTATTGTCGCATTGTGGTGTTACTGATTGTTTGTCGGAACTGGTGGTTTGTTTGCTTAGCATGTTAGGATAATTAACATAGCGGTTAGGAGAACTAACATGGCAGGTGAGGATAATTAACGTAGCAGGTTAGGAGAAGGAGGTTAGGCTTAGCTGAAATTCTATAATTGTCAACTGTTATCCCCGACGTGACAACTAGATGGAGCTGTACTGGTAGCTGCAACCGTACAAACCATAAATCTGGACAAACCATCAGTATCATAACACCTGCAAGTAAGTATTTCATTTTACTGTGTACCATGTGTATTCTGCATATGACAAATAAACTTGACTGATTTGAAAGTAATAAGTGCGGCAGGTAACAAATGTCACTAGTTCAAATCCCAGAGCTGACAAGGTGAAAAATCTGTCCATGTACCCTTGAGCAAGGCACTTAACCCTAATTGCTCCAGGGTTTGCGTTGATAATGGCAGACTCTGGCTGTGAACCCACTCTCAGGGTGAGTTGGGATATGTAAAGACACCCACATTATAAGTCTCACTCAATCAGCATAGCTGAATTCAAGGTACATTGTCCACTCATGATAGTGACAGATTGTTAATACCATAAGTTGATTTCATTTTCAGTGTCTGTTAATAAACATAAGATATCTCTTTTAGACGAATTTAATAGAAATTACAACAAATCAACCTATAACAAAATAATATTAGAGGCTGAAGGTGATATTAACGTCAGAAATAGGTTAGTCCAAATTTTGGAAAAGGAAAGGCATGGGATCAAAAGTAAAACTAAGGATACACAAAGCACCATCAAATTCATTATTTGCTCAGTGACTGATACAAACTGAGGTAGAACACCAGTGTCAGTCAGCTGGTAGTGAAACAGTCAACCAACAGACATGGTGTTCGGTTCAGTCTAGCATTTGAATAAGCCTTTCCCTAAAATATTTTATTTCAAACATAAAAGGCATCAAATTTTTTCTCCCAAATAATGTGTGGCAAGAGTGTACAAATACCCATATATGGGCAAGTTGTTTTGAGGGATCACAAAATACCTTTTATTTCCAAGGGGAATAAGAACACAGGCATGAGTGTTATGTTGTGTAGCTTAAGTGTTTTTCCAGGTAGGATGAATGTCCATGATCATGGGGAGTCCATAAAAATGTCAAGAGAGAAAACATCACGGAGGAGATCCAAAAAGATTGCAGTCCAGATTTGTTGGAATCAATCCTCTGCATCCAACAGCCTCCACTGATCAATGTCATCGTATTCCAACCACATCCTAGGCCTTGTTCGAATGCTTTCCAAATACATCCTTCCTAGATGAAATTACAGATATAAGATGACTGGGTTGGTGTCATTGGGACCCTACGTTTCACCTTTCCAATCACATACAGACCAGTTACTACCTCAAGTAGGGAAAGGAGGGTGCATATTCTGACAATTCAAACAGAGCCCTCGTACCAGCACCTTTGTCCCTTCTCCCTCATTGTGGATCTACACCTGCTGCTCCCACAATGCCGTTCTGTCTCAGCTGGCTTCTCATCATCTGGTTCTTGGTTTTCCAATCATCAACCTGTGAGTGGGAGAAAGTGAATGTCAATGTGGTATGATTGTGAGTTGTCATAGTAACCCACATCACCAGCTCTTGACCAACACCGCTCCCTACTATTAAGAGTCATGTAATGCAGCATCGAGGTTTCTTTGGCTACGTATAGCTCTTTATCATTTTTGAGAGGATCATTCTGAACAAGGTCCTGCGGATTAATCACTGGTCTACAGTCATCCTGCATCCCACTTAACTCGTTATGTGGTCAAGGTTAGCAAATCTGTGCCGCACATTACTCAGACCGATCCCCTTGAACATGGTGAATACCTCCTGTCTGAGCAGCTGGTTGTCCATGCGTAGTCTCTCCAGATTCTCCAGGTCCTCCCCCAGTCTGGCGTTGCTCTGACGCAGCTCCTGGATGTAGTCACAAGCCTTGGACAGGATCCCTCCTTTACTCTGTAGGGAACAGACAGGACAGGAGAACACCACACTGGTCACAGAACTGGCATCATGCCTTAATATTTACACTTATCAGAAATATAAAAACGCAACATGTAAAGTGTTGGTCCCATATTTCATGAGCTGAACAAGCTATTTTCTCTCAAATGTTGTGCACGAATTTGTTTACATCCCTGTTAGTGAGCATTTCTCCTTTGCCAAGATAATCCAGCCACCAGACAGGTGTGGCATATCAAGAAGCTGATTAAACAGCATTATCATTACACAGGTACACCTGTGCTGGGGACAAATGGCCACTAAAATGTGCAGTTGTCGCAAAACACAATGCCACAGATGTCTCAAGTATTGAGGGAGTGTTCAATTGGCATGCTGACTGCAGACCACGAGTATGGTGTTGTGTGGGCGAGCGGTTTGCTGATGCCAACGTTGTGAACAGAGTGCCCCGTGGTGGTGGTGGTGGAGTTATGGTACGAGCAGGTATAAGCTACAGACAACGAACACAACTGCATTTTATCGATGGCAATTTGAATGCACAGCAATACCGTGACGAGATCCTGAGGCCCATTCCTTTTAAGGCATCTGTAGTCCCAGTCATGTGAAATCCTTAGAAATTGTTACATGTTGCGTTTATATTTTTGTTCAGTATAATAACAAAGCCATTTAGCAGACGCTTTTCTCCAAAGCGATTTACATAGCTTGCTTGGGACCACCACCCATCTGCTTTTGTTTTCATGATGATCGATCTCTGTTGAGGGTGGTGCTGACATAGTGTATATTTATTTCTTTATTCTGAACACAAGGTCAATGTGTTCAGAATAAATGGCTTAAGGACAACAAAGTCAAGGTATTGGAGTGGCCATCACAAAGCCCTGACCTCAATCCTATAGAACATTTGTGGGCTGAACTGAAAAAGCGTGTGCGAGCAAGGAGGGCTACAAACCTGACTCCGTTACACCAGCTCTGTCAGGAGGAATGGGCCAAAATTCACCCAACTTATTGTGGGAAGCTTGTGGAAGGCTACCCAAAATGTTTAACCCAAGTTAAACAATTTAAAGACAATGCTGCCAAATACTAATTGAGTGTATGTAAACTTCTGACCCACTGTGAATGTGAAATAAATAAAAGCTGAAATAAATCATTCTCTCTACTATTATTCTGACATTTCACATTCTTAAAATAAAGAGGTGATCCTAACTGACCTAAGACAGGGAATTTTTACTAGGATTAAATGTCAGGAATTGTGAAAAACTGAGTTGAAATGTATTTGGCTAAGGTGTATGTAAACTTCTGACTTCAACTATATACTACTCTACTGTATTTTAGTCAATGCCACTCCGACATTGCTCGTCCTAATATTTATATATTTCTTAATTCCATGATTTTACTTTTAGATGTGTGTGTATTGTTGTGAATTGTTAGACACTACTGCACTGTTGGAGCAAGGAACACAAGCATTTAGCTACACCTGCAATAACATCAGCTAAATATGTGTATGTGACCAATAAAAGTTGATTTGAGTATACAGTACAAAACATGCTCTTTCCATGACAGCCTGACCAGGTGAAAGCTAAGATCCCCTATTGATGCCACTTCAAATCAGTGTAGATGAAGGGGAGGAGACAGGTTAAAGAAGGAGTTTTAAGCTTTGACACAATTGACACATGGATTGTGTATGTGTGTCATTCAAAGGGTGAATGGCCAATACAAAATATTTAAGTGCCTTTGAACGGGGTATGGTAGTAGGCACCAGGCGCACCGGTTTGTGCCAAGAACTTCAAAGCTGCTAGGTTTTTCATGCTCAACACTTTCCCGTGTATATCAAGAATGGTCCACCACCCAAAGGACATGCTGCCAATTTGACAACTGTGGGACGCATTCGAGTCAACATGGGCCAGCATCCCTGTGGAATGCTTTCGACACCTTTTAGAGTCCATGCCCCGAACTGAGGCTGTTCTAAGGGCAATAGGTGGGGGTGCAACTCGATATTCTGAGTTCCAAGTTTAGCAGTTCGGCAAATTTGCCTGAGGAAATATGCAAGAAGAATTGAAGGTGCCAACTAATTTTATAGCCATCAATGTTTTACAGTCATGTGTGCATACATTTTACATACGGGTTGTCCCAGGAATCTAAGCCACTACCACAATCACAGCTACAGAGACACTATTTTCACACTAATGAGCCAAGCTGATCTGTACTGTGCTAGCCTGGTAACACATCCACCCACCATAGTTGCTGGAGCCATGCTAGAGAGGACCATGTCAAAAGAAAATATCAGAGCCAGAACAGTACGGTTCAGCACAAGTGTGAAAAGGTGAGACTCTCTCCTGAACTTCCCTGAAACTGATCAAAAACACAATCCAACCACTCCACACACACACGCTATGTCATGGTCAAACTAGACTCGAAAGAGCTTCTACAGAAATTGAAAGACCACATTTGACAGTTTAGTCATTTAGCAGATGCTTTTTCCAGAGCGATTTAGTTATATCCCTTTCAAACCAAGACGAAAACACGCCAACTTTAGCATGCCATCAACTTTTTGCTGAATTTTCTTTATATCTTAAAGGCATTGCCACCAACAAAGCCTGCACTTTTATTTCCGCCAACCGACATTGTCATAATTGCGGTTATGTGTTTAAAGGTTTCGCCAAACTCTCAGTATAAACATCCCCTTTCATCTTACCAGCTTTAGCACGCATTAAATCATGAACATTCTATATTTGTTGTCCGACATCAAACTTGTCCTTGTCATTATGAAAAGTAGAAACACAAAACGGCAGTCTGCATAGCCGTAATGCCGAAACGGCATTGGCACGCACTACACTGACAGGCACGTATCAAATTGTTGCTTACTGAATCGTTATAATACATTTGAAGCAATACCCGCGTGTGGTCAACTAGATGATAATTTCAGCACCGTTTTGATTTGGACTGCGCCATCACGCTGCTTTGAGACAAGCATGGGGACTTTTCTTGATAAATCAATATCAGTATTTTGTTTTCACTGAATCTCTGCTTGGATATTCGGTTACAATTAGGCTAGAGAAATGTTAGCCGAGTGCTGCTCATGATCATCTTTAGTGTAGTTGACCATTAGCACTAATAAGAAACATTTTCTAGCATTTTTATGTAGCTTAACAAGTGGACCATTTTGCTCTTCACTCACTTAGTAGCCTACTCCTGACCAAAAGCCTGTGACTTGTCTGATAATCAAGCAATATTATTTGGTTTCACTGAATCTCCATCTGTATATTTGGTTAATTGATCTCTGGCTGGGCATATACTGTAAGTACGTGGAAGCTCATCTTTTCGTTTGCTCATCTATCACTGATCAGAAACATTTAGCTTGCAATAATGTAGCCTAAATCAAGTGTAGGCCTATTATTTTGTTTGATTACACATTGGCAACTCTAAAAGCCTGCAGTGGTGAAATATTAACATAATATGAACATTAAAAAATATAGATTGCTATTATTTTCAAATCGGTATTATGAAGATACTCCCAATTTAACACCCTACGCCTTCTCCCTAACAAATAGGAGTGATGGTAGGAAAAAAATATTCAACGTGGATAAAAAAAAAGGGACTTTTTCTAACGGTTCCACATGTTCCTGTGACACTCAAGTTATGTCGGGGGAAAATATTATTTCAATTTTATTCTGTTATATTCTTACTATTAAATGTGTGTTGACTGTGACCATGGCAGGGGAATGCAAGCGTTTGTCTGTTTTATGTACAAAACAACATTGATTTAATTTGCATGGTGCAGCCATGTAGCCTATAGGCTGCACATACCAGTAGCATAATTAAACTCATAATATGTTATTCTATTCTTTTGAAAAGACATTTTATTCGTCTTGTTTCTTAGGACCTGCCGAAACAAATTAATAATGACTTTTTTTGTGATGGTGTATATTCAATAGATTTATGAAAATAGACACCCACCCACATCTACACACCCCTACTCACCGGCATGCGTGTGGGAGGTACAAAAGGCTTATGCTGGCAAGGATGTGGTAAAAATGGGCCTGTTTGAAAGGGGGTCATATAAACATTTCCCACATTTTAATTTGTTTACAGGCAACATACTGTAAATACTATGTGAGTGCATTCATCTTAGGTAGCTAGGTGAGAAAACCACATCATAGTCATACAACGTTTATTTTTATTTTTTTCTAAAAAGCAGTTATCAGCAAAGTTTTGGGGGGGGAGAAGGGGGGTGCTGTGGGAATAATCAAGAAAGAAGAAGAAAGACTAGAAAGAGAATCTCAGAAACGTGTCCATGTGAAAAGATATACCAGTTGAATAAAATATGAAGACTTGACTTGAGTACCTGGGAACTCACCTGCCCATTCTTCGTAGCATCCAGGGTGCAGTCTGGGATGGTTTTGGACAGCTGGACGATCCAGTTGTTTATCTTATCTCTGCGTCGGCGCTCAACTGGGGACAGATTAAAAAGGTTGTTAAAAATAAATGTGAACAAATATAACAGGCTTCACAGATCAATATCTTTGAACATTTTCAAGGTCACACAGTACTGCTGTATATTCGAGTACCTTCATTGTGTTGGGCTCGTCTCTTGTCATCTCTAGACGTACGAGGAGGTTCTGACTTGCTGTAGAATAGAAAAAGAGGATTCAAACAGTAGCCCAATGCACAACATGTTGACCTATCACCATTCACCAGGTATCAAAATACTTAAGACTATTGGCAGTGTCATGTGTTATTTTAACTAGGGTCATGTGCATTAGGTCTCGCAACAGAAAACCTTTTGAAACGTTTTGCAACAGAAAACAAAATGAGCGTTTCTTATTGGATAACCCCAGGTCCCTTGATGACCCAGGTCCCTTGATGAAGGCCTAGTCAGTGATGGGTGATGTCATATCATAACCTGGACACAGAGAGGATGTGATGTGTTAGATATCCTTGTGCAGGGTGCTATGGACCTCTGGTTTGCTCCGCCCAACACGTCCTGCGGTGACATCATCACATACAGCTGACCTGGAAGACACAGGGCACTATTAAGCAGACAGACAATGTACAGATTGACTGACTACTTCAGCTGGCCCCAATTCGCTCCCACCACCTTGGCCTTGGACCTAACCCTTCGGTTTTTGCAGATCTGAAGTCTCCTGATAGGTATAACCAGAAAAGTGCTATCTCGCTTACATCTTACAGATATGCCAACATTGAAGAGTTCGAGCCCATAGGATGGGGCAGGGGGCTAATTGGGACGTTTGAATTACTATTATCATTTCAACTGACCGGTGGGTGTGCTCTGAGTGAGCAGTGTTTCTGGAGCTTGTACGGTCTCCACCATGGTAGTCTGTGTGGCGTCAGTGACAGGGTAGTAGTAGTGAGTCTCTGAGGCTTCCCCCTCCAGTCCCTCAGACTGGGAAAACACCGCCTGACAGACAACACATGACAGATCTTTTAGATAGGAACAGATCCAACAAGTAATCTGAATGGACAGCTGGTAGTATGCACAATAAAGTGTGTGGGGAAAGGAAGTGATGGATGAAGCTTTGTCAAGAGATGCACTCCAGCCAAAGGGGATGATATATGTGAGACAAAGCAAACTTGTGAATTTTGTGTGTGTCTCAACACCATCCAAGTGTTGTACCTGTGTGACAGCCTGTGTCGTTGCGGGGAAGCCTGTCACCACGCTGACAGCAGAGGCTCCGTCTGTCTGTCCATCCACCTGTCCATCAGACACCTGGATCACCCGGTACGTCACCTGAACGGGGGGGTCAAGGTCAGTAAAAGGATCACTAGTACAGAATCTGATCCTTCAACCTTACGGATCTGCAAACATCGAAGGGTTAGGGCCATGGGGAAGGGAGAAAATTGGGACTGGCAGTTTGAGTGCGTGTTGCATGCAGAGTCCCTTCTACCTGCCCTGAGGGAGGGTACAACTCCCCTACCGGCAACCCGCCTCCCTCTGTCTTGAACAGGTACTTGATTGGCTGATCAGACAAGAAGGTAGCTGCAGACTGGATGGTGGTGATGGCAGTTGGGTCGTCGGCCGTGGCAACAGCGCCTGAAGGCGAGACAGGAGAGTCTAGTAGTAAAACAGATGAACCAGTTCTCACATTGTTAACATTAGCAGGATGTATGAGAGACAACTTGGTAGAACAAGAGGTCTCTTGCTCTAGGGCTCTTGCCCCAGTACAATTAAAATATTATTACTCAAAGCAACAAAAAGGAGCCACAGATAGGAACACAGACTGTCGTAAATGGGAACAGATTGAAAGCAAGAATACAGAATTGAGAGTCTATAGGGCAGCATTTCTCATCAGTCCTCGGGACCCACGTGTTTTTTTTTGTTTTTTTTTGGGGGGGGGGGGTAGATCAGCTTTAATATTGCAGATAGATTGTAACTTCCATCAATGTAATTGTCTGCATTACTTCCAATCCCCCATATGTTTTACATATGCACACAAACATACATATATACACACACACACATATCCTTTTAAAAAATATATTTCCCTTTATTACTTTCCAACCCCACCACCCCGTTTTTTGGGAAACACTGCTAAAGAGCCTAGGCCCATGGCTATGACAACATGTGTACTTGCATAGATCACAGCCTGAATCATTTCAGTGAACACACATCACATTGACCATTCAGTGAAGCAATGCAAAGGACTATTTTTTAAATATAATTTTACACTGAACAAATAATATAAACACAACATGTAAAGTGTTGGTCCCATGTTTTATGACTTGAAATAAAATATCTCAGAAATGTTCCATATGCAAAAAAATCTTATTTCTCTCAAATTTGTTTACATCCCTGTTAGTGAGCATTTCTCCTTCGCAAAGATAATCCATCCACCTGACAGGTGTGGCATATCAAGAAGCTGACTAAACAGCATGATCATTGCACAGGTGCTGGGGACAATAAAAGTCCACTCTAAAATGTCCAGTTTTGTCACACAACACAATGCCACAGATGTCTCAAGTTGAGGGAGTGTGCAATTGGCATGTTGACTACAGGAATGTCCACCAGAGTGGTTTCCAGATAATTTAATGTTCATCTCTACCATAAGCCGCCTCCGTCGTTTTAGAGAATTTGGCAGTACGTCGAACCGGCCTCACAACCGCAGACCACGTGTATGGCATCGTGTGGGCAAGCGGTTTGCTGATGTCAACGTTGTGAGAGTGGCCCATGATGGCGGTGGGGTTATGGTATAAGCAGGCATACTGTAAGCTACGGACAACGAACACAATTGCATTTTATCTATGGCAATTTGAATGCACAAAAATACCATGATGAGATCCTGAGGCCCATTGTGAGGCCCATTTTTTTTTTTTTAAGGTATTGGTGAACAACAGATGTATATCTGTATTCCCAGTAATGTGAAATCCATAGATTAGGGCCTAATGCATTTATTTCAATTGACGGATTTCCTCATATGAATTGTAACTCTGTAAAAATCTATGAAATTGTTGAGTTTATATTTTTGTTCAGTATATAAGAAAAGTAGTTAGTTCTCACCATTATGATAAATCATAGAATACTCTCTATGGCGCTCACCTTCATCGATAATGGAAACGTCACCGTCGTCATCCGGGCTCTTCTGCTGCCTGTGGTAAAAGGGAGAAGGCGGCAACAGTCAGCAAGTAGCTAACACAAAACAGAAGGTTGTCCATTAACGAAAGCTTTTTGTGCCACTTACCCCTTCATCTTTTTGGTTTGCTGCTCTATGCCTTAAAAAAAAAAAAAAGTACAGCAGAGGCGATTCTGTCCGCTACAGTTTAACCTATAACGTTATTTACCAGAATCTGTAAGTTAGGCCTATATTAAAACCAAGAATGAAAAACATTGCAATGTTTACCTCGCACTGTAAAGCTAACGTAAACTGGCTTGCTAGCTAACTAAGTACTGTTACTCGATACAGTCCACAACAATTACGAATTAGCTAGACACCCCTAGTAAAGATACAGATATTGAAGCATTATTATTTATCAAATACAAAATGAGTGTGCAATGCCAATATGTCCTAGCTACGATACCAACTCAAATTCAATCCGAAACCTCAACCACTGCACTGTATCCAGGGCTCGAAAATGGTTAGCTAGCTAACGTTAGCAATGTAAACAAGGCAAATGTGCTAGTTAGCTTGCAAACAACCAATCGGCACAAGAAATCGTTAGAAAAGCAAGGGATAATCTCCCCAAATCACGAGCTCATCATACAGAAACATTTAATGCGTATTTAACTAAATTAATCAATTGAAGCCAAACTAACCCACAAAGATTGTAGTGCAGCCAGTCCACCATCCATAAGACAAAGATTATCTATTATATTGACAAGATAGTCGAGTGACCGCTCTACATGTCCTCAAAGATGGAAGCTCTGTACCGAAGATTTTTTACAACTAATCCAAGACAAACCACAGCTTGTCGTTTCCAATAAAGAGCAATAGTAATGGCGTCTTTTAGTAGACACTAACCCCGTCATGGTTCGTTGGACAAAGCCTATGGGAAAATGAATGGAGTTTTTGGACACAGGCATAGGATAACTTTTTGTTCTATGAGATAATCTTCATCAGCTAACATCACTTTTTGTGAATTTAGATGCAGTTATGAAATAAAAAAATCACAAAGGCTAAATAATTCAAAAAGGTCATGTTAACTAACTAATATTATCTCATAGAGCAAAGATCTCCTAAGACCTTATTTTCGGCATTTAGCCCAAAACCGTATTCTTTCCCCAATAATTTTCGACATAGGAGTGGCTGAATAAAACAGAGGTAACTCATTTCCGGGTTTTATAAAATCAAATCAAAATTTATTTGTCACATACACGTGTTTAGCAGATGAAATTGTGGGTGTAGAAAAATGCTTGTGCTTCTAGCTCCGACAGTACAGTAATATCTAACAAGTAATATCTAACAATTTCACAACATATACCCAATACACACAAATCTAAGTCAGGAATGAATTAAGAATGTATACATATACGGACGAGCGAAATCAGAGCGGCATGGACTAAGATACAGTAGAATAGTATAGAATACAGTATATACATACAGTGGGGAAAACATTTATTTAGTCAGCCACCAATTGTGCAAGTTCTCCCACTTAAAAAGATGAGAGAGGCCTGTAATTTTCATCATATGTACACGTCAACTATGACAGACAAATTGAGATTTTTTTTCTCCAGAAAATCACATTGTAGAATTTTTTATGAATTTATTTGCAAATTATGGTGGAAATAAGTATTTGGTCACCTACAAACAAGCAAGATTTCTGGCTCTCACAGACCTGTAACTTCTTCTTTAAGAGGCTCCTCTGTCCTCCACTCGTTACCTGTATTAATGGCACCTGTTTGAACTTGTTATCAGTATAAAAGACACCTGTCCACAACCTCAAACAGTCACACTCCAAACTCCACTATGGCCAAGACCAAAGAGCTGTCAAAGGACACCAGAAACAAAATTGTAGACCTGCACCAGGCTGGGAAGACTGAATCTGCAATAGGTAAGCAGCTTAGTTTGAAGAAATCAACTGTGGGAGCAATTATTAGGAAATGGAAGACATACAAGACCACTGATAATCTCCCTCGATCTGGGGCTCCACGCAAGATCTCACCCCGTGGGGTCAAAATGATCACAAGAACGGTGAGCAAAAATCCCAGAAACACACGGGGAGACCTAGTGAATGACCTGCAGAGAGCTGGGACCAAAGTAACAAAGCCTACCATCAGTAACACACTACGCCGCCAGGGACTCAAATCCTGCAGTGCCAGACGTGTCCCCCTGCTTAAGCCAGTACATGTCCAGGCCTGTCTGAAGTTTGCTAGAGTGCATTTGGATGATCCAGAAGAGGATTGAGAGAATGTCATATGGTCAGATGAAACCAAAATAGAACTTTTTGGTAAAAACTCAACTCGTCGTGTTTGGAGGACAAAGAATGCTGAGTTGCATCCAAAGAACACCATACCTACTGTGAAGCATGGGGGTGGAAACATCATGCTTTGGGGCTGTTTTTCTGCAAAGGGACCAGGACGACTGATCCGTGTAAAGGAAAGAATGAATGGGGCCATGTATCGTGAGATTTTGAGTGAAAACCTCCTTCCATCAGCAAGGGCATTGAAGATGAAACGTGGCTGGGTCTTTCAGCATGACAATGATCCCAAACACACCGCCCGGGCAACGAAGGAGTGGCTTCGTAAGAAGCATTTCAAGGTCCTGGAGTGGCCTAGCCAGTCTCCAGATCTCAACCCCATAGAAAATCTTTGGAGGGAGTTGAAAGTCCGTGTTGCCCAGCGACAGCCCCAAAACATCACCACTCTAGATGAGATCTGCATGGAGGAATGGGCCAAAATACCAGCAACAGTGTGTGAAAACCTTGTGAAGACTTACAGAAAACGTTTGACCTGTGTCATTGCCAACAATGGGTGTATAACAAAGTATTGAGAAACTTTTGTTATTAACCAAATACCTATTTTCCACCATAATTTGCAAATAAATTCTACAATGTGATTTTCTGGAGAAAAAAAATTCGTCAGTTGACGTGTACCTATGATGAAAATTACAGGCCTCTCTAATCTTTTTAAGTGGGAGAACTTGCACAATTGGTGGCTGACTAAATACTTTTTATATATTTTTGAAACATATTTTCAAAAAATAATGGTTTTCTATCAATTAGTATATTTGAGTTTAACCACAATATTTGTTCTGTCGTTTCTGGAGGATTAAATTGAAATAGCAACCAATTTTCTATGCTTGTTTTTAGAAATAATGATATTTGGGAGATGATTTCCTTTTCAAATAACTGAACATGAGAGGTTGTAATCTGAATAAAGGGAAAAGGCCATTCTTGTTTATTGGAGTGAGATAATTTATTTCATTTGGGATACATATTCCGAGTATACCCACATCACCATCAGACCATGTTATTGGTAAAGTACATGGTAATGTAAACATTTTATTTTTTAGTGATCCAATACGTAATATAGTACATTCATCATAATTTGGTTGTAATCTAGCGAGGTTAGAAAATGTATCTAGATCCTCTATGAGGCTGTGGAGGGATTCAAGTTGTGGAGTTAAAAGAAAACATGAATCATCAGTGTACAATGACACCTTTGTTTTTAAACCCTGGATTTCTAATCCCTTGATATTATTGTTGGATCTGATTTTAATAGCTAACATTTCAATATATATGCCGATAGTGGACAACCTCATTTCACTGCTCTTGATAGTTTAAAACTTTCTGAGAAATAGCCATTATTTACTATTTTACCTATGCTCCGAAATGATAGATAGAAATAAGATTAAGCATTATAATAACTATCAAATGATCTATGTACTGTCTCCCACCCCTCACGTACGTCTACGTTTTGGGTGCGCAAGTCAGTACCTATACATTATTCCCCTTATTACTAGATCCAATCTCTAGTAATCGATTACACGCACATAAAATTCATCATATTTTCATATATTCATATCAACCACACCATTCGCATTTCTAATGATTCTTTATTGCAACAAATCAGTTTATCATAATCTACTCGCAGCGGAACAACAACTTTAACTACCCAGACCCTGCCCCTCAGTCATAAAATCCTCCCAGAATCTTATAGACTGATCACTACTCACGAACCTAACATCCCGCTCTCAATACCATCCCGCAATATTCTATGATAAGCAGTGTTGTACGGAATCCCAAGATATCATTATATCAAAAGCTTATTATCCAAACGTATATCAAATTATCATACACACCTCTATTTCTTATCATTCAAACTTCAGATTGCGACTCATTTTCCAAATTTATACCACTCTCATATCACATTCACACAATGTTGTTCTCAAACACGCTTAATCACTATTTGTATAACCTGCAGGAATATTTTCTTCTATAAAAGAGCCCAAATTTGGAATGTTAACCCTATCACATTCATCATTTTACTATGATCAATTTTACCATAATCCTAAATCACTTCTAAATTTCCAAATATAATGTCCAAAACATACCCTAAAAGATTGTCCGAAATACAATGTGTAGACGTCATACAACCACATCGGTACACATGACCTGTTCCTCCAACAGGATTTATTTTACCCCTCCTGGTATCGTGAATTTCCCACACTCAGTTTATCAATGAATATCCACATACCATTTATTCTTCTCTTCCTAATGCGAGATTGGGCACGCCCTTTCTCCACCAGACATAGAAACTTCAAGCAACCTCAAATATATTCCCTCTCCTAACACTTCCTCAACACAGAAAAGGCTATTATTTGCAGTATTTCTTGTTGTTTTCTGATCACCCGCACAGATGAGCAGCCACTCGTGCTTAAATGAATCAGACAGAATGACCAGCAGGACAAACAAATGAATCAGACGAATTGAACAAATACATCAGATGAACAATCAAATGAATTCGACAGATTGAATGCATGAATTGAGTCAGACCAGTGGACCAAGATGAAAGAGCTGCTTTCCAGTCCAACAAACCAGTCTTGTACAAAACGAGTCAGACAAAACAATCGAATCAAACAAATTGATCAAGCTGACCAAATGAGCAACCTGAATGAGATAGGTGAGACATACAACTTAATCACAATTTAATGAATCACAGCCGCTCAAGCAAACCATTTACCCGCACGAGATGAGCAGACCTACTCTATTTAACACTTTCTGTATATTTTGAAGCCCTTGTGGCTATTTCACAACCGTTCACCTACTCTGGATGACCAGCGCTACTTCCAATTTATGGTGTCACCTACTCAGGATGACCTAATTCTTTACCTGATTGGCCCTGTCTAATTATTGCATCACCACCACAGGATGATGCACCACCTACCCGATCAGCCTCTAACAATGAAATCCACATTAGAGCGGTAACCGTAGGCACCTATTCACGTACTGGCTAGCCACCTGCCCGTTCAGCCCTCTGGAGTGCTAACCTTAGCTCTCCAAAGCGGTATCCACATGATTTAGTCTTATTTACAATTATCAACACTATTCAACAATCAATAACATTGCATGCATGCTTATTTCTCATTCCCTTAATACTGGAGAGACCCCCCGTACCTGACCCTCAGAATCAGCTTGAGCGAATCACACAATTTCTATGTTAAAAGTAAGAACGTCGCTTACCTCTATTAACAGTGGCCACTGTATTTTTGTGTGTGACTCGTCCAGCCTCTCTCCGATGGCGCAGTACCCCTGTGGTCTCTGTTTCCAGTCCCTGTTCGTGGTCGCCAATTATGTTGTAGAAATGTTATCACTATACTTATTCAAAATCAAAGTTCTTCCAGAGTTTTTGTAGAATCAAGATATACTTTATTACACAACGCAACAAAAGCCGAGCTGATCTGCAGAGCAACTAAATTCCCAACACTCGGCCCTCAGTTTATATACAATTTCCATTCCTGCTCGTTTTACATACTCTTTAGCTTAAAACCTCCCAGTTCCAGTTTCTCCACTATTGTTTCCAAACTTTCATATTTTGACTGCTCAGCCCACTCTCTTTATTTATGATAGTGGTGAAATCTGACTTCTACTCCTATATATATATATTCAGTTTGAAAACAATAGTGGCCAAACCAAGCTTTCTCATGTAAAAAATAACAGAGCCATCTCCTGGCTCTGCTCTGTTTATTCCAAAACATATCAATCGATACTTAAATATGGTTTAAACATGGCAGATCCATAACCCATTCTCAACCATATACATTTAAGACATTCCTAATGCATTGCCTCATACATAACAGTATAATCAATCAAGAACCATGTCCTGACTCTGGCTCAGACTCCCTCCCTGTGTACCACACGGTACCACACTCCGTATCCACTTAGTCGTACTGCTTGTCTTTATAATTAACTATGTTTCAGTCTTTATAGTCTAGAAAGATTTACTATGTTTAACCTATGGTCTGACCTTGTGTACCACTCGGTACCATGGCTCTGTATGGTCTAATGAAAAATATCCAATACTGCCACCACAACCAAAATGTTCTGTGACTTACATTCCATCCCTACAGTTCAGTTAATAACCATTGCTATAAACACAAAAAATCTAATCTTACTGAAGCATATACAGTATCACTTGTTGGCTTATCCCGCTGTACTGGTCCAGATCTACCACTCACACCATTCCTCTCAGGATTCTTCCACCATTGACCCATCTTCCTCTACTTTCTTCAGTGCCTCAGCATATGACTTCTTCTGCACTACTCTAACCCTGGTAACCTCAACCTGCCTCTCTGTCAGTGGACATTTCTGATCCCCAGCCCCATGGGCACCCCTACAATTAACAGATAGCGCTTATTTTCCCTAGTGCTACACAAACCTTTGTCTCATGCCCTTCTGCACACTTCTCACACCTAGGAACCTCCCTCCAACACACTGCTGCCACATGCCCATAAGCTTGACACCTCTCCCTGACCGAGTCTGTAATACCTACATGTTTCAAGCATACCACCATAGTCTCTGTGCCCAAGAAAGCGAAGGTAACCTGCCTAAATGACTACCGCTCCGTAGCACTCACGTCGGTAGCCATGAAGTGCTTTGAAAGGCTGGGCATGACTCACATCAACACCATCATCCCGGAAACCCTAGACCCACTAATTTGCATACTGCCCCAACAGATCCACAGATGACGCAATCTCAATCGCACTCCACAGTGCCCTTTCCCACCTGGACAAAAGGAACACCTATGTGAGAATACCGTTCATTGACTATAGCTCAGCGTTCAACACCATAGTGCCTACAAAGCTCATCACTAAGCTAAGGACCCTGGGAATAAACACCTCCCTCTGCAACTGGATCCTGGACTTCCTGATGGGCCGCCCCCAGGTGGTAAGGGTAGGTAACAACACATCTGCCACGCTGATCCTCAACACGGGGGCCCCTCAGGTGTGCGTGCTTAATCCCCTCCTGCACTCTCTGTTCACCCACAACTGCATGGCCAAGGACGACTCCAACACCATCATTAAGTTTGCTGACGACACAACAGTGGTAGGCCTGATCACTGACAACGATGAGACAGCCTATAGGGAGGTCAGAGACCTGGCAGTGTGGTGCCAGGACAACAACCTCTCCCTCAACATGAGCAAGACAAAGGAGATGATTGTGGACTACAGGAAAAGGAGGGCCGAACACGGCCTCATTCACATCAACAGGGCTGTAGTGGAGTGGGTCGAGACTTTGAAGTTCCTTGGTGTCCATATCACTAACAAACTATCATGGTCCAAACACACCAAGAAAGTCGTGAAGAGGGCACGACAACACCTTTTCCCCCTCAGGAGACTGAAAAGATTTGGCATGGGCCCCCAGATCCTCAAAAACAGCTGCAGCATCGAGAGCATCCTGACCGGTTGCATCACCGCCTGGTATGGCAACAGCTCGGCATCCGACGTAAGGCGGTACATCACTGGGTCCAAGCTTCCTGCCATCCAGGACCTATGTACTAGGTGTGTCAGAGGAAGGCCCAAAAAATGGTCAAAGACTCCAGTCACCCAAGTCATAGACTGTTCTCTCTGCTACCACACGGCAAGCGGTACCGGTGCACCAAGTCTAGGTCCAAAAGGCTCCTTAACAGCTTCTACCCCCAAGCCATAAGACTGCTGAACAATTAATCAAATGGCCACCGAACAATTAATCAAATGGCCACCTGGACTATTTGCATTGACCCCCCCCCCCCCCCTTGTTTGTTTTTACACTGCTGCTACTCGCTGTTTATTATCTATCTATCACTTCACCCCTACCTACATGTACAAATTACCTCGACTAACCTGTACCCCCACACATTGACTCGGTACCGGTTACCCCTGAATACAGCCTCATTATTGTTATTTTATTGTGTTATTTTTTTACTTTAGTATATTTACTAAAAATGTACTATTTTCTTACAACTGCATTGTTGGTTAAGGGCTTGTAAGTAAGCATTTCACGGTAAGGTCTACACCTGTGTATTCGGCGCATGTGACAAATAGAATTTGATTTGAATTGATTTGTTACAACGTAACGTATTCGGCACAAAAGCTTGTACGGGATAACTGATTTATCCAAACATCACTTTGTCGGGCAAAGAATCAACCTCAAAACTCCAAAGAACAGACAACGACTTCTGTTTCTCCACTCACGCCACCCTGTCTGTGTCGCACCAAACGTCGAGCATCACAAAAAACGTGAATCTTCCCCTTCAGTTGGTTCACTTTCACATTTACCCCTACACCAGTAATCACTCCTTTCAATGGCACCCTTTTCTTGAGAGCAAAACAATTTACATATCTTGTCCGCAGTCGTTTGACGCAGAGCTCCTGCTCCCTCTGACCTACAGAAACACAAACAATTATCACAAGACCACTTCGGGTTACCTTCACCGATTCCACAGCACCCAACTCCGTTTTCACCCACCCTGAAACCACAAATGGATCAGCCAAAAGGCAAGGGTCCACTTTTTCGTTTGATATCTGGTACTGACCTCGAACCAAGTAGCCCTTTCTGGCTACTGGCTATAGTCATGCTAGCTAGTGGAAGTTAGTTAGTCCCTCATGCTAGCTAGTAGTAGCTAGCTAGTGGAAGTAAGTTAACGTTAGTCCCTCAACCTGCTGTAGTGGCCTGGCCAGAGGTACCTGCTGCAGAAAGGGGAAATTTCTACATTACTTTCTGTAGCTAACTTAGCTAGATCTTCTGTCTGGCTGGTGCTTATTGACTGAGTAGGCTAATAATTAACTGCAGTTACTGCCGGGGCAGTTCCGTTAGTTCTCTTATATACTGCTTACACAGACAAGTTATATTTGCATGATTTACATTATTCATTATTCATCATTAACGTTTGGTTCCTGCATGTGACCGACCAATACCTCACGAGGCTTCTTCTCTCCAAGCTGAGACCTTGAAACTGAGATATCCCTTTTGGTTCTCAGAATAATGTTCTGGGCGTACTGCCAATTGGTCTGAGGAGGAGGTCACAGTCACCTGCACGAACCAAGATAGAGGGAGTGGAGATGCTGTGTACAATTTCAATGCTATCTCTTCAGACAACAACATTTTCCCTCACATTCCCTGCTTTTATCACTATGTGATAATTATCGTTACATTTTAAGATAAGCATAAGATTATAGCTTCTATTAAAGGAGGTTCTATCAAAATGCATCATTATAAGTAAACAAAATCAATGCATAAAACCACAGACACTTTCAAACCCTTCATTCTGGGTTGTACAATCCAACTAGTAACTGATTGTTATTCCATAGCCCTTACTTATAAAACCATTGCAGTAGAATATTTTAACTTAAGACCTTTGCTTCATACAGTTACACATATGCTTCATTACACAATTTCATTCATGGATTCTGGCAATGACATTTCAGCTGACAATTTTAGACAAGCCTAAATCAATTACAGGCACGGTTGACCACCCCTCTCCTTCCCGGCACTTATTATTCTGCCATTTCTTCGTTTTCTTCTTCAGATAGCTTTCAGTTCATCCTCCCAATGGTACATGTTCAAAGTGGGTGGCCCTTGATAATGTCCCGATCTGGGGAATAATCTGATTTTCCAAGCAGACGAATCTCTCACCTGAGCCTCCACCACCATCCTTTACAGTCCATTATGTATTGTCCATTTTCGGACCAGTACACCAGCAGCATGAGAGAAGTTTGGACGGGATCTCTCTCCATGCTCACTCCACGTGGACTCATGCCACACTCCTGAGAGAAAAGGCAGTTGATAGCTTTGACTGGATGCTGAACACAGGTTGCTGGCTCGGACAGGGCCATAGTGAACGCCATCGTCACCATTACTTCAGCTGGTTAGAGGGGGTGAGGCTCACACTGTTCTCGGTTGAATTATCCCTTCCATACAACTAGATATCATCTGTGGTCACCTTCGCCATAACCTCGAGAGAGGACAGACCTGAACAACAGTTTAGTTTAGGGCATTTCTGATTCAGGAAACTATTCACTGTGACAAATTATTACTACTACCAATATTCTTAACACAAATGTCAAAGAGAATAACAACACACGGTTGAAACCATTTTTGCAATTTGGCTTATACTCCCCCATCATATCGGCAACCTCACCGCAGAGTTACAGGGTCAGGGAGTCAGAGGACTAATCCTTAAGGAGAAATCCCGACCATCCAGCAGACCCAATCTGGTGAGATTTGTATTGAAGCAAGACAAAAACAACACAAACAAAAAAACAACAGCAATACACTTCTTCATATAGAACACCTTATCCTTTACCCAATCTGGCTGTAAGGTGACCTGCTTTGGTCCACATGGCATAGTCTCAGCACTGTCTGGTAACAATCCACAAACCCAACAATCTGATACGTTCTGTAGTACAGAGACTTACTAGCTATTTGTAAGAAATAAGTGTTTGACCCGAGTAACTGTCAACCATTACCAACATATATGTTGTCCTTTTACAGGCAGGCATGTGAACAAAATCTATTTGCATATTTACCAAAGGGCCCCAGGGGACAGGTAATTCCCCCTTTGGACACGTGACTCACATTGTGATTCATGCATCCCCCCCCCAAAAAACTATACTGCCGGTTAAATAAAAATAAACTAATCAGAATAACAAATACAATTAGAATTACAACCATTGATAACTCCATAAGGAAATAATTATATCCCATAAGGTAATTCAAGGAATAGTAAAATAGACTAGAGACAGGTTTCCCTCATTCAGGGGCAGCGCTCTCGCTCTCTCTTTCTCGTGGTCCGAATCACCCATAGGACTATTGATCAATTATAAACTTCTACCTAATTATCAGTGTTTACATATTACATTTAAATCTCACCCAATGTCTCTAGCCTTTCTAGTGAGGGTGATCCCACCAGAAAGTCAGAACAGAGATCAGAGGTCATTCAACCCCATTAAGTGAGTGTTTCTTTCCCTTTTCTTTCCCTGTACTTCAGACTCGTTATTTAAAGATATTTCAAACATTTAGTGTACCAGGTTTACATGGGGTTTTTCAGTACATTTCTTATCAAGAGAATTAACATGTGTGCAACCAAAACTCAGACAATAGATACTTCAGAAAATGTCATTTGTGTCCCCTTTAAGGTGCATCTTTTCCAACACGTGAAGAACTCACTAAAACCAAATAAAAAGACCCCACACAATAAATCAAACACGGTATTAACACCACTAACAAATATTCATAACAGGTGGGTTGTGTGTGGGTGCTGGCGTGTATATAGTAAAAATTGTAGGGTAAAAACAAACAAAATGGCCAGGCCTTACATAATTTGTGAGCTCCCTTAACAGCCGGATCCGAGTACCTTTACACAGTCTCACAAACTGCTCTCCTAAGGCACCTACCTCAGAAAGCCTTTCAAAGGGAGAGATACAGAATCATTGGTAAACTCATCAGAAAACGTGGTAGTGGACATTCCATCAGTCCTGGAAGAAAGAAAATAAACATGTACTTAGATTTTACTATGCTACATGTTAATCTTAATCGAGCTTAGTGCATCTTAGGCAGGAAGTCTTGACAAAACCATGTGTATACAGAATCATACTTCAGACACATCAGATGATACAGTGCCCCGTTAAGCGGAATAAGCACCTTCTAAAGTAAACAATCCCAGAGCCCCTTTCTTGTAATCTTATCATTTTGACCGGTTGCATTGACATTTGTTCTGTACTGACTGTCCCTGTGACATCAACTAGTCAAAATATGAAATCTGTTGTTTAACAAATCTACTAGGTCCTTCAAAAAGTTGGTGCTGGCTTATCAGCTTGATATACGGTACTAAAAACATTTACTTGGATCTACTTCAATATTGGACACAGTTCCACGTAATAGAAATAGATTATTGTTTTAGATGACATTACCTTCTTACCTAAATCACTGGTATTACCCAAACTATAGAATTGAGTTATAATAATTGGAAATTGTCAAAAATGTATCTTATTCAATTATTCATACCTCTGTCCCAAATGTCCCACTGTGTTCTTTACAGCCTGTTTGAGTTCAGTGAGTACCACTCACTTTCACTGGCGGCTTATCTATTTGTCCACAGGAAGCTTATCTTTAAACCCAACAACAGATGGCAGCCTCTAATATAATCAGTCCCAAGGCTCAATCCCTCTGTTTGTCATGTGACCTTGTATTGAAACATTTACCTAATCAAATTACTAAGATCTTGCATTATTCGAGTACTATCTGAAAGCCACTAATACTACCATTCACTTTGTTACTTTCACTAGTCTCCATACCTGTTTTCTTCAACTAGGACCCTTTCTTCCCAATAGGAAGACCCTCTCAATCACTACTGCTAATACACATGGATCACTCTCAAACAATGTTCTGCTTTTACCCCTATTGTAAGGTTTAAAAACAAAACAAAATAAACTTTATCCTTATTAGAAGGCATTGTTTTAATTTTAGTCTACCCTAACAATGTTACTCTTTATATTTATTACCAATTTCTGCTGGATATTCACTTTCTGCTTCACACTTATTAAATGTATATTATTTTAAGAATAACATGTAATGCGCCGAAATGATAAAATACACCGGCCAATTCTGAAGGGAAGAGATAAACCTTGGAGGGAGCTTCCTTTTTAAAGCAGCTCTCGAGACTAGAGTTTCTTTCTGGGATCAACATGTATTATTACTGGGCTAGCCCTGCCTATCAGTCCACTGTAGATGGAGTGCTCTGTCCATAATAAGTCTGGCACCTGAGACAGGATAGACTGGGAAACAGAGCCAGTTTCAGACTCAGTCTCGGGGAGTGGTTCAATTTTGCCTACTCACGAATCGGTTTATTACTTCATCATTTGGGATATCAACGAAAACTCCATCGAGAGTACAATACATTGTAGCCTTAAGTTTAGATAACAAGCCCTCTACATGTTCAACATTCATTGGTTCTATTTAACAGGGCATGGGTTTAATAAAAAAATGTATTACCGGGGTGGAGGAAATCCCATAAGCGTTTATAGTTTTATTGGTTAGGGGTAAGTCAGGTCCCGTACTTTTACCAAAAGTGGATATGTGCCAATCTTTGTCTGAGACTTTATTTCCCAGACCCTTTAGACAGTCATACAATGCTTTAACCTTATATTTATCAAATGATCCATAAAGGGACCACTCTGAAAATTTCTCAGAATACTTTTTACACCACTTACGTACGTCTACGTGTGGGTATGCAAGTTGTATATTGTTATTATTTTTTCCATTGTTACTTTATCAAATCTCTAGTAACCCATTCATACAGCATATTCGGTAATATTACTCTCTCCTTTCATATCTTCACATCACACAGAATCCCTATATAACGTTATAAATCAACTTAGGTATTCACATCCACACCACCAGCAACGATCACAGCGCAGCCAGCCCGAGAGGTACACTATCATGTTCTTGAGGAAATCTCAGTAGTCCCAGACTACAGTAGTCCCAGACTACAGTGGTCCCAGACTACATAGACAATTCCCAGAAATGCCTATAGACAGCTGTCGGTGGGGGTTCTCTGAACAGCCCTTACCCATCTCAGCTGTTACCCTCTCAAACTTTTCAATGGCTTCTCCTGTCAGTGCTCACTACCTGCAGATCGACGGGCGGTGGTAGACAGAACCCCTAGATAACGTTTAAAAAACTCAGCTCACACAGAACTGGTTGGGGTAACCTCCCAGAGACTATGGTACATTTCTAGTCCCAGACTAGAGTGGTCCCAGACCACATAGACGTCATTTCATTTAGTTTAATGTTTAGTTTTATTGTTTTTTATATATTTTTTAACAATCTTAACACAAATTCATTTAAATTGACTTACTGAAATCAGTTGCCATGTCCCTCAATGATGTGTCTCCTCCTGGGCAGCTCGCAGTAAGGGTCTGGGCGGGTCCTCGTCGTCTTTTGGTCAGACAGGAATTTCCCTCACGCTTCATAAAATGTGTCACCGGTTTTCCTCGCAGACCCTCACTGGAAAGCTCCGCAGGCAGAATCAATTATCCTGTTCGTTGACGCCAAATTATCGTGGAAATTACCACCAGGGACTCAAAGTCAAACTTAAATGAATCGTTCTTTATTATCAGCAAGCTGGAGAGGTTCCAACAAACTTAATGCACCATAGTACACGTCTGTCGGATGATATGCCGGGGCAGTCCCGTTAGTTCTCTGATATACTGCTTACAAGTTATATTTGCATGATTTACATTATTCATTATTTATAATTAATTCATCATTAACGTTTGGTTCCTGCATGTGACCGACCAATACCTCATGAAGCTTCTTCTCTCCAAGCTAAGACCTTGAAACTGAGATATCCCTTTTGGTTCCCAGAACAATGTTCTGGGTGTACTGTCAATTTGTCTGAGGAGGAGGTCACAGTCACCTGCATGAACCAAGATAGAGGGAGAGGAGATGCTGTGTACAATTCAATGCTATCTCTTCAGACAACAAAATGATCCCTCACGATGGCATCTGAGCAGATCATCATGAACTTCATCCAGTTACATCAGCCAATTCAATAAGTTAAAATCAGCCTTTTTATTGGTGTGGGTATAATTCACAAACCTCCTTTCCTGCTTACTAAAAGGCAGATGTAGAAAAGGCAGAAGGGTGAGGATACTTCATGAATTGCTACGACAATTGGCCTACTTTGTATACCTACCAGCTTTCAGGGAGGCTGATAATCAATGATACGGAGAAAGTCTGATATTACTTGATTACTGATTCCCCCCACACTCTCTCTCTCTCGCTCCCTCTCTCTCATTCACAGGACCATTCACACAGTCCCGTCACTCAGCCCTATCCAGAAGCTCTCAAGGTCCTACACTACTTCCTCCTACAACACCCTGATGAGAAGCAAACAGCTGGACCCCATGACTTTAAGTTTGCATCTCTCTAACCCTGCTGTACCCTACTGTGCTGATACAATCTGATTCTAGAACATTATTACACTCTTTTTGAAATGGAATGCTCAACAATGATTATTGAGCTCTCTCCCTCTCTACCATCCTCACAGTTCACACACTCAGATGGTATGTAGGCTGGTTGATGGCACCTACAGGCCTGTTTGAGGGACAACTGGACAGAACATTTCAGAATGCTTGGACCTCAGCTGAGACCCTCCTCTCCTTTTCTTTACACTACCTGTTTGGCATGATACTCTCAAGGTGTGTCTCTTTCTCATGTTGTGTGGTATTACCTATAGATGACTCCTAGACACTTTCACATAGTTTACCTCTGAATTGGTGTCCATGTCAGGCTATTTACTTGTTACCTGTGTTAGAATACTGCGTCCCTTTCACATCATTTGAATGATCCCTCCACTGCCACATGCTCTCTCTCTTTCTCTCCAGGATACATTAGGGGATGTTGCTTTGCTGTTAGCACCAATCCCACGCTGCCAGACAACCTCATCGACTTTATCCCCCTCATCCTAAACATTGCTATCTCTTGTTCAACTGCTCTTTGATTAAATCGGTTTAACTAAATGTTTACATTCGCTTCAAGTGTGCTTCTTTACTGAAAGTTGACAGATGAAAGAGCTTGACATTCCAAAGGATAACTTGAAGCATAAAGCCCATTTTCCAGATGGTATTTGCATAGTAAAAACACACCGATCCCTGTCCTAATTTCAACAATGTGGTATATCTGGCATTTTTTGTAGTAAATCTCGCTCATTTGTGCCCCTGGTCTGGAAAAAGTCATATTTCTAGAGCTATTTTCAACTTCAGTATCCAAAATGTTCTGGCTGCTCCCATAGGATATAGTAAATACAAAAGTGTACAATGCTGAAAGTAGGGCTTCGGTATAAAAGCTCTCGTATCGTGTTTGCTAGATTATGAATCAGAATGGGAATTTCTACCACAATTCATTTGACCAGGATAACAGAGGACCTACTGCCTGATAACTCTGGACTAACTAAAAATGTACAGTTGAAGTCGGAAGTTTACATACATACACCTTAGCCAAATACATTTCAACTCAGTTTTTCACAATTCCTGACATTTAATCCTAGTAAAAATACCCTGTCTTAGGTCAGTTAGGATCACCACTTTATTTTAAGAATGTGAAATGTCAGAATAATAGAAGCGAGAATGATTCATTTCAGCTTTTATTTCTTTCATCACATTCCCAGTGGGTCAGAAGTTTACATACACTCAATTAGTATTTGGTAGCATTGCCTTTAAATTGTTTAACTTGGGTCAAACGTTTTGGGTAGCCTTCCACAAGCTTCCCACAATAAGTTGGGTGAATTTTGGCCCATTCCTCCTGACAGAGCTGGTGTAACTGAGTGAGGTTTGTAGGTCTCCTTGCTCGCACACGCTTTTTCAGTTCTGCCCACACATTTTCTATAGGATTGAGGTCAGGGCTTTGTGATGGCCACTACAATACCTTGACTTTGTTGTCCTTAAGCCATTTTGCCACAACTTTGGAAGTATGCTTGGGGTCATTGTCCATTTGGAAGACCCATTTGCGACCAAGCTTTAACTTCCTGACTGATGTCTTGAGATGTTGCTTCAATATATCCACATCATTTTCCTTCCTGATGATGCCATCTATTTTGTGAAGTGCACCAGTCCCTCCTGCAGCAAAGCATCCCCACAGCATGATGTTGCCACCCCCGTGCTTCACGGTTGGGATGGTGTTCTTCGGCTTGCAAGTCTTCCCCTTTTTCCTCCAAACATAACGATGGTCATTATGGCCAAACAGTTATATTTTTGTTTCATCAGACCAGAGGACATTTCTCCAAAAACTACGATCTTTGTCCCCACGTGCAGTTGCAAACCGTAGTCTGGCTTTTTTATGGCGGTTTTGATGCAGTGGCTTCTTCCTTGCTGAGCGGCCTTTCAGGTTATGTTGATATAGGACTCATTTTACTGTGGATATAGATACTTTTGTACCTGTTTCCTCCAGCATCTTCACAAGGTCCTTTGCTGTTGTTCTGGGATTGATTTGCACTTTTCGCACCAAAGTATGTTCATCTCTGGGAGACAGAACGCGTCTCATTCCTGAGCGGTATGACGGCTGCGTTGTCCCAGGGTGTTTATACATGCGTGCTATTGTTTGTACAGATGAACGTGATACCTTCAGGCGTTTGGAAATTGCTCCCAAGGATGAACCAGACTTGTGGAGGTCTACAATTTTTTTTCTGAGGTCTTGGCTGATTTCTTTTGATTTTCCCATGATATCAAGCAAAGAGGCACTGAGTTTGAAGGTAGGCCTTGAAATACATACATAGGTACATCTCCAATTGACTCAAATGATGTCAGAAGCTTCTAAAGCCATGACATCATTTTCTGTTTAAAGGCACAGTCAACTTAGTGTATGTAAACTTCTGACCCACTGGAATTGTGATACAGTGAAATATAAGTGAAATAATCTGTCTGTAAACAATTGTTGGAAGAATTACTTGTGTCATGCACAAAGTAGATGTCCTAACCGACTTGCCAAAACGATAGTTTGTTAACAAGAAGAGGATACATTAGGGAAAGTAGTTTTTCGGTTTAATTCAATGTTTAAATTTGCTTCAAGTGTGGTTTTTACTGAATGTTGACAGATGGCACATGCATGGAGGGATGTGGGTGTAGGGGAAGAAAGTGCTTAGATGGGTGTAGATGGGTTAGGTTGAATAAACTCCTTCTCTCCCTACCTCTCTTGATAAGTAATAAAAGTGAATGTAATTGCTGCATTTTTACCTGTGATCCAAAATCAAATCAAATTAAATATTTTATAAGTTACAAGCTAAGAAAAAAATGAGATCTCATGATATTAATTTGTCTTTACACATCTATTCACTACTGGCCAAATGCAGTCACTATCCACTTCAGATAGCATTTCCTGTTTTTAGGCCTGTTTAAAACATTTAAGGTAATGCACTTTGGATGAAAATATGACACAGGCTGTATTATTATGCTAATGTATATCTTGGTACTGTATGTACAATAAGGTATCCAATGTCGTTAAATCTGACATGGGTTGAAGTTACCATTATTAATCCTGCGTCAAGTCTCAAATATGGTTGAATTGTAGAGCATTTTCAAAATAACCCCTGTGTTGTACCATTTTTATCCACTTGATAGAAGTAATTTGCTACCACCTTCAAAGAGGTTGAATGTGAGAGCTGAGCAATTGTTCAAATTAATTAAATTCGCTGAAAGTTTCTTTTATGGATACTAGATATGACTGGTTGTGATCTAGTCACATTTGACACATGTGACATGCAAAGTTCAAGGGTCATACAAAGTTGGTAATGTTGAGCCCCCAACTCCTGTCTGCCACATTAAATAACTTAAACATATACAGTTGAAGGTGTGGTCTGTACCTTGTCGATATTCCCTTTTGATTGCAAAAATATTCCCATTTGTTCTCTCTGCTATAAAATAAAGATGTTTTTCAGAACTGCTGCCACAGACGTATGTTAAATACTAAACTCAGCAAAAAAAGAAACCCTGTCTTTCAAAGAAAATGTGTAAAAATCCAAATAACTTCACAGATCTTCATTGTAAAGGGTTTAAACACTGTTTCCTATGCTTGTTCAATGAACCATAAACAATTAATGAATATGCACCAGTGGAACGGTCGTTAAGACACTAACAGCTTACAGATGGTAGGCAATTAAGGTCACAGTAATGAAAACTTAGGACACTAAAGAGGCCTTTTTACTGACTCTGAAAAACACCAAAAGAAAGATGCCCAGGGTCCCTGCTCATCTGCGTGAACGTGCCTTAGGCATGCTGCAAGGAGGCATGAGGACTGCAGATGTGGCCCGGGCAATATATTGCAATGTCCGTACTGTGAGAGGGCTAAGACAGCGCTACAGGGAGACAGGGCGGACAGCTGATCATCCTCGCAGTGGCAGACCACGTGTAACAACACCTGCACAGGATCGGTACATCCGAACATCACACCTGCGGGACAGGTACAGGATGGCAACAACAACTGCCCGAGTTACACCAGGAACGCACAATCCCTCCATCAGTGCTCAGACTGTCCGCAATAGGCTGAGAGAGGCTGGACTGAGGGCATGTAGGCCTGTTGTAAGGCAGGTCCTCACCAGACATCACCGGCAACAACGTCGCCTATGGGCACAAACCCACAGTCGCTGGACCAGACAGAACTGGCAAAAAGTGCTCTTCACTGACGAGTCGCGGTTTTGTCTCACCAGGGGTGAAGGTCGGATTTGTGTTTATCGTCGAAGGAATGAGCATTACACCGAGGCCTGTACTCTGGAGCGGGATCAATTTGGAGGTGGAGGGTCCGTCATGGTCTTGGGCGGTGTGTCACAGCATCATCAGACTGAGCTTGTTGTCATTGCAGGCGATCTCAATCCCATTGAGCACGTCTGGGACCTGTTGGATTGGAGGGTGAGGGCTAGGGCCATTCCTCCCAGAAATGTCAGGGAACTTGCAGGTGCCTTGGTGGAATAGTGGGGTAACATCTCACAGCAAGAACTGGCAAATCTGGTGCAGTCCATGAGGAGGAGATGCACTGCAGTACTTAACGCAGCTGGTGGCCACACCAGATACTGACTGTTACTTTTGATTTTGACCCCCCCTTTGTTCAGGGACACATTATTAAATTTCTGTTCTTCACATGTCTGTGGAACTTGTTCAGTTTATGTCTCAGTTGTTGAATCTTTTTATGTTCATACAAATATTTACACATTAAGCTTGCTGAAAATAAACGCAATTGACAGTGAGAGGACATTTCTTTTTTTGCTGAGTTTAGTTCATTGGAAGAGAGGGGAGGGGTCAGAGCAGTGCTTAATTTGAGCCGGATCCTGCCGGAACAGGATCCGGCACCTCTCAGATTTCTTTGTTTGTTCCGGTACCTATTTGCCCAGATCCGGTACCTCTCATTGTATAATTATTTATCTGTTCGCAATGTAGACATTCTAATTAAAAGCTGATCAGCATTAAATCAAGTTGCCTCCTCGTTATTTCTCCCGCCCCCCAGAAAGACCATCATGTAAAAGCGCAGTGATCCTTCTATGTAATCATACTTTCCTGCCATGTTGATTCCAGACCTGCTCTCTTATTTGTACATAGAGATTATGGGGAGGGCCAGTGGGGTAAGTAATTGATCTTGACACAGATCTTGGTAGTGGTGGTCAGCTAGTGAAGAGGTCCCTACGTAATCATATCACATAGCCTAGTCTAGTCGTCTCCCTACTGAATTTGAATCGTGGGAAAGCCCAATACATTTTTTATAAGAAAAGGCAATCAAATTTGACATTTTTCAAGTCCAGAAATCCAGAGAAAGATGGTGAATAGAACCCAGAACGAGCCAGAGAACTGTCAGTGCCGGAGGAGAGGAGTGAGGGGCAAACTGTTCCTGATTGCAATGCTAATCCTGCCAGTTCAGAATCACCACCTCCACTAGCTAGTAGGCCTACTAGCAAGTCAGAATCAGCGGGAGAGGGAGACGGGGAGCTGGGGGGGAGGGGGGCAGTGCATCCACTATCGAAGTGCTCGGAGCAGGTCCAATTTGCAGTTCAAGAACAAGCAAACGTATAACCCCTGGCTTGTCATACAGAATTCAAAGTTGGACTGTACAACATGCAAAAGGGTAGGGAGCTTGGGTCTAGAAACGACTGGAGGGATTAAACCAGCAAAAGAGTGGGTGGAATTTACAGTAAATTAACATCCTATGCATCAGACATAAAAAACAACAACAAAGAGCCCTCAGAAAAAAAGGTTATTGAACATGCCTGAACCAAGGCGCATTTGGTGGCAGCAAGTCTTGTAGACAAGGCTAAAGAGGACACCCAGGTTAACACTCATAATGAGAAAAAAAAAATAGACACTACATGTCACGGAATCAGCCGAGGCTGCTCCTCCTCCCTGCTCGGGCAGGCTTCGGCGTTCGTCGTCCCCGGAGTACTAGCTGCCACCGATCTATGTTTCGGTGTTTGACTTGTTGTGTCCTGATTGTGTACACCTGTTCCCCATTATGTTGTATTGTATTCCCTATTTAACCCTCTGTCGTGCATTGCAGTGTGCGGGTTGTTTGTTTTCTCCGTTGTTGGAGACAGTTTCTTTTCACTGGCTACTTTCATTAAAGTACGGTTTCCAGTAGCTCTGTGTCCTGCGTGTGACTTCGCCTACCGCATTTCACTGTCGCCGTTCTGACAGAATAACACACCACCATGGAGTCAGCAGGATCGGTTGTGCCTAGGGGATCACTGGAGGAGCGCGTAATCCTCCAAGAGGCCAGGATCCAGCACCTGGGCACCACCATGCAAGAAGTGATGGACACTTTGATGCGATGGGAGAGGGGAGGTTTGCCCACACCTCCTCCTACGATGCCACCACCATCAGCCATACACATCGGTCCATCTCCGGAGTCCAGTGGGATTCGGCTCTCGCTCCCGAGGGCTTATGATGGTACCGCGGCCGGGTGTCACGGTTTCCTACTCCAGGTTGAACTCTACCTAGCAACCATTCACCCGGCGCCCTCGGGATACGAGAGCGTGTCCGCCCTCATCTCCTGTCTGTCCGGCAAGGCGCTGGAGTGGGCCAACGCCGAATGGGGTGGGATAGACGCCGCTACGGTCAGCTATGCGGAGTTCACCCGCCGCTTCCGGGCAGTATTCGATCATCCTCCAGAGGGTAAAGCGGCGGGTGAGCGTCTATTCCACCTTAGACAGGGGAGGAGGAGTGCTCAGGAGTTCGCGCTGGACTTCCGGATGCTAGCCGGCAACACGAGATGGAATGAGAGGGCCCTCATCGACCACTACAGATGCAGCCTGAGGGAGGACGTGCGTCGGGAATTAGCCTGCAGAGACACCAACCTCAGCTTTGACCAACTGGTGGACATGTCGATTCGCCTGGATACCCTGTTGGTTACCCGCGGACGTCCGGATTCGGGGCCGTCCATTCCATCCCCCAGCACTTCCGAGCCGACCCCTATGGAGCTCGGGGGTGCTGGTGCTAGGGAGACCAGAAGGGAGACCAGGAGGGAGGCCGTCCCCTGCACCAACTGTGGCTGCAGAGGACACACTGCTGGTCGATGCTGGGGAGGGTGTCCTAGGAATCGAGGCAGTGGGCGACGCACTGATGAGTTATTCCAGGTGAGTAGGCACCCAACTCACCCAGAGCTCTCTGCTGATCATATGTGTATTAAAGTGGTGTTTCCCGAGGTTTCTCCTCACTCCCAGCATAAGGCGCTAGTAGATTCAGGCGCAGCTGGGAATTTCATTGATCGCCAGTTCACTTATAAGTTAGGGATTCCTATCATGCCTGTTGATGTGCCCTTCCCCATTCATGCCCTAGATAGCCGCCCGTTGGGGTCTGGGTTGATTAGGGAGGTCACGGCGCCTCTCCGGATGAAAACACAGGAGGGTCATGAGGAGATAGTACGGTTGTATTTGATTGATTCTGCTGCGTTTCCCGTGGTGTTGGGGCTTCCCTGGTTAACAGCTCATGACCCCAACATTTCATGGCAGCAGAGAGCTCTCCAGGGATGGTCTGATCAGTGTACTGGGCGGTGTTTAGGCGTTTCCGTAGGGGCAACGACGGTGGAAAGCCCGAACCAAGTTCCCGCCTTGCATATTCCACCTGAGTATGCCGATTTGGCTCTCGCCTTCAGTAAGAGGAAGGCGACTCAATTACCACCTCATCGACAGGGGGATTGTGCGATAGACCTCCAGGTAGGCGCTGCGCTTCCACGTAGTCACGTGTATCCTCTATCTCAGGAGGAGACGGCCGCTATGGAAACCTACGTCACCAAATCTTTGAGACAGGGTTACATACGGCCGTCTACTTCCCCTGCTTCCTCAAGTTTCTTTTTTGTGAAGAAGAAGGATGGGGGTTTACGCCCGTGTATTGATTACCGTGGTCTAAATCAGATCACCATCAAATACAGCTATCCTCTCCCTATGATTGCTAGTATGACGGAGTCATTACACGGGGCGCGATTCTTCACAAAATTAGATCTCAGGAGCCCGTACAACCTGGTGCGCATTAGGGAGGGAGATGAGTGGAAGACAGCATTCAGTACCACCTCGGGTCACTATGAATACCTCGTCATGCCATAGGGGTTAATGAATGCTCCTTCAGTCTTCCAATCATTTGTGGACGAGATTTTTCGGGACTTGCATGGACAGGATGTTGTGGTATATATTGATGACATCCTAATATATTCCGCTACACGAGCCGAGCATGTGTCCCTGGTGCGTCAAGTGCTTGGTAGACTGTTGGAGCATGACATGTATGCGAAGGCGGAGAAATGTCTGTTCTTCCAGGAGTCCATCTCCTTCCTGGGACATCGGTTGTCCGCGTCAGGGGTAGAGATGGAGATTGACCGCGTTTCGGCCGTGCGTAATTGGCAGACTCCGACCACGGTAAAGGAGGTGCAGCGCTTCTTGGGTTTTGCCAATTACTACCGGAGGTTTATCCGGGGCTTTGGACAGGTAGCAGCTCCCATTACCTCTCTGCTAAAGGGGGGTCCGGTGCGCCTGCAGTGGTCAGCTGAGGCTGACATGGCGTTTAAACGCTTGAAGGACCTGTTTACCTCGGCTCCGGTGCTGGCGCATCCGGATCCCTCTTTGGCATTCCAGGTGGAGGTGGACGCTTCCGAGGCTGGGATCGGCGCTGTGCTGTCTCAGCGCTCGGGTACGCCACCTAAACTCCGCCCCTGTGCTTTCTATTCTAAGAAGCTCAGTCCGGCGGAGCGCAATTATGACGTGGGGGATAGGGAGCTGCTGGCGGTGGTTCAAGCCCTGAAGTTGTGGAGACATTGGCTTGAGGGGGCTAAACACCCTTTTCTCATTCTGACTGACCATCGTAACCTGGAGTACATCCGGGCAGCGAGGAGGTTGAATCCTCGCCAGGCAAGGTGGTCAATGTTTCTTTCCCGCTTTGTATTTAAGCTCACATATATACCAGGGTCCCAGAACGCTAAGGCAGACGCCCTGTCCCGACTATATGACACAGAGGAGAAGTCCATTGAGCCCACTCCCATACTCCCGGAGTCTTGTTTAGTGGCACCGGTAGTGTGGGAGGTGGATGCGGAAATCGAGCGGGCGTTACGTTCCGACCCTACTCCTCCACAGTGTCCAAAGGGTCGGAGGTATGTGCCGCTTGAGGTTCGCGACCGGTTGATATACTGGGCTCACGTCACCCTCCTCTGGTCATCTGGGTATTGGTCGGACAGTGCACTGCCTTAGTGAGAAGTACTGGTGGCCAACCTTAGCCAAGGACGTGAGGGTTTATGTTTCCTCCTGCTCGGTGTGCGCCCAGTGTAAGGCACCTAGACACCTGCCCAGGGGGAAGTTACAACCCCTACCCGTTCCACAACGGCCGTGGTCTCACCTATCGGTGGATTTTGTTACGGACCTTCCCCCCTCCCAGGGGAACCCTACGATATTGGTCGTTGTGGATCGGTTTTCTAAAGCCTGCCGTCTCATTCCCCTGCCAGGACTCCCTACTGCCCTACAAACTGCTGAGGCCCTGTTTACACACGTCTTCTGGCACTATGGGGTGCCTGAGGATATAGTGTCTGATCGGGGTCCCCAGTTCACCTCTAGGGTCTGGAGGGCATTTATGGAACGTCTGGGGGTCTCGATTAGCCTTACCTCAGGTTTTCACCCCGAAAGTAATGGGCAGGTGGAGAGAGTTAACCAGGATGTGGGTAGGTTTCTGAGGTCATATTGCCAGGACCGGCAAGGGGAGTGGTCGGGATATATTCCCTGGGCAGAGATAGCCCAAAACTCCCTCCGCCATTCGTCTACTAACCTGATGCCTTTCCAGTGTGTGTTAGGTTACCAGCCGGTTCTGGCACCTTGGCATCAGAGCCAGATCGAAGCCCCTGCGGTGGACGAGTGGTTTCGGCGCTCGGAGGAGACTTGGAATGATGCGCATGTCCATCTGCAGCGTGCCATCAGGCGGCAAAAGGCGAGCGCCGATCGCCACCGCAGTGAGACTCCGGTGTATGCACCAGGAGACCAGGTCTGGCTCTCGACCCGAAACCTGCCCCTTCGCCTGCCTTGCCGGAAGCTGTGTCGGCAGTTTGTGGGGCCCTTTAAAGTCCTGAGGAGATTGAATGAGGTATGTTATAGGTTACAACTGCCCAGGTATTATCGCATTAAACCCTCGTTCCATGTGTCTCTCCTCAGGCCGGTGGTGGCTGGTCCACTCCAGGAGAATGAGGTACAAGAGGCTCCTCCGCCCCCGTTGGACATCGAGGGGGCTCCGGCGTACTCAGTCCGGTCCATCTTGGATTCGAGGCGTCGGACGGGGGGCCTGCAGTATCTCGTGGAGTGGGAGGGGAACGGTCCGGAGGAACGGTGCTGGGTCCCCAGGAGGGACATTCTAGATCCCTCCATGTTGAGGGACTTCCACCGGAGTCATCCGACTCGCCCTGCTCCGCGTCCTCCTGGCCGTCCCCGAGGCCGGGGTCGGCGCACGGCTGGAGCCGCGCGTCAAGGGGGGGTACTGTCACGGAATCAGCAGAGGCTGCTCCTCCTCCCTGCTCGGGCAGGCTTCGGCGTTCGTCGTCCCCGGAGTACTAGCTGCCACCGATCTATGTTTCGGTGTTTGACTTGTTGTGTCCTGATTGTGTACACCTGTTCCCCATTATGTTGTATTGTATTCCCTATTTAACCCTCTGTCGTGCATTGCAGTGTGCGGGTTGTTTGTTTTCTCCGTTGTTGGAGACAGTTTCTTTTCACTGGCTACTTTCATTAAAGTACGGTTTCCAGTAGCTCTGTGTCCTGCGTGTGACTTCGCCTACCGCATTTCACTGTCGCCGTTCTGACACTACAGCCAGTCTTCAGAACAGCCTTAGAAGGAGGCTAAACATCACAGCCACATGCTTTGAGCAAGAAGTTGACTCTCAGGAGTTAAATGGACTTGACATGGGGAGAGTCATTGTGGGAAGTTTTGAAAACTAAGGTAGGAAAAATGTTTTCCTTTACCTTCACAGCACAGAACAAGTTTGTAATCTGAATATGTGCTTAGTTATCACATAGGCAGGAGGCCTATATATTCTCAGGTGTGTGTTCTGCTGTATCCTACATTTATTTATTTTATTTGAAGTTACACTGTAGATTCAGGCGCAGCTGGGAACTTTATGGATAAAACATTTGCACGCCGCCAGGGCATTTAATTAGTTCCCCTATCCATTCCACGCCCATCAGAGCACTTGATAGTCGACCATTAGGGTCCGGGTTGATAAAGGAAGTCACGGTACCAGTCACCATGATCACACAGGAGACGCATTGTGAGCAGGTCACTTTTTCCATCATTGAGTCTCCTGCTTTCCCTGTGGTGTTAGGTATTCCGTGGCTAGCACTCCACAACCCCACTTTCTCATGGCCGCAGAGGGTTCTCACGGGGTGGTCGCGAGAGTGTCAGGGTAGGTGTCTGGGTGTTTCCGTTGGTGCAACCACGGTGCAAAGTCCAGACGGTGCCTCCACCGAGCGCATTCCCCCCGAATACCATGATCTGGCACAGGTTTTCTCCAAGAATAAAGCAACTAAATTGCCACCTCATCGGGTGGGGGATTGCGCAATAAACCTTCGGGTAGACGCTGTCCCTCCCAGGAGTCATGTGTATCCCCTGTCGCAGGCGGAGACGGAGACTATGGAGACATATGTCACCGAGTCCCTGCGCCAGGGGTACATACATCCCTCCACTTCACCTGCCTCCTCGAGTTTCTTTTTTGTGAAGAAGAAAGACGGCGGACTGCGCCCGTGAATTGACTATCGACCACTGAACAAGGAGACAATTAGATTCAGTTATCCTCTCCCCCTCATTCCGTCAGTGGTTGAGTCATTGCATGGAGCGCACTTCTTCACTAAATTAGATCTCAGGAGTGCGTACAACCTGGTGCGTATCCGAGAGGGAGATGAGTGGAAGACCACATTCAGCACAACCACGGGGTATTATGAATACCTAGTGATGCCCTATGGTTTGATGAATGCTCCCTCAGTCTTTCAGTCATTTGTGAACGAGTCGTTTCGGGACATGCTTGGTCGCGGTGTAGTGGTCTACATCGATGACATTTTGGTGTATTCCGCTACGCGCGCCGAGCATGTGTCCCTGGTTCGCAAAGTACTGGCCCGACTGTTGGAAATGACCTTTATGCTAAGGCAGAAAAGTGTGTGTTTTTCCAGCAGTCCGTCTCCTTCCTCAGATACTGCATTTCTACCACAGGTGTGGAGATGGAGGGCGACCGCATTGCAGCCGTGCGTAATTGGCCGACTCCACCACGGTAAAGGAGGTGCAGCGCTTCCTTGGCTTCACCAACTATTATCGGAGGTTTATCCGGGGCTTTGGCAAGGTCGCAGCTCATATTACATCTCTGTTGAAGGGTGGGCCATCCCAGCTCCGCTGGTCTGCTGAGGCTGACAGGGCCTTCAGTAACCTGAGGGAACTGTTCACCTCGGACCCGGTACTGGCCCACCCCGAACCATCACTACCGTTCGTAGTGGAGGTGGATGCGTCTGAGGTTGGGATGGGAGCAGTCCTGTCTCAACGCTCTGGCATGCCACCCAAGCTCCGCCCCTGTGCGTTCTTCTCAAAGAAGCTCAGCCCGGCGGAGCAGAACTACGGCGTTGGTGATCGGGAGCTGTTGGCTGTTGTCCGAGCTCTGACCGTGTGGAGACATTGGCTCGAGGGAGCGAAACACCCATTCCTCGTCTGGACGGACCATCGTAACCTGGAGTACATCCAGGCAGCGAGGAGGCTGAACCCTCGCCAGGCCAGGTGGGCCATATTCTTCACACGGTTTGATTTCACACTGTCATACATTCCGGGTACGAAGAACGTGAAGGCAGACGCACTGTCCCGGCTGTATGATACAGAGGAGAGGCCCAGAGACAATACCCCCATACTGCCAGACTCGTGCATTGTGGCGCTGGTAGTATGGGCGATGGACGTGGATATAGCGCAGGCATTACGCACAGATACATCTCCACCGTAGTGTGCAGCTGGGCTGCATTACGTGCCTGCGCTTATCCGTGATCGTCTGATCTACTGGGCACATACGTCACCCTCCTCTGGTCACCCAGGTATCGGTCGTACAGTGCGCTGCCTGACCAAAAAGTACTGGGCTAAGGACGTGAGGGTGTATGTTTCCTCCTGCTCAATGTGCGCCCAGAGTAAGGCACCTAGGCACCTCCCAGCGGGTAAGTTAAAACCATTACCAGTTCCAGAACGACCATGGTCTCATTTGAGTGTTGATTTTTTTTAACTGATCTGCCTCTCTCTCGAGGGAACACCACCATCCTGGTCATTGTGGACCGCTTTTCGAAGGCCTGCCGCCTCCTTCCTCTGCCTGGTCTCCCCACGGCTCTGCAAACTGCGGAAGCCCTGTTTACTCCGGTCTTCCGGCACTACAGGGTACCAGAGGATATAGTGTCTGAGCGAGGTCCCCAGTTCACGTCAAATGTCTGGAAGGCGTTCATGGAACATCTTGGAGTCTCGTCAGCCTGACCTCTGGATTCCACCCTGAGAGTAATGGGCAGGTGGAACGGGTAAATCAGAATGTGGGTAGGTTCCTGAGGTCCTATTGCCAGGACCGGCCGGGCGAGTGGTCGATGTTCCTGCCATGGGCAGAATATGCCCAGAACTCTCTCCGCCACTCCTCTACGAACCTAACGCCATTTCAGTGTGTTTTAGGTTAGCACCGTGGCACCAGAGCCAGACCGACGCTCCTGCGGTGGATGACTGGTTTCGGCGCGCGGAGGAGATGTGGAATGCTGCCCATGTTCACCTCCAACGCGCCGTGCGTCGTCAGAAGGCCAACGCTGACCGTCACCGCAGTGAGGCCCCCGTCTTTGTACCGGGGGATCGGGTCTGGCTCTCGACCCGGAATCTGCCCCTCTGCCTGCCCTGCTGGAAGCTGAGCCCGCAGTTTGTAGGGCCGTTCAAAGTCCTGAGGAGAATCAACGAGGTCACATATAGGTTATTACTCCCCCCTGATATCCATATTAACCCTTCATTTCATGTGTCTCTCCTCAGGCCGGTGGTAGTTGGTCTGCTCCAGGAGTCTGAGGTGCGGGAGGTTCCTCCACCTCCTCTGGACATCGAGGGGGCCCCGGCGTACTCTGTCCGTTCCATCCTGGATTCGAGGCGTCGGGTGGGGGGTCTTCAGTACCTCGTGGAGTGGGTGGGGTACGGTCCGGAGGAACGGTGCTGTGTCCCGGTGAGGGATATCCTCAATCCCTCCCTGTTGCGGGATTTCCACCGTCGCCATCCGGCTCGCTCTGCTCCGCGTCCTCCTGGCCGTCCCCGAGGCCGGGGTCGGCATGCTGCTGGAGCTGCGCGTCAAGGCGGGGGGGTACTGTCACGACTTCCGCCGAGGCTGCCTCCCCTCCTTGTTCGGGCAGGCTTCGGCGTTCGTCGTCACCGGCTTACTAGCCACTGCCGCTCCATATATCATCATTCCATTTGTCTTGTCTTGTCAATTACACACACCTGCTTCTTATCCCCTCATTCGTCTGTGTATAAGTGTTCCCTCTGCCCCCCTTGTCCTTGTGGGTGATTGTTATTTGTGAGAGTAGTGTAGCTCGGTGGAGCTACTATCCCTTTGTATTGCCGGGGTAAATATTTCCCCTGTGCCTGTATATTGTTGGAGTATCCCGTACTGTGTATTGCCAGGGTAGATATTTCCCCTGTGCCTGTTTTCGTGTGTTGCTATCCAGCGCATGTGTGTACGACGGAATAAAACCCTCCTGCGCCTGACTCCTTCTATCACACTCATCACAGTTGGGCTAGTTTGTTGTCATTACAACTCATCATGCACCAGCTAGGGCCAGAGCCATATAATTATCTATATGGCTCTGGCTTGGGCTGTGTCCTATTCATGGACCTTAACTAGGGAAAGTAATTTTATGCAATTAATAGCACTACAGAAAACTGTGATGCCTAATAGAAAATAATATAATTTTTCTTATCAGTAGTGTTATAATGAGAAAAAGGAAATTGCATCAAAAAGCAAAATAGCTAAGCTAAAAACACCACAAACTAGTTCAAGGAATGGTAAACAAATAACGTCATAAATTACTCTGTGGTGACTAGCTACAGGTGTTAGCAACTTAGCTAGCTAGCAACATACCTTGAATGGTTGGAGCTTTCTCGGCATGGTGGAAAGACGGTGGGAACAGAACCCGATTTCAACCGCTCCCCATTGTAGTCAGTGGACACAAAGTGATCACTGGACATGGTCAACTGCAGCTGGTGAATGACGGTGAATGACTTCAGCATCGTATCGACACCATAAACAGGATGTCGGATGACCTGAAAATTACATTTAAATCACCATCATAAACATAGCATTATACAACATTAATTTCAAGGCTACTTTAATCTAAATCTAAATGGAATTACAAAATATGAAACAAATAAGGAATATCACAACAATGATTGGCTTTTACAACTTCAATTTCTACATTCAAGTAGCATACAGTCTATTACACAAAGAGTCAGAACGGGAACAATTCCAAACGCACAACATTTTAAAGTCATTACAATTACAAGTATTTTATATCCCCAAGGCCATTAGAGTCATGAATTAAACAAAGGGAGTCTGGCATGCAGGATGTCTTGGATAAGAAAGGGAAAACATGCAATGGAGAGGGGGCATGTAGGAGAAGGGGTACATGCAGAAAAGGGAAACATGCAAGAGAGGCAAAATTACTAGTGAACATCTTGAGCTACATCTGAGTCCCTTTACTAGTGCCTATTTCCACAAAGAGTGCCACAACCTAAAACAATTTCGGTCCTCTACAATGCAAAACCGTTTGCCCTCGCATTCAGGTGCCACACAAACAAACCGAGTTCTGTTCTCCTTTCTATCTTTCCTGTAAGACAGCCAACAATTTCTAGAGGGGGCCTGTAGACTGGGCACGTGCTGTGTGTGAAAAGATGAGTTACAGTTTTCACAGACAAAGGTCTGTCAAAAGATGGATACCTGTCATTAACATCAAAACCTCCTAACTAATGAGCAAGGTTCTCTATGAATGTAATCTGGCAGTAACCAGTTTGCCCATTTTCCTGACCTGGTGCTGCGAGATTACACTGCCATTCCTGGAACAAAATGTTACTTTTAACAACTGTAATGTCAACACAGTGGACAAAAGGGTTTTCCACCACTTCTGGGTCTTTTGCAAAACATTGTAAGAGTTGATCAACTGATCAGACTTGTCAACCCCACCCATCTGTCTATTGTAATCATGGATTACAGTAGGCTGGCAGACCACTTTCTTATTCCAAACACCATCCTGTCGGACTAGCCTAGTTACTTGAGTGGAATCATTTGCATTGTGAAAATTGGAAAGACAAGTAACAATATGTGTCTCCACTGTATGGCCAATACATTGGCCCCTATACTAAACCAACTAATAGCTCCCACTTTTTAAAGTCCTTAAATGCATCAGGAAACTGTTTCTGGTTTACTCTACAAGTCCCACATACATTGAACCACTATTCTCTCAGACTACTACGAGCGCGGGTTATGTATAAAAGTTGTCAAACCAAACATTGTAATGGCACAACTTCTTCCTCAACAACTTTCCTTGCTAGGTCAAACCACAAGCCCATCCAGACTGCCGTGTAAACATTGAAATATAAAGTGTAGACTGTGTCAGATATAGCAATGACCCATAATTTAAAGCCCCACCTAGTTGGCTTCCCTTTTATATACTGCTTGAATCCTGATCACCCCTTTGATTTGACCATGCGCTCATCTATGGCTATGTTTTAGTTTGGCTGATACAGCTTTGAACAAGTCTGTTACATGTGGTCCAGTAAGTACTGCAGTTTTTTAAGCCTATCTGCATTATCCTCAGTGGCAGGATCCACGACGTGTAAAGCAGCCAACAGAGCTTTGAAGCGATTACGCAACATGAAAGCTCTAGCCCAAGAACCCGGAAGAGACTTTGTATCCCAGTATCGATGAAGGTCAGGCAGTTCGGTAAATCCCATGTAAATGAGCAGTCCAACAAACCGGTAGAATTCTGTAGGTGTAACCTCAAGCCACGCTCTGAGGGAATCACCATACGACGGGCATACGAAGACCCCAACACTAACTATTTATGGACCCACAAACCACTGCAATCAATGCCTGTGTGAAAAACAATAAGAATTCTATCTCCCTTAGTTTTTCCTGAGCGTTCGACTGACATACACTGACTGCCAAGATCTAAACCAACTGGACCTTCAGGCCTGAAAGGGGTGTATTCCGGTGCCTGTGTATCAACAGCATCATAGGACCGAAACCTGCTATCAAATCTAATCTAATTTTATTTGTCACATACACGTGTTTAGCAGATGTTATTGCGGGTGTAGCGAAATGCTTGTGATTCTAGCACCGACAGTGCAGTAATATCTAACATATAATATCTAACAATTTCACAACATATACCCAAATACACACAACTAACTAAGGAATGGAATTAAGAATATATACAGTACCAGTCAAAGGTTTGGACACATCTACTCATTCAAGGGTTTTTCTTTATTTTTACTGTTTTTTACATTGTAGAATAATAGTGAAGACATCAAAACTATGAAATAACACATATGGAATCATGTAGTAAAAAAAAAGTGTTAAACAAATCAAAATATATTTAGCCACCCTTTGCCATGATGACAGCTTTGCACACTCTTGGCATTCTCACAACCAGCTTCAATTCAACAACTTTGAAAGTTTCTTCAAGTGCAGTTGCAAAAACCATCAAGTGCTATGATGAAACTGGCTCTCATGAGCACCGCCACAGGAATGGAAGACCCAGAGTTACCTCTGCTGCAGAGGATACGTTTGTTAGAGTTACCAGCCTCAGAAATTGCAGCTTCACAGAATTCAAGTAACAGACACATCTCAACATCAACTGTTCAGAGGAGACTGTGTGAATCAGGCCTTCATGGTCGAATTGCTGCAAAGAAACCACTACTAAAGGACACCAATAATAGGAAGAGACTTGCTTGGGCCAAGAAACACGAGCAATGGACATTAGACCGGTGGAAATTTGTCCTTTGGTCTGGAGTCCAAATTTGAGATTTTTGGTTCCAACCGCTGTGTCTTTGTGAGACGCGGTGTGGGTGAACGGATGATTTCCGCATGTATATTTCCCACCGTAAAGCATGGAGGAGGATGTGTGATGGTGTGGGGGTGCTATGTTGGTGACACTGTCTGTGATTTATTTAGAATTCAAGGCACACTTAACCAGCATGGCTACCACAGCATTCTGCAGTGATACGCCATTTAATCTGGTTTGGGCTTAGTGGGACTATCATTTGTTTTTCAACAGGACAATGACCCAACACACCTCCAGGCTGTGTAAGGGCTATTTTACGAAGAAGGAGAGTGATGGAGTGCTGCATCAGATGACCTGGCCTCCACAATCCCCCGACCTCAACTCAATTGAGATGGTTTGGGATGAGTCGAACGGCAGAGTGAAGGAAAAGCAGTGCGCAGCATATGTGGGAACTCCTTCAAGATTGTTGGAAAAGCATTCCAGGTGAAGCTGGTTGAGAGAATGCCAAGAGTGTCCAAAGATGTCATCAAGGCAAAGGGGGAGCTATTTGAAGAATCTCAAATATAAAATATATTTTGATGTGTTTAACACTTTTTTGGTTACTACATGATTGTAGTATGTTATTTCATAGTTTTGATGTTTTCACTATAATTCTACAATGTAGAAAATAGTAAAAATAAAGAAAAACCCTTGAATGAGTACGTGTTCTAAAACTTTTGACTGGTAGTGTATATGGACAGAGCGGCATGGACTAAGATACAGTAGAATATTATAGAATAGAATACAGTATATACACATGAGATGAGTAATGCAAGATATGTAAACATTATTAAAGTGACTAGTGTTCCATTTCATAAAGTGGCCAGTGATTTCTATAGGCAGCAGCAGCCTCTAATGTGCTAGTGATGGCTATTTAACAGTCTTATGGCCTTGAGATAGAAGCCGGTCCCAGCTTTGATGCACCTGTACTGACCTTACCTTCTGGATGATAGCGGGGTGAACAGGCAGTGACTCGGGTGGTTGATGTCCTTGATGATCTTTTTGGCCTTCCTGTGACATCGGGTGCTGTAGGTGTCCTGGAGGGCGGGTAGTTTGCCCCCGTAATGTGTTTCTGCAGACCGCACCACCCTCTGGAGAGCCCTGCGGTTGTGGACGGTGCAGTTGCTATACCAGGCGGTGATACAGCCTGACAGAATGCTCTCAATTGTGCATCTGTAAAAGTTTGTGAGGGTTTTAGGTGCCAAGCTAAATTTCTTCAGCCTCCTAAGGTTGAAGAGGCTCTGTTGCGCCTTCTTCAGCACACTGTCTGTGTGGGTGGACCACTTCAGTTTGTCAGTGATGTGTACGCCAACGAACTTGAAGCTTCTACCTTCTCCACTGCAGTCACGTCGATGTGGATAGGAGGGTGCACCCTCTGCTGTTTCCTGAAGTCCCGAAGTCCACGATCATCTCCTTTGTTTTGTTGATGTTGAGTGAGAGGTTATTTTCCTGGCCCAACACTCCCAGAGCCCTCACCTCCTCCCTGTAGGCTGTCTCGTCATCGTTGGTAATCAAGCCTACTACTGTTGTGTCGTGTGCAAACTTGATGCATGAGTTGGAGGCGTACTTGGCCACACAGTCATGGGTGAACAGCGAGTACAGGAGGGGGCTGAGCATGCACCCTTGTGGGGTCCCAGTGTTGAGGATCAGCGAAGTGGAGGTGTTGTTTCTTACCTTCACCACCTGGGGGTGACCCGTCAGGATGCCCAGGACCCAGTTGCACAGGACGGGGTTCAGACCCAGACTCAAGCTTAATGGTGAGCTTGGAGGGTAGTATGATGTTGAATGCTGAGCTATAGTCAATGAACAGCATTCTTACATAGGTATTCCTCTTGTCCAGATGGGATAGGGCAGTGTGCAGTGTGATGGCGATTGCGTCATCTGTGGATCTATTGGGGCGGTAAGCAAATTGAGGTGGGTCTAGGGTGACAGGTAGGGTAGATGTGATATGATCCTTGACTAGTCTCTAAAGCACTTCATGATGACAGAGGTGAGTGCTACGGGGCGATAGTCATTTAGTTCAGTTACCTTTGCTTCTTGGGTACGGGAACAATGGTGGCGATCTTGAAGCATGTGGGGACAGCAGACTGGGATAGGGAGAGATTGAATATGTCCGTAAACACACCAGCCAGCTGGTCTGCGCATGCTCAGAGGACGCGGCTAGGGATGCCGTATGGGCCGGCAGCCTTGCAAGGGTTAACATGCTTAAATGTCTTACTCACTTCAGCCATGGAGAAGGAGAGCCCACAGTCCGGTGTTATCCTCAAAGCAGGCGAAGAAGGTGTTTAGCTTGTCCGGAAGCAAGACATCGGTGTCAGCAACGTGGCTGGTTTTCCTTTTGTAGTTCGTGATTGTCTGTAGACCCTGCCACATACGTCTCATGTCTGAGCCGTTGAATTGCAACTCCACTTTCTCTATACTGATGTTTTGCCTGTTTAATTGCCTTGCAGAGTGAATAGCTAGACTGTTTGTATTCTGCCATATTCCTAGTCACCTTGCTATGGTTAAATGCGGTGGTTCGCGCATTCAGTTTTGCGTGAATGCTGCAATCTATCCACAGTTTCTGGTTAGTGTAGGTTTTAATAGTCAGAGTGGGCACAACATGTCCTATACACTTCCTGATAAACTCAGTCGCCGTTTCAGTGTATTTGTCGAAATTATTTTTGCAAGCTACCCAGAACATATCCCAGTCCGCATGATCAAAACAAAGCGTGGATTCAGATTGGTCAGACCAGCATTGAATAGTCCTTAACATGGGTACTTCCTGTTTGAGTTTCTGCCTATAGGAAGTGAGGAGCAAAATGGAGTTGTGGTCAGATTTGCCGAAAGGAGGGCAGGGGAGGGCCTTGTAAGGAACCCCGAAGTTCGAATAGCAATGGTCGAGAATTTTAGCAGCCTGAGTACAACAGTCAATATGTTGATAGAACTTTGGCAGCCTAGTCTTCAAATGCTTTGTTAAAATCTCCAGCTACAATAAATGCAGCCTTAGGATATGTGGATTCCAGTTTGCATAAAGCCCAGTGAAGTTCTTTGAGGGCCGTCGTGGTATCGGCTTGAGGGGGGATATACACGGCCTTGACTATAACCTAAGAAAATTATCTTGGGAGATAATACGGTCGGCATTTGATTGTGATGTATTCTTGGTCAGGTGAACAAAATGACTTGAGTTCCTGTATGTTACTACAATTACACCATGAGTCGTTAATCATGAAACACACACCTCCGCCCTTTTGCTTCCCAGAGAGATATTTATTTATGTCTGCGCGATGAATTGAGAACCAATCTGGCTGGACCGATTTCGACAGAATATCCAGAGAGAGCCATGTTTCCTTGAAACAAAGTATGTTACAGGCCCTGATGTCTCTCTGGAAAGAAATCCTTGCTCTGAGCTCGTCGACTTTGTTATCCAAAGACTGAACATTAGTGAGAAATATACTTGGAAGCGGTGGGTGGTGTGCACGCCTCCTAAGTCGAACCAGCAGGCCACTCCGAGTGCCTCTCCTCCGCCGGCAATGTTTTGGGTCGGCCTCTGGAATCAGTGAAATTGCACTGGGGAGAGCAAACTGTCACGCTCTGGCTCCGGGACTGTGTATTTTGAGCCAGGGTGTGTTCTTTTGGTTGTGTTTCCTTGTTTGGTCGTGTGACTTCCAATCAGTGGTAACGAGTGTCAGCTGTCGGCTCGTTATCTCTGATTGGGAGCCATATTTAAACTGTCAGTGTTCACCTTAGTGTTGTGGGTTTTTGTTCCTTGTCAGTCATTGTAACCGAGGACTTCACGATTCGTCATTGTTTGTTGTTTTTGTAGTGAGTACTTTAATTTAATAAAGTCATGTTCGCTCAACGCGCTGCGCTTTGGTCTCCCTCATTAGACGATCATGACAGAAAAACCCACCATAACAGGACCAAGCAGCGTGAGGAAGAGAGGATGGACTTGGGAGCAGTTGAGTAGGAGTCTCGACTGGGCCAAGCCAAGAGAAGAGGAGAGAGGTTGGACATTGGAGCAGTGGGGTGAGAGTCTGGCGAGAACTATGGAGGCCTGGTCCACGAAGAGGAGAGAACCCCAGAAAATTTTTAGGGGGGGGGGCTCACGACGTCGGACCAGCAGGAGGCCGCGATAGAGCGGTCCAGTGGGTTGCCGGAGGAGGCCGCCAGGTTACGGGGGCCACTGGTCGAAGAGGGGATGGAGGAAGTAGAGGCACGGCGAGAGGTACTGGCGTGTGTTGCCAGTCCGGTCCGGCCCGTTCCAGATCCCGGTGTAGGGCCAGTGGTGTTTGTCCCCAGTACAGTCCGGCCCATCCAAGCTCCCCGCACCAAGCCAGTGGTGTGCGTCGTCAGCCCTGTCCGGCCCGTTCCTGCTCTCCGCGCCAAGTCTGGGGTGCGCGTCGCCAGCCCTGTCAGGCCCGTGCCTGCTCTCCGCACCAAGTCTATGGTGCGTTTCGTCAGCCCTGTCCGGCCCGTTCCTGCTCTCCGCACCAGGTCTGTGGTGCGCGTCGCCAGCCCAGTCCGGCCCATCCAAGCTCCCCGCACCAGGTCAGTGGTGCGCTGCCGCCAGCCCTGTCCGGCCCGTGCCTGCTCTCCGCACCAAGTCTATGGTGCGTTTCGTCAGCCCTGTCCGGCCCGTTCCTGCTACTCGCACCAAGCCAAGGGTGCGAGTCGTCAGCCGGATTCAGCCCATTCCTGCTACTCGCACCAAGCCAAGGGTGCGAGTCGTCAGCCGGATTCAGCCCATTCTCGCCACTCGCACCAAGCCAAGGGTGCGAGTCGTCAGCCGGATTCGGCCCATTCCTGCTACTCGCACCAAGCCAGGGATGCGAGTCTTCAGCCTGGTGAGGCCTGTTCCGGCTCCACGCACCATGCAAAGGGTGCGTATCATCTGCCAGGTCCGGTCCATTCCTGCCTCACGCGCCAAGCCAGGGGTGCGCGTTGGCAGTCCTGATCCAGCTAACTGGGTCAGATCGGACTGGGGGCACTACGGGGGGATTGTAGTAGGGTGGTGGTCAAGCCCGGAGCCGGAGCCGCCTCCGAGGAGCAATACCCACCCAGCCCTTCCCTATTTGGGGTGTAGGCGCGGTCGGAGTCCGCACCTTTAGGGGGGGGTACTGTCACGCTCTGGCTCCGGGACTGTGTATTTTGAGCCAGGGTGTGTTCTTTTGGTTGTGTTTCCTTGTTTGGTCGTGTGACTCCCAATCAGTGGTAACGAGTGTCAGCTGTCGGCTCGTTATCTCTGATTGGGAGCCATATTTAAACTGTCAGTGTTCACCTTAGTGTTGTGGGTTTTTGTTCCTTGTCAGTCATTGTAACCGAGGACTTCACGATTCGTCATTGTTTGTTGTTTTTGTAGTGAGTACTTTAATTTAATAAAGTCATGTTCGCTCAACGCGCTGCGCTTTGGTCTCCCTCATTAGACGATCATGACACAAACAAAGGATCTGCTTTGGGAAACTCGTATTCCTGGTTGTAATGCTGGTAGTTCTGGTGAGTTACTGCTGCTCTGATATCCAATATTTTTTCCCGGCTGTATGCAATGATACAAAACACTTTCTGAGCTAATAATGTAAAAAATAATACATTGAAAAAACAAAATACAGCAACGTTTCCTAAGAGCTAGTCGCGAGGCCTCCATCTTCGTCGGCACCATACTGGGTAAGACTGACCGTTTACACTTACAGGGACGTGGAGCACGAACAGAAAGACTTAGAGACACGACGAGAGAAAATAGATAATTGTTAGTATACTCAATAATATATGCATTTTTTAAAAACGGTCCTAATACATATATATTCCAGTTGAAGAGCTTGGCTGAGAGGCCTCAGGTGGTGGCTCCTCAACTTCCTCTGGCTCCTTCATCTCATTCTCTTCATCCTCATCTTCTCTGAGTAGCTCAGCATCAAGGGCATCTTCCTCTAAGAAGGCCTTCATGGTCCTCCTCATCCTGCAGGCCTTCCACAGCAATGACCTGCAGCTCATCTGCCGTCAGTGTCGTCCTCCTCATGGAATGGTATTATCCGCTGGTACTGGTCTCCTTGGTCCATTTCTAAAACTCAAATATAAAGACATCAAATATAAAGACAAACAATGAAAATTAAATCAGTGACAACCCCTCCAAAGAAGAACTGATAGTCCATAACTGATAGTCCATAACTGAAATAATATGATAATGTATGCCTGTAAGTAGCAAAGTCACAAGCTGAACACCACAAAGTCATTATTTATAAGCTATTATCATAAGGTTTAGGCTATAACTGTACATTCATCAACAGCCAGAAGGCTTAATATTTTATAGGAATCATATCACAGATAAACAGACACCTAATGAAATATATAGCCATGTAATGCCTATGGGGATATGACTTGCTAGTAAAATATAGCCATCCAATTTTCCTTCACAGCACCCCTCTGTCTTTTGGCTGGCTAACTAGGGACAAAATAAAATCACTAGACAGTTCGTTTTTAGCTCTAATACCGATTGACAAATGCTTTTTATTTTGTACTGTTATCAAAGAAAACATTATCATCAAAAAGAGCTAAATCAAGTAGGCTACCTTGCTCCTTCTTGGGTGACTGACTTGACCATCACAAGCCATTATAGTTATCTGAGGAGATTTTTTAAAATCTCTGATTGATATGAACTTTTACCTCAGATAGAAATTGTCAACTCACTTTCAAGCAATTCTACTATTCAAGTCTACTTGGTTTGGTAGCTAGTTAGCTCACCAGGTGTCAAAAGTTAATTTCACAGACTCGTCTTATCAATCAGAAAAAAATAGTCAATTATATTTATATTATCATTACCAACATAAAAACTAATTATATACAGTTTTTTACCTTGATATTGTTGTCCAAATCTGAATGAAGGCGCTGCTTGTGACTCCTTGTGGCAGCAGCGTCAAATTAGCCGTTTTCGTGTTGAGTTTTTCCTTTTGAGAGAAATCCTAATTCCCGCCCTTTAACCCCTAAACCAATCATATATCATTAATGTAGATATTGTAACCTATCAAAAGAGGGGTTTTATGAAATGGTGATTGTAGGACAGAGATATTGACATGACAACCATCAGAAACATGTTTCCGATTTCTAAAAGGGCTGGAAAGGATTAAAAGCTACCACGTACAATTGAACTTAAAGAATAGGCCTTTTTCTGAAATGTTGATAAGAATCTTTGTTTATTTCCATGAAAGCACATATTTCTTTGGTTGTCAATACTGATGAGCTTCATGTCTACATAGGTGAGGGCATGAAAAATATTTTTTTGTCTGAATTAGAATGATATTCCCTATAATAGAATGTCATCAATAGACACAATTCAATATTAAGACAATTGTCTCATCTCCACAATGACTTGATCAGTGGTCCAGTCCTCAGTGCTGAAACAGCAGCTGCATCTGCTAACTACATAGAGGGACCTGGTCAGTGATCCTAGATCAGCAATGCTACCCTGAGACACTTTGTGAATACAGACTTAGATCTTCCTTGAATTGTATGTGTGTAAGTAGGTGGGGTGGGGAGAGGAGTGTACTGCAAGTGTGGGTGGTGGCCTGGCTGGTCATTTGTTAGTGGGCTGTAGCCTCAGGCCTTTGCCTCTTCTTCTTTATTTATAGCAGACACAACAAAAGGGAATATTTGTGCAGTGAAAAGGGAATATTCACAAGGTACAGGCCACACCTTCAACTGTATTTAAGATATTTAAAGGTACAGACAGGAGTTGGGGGCTCAACATTACCCACTTAAACCCACTTGACGCTTAAACTTTGCATGTCACATGTGTCACAACTAGTCATATACTATATCTACAAAAGTATGTGGACACCCCTTCAAGTGATTGGATTCAGCTATTTCAGCCAGACCCGTTGCTGACAGGTGTATAAAACAAAGCGAGGTCCATACAGAAATGGTTTGTGGAGAACCTGACTGGCCTGCACAGAGCCCTGACCTCAACCCCATCAAAAACCTTTGGGATGAATTGGAACGCCGACTGCGAGCCAGGCCTAATAGCCCAACATCGCTGCCCAACCTCACTAATGCTGTTGTGGCTGAATGGAAGCAAGTCCCCGCAGCAATGTTCCAACATCTAGTGGAAAGCCTTCCCAGAAGAGTGGAGGCAGTTATAGCAGCAAAGGGGAGACCAACTCCATATTATTCCCCATGATTTTGTAATGAGATGTTCGATGAGCAGGTGTCCACATACTTTTGTTCATGTAGTATATCTAGTATCCATAAAAGCAACATTCAGGGAAGTTCATTAATTTGGACATTTGCTAGGTACTTGAAGGGTGAATAGAAAAACTCTCACGTTAGACCTCTTTGTAGGTGGTAGCACATTACTGCCATCTAGTGGATACTAGAAAATTGTACAACATGGGTTATTCTGTAAATGCTCCACAATTCAACCATATTTTAGATTTGATGCAGGACTAATAAATGGTAACTTCAACCCATGTCAGTTTTAAGGATATTGGATACCTTACTGTACATACAGTACCAAGACATAAATAAGCATAATAATACAGCCTGTGTCATATTTTCATCCAAAGTGCTTTACATAGATTTTTAAAACAGGCCTAAAAACAGGAAATGCTAGCTGAAGTGGATGGTGACTGCATTTGGCCAGTAGTGAATAGATGTGTAAAGACAAAGTAATATAATAAAATCTCATTTTTTCTTAGCTTGTAACTGTGGGATCACAGGTAAAAATGCTTCAATTACATTCACATTTATTACTTATCAAGAGAAGGAAGGGAGGTAGGGGGAGTTTCTTCAACCAAACCCATCTACACCCATCTATCCACTCTCTCGCCCCACACCTAAATTCCTCTATACAAGTGCCATCTGTCAACGTTCAGTAAAAACCACACTTGAAGCAAATTTCAACATTGAATTAAACTGGTGTAATCAAAGGGCAGTTGAGCAAGAGTGAGCAAAGTTTAGTATGAGGGGGATAAAGTAGTTGACTTGGCAGCCTGGCAGCATGAGATTGGTGCCAACAGAAAAACTACTTCCCCTAATGTATCCTGGAGAGAAGGAGAGAGAGAGATAACTTTGAGAGCATCATGCCTAACAAGAAGTGTAAAGATGGGTCTTTCCTTGAAGGAAGGGGAAGGAGAGGAGGGTCTCAGCTAAAGTCCAATAATTCTGATATGTTCTGTCCAGTTCACCCTCAAACAGGCCTGCAGATGCCATCAACCAGCCCACATACCATATGTGAGTGAACTGTGAGGATTGTCAAGATAGAGGGAGAGGGAGAGAGTTAACAGTTCATTTTTTATTGTTTATTCCACTTGCTTTGGCAATGTTAACATGTTTCCCATGCCAATAAAGCCCATTTTAATTTAATTGGATTGAGAGAGAGATATAATCACTGTTGAGCATTTCATTTAAAATAGTTTAAAACTGTTCTAAGAGTCATATTGTCACAGTAGGGTAGAGCAGGGTTAGAGAGACATGCAGATTTACTATAGGAAGTGGTAGAGCAGGACCTTGAGAGAATCATGTCCATCAGATGGGGCTGAGTGACTGAACTGTGTGAATGGTCCTGTTGGTGTGTGTGTGTGAGAGAATACGAGGAGTGGAACGGGACAGAGGAGAAAGACAGTGTGTGTACCGTATCAATAGCGTGGCATTTATCAACAAGACCTCACCACAGGCCAACTGTAACCTCTCAGTTCCATAGTCCTTTGGCTGTACATTTGGGTCACCAACCAGTGCTTCCTCATGGCTATTGTTCTGTCTGGTTGTCACACAACCCAAAGGGGGGTTGATCTTTCTATAAAAGCTGAGACCCAACTATATTTCTTTGGGCTCTTAACTATGCACCTGTTGTTGTGTGATTGTTGACCGCTCCAGAATTGCAATTCTTATAATAAAATACGTTGTTTGAAGAATCTAAAGTCTCTCTTCCTTTCTGGTTAGAATTTCCACTACAATTCTTGGCGACGAGGATGGGATGGCTAAGTCCGTTGACTGTTCCCGGGGAGACCAAGGTTAACTGCGCAGGGGTTGTGTTAGACGTGGCCTAGGGAGCCCACACTCCACTGAAAGGAGCAGAAGGGACCCGCCTCGGACCCGGCAGGGAGCATCAGTGGACGGATACGCCATCCCGAACAAAATAAGATTAAAGGGTGAGACTGATTTTCTTAAAACAACTCCTGTTCTGGGAAAGGTCACGAGTGTTTGAGATACCAGATCAAGGTTCTGTTAATAGTTTGAGGTACCAGAACTGTGTTCTGATTAAAGTGTTCTGGGACTAGGTCCTGATGAAATATGCCATGGTTTAGAATCGTAAGATGTAAATGCATGAGCTATGTGATTCCAGAACAGGGTCCAGAGGTAGAAGTAAGAAAATATTCCTGTAGGTTAGGAAAAATATAATAAACAATAATTAATTGATCAATTCAAATCAAATTTGATTTGCCACATGCGCCGAACAGCTGTAGACCTTACAGTGAAATGCTTACTTACAGCCCTTAACCAACAATGCAGTTTTAAGAAAAGAAAAAAAAGTGTTAAGTAAAAAATAGATAGTAAAAAATAGCAAATAATTAAAGAGCAGCAGTAAAATAAAATAACAGTAGGGACCGGTACAGAGTCAATGTGCGGGGGCACCGGTTAGTCGAGGTAATTGAGGTAATATGTACATGTGGGTAGAGTTAAAGTGACTATGCATAGATAATAAACAGAGTAGCAGCAGTGTAAACGAGGGGGTGGGATGGGGTGGGGGGGACAATGAAAATAGTCTGGGTAGCCATGATTAGCTGTTCAGGAGTCTTATGGCTTGGGGGTAGAAGTTGTTAAGAAGCCTTTTGGATCTAGACTTGGCGCTCCGGTACCACTTGCCGTGCGGTAGCAGAGAGAACAGTCTATGACTAGGGTGGCTGGAGTCTTTGACCATTTTTAGGGCCTTCCTCCTGGATGGCAGGAAGCTTGGCCCAAGTGATGTACTGGGCCGTATGCACTACCCTCTGTAGTGCCTTGCAGTCGTAGGCTGAGCAGTTGCCATACCAGGCGGTGATGCAACCAGTCAGGATGCTCTCGATGGTGCAGCTGTATAACATTTTGAGGATCTGAGGACCCATGCCATGCCCATGCTTTGTCGTGCCCTCTTCACGACTGTCTTGGTGTGTTTGGACCATGATAGTTTGTTGGTGATGTGGACACCAAGGAACTTGAAGCTCTCAACCTGTTCCACTACAGCCCCGTCGATGAGAATGGGGGCGTGGTCAGTCCTCTTTTTTTTCCTGTAGGCAAACTTAATGATGGTGTTGGAGTCGTGCCTGGGTGAACAGGGAGTACAGGAGGGGACTGAGCACGCACCCCTGAAGGGCCCCCGTGTTGAGGATCAGCGTGGCAGATGTGTTGATACCTACCCTTACCACCTGGGGACGGCTCGTCAGGAAGTCCGGGATCTAGTTGCAGAGGGAGGTGTTTATTCCCAGGGTCCTTAGCTTAGTGATGAGCTTTGAGGGCACTATGGTGTTGAACGCTGAGCTGTAGTCAATGAATAGCATTCTCACATAGGTGTTCCTCTTGTCCAGGTGGGAAAGGGCAGTGTGGAGTGCAATAGAGATTGCATAATCTGTGGATCTGTTGGGGCGGTATGCAAATTGGAGTGAGTCTAGTGTTTCTGGGATAATGATGTTGATGTGAGCCATGACCAGCCTTTCAAAGCACTTCATGGCTACAGATGTGAGTGCTACGGGTCGGTAGTCATTTAGGCAGGTTATCTTAGTGTTCTTGGGCACAGGGACTATGGTGGTCTGCTTGAAACATGTTGGTATTACAGACTCAGTCAGGGACAGGTTGAAAATGTCAGTGAAGACACTTGCCAGTTGGTCAGCGCATGCTTGGAGTACATGTTCTGGTAATCCGTCTGGCCCTGCGGCCTTGTGAATGTTGACATGCTTTAAAGTCTTACTCACATCGGCTACGGAGAGCGTGATCACATAGTCATATGGAACAGCTGATGCTCTCATGCATACTTCAGTGTTGCTTGCCTCGAAGGGAGCATATAAGTGATTTAACTAATCTAGTAGGCTTGTGTCACTGGGCAGCTCGCGGACTAGTAAGAGAATTGGATACAACGTTGTGAAATAATCATAACATAAATAAGATTGGGTTAATAAACAATAAGAAAACATAGAAAGGTACCTATATACAGCTGTGGAAAATTTAAGAGACCATTGCAAATTTTTCTTAAATCAGCATCTCTACATGTATGCCAGCCATTCCATTCCAGTGTCTGTAGAATTCCAACACAGGCACACCTCATTCTACTGAATTAGGTACTGATTAGGTGATCACATAAACCAAATCTTATTTAATGAGGAAAAGTATAAAAACCACTGCTGTGGTCATCACTATCCTCTTGCAATAGGACCAGCTGGATGGCAAAAACAGTGCTAATAGTACCTCAAAAGTAATATTAATCCAAAAATAACTATTGACCATGCCAAAAGAGTTGAAAAGGAAAGTTTTAAGTGAAGAAAAGAAGGGTTCAATTCTGGCTTTACTGGCAGAGGGATACAGTGAGTGTCAGGTTGCTTCCATCCTTAAAATGTAAAAGACGGCGGTTCATAAGAACAAGGTCAAGCAGAAGACATTGGAGACAACAAAGCTACAGACTGGCAGAGGGTGAAAACGACTCTCTACTGACCAGGATGACCACCAACTCATTCGAATGTCACTCAACAACCGTAGGATGACATCAAGTGACCTACAAAAAGAATGGCAAACGGCAGCTGGGGTGAAGTGCACGGCGAGTTCGAAACAGGCTCCTAGGGGCAGGGCTGAAGTTGTGCAAAGCTAGAAAAAAGCCCTTCATCAATGAGAAGTAAAGAAGAGCCAGGCTGAGGTTTGCAAAAGATCATAAGGATTGGGCCGTAGAGGACTGGAGTAAGGTCATCTTCTCTGATGAGTCCAATTTTCAGCTTTGCCCAACACCCGGTCGTCTAATGGTTAGACGGAGACCTGGAGAGGCCTACAAGCCACAGTGTCTCGCACCCACTGTGAAATTTGGTGGAGGATCGGTGATGATCTGGGGATGCTTCAGCAAGGCTGGAATCGGGCAGATTTGTCTTTGAGAAGGACGCATGAATCAAGCCACGTACAAGGTTGTCCTGGAAGATAACTTGCTTCCTTTTGCTCTGACTTTGTTCCCCAACTCTGAGGATTGGTTTTTCCAGCAGGGCAATGTGCCATGCCACACAGCCAGGTCAATCAAGGTGTGGATGGAGGACCACCAGATCAAGACCCTGTCATGGCCAGCCCAATCTTCAGACCTGAACCCCATTGAAAACTTCTGGAATGTGATCAAGAGGAAGATGGATGGTCACAAGCCATCAAACAAAGCTGAGCTGCTTGAATTTTTGCGCCAGGAGTGGAAATAAAGTCACCCAACATCAATGTGAAAGACTGGTGGAGAGCATGCCAAGACACATGAAAGCTGTGATTGAAAAATCAGGGTTATTCCACCAAATATTGATTTCTGAACTCTTCCTAAGTTAAAACATTACTATTGTGTTGTTTAAAAATAAACATGAACTTATTTTATTTGCATTATTCGAGGTCTGACAACACTGCATCTTTTTTTGTTATTTTGACCAGTTGTCATTTTCTGCAAATAAATGATTTGGGAGAAATGTTGTCAGTAGTTTATAGAATAAAACAAAAATGTTATTTTTACCCAAACACATACTTATAAATAGTAAAACCAGAGAAACTGATAATTTTTGCAATGGTCTCTTAATTTTTTCCGCAGCTGTATACAGTGGGGAAAAAAAGTATTTAGTCAGCCACCAATTGTGCAAGTTCTCCCACTTAAAAATATGAGAGAGGCCTGTAATTTTCATCATAGGTACACGTCAACTATGACGGACAAAATGAGAAAGGAAAATCCAGAAAATCACATTGTAGGATTTTTAATGAATGTATTTGCTAATATGGTGGAAAATAAGTATTTGGTCAATAACAAAAGTTTCTCAATACTTTGTTATATACCCTTTGTTGGCAATGACACAGGTCAAATGTTTTCTGTAAGTCTTCACAAGGTTTTCACACACTGTTGCTGGTATTTTGGCCCATTCCTCCATGTACAGTGGGGAGAACAAGTATTTGATACACTGCGGATTTTGCAGGTTTTCCTACTTACAGAGCATGTAGAGGTCTGTAATTTTTATCATAGGTACACTTCAGCTGTGAGATACGGAATCTAAAATCACATTGTATAATTTTTAAGTAATTAATTAGCATTTTATTGTATGACATAAGTATTTGATCACCTACCAGCCAGTAAGAATTCCGGCTCTCACAAACCTGTTAGTTTTTCTTTAAGAAGCCCTCCTGTTCTCCACTCATTACCTGTATTAACTGCACCTGTTTGAACTCGTTACCTGTATAAAAGACACCTGTCCACACACTCAATCAAACAGACTCCAACCTCTCCACAATGGCCAAGACCAGAGAGCTGTGTAAGGACATCAGGGATAAAATTGTAGACCTGCACAAGGCTGGGATGGGCTACAGGACAATAGGCAAGCAGCTTGGTGAGAAGGCAACAACTGTTGGCGCAATTATTAGAAAATGGAAGAAGTTCAAGTTGACGGTCAATCACCCTCGGTCTGGGGCTCCATGCAAGATCTCACCTCGTGGGGCATCAATGATCATGAGGAAGGTGAGGGATCAGCCCAGAACTACACGGCAGGACCTGGTCAATGACCTAAAGAGAGCTGGGACCACAGTCTCAAAGAAAACCATTAGTAACACACTACGCTGTCATGGAATAAAATCCTGCAGCGCACGCAAGGTCCCCCTGCTCAAGCCAGCGCATGTCCAGGCCCGTCTGAAGTTTGTCAATGACCATCTGGATGATCCAGAGGAGGAATGGGAGAAGGTCATGTGGTCTGATGAGACTAAAATATAGCTTTTTGGTCTGAACTCCACTCGCTGTGTTTGGAGGAAGAAGAAGGATGAGTACAACCCCAAGAACACCATCCCAACCGTGAAGCATGTAGGTGGAAACATCATTCTTTGGGGATGCTTTTCTGCAAAGGGGACAGGACAACTGCACCGTATTGAGGGGAGGATGGATGGGGCCATGTATCGCGAGATCTTGGCCAACAACCTCCTTCCCTCAGTAAGAGTATTGAAGATGGGTCGTGTCTGGGTCTTCCAGCATGACAACGACCCGAAACACACAGCCAGGCCAACTAAGGAGTGTAGAGGCATCTCCATAAGAGGCATCTCAAGGTCCTGGAGTGGCCTAGCCAGTCTCCAGACCTGAACCCAATAGAAAATCTTTGGAGGGAGCTGAAAGTCTGTATTGCCCAGCGACAGCCCCGAAACCTGAATGATCTGGAGAAAGTCTGTATGGAGGAGTGTCCCAAAATCCCTGCTGCAGTGTGTGCAAACCTGGTCAAAACCTACAGGAAACGTATGATCTCTGTAATTGCAAACAAAGGTTTCTGTACCAAATATTAAGTTCTGCTTTTCTGATGTATCAAATACTTATGTCAGGCAATAAAATGCAAATTAATTAATTAAAAATCATACAATGTGATTTTCTGGATTTTTGTTTTAGATTCCGTCTCTCACAGTTGAAGTGTACCTATGCTAAAAATGACAGAACTCTACATGCTTTGTAAGTAGGAAAACCTGCAAAATTGTCAGTGTATCAAATACTTGTTCTCCCCACTGTAGATCTCCTCTAGAGCAGTGATGTTTTGGGGTTGTCGCTGGGCAACACAGACTTTCAACTCCCTTCAAAGATTTTCTATGGGGTTGAGATCTGGAGACTGGCTAGGCCACTCCAGGACCTTGAAATGCTTCTTACGAAGCCACTCCTTCATTGCCCGGGCGGTGTGTTTGGGATCATTGTCATGCTGAAAGACCCAGCCACGTTTCATCTTCAATGCCCTTGCTGATGGAAGGAGGTTTTCACTCAAAATCTCACGATACATGGCCCCATTCATTCTTTCCTTTACACGGATCAGTCGTCCTGGTCCCTTTGCAGAAAAACAGCCCCAAAGCATGATGTTTCCACCCCCATGCTTCACAGTAGGTATGGTGTTCTTTGGATGCAACTCAGCATTCTTTGACCTCCAAACACGACGAGTTGAGTTTTTACCAAAAAGTTATATTTTGGTTTCATCTGACCATATGACATTCTCCCAATCCTCTTCTGGATCATCCAAATGCACTCTAGCAAACTTCAGACGGGCCTGGACATGTACTGGCTTAAGCAGGGGGACACGTCTGGCACTGCAGGATTTGAGTCCCTGGCGGCGTAGTGTGTTACTGATGGTAGGCTTTGTTACTTTGGTCCCAGCTCTCTGCAGGTCATTCACTAGGTCCCCCTGTGTGGTTCTGGGATTTTTGCTCACCGTTCTTGTGATCATTTTGACCCCATGGGGTGAGATCTTGCGTGGAGCCCCAGATCGAGGGAGAATATCAGTGGTCTTGTATGTCTTCCATTTCCTAATAATTGCTCCCACAGTTGATTTTTTCAAACCAAGCTGCTTACCTATTGCAGATTCAGTCTTCCCAGCCTGTAGGTGTACCAAAACATTCAAGGGCCATTTTCTCAAAAGTGAGGTTACAAGTTCATCAACTTTCAAAGCAAAATTACTGTTCCATTGTTCCTCAACTGTAGTGTATGATATACAATTTTCTAGCTCTGAGTCTTTACTTTTACCCAATGTAAAAAACACAATTTCAAATTTTGCTACATAAGACCGAATCGAGCCGGTCGATCACATATTGTTGTATGTGTAAGCAATCACTAATTTAGCTATGCAAAGTGCCAGATAGGGAACCATTTATAGTAACTGATGTTCATTATTTCTCAGTCATAAACACCATCAGCCGACAGAAGATCGAGCAAAATTAGCTACAGAAATTAATGGAGAAATCAGACCTTTCTGCAGGAGGTAGCTCTGGCCGGGCAGCCTCATCTTGTAGCAGGTTGAGGGACTAACTTACTTCCACTAGCTACTACTAGCTAGCATGACTATAGCCAGTAACCAGGTAGGGCTAGCCAGCCTGCAAGCTAGTCAATTGCCAGCCAGCTTGTGCTAGCTAGTCAATAGCCAGCCAGTTAGTGCTAGCTAGTCAATAGCCAGCCAGCTAGTCAATAACCAGCCAGCTAGTGCTAGCTTGCAAGCCAACTTTGTTCAGTTGTTTGATAAATGTTATTTGTTTTCTATTATTACATGTTCAATTTTGACACTATACATTTTTCAAATTCAGAAACAAAAAACTAGCCATTTTCCATTTTTCCATTCTCCGTTTTGACTCTGAAATCAAAGTAACAAAACGTACAAGGACATATGCAAACCAGTGGTCTATTCTGTGGATGCTGGATTCGACACAACCAACAGCAATATTTTTTTTTTATTTTTTTTTTATGCCATTTAGCAGACGCTTTTATCCAAAGCGACTTACAGTCATGCGTGCATACATTTTTTTGTGTATGGGTGGTCCCGGGGATCGAACCCACTACCTTGGCGTTACAAGCGCCGTGCTCTACCAGCTGAGCTACAGAGGACCACATATTTAAAGCCATGATGTCGCCAAGCAGCGATGATCAGCACGGTAATCCATTGTTTTTAGCCAAATTACTATCTAGCTGGCTAGCAATGTCTTTAGTGTAGCTAGCTAGCTGTAGCGTGTGAGAGTGAGCACTGCGATGCGACGTGAACCAGGGTCAATAACTTGTCATACAAACATACATGGAAGGCCAACACCGTGGACTTAGACACATGTTTGACGTTTGCCAGAGTATCAGATTTACGTTATATACAAACAAACATACTTATACTTTCAGAGGTCATTCCTGTACTTACGGACTCAGAAGAAGCTGTGCGCCCGAATGGTGAAGCCACAACCTCAGAGCCCTGCACCCCGACACCCAGGGTCCATCGACACAATCAATGCTCCTGAAACCCCTGAGCCCAGCACCCCAAAGCGCCAAGGGTCCATTCTCGGGTTGGTAAACAGTTTAATGTCAATTGATTGTCATGTTCACTTGTTTAGCCTTAATCACACAATTTACCTGTCTTCATCAGGGCTGGGCAGTCTTATCAACAGAGGGCTTTTGTCACGGCAGGGTTATGTTCCTAAACATTATTAAAGGAGAATCTAGGAATGTTTATATAAAACTGTCACACTGATTCAATTAATCATATTCTGAGCCAAGACCTGTATTATTTGCATCATTGGTGTATCAGGTTGGTCCCACACTGGCCTTTGCTGGATAACATTTAATACATTTGCATATTTTCCCAGGGAAGAGAATACACACTCAGAGCACAACCAGCGAATACCTGAACTGCATGAGGGTGACCGAGGCCTCATACCTGGAGAAACTTGAGGCACAGCGTCTTCTTCTTCTTCTTTGGTGGGGTTTATCGGCGGCATCCAACGTTATGGCGCATTACCGCCACCTACTGTGAGGCCCAGCTTCTGCAGCAGGATCAGCACTTCAATCAGCAGTGTAAACATGAGGCAGCAGCCAGGGCAACTGAGATGGCCCAGACCGCCTCGGTTATCAGCATCAAAGCTGTATTTGGACAGTTTGTCCAGGCCGTAAAAGGACATCAGACACCAGCAGCAGCCATGTCACTAGACTAAACTGGACTAAACTAGCTGAAGTTCTATGTACTTAAAGACTTAAGTTTGCACTACACCAAAATCATTGTTAATGTGGCTTTCACTTACTGTTAATTGAATTTAGCCTACTGTTAAACACTTATGGGCAGTTTTTTATACTATTTATCTTTCTATACTATTGACACTATAATACTGTTCATTGACGTTGAAAGAATGTTGATTTGAGTAATAAACTATACTTCGTTCAATTGTTTTTTTTATTTACTTACATTTCCCCTACACCAAAAGCATTATGAATGTGGCTTTCAATTACTGTTAATTGAATTTAGCCTTCTGTTAAACAATGAAAATATTGTACATTTTGGAGCGTTAAACATGCTTACTTAAACAACAAACAGTGATCGAAAATAGAAGATACAATTGTGTATTGGGTAAAAAACTAAATATAAGAACATAGGTCTAATGATAAAATGAACGTAAGGCAGTACTTTATTAATCCCTAATGGTACATTCATGTGATAGGGGGTACAGTAACCAAAACAAATTGAGAGAACCACTGAGCTAAGGGTCCAGGCTCGGTCTGTCATGCTAGTAGTTCTGTTGTTGGGTTCTCATGGGGACCGCCTAAGAACCATTTTGGAACCCTTTTTTCTAAGCGTGTAGCCTATATCTGCAGACCATAGATGCGATAGAGAGGTCAATGGAATGCAGACCGTGGGGGATAGAAGAAGGATGCCGGATTGGCCCACATTCAACAAATCTGATCTAACAAAGTGGATATTCGTCAAATCCGTCATGATTGATGTATTGTAACAATGGGGTTACTGAAGTCAGATGTTGATATATTTGTCTGTTTTCACTGCATAACATTTAGGTTTAGAAGAAGTGGCTGCTAAACCCTGACTCCCGTTCATATAAGCTGGTAGCATAGCTAGCATACAGAAATCGGTGGTGGTAGTCAGTCGTTTTTAACTGCAATACAGGGGATTGGTGACGGTGACATTAACATGTATTGGGGTCGACACCATACAAGCATTATACTCCGATTTTTCCCTAAACAGAGTGTCAAATACACATATAAACAATAGCCTAAAAGTAGGTACATTTACCTGGGGGTGGGGGGAGGGCAATGAGGAGATTCGGGATCTTTCCCCCACGGCATGTTTCCCTAACATGTTTCCATGGCATTGCCATTGTTTGGGTCGAGTTCCATTGATCTATACTAGCAGACCATATTCCAAGACCAGATTCTAAGCATTCTTAATGATATAGATTTAAAAGGCACAATTCTGTGTGAGTACAATTAGGCTACATTAATGAGATAATGATAATATATATTATTCATGATTATGTTGAACAGCTTTGGAAAAGGAAACAGCAGCTATAATGGTTCTATAATGGTTCTTCACAGCAACAAAACAATTGACGTCATAGTCAACATCAAAACGCTGCCATGCACACTCCACGCTGAACACTTCTGGAGTAGCTCTAAGAGAGAGAAGCAAACACAAGTTGAAGTGGAGGACTCGACAGGGGCAGCCTTTCTCACACAAATCTTTGGTCTATTAGATCAAAAGCTCCTTTTTACTTCCCTATCACTTCACCATTTCCACTGAAAAGCAAATGATAACCACACAAACATTCATTCTATTGACATCATAGATCGTCACTTCTGTTTTCATATCAGGGGAACTAGGAAACTGAACTTACAGTTACTCTCAAATAGCAATGTAGATGCACCGTATCATGAATGCAGAAAGGGAAATAATACAGGTTTGAAAAAATACTTACTCTTTTCCACAGTGGAGGTTTTTGACACCGTCTCTTTCTGCTTGATGGTGCAGGTGAAGTTCTTGGGCTTGTCGTCGGAAAGGCCAGTGAGGATGAGACGGCAGGTGGTGCTGCCTTCCATGATGGCGACATCAGCACGGTTCTTGAAGGTGGGGTCCTGACTCGTAGCAGGGTCTGTGCTTCCCACCACATTGTTCTCCTGGGTGTATGTGCAGGTAGGAACTGGTGACGCAGCTGTCAGCTCGTATTTACAGTCCATCCTCAGGTTGTTCTCCTTCGACAGGCAGGAGTTCAGCAAAGTCACCTTCTGGGCTGAGGCAAAACCTACAACACAAGGACGTTACGTAGACGCTTCACCACTCCAACAATCTTTCAAATGTATAAAATAAATAAAGAGAAACCCTGTGCACAACAATGTGCCTAGATTTTACTCTTGTTTTTTAACTATCTCAAATGTATCATCAACAATATGTTCATTTGACTTTTAGGCTATTTTGTCAGCTCAGTCACCTTCTGGGACAAGGCAAACCATAAATCACAGAGATGGCATACAGATACTGTACTTTCCCACTCCAACTCTCCCTCGATCATATGTCAACAACATATTAATTGGACTATTGTTTTCCATAGATTACCTTCCTCAGAACTGCATAGAAAAGCTATAACCTATATTAGCATTGATCATATCCATGATGACTCAATATCACCAGTGTGACATTAAGGGGAAACTATTATCTCTTGTGACAAAGCATTGCAGTCTCATGACGAAAACATCAAAAGTTATCTTACCCAACAGGCAGACAGCTGTAGCTAAGATGTACATGGTCTTCTCAACTTCTCTAAAGCAGAAAGACTATAAATACAAAACAAAGCAGAATATGGAAGATCAAAAGATGTTCAGTTTAGTCAAATGTTCATCTAAATGCACAACTTCCCCTATTACAATAGGTTCATCCACTACTACTATTCACTACTCTATGTCGACAAGTTATGATAAAATGAGATCTGTGTGTGTCTGTATGAGCAAACTTTGTGGAAATGTAGCACAAGCCTCAAAGGGTGGGGTCAGGACAGATAAAAACAAAAAAGAGGTACCTACATGTTCCAATATCTTTTTATTACACCCATGAGCAAATGTGCCATTTTAGAAATATGTTGACATATATGTGTAGTAGATCTATTGTGTAGTAGATCTCAATGTGCAACTTTATAAATGTTACATTCTTGGTGAAAAGCCAACCAATTACATCTTCTCCCCACCCATAAAATGGACAAGTCTCTGCCTGTCCCCGGTCTCGATTACATCTCTAACCTTGTATAAAATCATAACTTCGTAGCTACAGTAACTGTAATAGGTGAATAAAACGCAAAATGTTTCTACATTCTTCTTTCATGCCAAGTTGCATTGTTAATTTCACAAAAGTGTTTTAAAGAAAATGATTTATTATTGTTAATTCAGTTAAATATTGCTTGATACAATGCAGACATCAACAATGTGCTCGAGCATATAACAAAACAGATTATGGTTTAGCCGACGTGAGTTAATGATGTTATTAATCGATGATAATACAAGTAATGGCTCTTACCTTAAAGCTGAAGGAGTTGAATCTCTGCTCGGTCGTGTGATGTTAGGGGGGGATGAGGTCGGCTCTCAATGCGACGCAGAGAGAGGGGTGGGAGAGACAGAGAAAAAGGGAGGGACAGGGGGTGTGTCAGCTGTGTTTATCAAAATGACATTGCAGAGTTTAGACTAGACACTAGAGGGATTGTGGGAGAACACTGGTAGGCTGCAGGTCTACCGAGGTCTATTTATCTATTTTAGATGTCCAGTTGGCCACAACATGAATGGTGATAAATATTCAGCCCATGACTGTGCTGTATTTCCTGAATTGTGTAATAACATTATTATTATAATTATGTGTAAAGTGAGATAGGCTGGTGATTGAGTGAAGTGTTTTGTTTCATAGGAGAAAGTAGATAGGATTTAAGTAAGATGTTAAAATAGGTTTGAACAACATTGTTAAAATACAAATAATTAAATAAATTGAATGATTGTAAAGGAACTTGAGTAAGAATGGGAGAGGGTAGAGGAAGTTCAGGAGTAAAAACAAACAAAATATAACTATTGTAAAATTGACTGTGTCCATAAAATGTATAAAAATGTATATAGTATGTATAAGCTGGAAGTAGAGGCCTAAGCGTTGTTGTTTACTAGTTTACTCCAAATAGGGGAGGGTGGTGGGGTTGGAAAGTAATAAAATAAAATATATTTTAAAAAAGGATATGTGTATATATATATGTATGTATATGTATTTATTTATATGTATGTACAATGGGGAGAACAAGTATTTGATACACTGCCTATTTTGCAGGTTTTCCTACTTACAAAGCATGTAGAGGTCTGTAATGTTTATCATATGTACACTTCAACTGTGAGAGACGGAATCTCAAAATCCAGAAAATCACATTGTATGATTTTTAAGTAATTAATTTGCATTTTATGCATGACATAAGTATTTGATCACCTACCAACCAGTAAGAATTCCGGCTCTCACAGACCTGTTAGTTTTTCTTTAAGAAGCCCTCCTGTTCTCCACTCATTACCTGTATTAACTGCACCTGTTTGAACTCGTTACCTGTATAAAAGACACCTGTCCACAAACTCAATCAAACAGACTCCAACCTCTCCACAATGGCCAAGGCCAGAGAGCTGTGTAAGGACATCAGGGATAAAATTGTAGACCTGCACAAGGCTGGGATGGGCTACAGGACAATAGGCAAGCAGCTTGGTGAGAAGGCAACAACTGTTGGCGCAATTATTAGAAAATGGAAGAAGTTCAAGTTGACGGTCAATCACCCTCGGTCTGGGGCTCCATGCAAGATCTCACCTCGTGGGGCATCAATGATCATGAGGAAGGTGAGGGATCAGCCCAGAACTACACGGCAAGACCTGGTCAATGACCTGAAGAGAGCTGGGACCACAGTCTCAAAGAAAACCATTAGTAACACACTACGCCGTCATGGATTAAAATCCTGCAGCGCACGCAAGGTCCCCCTGCTCAAGCCAGAGCATGTCCAGGCCCGTCTGAAGTTTGCCAATGACCATCTGGATGATCCAGAGGAGGAATGGAAGAAGGTCATGTGGTCTGATGAGACAAAAATAGAGCTTTTTGGTCTAAACTCCACTCGCCGTGTTTGGAGGAAGAAGAAGGATGAGTACAACCCCAAAAACACCATCCCAACAGTGAAGCATGGAGGTGTAAAAATCATTCTTTGGGGATGCTTTTCTGCAAAGGGCACAGGACGACTGCACCGTATTGAGGGGAGGATGAATGGGGCCATGTATCGCGAGATCTTGGCCAACAACCTCCTTCCCTCAGTAAGAGCATTGAAGATGGGTCGTGGCTGGGTCTTCCAGCATGACAACAACCCGAAACACACAGCCAGGGCAACTAAGGAGTGGCTCCGTAAGAAGCATCTCAAGGACCTGGAGTGGCCTAACCAATCTCCAGACCTGAACGCAATAGAAAATCTTTGGAGGGAGCTGAAAGTCCATATTGCCCAGCGACAGCCCCGAAACCTGAAGGATCTGGAGAAGGTCTGTATGGAGGAGTGGGCCAAAATCCTGCTGCAGTGTGCAAACCTGGTCAAGACCTACAGGAAACGTATGATCTCTGTAATTGCAAACAAAGGTTTCTGTACCAAATATTAAGTTCTGCTTTTCTGATGTATCAAATACTTATGTCATGCAATAAAATGAAAATTAATTACTTAAAAATCATACAATGTGATTTTCTGGATTTTTGTTTTAGATTCCGTCTCTCACAGTTGAAGTGTACCTATGATATAAATTACAGACCTCTACATGCTTTGTAAGTAGGAAAACCTGCAAAATCATCAGTGTATCAAATACTTGTTCTCCCCACTGTATGTATATGTGTATGTATGTATGTATGTATGTATGTATGTATGTATTATGTATTTATGTATGTACACTTTATTTTAAGAATGTGAAATGTCAGAATAATAGTAGAGAGAATGATTTATTCCAGCTTTTATTTCTTTCATCACATTCCCAGTGGGTCAGAAGTTTACATACACTCAATTAGTATTTGGTAGTGTAGTGTCTAAGCAATTTATGACTTTGCTAACGTTTGCAAATGGTATCTTAGAGGATTTTGACTCAGCTTAGGGAAGCATCTGGAGAGAATTTCTATAGGGGCACCCTAAAACAGAGGAAGTCTGTTATATGGAGTATACAAACAAACATACTTATACTTTCAGAGGTCATTCCTGTACTTACGGACTCAGAAGAAGCTGTGAGCCCGAATGGTGAAGCCACAACCTCAGAGCCCTGCACCCCGACACCCAGGGTCCATCGACACAATCAATGCTCCTGAAACCCCTGAGCCCAGCACCCCAAAGCGCCAAGGGTCCATTCTCGGGTTGGTAAACAGTTTAATGTCAATTGATTGTCATGTTCACTTGTTTAGCCTTAATCACACAATTTACCTGTCTTCATCAGGGCTGGGCAGTCTTATCAACAGAGGGCTTTTGTCACGGCAGGGTTATGTTCCTAAACATTATTAAAGGAGAATCTAGGAATGTTTATATAAAACTGTCACACTGATTCAATTAATCATATTCTGAGCCAAGACCTGTATTATTTGCATCATTGGTGTATCAGGTTGGTCCCACACTGGCCTTTGCTGGATAACATTTAATACATTTGCATATTTTCCCAGGGAAGAGAATACACACTCAGAGCACAACCAGCGAATACCTGAACTGCATGAGGGTGACCGAGGCCTCATACCTGGAGAAACTTGAGGCACAGCGTCTTCTTCTTCTTCTTCTTCTTCTTTGGTGGGGTTTATCGGCGGCATCCAACGTTATGGCGCATTACCGCCACCTACTGTGAGGCCCAGCTTCTGCAGCAGGATCAGCACTTCAATCAGCAGTGTAAACATGAGGCAGCAGCCAGGGCAACTGAGATGGCCCAGACCGCCTCGGTTATCAGCTTCAAAGCTGTATTTGGACAGTTTGTCCAGGCCGTAAAAGGACATCAGACACCAGCAGCAGCCATGTCACTAGACTAAACTGGACTAAACTAGCTGAAGTTCTATGTACTTAAAGACTTAAGTTTGCACTACACCAAAATCATTGTTAATGTGGCTTTCACTTACTGTTAATTGAATTTAGCCTACTGTTAAACACTTATGGGCAGTTTTTTATACTATTTATCTTTCTATACTATTGACACTATAATACTGTTCATTGACGTTGAAAGAATGTTGATTTGAGTAATAAACTATACTTCGTTCAATTGTTTTTTTTATTTACTTACATTTCCCCTACACCAAAAGCATTATGAATGTGGCTTTCAATTACTGTTAATTGAATTTAGCCTTCTGTTAAACAATGAAAATATTGTACATTTTGGAGCGTTAAACATGCTTACTTAAACAACAAACAGTGATCGAAAATAGAAGATACAATTGTGTATTGGGTAAAAAACTAAATATAAGAACATAGGTCTAATGATAAAATGAACGTAAGGCAGTACTTTATTAATCCCTAATGGTACATTCATGTGATAGGGGGTACAGTAACCAAAACAAATTGAGAGAACCACTGAGCTAAGGGTCCAGGCTCGGTCTGTCATGCTAGTAGTTCTGTTGTTGGGTTCTCATGGGGACCGCCTAAGAACCATTTTGGAACCCTTTTTTCTAAGCGTGTAGCCTATATCTGCAGACCATAGATGCGATAGAGAGGTCAATGGAATGCAGACCGTGGGGGGATAGAAGAAGGATGCCGGATTGGCCCACATTCAACAAATCTGATCTAACAAAGTGGATATTCGACAAATCCGTCATGATTGATGTATTGTAACAATGGGGTTACTGAAGTCAGATGTTGATATATTTGTCTGTTTTCACTGCATAACATTTAGGTTTAGAAGAAGTGGCTGCTAAACCCTGACTCCCGTTCATATAAGCTGGTAGCATAGCTAGCATACAGAAATCGGTGGTGGTAGTCAGTCGTTTTTAACTGCAATACAGGGGATTGGTGACGGTGACATTAACATGTATTGGGGTCGACACCATACAAGCATTATACTCCGATTTTTCCCTAAACAGAGTGTCAAATACACATATAAACAATAGCCTAAAAGTAGGTACATTTACCTGGGGGGTGGGGGGGAGGGCAATGAGGAGATTCGGGATCTTTCCCCCACGGCATGTTTCCCTAACATGTTTCCATGGCATTGCCATTGTTTGGGTCGAGTTCCATTGATCTATACTAGCAGACCATATTCCAAGACCAGATTCTAAGCATTCTTAATGATATAGATTTAAAAGGCACAATTCTGTGTGAGTACAATTAGGCTACATTAATGAGATAATGATAATATATATTATTCATGATTATGTTGAACAGCTTTGGAAAAGGAAACAGCAGCTATAATGGTTCTATAATGGTTCTTCACAGCAACAAAACAATTGACGTCATAGTCAACATCAAAACGCTGCCATGCACACTCCACGCTGAACACTTCTGGAGTAGCTCTAAGAGAGAGAAGCAAACACAAGTTGAAGTGGAGGACTCGACAGGGGCAGCCTTTCTCACACAAATCTTTGGTCTATTAGATCAAAAGCTCCTTTTTACTTCCCTATCACTTCACCATTTCCACTGAAAAGCAAATGATAACCACACAAACATTCATTCTATTGACATCATAGATCGTCACTTCTGTTTTCATATCAGGGGAACTAGGAAACTGAACTTACAGTTACTCTCAAATAGCAATGTAGATGCACCGTATCATGAATGCAGAAAGGGAAATAATACAGGTTTGAAAAAATACTTACTCTTTTCCACAGTGGAGGTTTTTGACACCGTGTCTTTCTGCTTGATGGTGCAGGTGAAGTTCTTGGGCTTGTCGTCGGAAAGGCCAGTGAGGATGAGACGGCAGGTGGTGCTGCCTTCCATGATGGCGACATCAGCACGGTTCTTGAAGGTGGGGTCCTGACTCGTAGCAGGGTCTGTGCTTCCCACCACATTGTTCTCCTGGGTGTATGTGCAGGTAGGAACTGGTGACGCAGCTGTCAGCTCGTATTTACAGTCCATCCTCAGGTTGTTCTCCTTCGACAGGCAGGAGTTCAGCAAAGTCACCTTCTGGGCTGAGGCAAAACCTACAACACAAGGACGTTACGTAGACGCTTCACCACTCCAACAATCTTTCAAATGTATAAAATAAATAAAGAGAAACCCTGTGCACAACAATGCGCCTAGATTTTACTCTTGTTTTTTAACTATCTCAAATGTATCATCAACAATATGTTCATTTGACTTTTAGGCTATTTTGTCAGCTCAGTCACCTTCTGGGACAAGGCAAACCATAAATCACAGAGATGGCATACAGATACTGTACTTTCCCACTCCAACTCTCCCTCGATCATATGTCAACAACATATTAATTGGACTATTGTTTTCCATAGATTACCTTCCTCAGAACTGCATAGAAAAGCTATAACCTATATTAGCATTGATCATATCCATGATGACTCAATATCACCAGTGTGACATTAAGGGGAAACTATTATCTCTTGTGACAAAGCATTGCAGTCTCATGACGAAAACATCAAAAGTTATCTTACCCAACAGGCAGACAGCTGTAGCTAAGATGTACATGGTCTTCTCAACTTCTCTAAAGCAGAAAGACTATAAATACAAAACAAAGCAGAATATGGAAGATCAAAAGATGTTCAGTTTAGTCAAATGTTCATCTAAATGCACAACTTCCCCTATTACAATAGGTTCATCCACTACTACTATTCACTACTCTATGTCGACAAGTTATGATAAAACGAGATCTGTGTGTGTCTGTATGAGCAAACTTTGTGGAAATGTAGCACAAGCCTCAAAGGGTGGGGGTCAGGACAGATAAAAACAAAAAAGAGGTACCTACATGTTCCAATATCTTTTATTACACCCATGAGCAAATGTGCCATTTTAGAAATATGTTGACATATATGTGTAGTAGATCTATTGTGTAGTAGATCTCAATGTGCAACTTTATAAATGTTACATTCTTGGTGAAAAGCCAACCAATTACATCTTCTCCCCACCCATAAAATGGACAAGTCTCTGCCTGTCCCCGGTCTCGATTACATCTCTAACCTTGTATAAAATCATAACTTCGTAGCTACAGTAACTGTAATAGGTGAATAAAACGCAAAATGTTTCTACATTCTTCTTTCATGCCAAGTTGCATTGTTCATTTCACAAAAGTGTTTTAAAGAAAATGATTTATTATTGTTAATTCAGTTAAATATTGCTTGATACAATGCAGACATCAACAATGTGCTCGAGCATATAACAAAACAGATTATGGTTTAGCCGACGTGAGTTAATGATGTTATTAATCGATGATAATACAAGTAATGGCTCTTACCTTAAAGCTGAAGGAGTTGAATCTCTGCTCGGTCGTGTGATGTTAGGGGGGGATAAGGTCGGCTCTCAATGCGACGCAGAGAGAGGGGGTGGGAGAGACAGAGAAAAAGGGAGGGACAGGGGGTGTGTCAGCTGTGTTTATCAAAATGACATTGCAGAGTTTAGACTAGACACTAGAGGGATTGTGGGAGAACACTGGTAGGCTGCAGGTCTACCGAGGTCTATTTATCTATTTTAGATGTCCAGTTGGCCACAACATGAATGGTGATAAATATTCAGCCCATGACTGTGCTGTATTTCCTGAATTGTGTAATAACATTATTATTATAATTATGTGTAAAGTGAGATAGGCTGGTGATTGAGTGAAGTGTTTTGTTTCATAGGAGAAAGTAGATAGGATTTAAGTAAGATGTTAAAATAGGTTTGAACAACATTGTTAAAATACAAATAATTAAATAAATTGAATGATTGTAAAGGAACTTGAGTAAGAATGGGAGAGGGTAGAGGAAGTTCAGGAGTAAAAACAAACAAAATATAACTATTGTAAAATTGACTGTGTCCATAAAATGTATAAAAATGTATATAGTATGTATAAGCTGGAAGTAGAGGCCTAAGCGTTGTTGTTTACTAGTTTACTCCAAATAGGGGAGGGGTGGTGGGGTTGGAAAGTAATAAAATAAAATATATTTAAAAAAAGGATATGTGTATATATATATGTATGTATATGTATTTATTTATATGTATGTACAATGGGGAGAACAAGTATTTGATACACTGCCTATTTTGCAGGTTTTCCTACTTACAAAGCATGTAGAGGTCTGTAATGTTTATCATATGTACACTTCAACTGTGAGAGACGGAATCTCAAAATCCAGAAAATCACATTGTATGATTTTTAAGTAATTAATTTGCATTTTATGCATGACATAAGTATTTGATCACCTACCAACCAGTAAGAATTCCGGCTCTCACAGACCTGTTAGTTTTTCTTTAAGAAGCCCTCCTGTTCTCCACTCATTACCTGTATTAACTGCACCTGTTTGAACTCGTTACCTGTATAAAAGACACCTGTCCACAAACTCAATCAAACAGACTCCAACCTCTCCACAATGGCCAAGGCCAGAGAGCTGTGTAAGGACATCAGGGATAAAATTGTAGACCTGCACAAGGCTGGGATGGGCTACAGGACAATAGGCAAGCAGCTTGGTGAGAAGGCAACAACTGTTGGCGCAATTATTAGAAAATGGAAGAAGTTCAAGTTGACGGTCAATCACCCTCGGTCTGGGGCTCCATGCAAGATCTCACCTCGTGGGGCATCAATGATCATGAGGAAGGTGAGGGATCAGCCCAGAACTACACGGCAGGACCTGGTCAATGACCTGAAGAGAGCTGGGACCACAGTCTCAAAGAAAACCATTTGTAACACACTACGCCGTCATGGATTAAAATCCTGCAGCGCACGCAAGGTCCCCCTGCTCAAGCCAGAGCATGTCCAGGCCCGTCTGAAGTTTGCCAATGACCATCTGGATGATCCAGAGGAGGAATGGAAGAAGGTCATGTGGTCTGATGAGACAAAAATAGAGCTTTTTGGTCTAAACTCCACTCGCCGTGTTTGGAGGAAGAAGAAGGATGAGTACAACCCCAAGAACACCATCCCAACAGTGAAGCATGGAGGTGTAAAAATCATTCTTTGGGGATGCTTTTCTGCAAAGGGCACAGGACGACTGCACCGTATTGAGGGGAGGATGAATGGGGCCATGTATCGCGAGATCTTGGCCAACAACCTCCTTCCCTCAGTAAGAGCATTGAAGATGGGTCGTGGCTGGGTCTTCCAGCATGACAACAACCCGAAACACACAGCCAGGGCAACTAAGGAGTGGCTCCGTAAGAAGCATCTCAAGGACCTGGAGTGGCCTAACCAATCTCCAGACCTGAACGCAATAGAAAATCTTTGGAGGGAGCTGAAAGTCCATATTGCCCAGCGACAGCCCCGAAACCTGAAGGATCTGGAGAAGGTCTGTATGGAGGAGTGGGCCAAAATCCTGCTGCAGTGTGTGCAAACCTGGTCAAGACCTACAGGAAACGTATGATCTCTGTAATTGCAAACAAAGGTTTCTGTACCAAATATTAAGTTCTGCTTTTCTGATGTATCAAATACTTATGTCATGCAATAAAATGAAAATTAATTACTTAAAAATCATACAATGTGATTTTCTGGATTTTTGTTTTAGATTCCGTCTCTCACAGTTGATGTGTACCTATGATATAAATTACAGACCTCTACATGCTTTGTAAGTAGGAAAACCTGCAAAATCGGCAGTGTATCAAATACTTGTTCTCCCCACTGTATGTATGTGTGTATGTATGTATGTATGTATGTATGTATGTATGTATGTATGTATGTATGTATGTATGTATGTATGTATGTATGTATGTATGTATGTATGTATGTATGTATGTACGTGTATGCATGTATGTATGTATTATGTATTTATGTATGTACACTTTATTTTAAGAATGTGAAATGTCAGAATAATAGTAGAGAGAATGATTTATTCCAGCTTTTATTTCTTTCATCACATTCCCAGTGGGTCAGAAGTTTACATACACTCAATTAGTATTTGGTAGTGTAGTGTCTAAGCAATTTATGACTTTGCTAACGTTTGCAAATGGTATCTTAGAGGATTTTGACTCAGCTTAGGGAAGCATCTGGAGAGAATTTCTATAGGGGCACCCTAAAACAGAGGAAGTCTGTTATATGGAGTCCTGGGATTGGTCTGTAGGGGAAACCACCCATATCATGTCGCAGATTATAAATACCATGATTAAAACAAAGGACGGGTAGTAACAACATATTAGATCGGGTCGGTTGTTCTCCAGATGCCTGCAGAAGTCTGTAAATTGACGCTGAAATCTTTTGATATAATAAACCTTTATAATCAAAGTACAGTGTCAGTGGACTCCTTGTACTCACAGCATAATTAGCATCATTATTTAGTTACTACAGAATGGCGACGAGGACCTTTGGGACGTGTTGCGTCTCTCAAGCGTTCCATTCATGAGCTACGAAGTGACTCCCGCTCAAGACGCCGGCACATAAGGTGAGATTTCTCACAATTTTGTGCGCTGGTCGGGTCGTTTGCTTATGTGGGTGTGTGCGCTGGGGAGATGTACCGTTTGAAAGACTTATGTGTGCATTTTGCTGTTATTTGCTGTGGGATAAGAGTCCGTTCTAAATTTGAAACAACGCAAACAGGGGGAGTGTCTATAGGTATTGATAATACTGGACACAGGGATATTTTGCTTGAGGAAAATTGAAAAAGAATAGAATGAAGGAATAAGGCCAAGGAAAATGTATACAAATTAGGACATCGCGAATCTATGGCAAGCCCTCAAACGAGGCGATCATTATGATGGGCTGAAAATCCTGAAAACGCATTAGGTTGGTTTTAGGTCAGTCCCGGGAACTGGAGTTTGTGGTAGATACATTCGGTTGCAAGTTACCGCTCGACTTATAGTTGACGAGGAATATGTTTGATGTAACCGCTCATTGGATATCTGCAAACTCGTGGTAGCATAAATTTAGGAACAATGAAAAAACGGCGCGATGGAGGTAGAATGCTGCCTTAGAGGTCCGTGTAGTATCTGAGGAATTATGACTTTGCTAACGTTTTCAAAATGGTATCTGAGAGGATGTTTATTCAGCTTGGAGGGAGCATCTGGGGAGCAGTTTTGTGGGGACACCCCATAGAACAGAGAACTGTTGTGTGGAGACAGGTGATTGGTCTGTATGGGAAACCACCCACAGCATGGTAAAGATTATAAATACTTGGTTGAGACAAAGGAGATCAGAACAAACATGTTATTTTGGGTCGCTGTTCTCCAGATGCTGCAGACGTCTGTAAACTTATGCTGAAATCTTGTGATATAAATAAAACTTTATAATCAAAGTACAGTGTAAGCGGACTCCTTGGTCTCACAGCAAAGATTAGCATTATTCTTTATAAACAACATCCGTAGGAACGGAAATAAGCCTCTTAAACTGTGTATGTGTGTGTGTGTGTGGGAGAGAAAAAATAATAAAATAAAGACGTCTCTGTTGTGTTTAAACTGTGTGTCGACTCATGTTAGGATAAGATTTATGTTAGAGATATATACATATACAGTGGGGAAAAAAAGTATTTAGTCAGCCACCAATTGTGCAAATTCTCCCACTTAAAAAGATGAGAGAGGCCTGTAATTTTCATCATAGGTACACGTCAACTATGACAGACATATTGAGATTTTTTTTCTCCAGAAAATCACATTGTAGGATTTTTTATGAATTTATTTGCAAATTATGGTGGAAAATAAGTATTTGGTCACCTACAAACAAGCAAGATTTCTGGCTCTCACAGACCTGTAACTTCTTCTTTAAGAGGCTCCTCTGTCCTCCACTCGTTACCTGTATTAATGGCACCTGTTTGAACTTGTTATCAGTATAAAAGACACCTGTCCACAACCTCAAACAGTCACACTCCAAACTCCACTATGGCCAAGACCAAAGAGCTGCCAAAGGACACCAGAAACAAAATTGTAGACCTGCACCAGGCTGGGAAGACTGAATCTGCAATAGGTAAGCAGCTTGGTTTGAAGAAATCAACTGTGGGAGCAATTTTTAGGAAATGGAAGACATACAAGACCACTGATAATCTCCCTTGATCTGGGGCTCCACGCAAGATCTCACCCCGTGGGGTCAAAATGATCACAAGAACGGTGAGCAAAAATCCCAGAACCACACGGGAAGACCTAGTGAATGACCTGCAGAGAGCTGGGACCAAAGTAACAAAGCCTACCATCAGTAACACACTACGCCGCCAGGGACTCAAATCCTGCAGTGCCAGACGTGTCCCCCTGCTTAAGCCAGTACATGTCCAGGCCCGTCTGAAGTTTGCTAGAGTGCATTTGGATGATCCAAAAGAGGATTGGGAGAATGTCATATGGTCAGATGAAACCAAAATAGAACTTTTTGGTAAAAACTCAACTCGTCGTGTTTGGAGGACAAAGAATGCTGAGTTGCATCCAAAGAACACCATACCTACTGTGAAGCATGGGGGTGGAAACATCATGCTTTGGGGCTGTTTTTCTGCAAAGGGACCAGGACGACTGATCCGTGTAAAGGAAAGAATGAATGGGGCCATGTATCGTGAGATTTTGAGTGAAGACCTCCTTCCATCAGCAAGGGCATTGAAGATGAAACGTGGCTGGGTCTTTCAGCATGACAATGATCCCAAACACACCGCCCAGGCAACGAAGGAGTGGCTTCGTAAGAAGCATTTCAAGGTCCTGGAGTGGCCTAGCCAGTCTCCAGATCTCAACCCCATAGAAAATCTTTGGAGGGAGTTGAAAGTCCGTGTTGCCCAGCGACAGCCCCAAAACATCACTGCTCTAGAGGAGATCTGCATGGAGGAATGGGCCAAAATACCAGCAACAGTGTGTGAAATCCTTGTGAAGACTTACAGAAAACGTTTGACCTGTGTCATTGCCAACAAAGGGTATATAACAACGTATTGAGAAACTTTTGTTATTGACCAAATACTTATTTTCCACCATAATTTGCAAATAAATTCATAAAAAATCCTACAACGTGATTTTCTGGATTTTTTCCCCCCATTTTGTCTGTCATAGTTGACGTGTACCTATGATGAAAATTACAGGCCTCTCTCATCTTTTTAAGTGGGAGAACTTGCACAATTGGTGGCTGACTAAAACCTTTTTCCCCCACTGTATATGTTTTGGTTGAGAACAGGGTTTTTTGTTTTTTATAAGGAAATATGTAAGTTAAGGTTAAAAATCTTATGAGTCTCCGTTGGTGAGAACGTTAATAATTGTTAACTATATATGAGCCCCCTGGAAGGACGTTAAGGTTAAAAATCTTATGAGTCTCTATAAAAAGAGAATGTTTACTAACTATTAGAATATCATGAGCCTACAGGGAGGAGTTTTTAAGAGTGTATAGAGATGTTTTGTAATGGATAAGAAAATAACTATAAATCTGCAGATTAGGATAAGTGAAGTTAAGAAACTTCAAAGTAGGATTTGTGTTCTGTTTTGTGTTGGTTTGTGAGCTCTGTTAAGTGTTACTGTTTGTATGTTGGGGGAAAGAACGGAGGTATAGTTGGTCTGTCTACTTTCTGTGGTCTAGCTTGGAGAGAGCTGCTTGGGAGCTCCTTTCACTCTGAAATCGCACTGGTGAATGAACTACGCATGCGTGGGATTTTATGAGTTTAGAGTTACGTAGAGCGAATATGCCACTTCCCTGCCTGCACTGAGCTGCTGTGACATGCAGACAGAGAGGGAGGGGGAGACTTGCACACGGATGGAGTGTTCTGTTTGTTAAATCGGCTGTTGCTTAACGATGAAACTATTTGATTGAGATCTATTGAATTGATAAATGAGAGATATGTTGACGGATTAAAAATAAATAAAATAAAATGTTATTGAGCTATCTATAATATTCCTGAGTTAAGCTGTTTGCTTATTTCTTAGCGCGAATGTGAACAGAGGAGTATTGCATGGTTGAAATAACCCAGTGAGTGCATAAAATACTAAATTCTTGTATGTTCTTTGTTCTTCTGTCATATGAGAGACAATAAGGAGGAGACAGAGAGAGAGGAGGTGCTGACAAGTACATCACGCGACAGGGTGGGCTGCAATGGATCCAGTCAAATTAAGGCCAGTACTGTTCTGTTTACAAAACTTACCTTCCCATACAGGATATTTTGTGTGCCTAGCATATTTCATGTTGTGACAATTTGATAGGGACTTGGCAACAGACTGATCAATTGATGTAATTGCATATTGGAGTTTTTTGTGCATGAGTTGGTTTGATTTGTGTTGGAAATCGAGCACTGACATTGTCTGTAAAATTAAGGTCATTGGGTGCTTATTAAGCAATTGGTTTGTGAGTGCTGTAGTGTTGCTGGATTATAGGTCTTTCTTTTTTGGATTGCTCTGAAGTTGACTACTTTCCTTTACTTTTCCTGATCGGATGTGGTAAGATTGCCACTAATTAATAAATTGGTAAAATAAATAGATGTAAAAATAAATATATATATTGATTGATTGATTAATTAATTAAATCATTATTTGTTTAATTAAAAAAAAAAAAAATTAAAAGGGAGGGAACCATAGGCTACATAGTCTAAAATAATAAAATAATTCACAATAAAGGAATATAAAAGAGTTGTTACAATGGGGAAAAAGGACATAAAAACTATGAAAGTAATTACTCCTGTTGATGTAGTACAAAATAGTAATCCTCTAGTTAATGGTATTGCAAGGTTATCTGGAAAATTGAATAAACGTTGGCCTGACATTGAACAACCATGGCCAGTGGAAGGGATGCTTAACCCTGACGTCATCAACATAATGAAAGTGCTTCTGTCAATTTATAAGGCAGATCAAAAGAAGGGGAAAAAAAGGGAACATCGTAAAGAAAAGAGACAAAGAGAGCTGGGTGTTCTTAAGCTGTTTGAAAATGAAGTACAAAAACTGATGAAAGATACCAACGATAAAAGAAAGAGGTATAGAGAAAATGGTAAAAGAGGTGAAGGTGACAGAAAAACTAATGGCAGAAGTCAATACACCTTTCTCACATACGGATTCAGCAAAAAGACCCCCACCTTATGAGAAAGAAGTAGAGTTTAAGGACGTCTATCCTCACCTTCCAGTGATCATTCAGGAGGGTGATTATTGCATCAGAGATGAAGATGAACGAATAATAGAGAGAGGACAAGCAGAAACGACCATAAAGATGAATCCAAACTCCAAAAGTAAGAAGAAAACGAGATGTCTGGAAACTAAGGGTGGAGTGAGGTTCAGGAGGATGGAACTTGAAGATGATGATGATGATGATCAGAGTGATTCAGAAGAGATCATGGGTGGATATGACCCTGTGATCAGACGGAGGTTGGCCAGAGTGGAAAGAAGGGGTGATGGATGTTTGAAGAAGAAGAATACAAGATATTCTAGTTCTGATGAAAGCGAAGATGAAGACAGCGATAAAGATTTGGAGATTAAAGGTGCTTCATATTCAAGAGGATTTTATCCTACAATGACTAGCACAGAAGAAATAGAAAGAGATATAGACCGATGCGTATCATGCCTGGATAAGGCGAATAATTTAGAAGAAGTAAGAGAACTGGAAGAACAACTCAATAAGCTGAAGATACAGAAGAAAAAACTGCTGAGAAAAGGATCCCAAGAATTGGAGAAGTATACATTGAGGCCAAGGAAAGAGGGCACAAGTAAGAAGATGATGCCAGTGATAATTCGAGGACAAAACCTAGAATATAAGCCTTTGCAAAATACCGATATGTCAGATATACTTGAGAAGCTGCCTACTCTTCAAGATGGAGCATATCCTTGGATTTCAAAATTGGAAGAAATTACGGTGGGAACACAGTCTGCCATAGGAGACATTAAGATACTTTTGGCTAATCTCCTTGGGATTCCAGATATGGAAGAAATTTTTCAGAGAGCTGGACTTAATAGATATGTGGGGACTGCAGTGAATGACCCTGAATTGTTGGCTGCAAGTAGAAATCGGTTGTGGAGAGCACTGAAAGATACATTTCCAACAAATGTGCATCCTGACAACATTCTGATTGACCCACTAGGACAACAAGAACATCTGAGAGCCTATGTGTCAAGAGTTCATAAAGTGTGGAGAAATATTACCGGAAATGATCCAGATGAGTCAAATTGAGCAGTCAATTTTGAGAGCTAAACTGCAGATGGGACTGCCCTCACCAGTAAGGAGCAAACTAGCAGAGGTGGTTGGACTTGGAAGCATGACAAAAGGCGTCTATACAGATCATATAGCCCATCAAGTGGATCTGTACAGGAAAAAGGAACACAACCAGAAAGAACAGGACCAAGAAACTCTCAGAAAACTCAATCAAATACAACTGGTGGAGAATAAAAAGGAGAAGAAACAAGCTTTGGTTATGCAGAATCAGTGTGCACCAAATCAACAATCACTGCCACAGCTTCAACCGGACCAGTTCCAACCGCAATTGTATCAGCAACCAATAGCGGTACCAGTTGTTTCATATCCACAGCCAGTCTCTGGACTGACACAGAATTGGAGAGGAAGAGGACGAGAAGGCTTAGAAAGAGGAAGAGGAGGAAGAGTTAAGCCATACTTCCAGCAATCTTAAGAAGTGTGTTATAATTGTGGACAGGTTGGTCACTTTGCCAGTGAGTGCAATGGGCCAGGAGGAAACATCAGAGGGAATTTCAGAGGAAGATACAGGGGTCAGTCAATATAATCTGGAGGACCGGTGAACCCCTATAGGGGCCCGGAGCAAGGATTCTAGGGGTGCCCAGAAGATCCGAAAGGGGGGTGTCAGCTGGTAGCATCAGGACCGGAAAAATATCCAACAATTGAGGTGAAAATAAACAACCGACCATTGGAAGTGATGGCGGATAGCGGAGCTGCTTTTACCTGCGTTCGGCCTGAAGATGCTACACATCTCCCTATGTCCAATCAACTAATTAGGACAATCGGATTTGAGGGAGTAAAACAGCTGATTCCTCTTACGGAACCAATTGAGCTCTGCTATAAAAATCAGAAAATTACAATACCCATACTGGTATCAGAACATACACCTATTGCATTGTTGGGAAGAGATGCATTGTGTAAGTTGAACTGTACAATAAAATGTACACCAGACGGCTGTCTGGTAGAAGTGCCAAAGGAAATGGTTTACCAATTGTTGATGATGACAGTGTCACGATCGAGGTAATGAGTAGACCAAGGCGCAGCGTGATGAACAAACATACTAGACTTTATTACCGTCAGTGATAATAAGCACACTAAACAAAACAAGAAACGACTCGTGACGTCCACGGTGACAATGACCGAACACGGAACAAAAACCCACAAACCCAAAGTGAAACACAGACAGTTAAATATGGCTCCCAATCAGAGACAACCAGCAAACAGCTGACACTCGTTGCCTCTGATTGGGAGTCACTCAGTCAAACATAGAAAATGACGAACTAGAACACCCAACATAGAAACAGAACACATAGAATGAACACACCCTGGCTCAACATAATGAGTCCCAGCGCCAGGGTGTGACAGTACCCCCCCCTAAAGGCGCAGACTGCGACCGCGCCTCAACTAAACAAAACAGGGGAGGGCTGGGCGGGCATATCTCCTCGGCGGCGGTTCTGGCTCCGGCCTTGACCACCACCCTCCAATACACCCCCCATAGTGCCCCTGGTCCAGTCTGTCGACTCGCACCCCTGGCTTGGTGCGTGGAGGAGGAACGGGCCTTACCAGGCTGACTTCTCGCACCCCTGGCTTAGTGCGAGTGGCAGGAACAGGCCGGACCGGGCTGGCGACGCGCACCGTAGGTTTGGTGCGAGTGGCAGGAACAGGCCGGGTCGGGCTGGCGACGCGTACCGTAGACTTGGTGCGGGTGGCAGGAACAGGCCGGGTCGGGCTGGCGACGCGCACCGTAGGTTTAGTGCGTGGAGCAGGGACAGGCCGGCCTGGGCTGTCGACGCACACCGTAGGCTTGGCGCGTGGAGCAGGGACAGGCCGGGCTGGGCTGCCGACGCACACCGTAGGCTTGGTGCGGGTGGCAGGAACAGGCCGGGTCGGGCTGGCGACGCGCACCGTAGACTTGGTGCGGGTGGCAGGAACAGGCCGGACCGGGCTGGCGACGCGCACCGTAGACTTAGTGCGTGGAGCAGGGACAGGCCGGGCTGGGCTGTCGACGCACACCGTAGGCTTGGTGCGTGGAGCAGGGACAGGCCGAACCGGGCTGTGGAGACGGATAGGAGGCCTGGAGTGAATAGCGGCCACCACCCGTCCTGGCTGAATGCCTACCCTCACACACTCTGTGTGAGGCATCCGCACAGGACGTACAGGGCGGTGTACCCCTGGCCTGGTGGCCTTCTGGATCCGCCCCCTTTTCTCCTCCGTCAGCCCCGTCGTCCATGCCGTGTGCCCCCCCCTAAACATTTTCTGGGGTTGCCTCACGACCGTCCGACGACGACCCTGATCACGCCGTAGCTCCTCTCTACGGCGCGCCTCCACCGTCTCACTCCATGGCCGGCGATCCATCCCGGCCAGGATTTCCTCCCAGGTCCAGGACCCCTGCCCGTCCAAGATCTGCTCCCACGTCCAGGCTGCCTGCTCCTGGACACGCTGCTTGGTCTTGGTATGGTGGGTTTTTCTGTCACGATCGAGGTAATGAGTAGACCAAGGCGCAGCGTGATGAACAAACATACTAGACTTTATTACCGTCAGTGATAATAAGCACACTAAACAAAACAAGAAACGACTCGTGACGTCCACGGTGACAATGACCGAACACGGAACAAAAACCCACAAACCCAAAGTGAAACACAGACAGTTAAATATGGCTCCCAATCAGAGACAACCAGCAAACAGCTGACACTCGTTGCCTCTGATTGGGAGTCACTCAGTCAAACATAGAAAATGACGAACTAGAACACCCAACATAGAAACAGAACACATAGAATGAACACACCCTGGCTCAACATAATGAGTCCCAGCGCCAGGGTGTGACAGACAGAGATGGATTCGTCTTCAGTATTCTGGATTGGAAATCTCAGTGAAGATTTTTTGAAGCAGGCTAAGATATGGGAGAAATGTATTGTGGCAAATATGCCAGATGTGAGGCTTCCGGAATATACATTTAATTGTACGCTCAAGTATTTCAAGAATGCTGCCCAATCGAACTCAGGGGAATGGTTGAGTCATCAACCAAAGAAAGTTCAACTCAGCTCATGTTGCATAATTTTAGGACCACAAGGAGCAGCTATGAAGATAAACACAGACGATTATCTGGATAAAGAATTTGAGATTGAGAAGAGTGTGCCACATGTGACCTTGTTGGTTTCTGAAGGCTATGAGCAGAAGCAAATAGGAGAAATTATGACAGAAGCAGAGAAAGCTGTTTTCGTATCGATGAAAGAGAATTTGGCGATTTGGAGGAGTGAAGATCAGCGATATCTCAAAATAATGATTTCGGCTCAAGGACAAGGAGAGCCACAAGCTGTACGGATGACACATGAATCTATTTGCAGTGTGAAGATGGATTAAGAATCTATTAAAGAGGAGATGTTGCAAAAAGTTCAAGAATGTTTGTGGTCTCAACACAGTACCGATATTGGACTTGTGAAATCAGCCCAACCTGTGAAAGTTGAACTTCGACCAGGAGCCAGACCTCCTTGGAAGAATCAGTATCCATTGAAAGATGAAGCAATCCAAGGGATTGAACCAGAAATTGAAGGACTTTCAAAAGCAGGTGTTTTGAAGACAATAGAAAAAATCCTCAGAGTAGCAATCCATTGTTGTCTTTGGAGAAACCATGAGGGGTTGATAGTAGCGCCTCTAGACCTATTAGGTCTGATGATTCAGGAAGCACATGGGTTAGCTCATGTTGCAAGGGGGGAGGTTAGGAGAAAGATCACAAAGGAGTATGGTTTTTGGGCACCATATTTGCTTGAACAGGTTGACTATGTCATAGGCAGGTGCACAATCTGTCTGAAAAATAATGTTTGCAGGTGTGTGACTGTTCTTCCTGGTTACATTCCTACACCGAGAGGTCCTATGCGTGAGTTGGTTATCGACTTTGTTGATATGATAAAACCAGATGATGGGAAAAGATACATGTTGGTGGTTGTAGATAGATTTTCACGATGGCCGGAGGCCTGTCCAACCAAGCGAAAAGATGCTCAATCGGTTGCCAAGTTCTTGTGTAAATAAGTCATAAGCAGGTGGGGATTACCCGATCGAATATCCTCAGATAATGGGAAGGAATTTGTGGATAAATCAGTGAAATTGATGTTGCAAAAATTGGGAATCAAGCAACGTCTTGGAGCAGTTTATCACCCACAAAGTCAAGGGATTTGTGAAAAAATTAACGGTGTCTTGAAAAATCGCATTGTCAAAATTTGTCAGCATACGGGTCTAAACTGGATAGTGGCGCTTCCTTTAGCATTAATGGTGTGTCGCTCAAGTGAGTTGCGTGATCTACGTATGACACCCCATGAATTGGTAACAGGAAGAAGGATGCCTACGCCTTGTTTGCGAACAAGCGGAAAGGGTCCAAGCTTGGCTCTTTTGGAAGATGAAATGAGAGCGTACGTTACATATATGGCCAATTTTCATAAAAAGCTGTCCACATATGTTTCTGACAGGCAAAGAAAAGAAGAGGTGCAGGAGGAGCTTGATGAGCAAAAAAAGAAGTACAGTGCAACCTGGGGACAAGGTGTTCGTGAAGGTATTTAGAAGGAAGTGGTATAACGAACGTCGTGAGGGACCATTGGAAGTTGTTCGCAGTACTGGAACAGCTGTCCAGGTTAAAGGGTCTCCAACGTGGTATCATTTGTCACATTGTGTAAAAGCGCCTGGAGAAGAGGTGCCACGTGCAGAGAGACAGGATGTTGAAGGCTCAAGAGAGCAGGATGGAGATAGGGGAGAACAGGAAGAAGGAGAGATGCATGACAATATCCAGAGTGAAAACCCAGAAGGAGAGATTGTCAATGTTGTGGATAACGTTGATGATAATGTTTACACTTCTGATGATGACAGAGATGACTCTGCAATGGATGGAAAGGAAAGGAGATTTGGGGAAATTGATTTTAAATACGTCCCAGAAACAACAGGGAATATTTCAGTGGAATGTGAAGCAGCGGAGATCACCAAGGGCAACTCTGTTACAGGAGAAGCTGGTGATTCGGTTAGACAAAGTAGGCCCAGACCAGTTAGGAGAAAAGTCAGACCAAAACATTACGAAAACTAGGGTTGAAGTAACTCTAGGACGGTCAGCTCAGCTCCCATGTAAGTGCACGAGAGAGAACAGTGGTGAAGGGAAATTTAGAGTTCAGTGGGAAGATAGATATGGCAGGAGTTTAGATCTGTTAGGAGCAGTTGCATTGAGAAAGTATGCGTTGCTGAATGATAAGAGAAGAATGAAGATTGAGGGTGATTGCAGTATCTATATTTACAATTCCCAGCAGGAGGATCAAGGTGATTATAAGTGTATTTTTTATAATCAACAGTTTGAAAGTGAGGGATTAGAGTTGGGACTGAGAGTTAATGTAGTGACACTAGTGGTGATAGATGGAAATAAAAGTAAAGAGTTCAAAGCTTTAGGGAAAATAGATGAATCAACAACAATGACATCAACAATTCAGCCTATTACAACAACAGTGAGAAGCAATTCAACTCTTTCAACATTGACAGTTCTTAAAGCTATAAATGTATCACATTTGATTACAAGGGAGCCAATCGCTCCAGCACCAATTTTAGAGGAAAAGACTGTCATTAGGGTTAGGATGGGTGGTACAGCTCATTTTTCCTTGTAGATGTGAGAGATGGAGTGGGGGTGGTGACGTTCCTCCCACGTGGAGAGATAATTATGGAGAAGAAGTGTTGTTATCAGGACCAGAAGTAGAAGCTGTGCCCCCTTGTCAAAGGAAGTATATTTTGTACAACGATATGAAGTGGAAGAGGGTTATGAGTGATTGCTCACTTATTTTGCGTAATGTTACATGGAAAGATCAGGGAGAATATATGTGTACTTATTTAGTGCAAGCATTAAAATTTGTTCCGGTTAAGAATGATTGGTTAAAAGGCTATGTACCTCATAAGGTGACGCTTATGATGGAAGATTTAAAGTCTGTTGAAGCTTCCACAGTCACCAAAGGAGTTCAGGAGAAGTATATTACAGTAGCCACTCCAACAGTAAATAATACACAGAGGATATCTGTCACTTTCCCACTGGAAATAGTTAAGAGTGTTAATACATCAACTAAAGCAACTATTTTAATAGTAACTTTGAAAGAGATTAATGTTACGACGGCAATAACAAATTTAGGAAATGTGACACAGACACCAACAACAACTTTTCTGAAACTAAAGGATGTAGTAAGAGTGACTCAGGAGTTTATGATACGGATGGAGAGTGCTGTGAATGATAGTAAGGATAGTGTTGAAATAGGAGAGCAGATGGTAGTAGAGAATGATGTAGATTCATCTGAAATAGTGCAGAATACTATCATGGAGGTACAGGATGAGTTCTTTGATTTTAATGGAAGACAAGAAGATATATCTGATCAATACCGCTCGTTAGGGAAGAGAGAAACTAAATGGAAGGCATATGGATTTGATTCTTCTGTTTTGCAAATTAAAGATGGATGGGCAGGTAGGAATCTTTGGTTCCAGCAGTTAACTCATTCTGTAAGATCAGTGAGGAATCTTGAGGGTCCATGTCTGTTGAGAATTCCAGCACCAGGCACATGGGGATCAATCTTAGAGACGGTGGCTCAGCCTCTATCAAGTACGTGTCAATCTTATGCTTTATCATGGCTGTTGTATCAGCAACAATCATTAACAGATACAATAATGTCGTTGTCGAAGCATTTGTTTAGGCCTAGGTTTAAGTGTTCTTGGTTAAATGAATTACCCTATGTGAATTTGTTAGATGGGAAGGAAAATCAGTTAACAGCGATTCCTGAAGCATTGGAGGTGAAACCAGTGAGGGCTAAAAGCTGTTTTTGTTCAAATAAAACATATGATGGAAAGGGTATGTTTATGGGAATATCAGATTGTGATGATTATATGATGACTTTGGGTAAGCATGAACATAAGGTTAGTAATGAGAAATATAATGTAACTTTTTATGTTCCAGTTAGTAAGAAGAGCAGGAATTTGATGGTGAAAGATCAGCTTTTGCCTGGTAATGTGACTATTGGGAATTTTAGAGATATTTGGTGGGTTTGTGGTGATAAAGCATATACAGTGGGGAAAACAAGTATTTGATACACTGCCGATTTTGCAGGTTTTCCTACTTACAAAGGATGTAGAGGTCTGTAATTTTTATCATAGGTACACTTCAACTGTGAGAGACGGAATCTAATACAAAATCCATAAAATCACACTGTATGATTTTTAAGTAATTAATTTGCATTTTAATGCATGACATAAGTATTTGATCACCTACTAACCAGTAAGAATTCCGGCTCTCACAGACCTGTTAGTTTTTCTTTAAGAAGCCCTCCTGTTCTCCACTCATTACCTGTATTAACTGCACCTGTTTGAACTCGTTACCTGTATAAAAGACACCTGTCCACACACTCAATCAAACAGACTCCAACCTCTCCACAATGGCCAAGACCAGAGAGCTGTGTAAAGACATCAGGGATAAAATTGTATACCTGCACAAGGCTGGGATGGGCTATAGGACAATAGGCAAGCAGCTTGGTGAGAAGGCAACAACTGTTGGCGCAATTATTAGAAAATGGAAGAAGTTCAAGATGACGGTCAATCACCCTCGGTCTGGGGCTCCATGCAAGATCTCACCTTGTGGGGCATCAATGATCATGAGGAAGGTGAGGGATCAGCCCAGAACTACACGGCAGGACCTGGTCAATGACCTGAAGAGAGCTGGGACCACAGTCTCAAAGAAAACCATTAGTAACACACTACGCCGTCATGGATTAAAATCCTGCAGCGCACGCAAGGTCCCCCTGCTCAAGCCAGCGCATGTCCAGGCCCGTCTGAAGTTTGCCAATGACCATCTGGATGATCCAGAGGAGGAATGGGAGAAGGTCATGTGGTCTGATAAGACAAATATAGAGCTTTTTGGTCTAAACTCCACTCGCCGTGTTTGGAGGAAGAAGAAGGATGAGTACAACCCCAAGAACACCATCCCAACCATGAAGCATGGAGGTGGAAACATCATTCTTTGGGGATGCTTTTCTGCAAAGGGGACAGGACGACTGCACCGTATTGAGGGGAGGATGGATGGGGCAATGTATCGCGAGATCTTGGCCAACAACCTCCTTCCCTCAGTAAGAGCATTGAAGATGGGTCGTGGCTGGGTCTTCCAGCATGACAACGACCCAAAACACACAGCCAGGGCAACTAAGGAGTGGCTCCGTAAGAAGCATCTCAAGGTCCTGGAGTGGCCTAGCCAGTCTCCAGACCTGAACCCAATAGAACATCTTTGGAGGGAGCTGAAAGTCCGTATTGCCCAGCAACAGCCCCGAAACCTGAAGGATCTGGAGAAGGTCTGTATGGAGGAGTGGGCCAAAATCACTGCTGCAGTGTGTGCAAACCTGGTGAAGACCTACAGTAAACGTATGATCTCTGTAATTGCAAACAAAGGTTTCTGTACCAAATATTAAGTTCTGCTTTTCTGATGTATCAAATACTTATGTCATGCAATAAAATGCAAATAAATTACTTAAAAATCATACAATGTGATTTTCTGGATTTTTGTTTTAGATTCCGTCTCTCACAGTTGAAGTGTACCTGTGATAAAAATTACAGACCTCTACATGCTTTGTAAGTAGGAAAACCTGCAAAATCGGCAGTGTATCAAATACTTGTTCTCCCCACTGTATATTCTTACCCTATGGATGGACAGGATGTTGTTACATGTCGACGTTGAAGCTTCCATATGAGGTTTTTACAATTAAAAGAGGGGAAGCACCGGACACAGATAAATCTGATTCTAGGTTTGGAAATAGGGTGAAAAGGGAAATGGCGAAATTTCATAGTCTGGAAGCCTACCATTGGAGGATAAGTCTAGGAGAGAAGTGGGGACTTGGACTTTTTCCATGGTATGGTGTAACATTTTTGGCAGATCATATTGATAATATTACCTATACTTTGCAGGGTTTTGCAAATGAAACGATAAGAGGGTTTAACCTTCTGTCAAATACTCAAAGAAGTCACAGACTGACGCTGTTGAAACATGACATGGCTCTTGACTATATTTTAGCAAAATAAGGTGGCTTATGTTTGGCTATGAATTTGACGGGTATGATTGTTATACTTTGATCACAGAAAGTTCCGATAATATCACTAGTGTTATAGATGCATTGAAGAATATAAGGGATGCATTTGATAAATCTGAAGGAGCTGGATGGTCAGCGAAGGTTTGGTTGCAAGATCAGTTAGGCCCAGTGGGAGCAGTGATAGTTCAGATTTTAGTAGCAGCTCTGATAGCGCTGTATGTGATGTTTTGCTTTTGTACTTTGTTGTTGACTTTTGCGAAGGCTATGATATTGAGATGGGTTGGAGTTGTGATGCCTGGAGAAAACACTGTAACGATCCCGGCTGTCTGAGTCGGGTCCTGTCTGGTGACTAGTTTTTCCTGTTCGTAATCTCCAGTTTCCCGAGGGTTCGGGAACGCTCCGGGGAGCGCTCTTGTTTTCCGCACCTGCATCCCATCAGCAATCTGCACACCTGGTCCTGATCATCACCCTTCTTAGGCTCTGGCCGAACATCCAGTTCCTGCCGGATCGTTAGCCATGAACAGTATGTTTGTCAGCGTATCAGCCTTGAGTTCTAGCGTTAGTTTTTGTTGTTTTGCACCTTGTTGATTTGCTGTGTACTCACCTCCGTTTGTTCTGTCTGCAGTCTCTCACCCGGAACCTTCACCCAACCTCTGCCTGATGGTCGGCGGCTGCCGAGCCATGTCTGGACCTACCACTGCACCCTCAACAACCCATCCACGCCACCCGCTCTGTCCCTGGATTATTCAGCCTCACTCGGGAGTCAATTAATAAACACTCACCTTTTCTCTAAGTACCTTGTCCTGGTCTGCTTCTGGGTTCTGGGCGTAGTAACCCGTGACAGAACGATCCGGCCAGTATGAACCCAGCGGACCTGGACTCTGTTCGCCATGCCATTACCCATCAGGAGAAGATGTTGGGCCATCATAGCACGGTACTACAGGAGATCGCGTTGTCAGTTCGGAACCTTTCTACCGGTCTGACGGAGGTCCAGAACCAACGCAAGTTTCCGGTGGAGGATCCACTACCGGTTTCACCCATCTCGCCTGCCGCTCGGGAGCTGTGTCCTTCCGTGAGCCCGAGGTTCCGACGCCGGATAGATATGAGGGGAGCTGGGAAGATGCCGTTCCTTCCTTATGCAGTGTGGATTAGTGTTCGATCTACAGCCCTACTCTTATGCCACAGACAAGGCTAGGATAGCCTTTGTGATTGCGTTGCTGCGTGGTCGAGCGCTGGAGTGGGCTTCAGCCGTTTGGGAACGACAAGACCCCTGCATGGCTTCATACCAGGGGTTCACGGCCGAGATGAGGAAGCTCTTCGACCATTCCGTCCGAGGGAGGGACGCAGCTAGGCGCCTGTTTTCGCTTCACCAAGGAACTCGCAGCGTGGCCGACTTCGTGATCGAGTTCAAGACGTTGGCTGTGGAGAGTGGGTGGAACGAGGAGTCTCTGCAAGCGGCCTTTACCAGGGTCTGTCGGAGCAGCTCAAGGATGAGTTGATCTCCTATCCGGAGCCTAGTGACCTGGACAGCTTGGTAGCCTTGTCTATTCGGGTGGATAATCGAGTCCGAGAGCGAAGGAGGGAGAAGCAATGGGGTCCGTCCAATCGATCAGCTCCTCAGTTCCCAGTCGGGTCGGGTGGTGGACCAGAACACGTCGATCATTCTCCACCACAATGGATTAGTGGAGAGGTCCTCTCTCCGATTCTGAACCCATGCAAGTGGGGCGGCACGGGTTAACCAAGGAGGAGCGTCAACATAGACGTCAGACCAACTGCTGCCTCTACTGTGGTAGCTCGGGACATTACATCTCCACCTGTTCCCGGCGGTCGTCAAACTGCCCGGCTCGCTAAAGTTGGGAGGACTTTTAGCGAGCCAGTTTCAACCTCTCAGTACCTCTGTCAGACCCCGTTTCCCGGCTACCCTTGTGAACAGGAATCAGAGCTTAGCGCTTAACGCTTTTATCGATTCAGGTGCCGATGGAAGCTTTCTTGATGCCGAAGTTGGTGGAACAGCTGGGGCTTTCCAAGGAGCAATTGCCGGAAGCCATTGAAGCGACCACTCTGAACGGCAGTAGTCTGGCACGTATCACGATGAGGACTGAACCGGTTAAGATGCGGTTGTCGGGGAATCATTCTGAGATGATTTCATTCTTCATTCTGCCGTCTTCCCATGTTCCTCTGGTCCTTGGATACCCCTGGCTGAAGGAACACAATCCCACGTTCGATTGGGTGACGGGCAAGGTAACGAGTTGGAGCCTTGATTGTCATGCTAACTGTCTCAAGACTGCCTGCCCCCATTCGGTTCCCAGTCAGGTGATTGAGGCTAAACCCCCAGATTTGTCCCTGGTTCCCGAGACATATCACGATTTGGGGGAAGTTTTCAGTAAGCAGAAGGCTCTGTCACTCCCTCCCCACCGACCATATGATTGTGCCATCAACCTGGTCCCTGGAGCTGTCTACCCCAAGGGAAGGTTATACAGTATCTCCCGACCTGAACGTGAGGCGTTGGAGACCTACATCAAGGAGTCCCTAGCTGCTGGTCTCGTTCGTCCCTCGTCATCACCCCCTGGGGGGCAGGATTCTTCTTTGTGGGTAAGAAGGATGGCTCTCTTCGACCGTGTATTGATTATCGGGGGTTGAATGACATCACGGTCAAGAACAAGTATCCCCTGCCCTTGATGAGTTCTGCCTTCGACTCCTTACAGGGTGCTACGGTGTTCACCAAGCTAGACCTACGCAATGCGTATCACCTGGTCCCGGATCAGAGAGGGGGACGAGTGGTTGACGGGTTTCAATACACCGATGGGTCACTCGGTATCAGGTGATGCCGTTTGGACTGACCAATGCTCCAGCGGTATTCCAGAGTATGGTGAACGACGTCCTGAGAGATATGATCGGTCTCTTTGTGTTTGTTTACCTGGATGACATTCTGATCTTCTCGAAGGAACCTTCCGACCACGTCCAGCATGTCCGGCAGGTTCTGCAGCGATTGTTGGAGAATCGCCTGTTCGTGAAGGCCGAGAAGTGCGAGTTTCACGCCCACACGACATCCTTTCTCGGGTACATCATCTCCAGGGGAGAGATTAGGATGGACCAGGAGAAGGTTAGAGCGGTTCTGGAATGGGTCCAGCCCGGTACGAGATTGCAGCTCCAGAGATTTTTGGGGTTTGCGAATTTCTACCGCAGATTCATCCGGGATTACAGCCGTGTGGCCGCTCCGTTAACTGCCTTGACTTCCAGTATCAGGACCTTCAAGTGGAATCCGGAGGCGGATCGAGCGTTTCTGGATTTGAAGAGGCGATTCACCAACGCACCGATTCTCTCTCAACCGGACACGGCCCGTCAGTTCGTCGTTGAAGTGGGACGCGTCTGATGTGGGAGTTGGCGCCATCCTGTCGCAGCGATGCTCCACGGACAGTAAACTCCATCCCTGCACCTACTACTCTCGTCGCCTTTCGCCTGCGGAGAGGAATTACGATGTGGGTAACCGGGAGCTTCTCGCGGTGAAACTTGCCTTGGAGGAGTGGCGCCACTGGTTGGAGGGGGCGGAGCAACCGTTTATTGTCTGGACTGACCACAAGAATCTGGCTTACGTGCAATCGGCTAAACGTCTCAACTCCCGTCAGGCCAGGTGGGCGTTGTTTTTCGGACGATTCAAGTTTGCCCTGACGTCCGACCTGGATCTAAGAACGGCAAGGCGGACGCCTTGTCCCGGATGTTCTCCAAGACGGAGGAGAGTGGGTCCAAGACCGAGACAATCCTCCCCCGGAACTGCGTCGTGGGAGCAGTTATGTGGAAGATTGAGGAGGAGGTGCTGGCGGCCCTTCGGACTCAGCCCGGTCCCGGTAACGGTCCACCCGGTCGGTTGTTTGTGCCTGAGTCGGTTCGTCCTGCTGTCCTCAAATGGTCCCACGCCAGCAAGATGGCTTGTCACCCTGGCGTGGCTCGGACAATGGCGTTTCTTCGCAGACGTTTTTGGTGGCCTGCCATGGCCGAGATACTCGGGGTTTTGTTGCTGCCTGTCCAGTGTGTGCGCAGAATAAGAGTACCAATCGGCCCAGCTCTGGACTACTTCACCCCCTTCCTATTCCCCGGCGACCATGGTCGCATCTGGCCCTGGACTTCGTCACTGGGTTGCCCGCTTCTGAGGGGAACACGGTCGTTCTGACTATCGTGGACAGATTCAGCAAGTTCGCCCACTTTGTGCCAATTGCCAAGCTTCCCTCTGCCTCGGAGACGTCCGAGATCCTGGTTAGGGAGGTTTTCAGGGTCCACGGTTTGCCCAGTGATATCAGTTTCCGACCGTGGCCCTCAGTTTACCTCTGCTGTCTGGAAGTCCTTCTGTTTGGCCATTGGAGCTACAGTCAGTCTCACATCTGGTTTTCACCCCCAATCCAATGGTCAGGCGGAGAGAGCCAACCAGAAGATGGAATCCACGCTACGCTGTCTGGTCTCGTCCAACCCCACCTCCTGGGTCTCTCAGTTGCCTTGGGTTGAGTATGCCCACAATACTCTTCCTACATCTGCCACTGGGATGTCTCCCTTCCAGTGCCTGTATGGCTACCAACCTCCCCTGTTTCCTTCTCAGGAGAAGGAGCTCTCAGTGCCTTCTGTTCAGGCCCATATTCGTCGTTGCCACCGGACCTGGCATCGGGCCAGAAAGGCACTCCTTAGAGTTTCGGACCGGTATCAGCTCCAGGCGAATCGTCGCCGGATCCCCGCTCCCACCTATACCATCGGAGATAGGGGTTTGGTTGGCCACACGGGATCTTCCGTTACGGACTGAGTCTAGGAAGTTGTTACCGAAGTTCATTGGTCCGTTTGTGGTGGAGAAGGTGATCAATCCAGTGGCAGTTCGACTCAAACTACCGAGGACGCTCAGAGTCCATCCCACCTTTCATGTCTCCTGCCTCAAGCCTGTCTTCCTCAGTCCTCTGTTGCCTCCTCCGCCTCCTCCTCCTCCTCCTCGGATGATCGGAGGTGGTCCTGCCTACACGGTGCGTCGCATCATGGATTCCAGACGGCGGGGCCGGGGTTTCCAGTATCTCGTGGACTGGGAGGGGTATGGCCCTGAGGAGAGGAGTTGGATTCCGCGGCGACAGGTCCTTGATGCGGACCTCATCAGTGACTTCTACCGCCTCCATCCTGGCGCTCCGGGAGTCCGCCCGGTGGCGTTGCGTCGGAGGGGGTACTGTAACGATCCCGGCTGTCTGAGTCGGGTCCTGTCTGGTGACTAGTTTTTCCTGTTCGTAATCTCCAGTTTCCCGAGGGGTTCGGGAACGCTCCGGGGAGCGCTCTTGTTTTCCGCACCTGCATCCCATCAGCAATCTGCACACCTGGTCCTGATCATCACCCTTCTTAGGCTCTGGCCGAACATCCAGTTCCTGCCGGATCGTTAGCCATGAACAGTATGTTTGTCAGCGTATCAGCCTTGAGTTCTAGCGTTAGTTTTTGTTGTTTTGCACCTTGTTGATTTGCTGTGTACTCACCTCCGTTTGTTCTGTCTGCAGTCTCTCACCCGGAACCTTCACCCAACCTCTGCCTGATGGTCGGCGGCTGCCGAGCCATGTCTGGACCTACCACTGCACCCTCAACAACCCATCCACGCCACCCGCTCTGTCCCTGGATTATTCAGCCTCACTCGGGAGTCAATTAATAAACACTCACCTTTTCTCTAAGTACCTTGTCCTGGTCTGCTTCTGGGTTCTGGCGTAGTAAACCGTGACAAACACTCAGATGCCATTGTTAACTGTTACAGATGAACAAGTGGGACTGGATGGAGTATTGATGGATAGATATCCATTTTGAATATCCGATCATTTTTCACATGTTTTTACGTATTATTGTGATAGTTAGTATTTTGTGATGAATCAAAGGGGGGAAATGGAATGTGATTCATTTTATATATCATTTTTATATTATTGTTTATATTGATGTTTTAATTTGAATGTGTTGTTTTGCAAAAGATACTGGTTGGTGTTTTCTTTTCTTCCAGAAGCATATGGGGGAATGTGTAGAGGGGATTCAAATACTCAAACATGGACAATATGAATGGACAATATGAATGGACTGGAGGAAGTGGAACAAGGAAGGTGTGGAAATGTTCAGATTCCATCATCGACGTTTCATTGAAAGTCGACACTGCTGAGGAGATGAAGTGTAGTGGACTACATTCCAGTGTCTGCAATGATATATAGACATATTTGCATGTGTAATACATAATTTGTATCATATTCTTTCTGTATAAATTTTTGAAGAATGATATTTGCTGTTGTTGGGTACATGTGGGGATCTCAGATGTTTCTGTTTATTTCGTGGATGCTTAGGGATATTGGGTCCAGGCAGGGACAGAGAGAATCCACAGGAGGGTCCGATGGGTCGACCAGCCTGAATGTAGACATTTTTGATTGTATTTTGTTTGCTGAGGCTTTCATGTGTATTCAATTGCAACATAGTTTAAAATGCATTGATAAAGATGTATGAATTGATCTGGAGTACTTAGGTGGTTGCCTGGGGCAGAGGGGCCGTGAGAGAATTTTACTGTCTTGATTGATTGATGGATATTTAGAAAGAAAGCTGCCAGACAGGTTTTTCGCTCTCACACTCCATAAAGATTTGTTCATATTTCATAGAAATGTATTTACACTCCATAGAAACATTTGTTTTTGGTTTATTGTTAAAGTTACTCAATAAGATAAATTGTTATTTGTCATAATCCTATTCTTTTTGTTTTCGAGACTTAATTATAATAATATAATAATATGCCATTTAGCAGACGCTTTTATCCAAAGCGACTTACAGTCATGCGTGCATACATTTTTTTTTTGTGTATGGGTGGTCCCGGGGATCGAACCCACTACCTTGGCGTTTCAAGCGCCGTGCTCTACCAGCTGAGCTACAGAGGACCACAATTTAGTCTCGAAGGGGGGAAATATGTAGTGTCTAAGCAATTTATGACTTTGCTAACGTTTGCAAATGGTATCTTAGAGGATGTTGACTCAGCTTAGGGAAGCATCTGGAGATAATTTCTATAGGGGAACCCTAAAACAGAGGAAGTCTGTTATATGGAGTCCTGGGATTGGTCAGTAGGGAAAACACCCATATCATGTCGCAGATTATAAATACCATGATTAAAACAAAGGACGGGTAGTAACAACATATTAGATCGGGTCGGTTGTTCTCCAGATGATTGCAGATGTCTGTAAATTGACGCTGAAATCTTTTGATATAATAAACCTTTATAATCAAAGTACAGTGTCAGCGGACTCCTTGTTCTCACAGCATAATTAGTATCATTATTTAGTTACTACAGTAGCATTGCCTTTAAATTGTGTAACTTGGGTCAAACATTTCGGGTAGCCTTCCACAAGCTTCCCACAATAAGTTGGGTGAATTTTGGCCCATTCCTCCTGACAGAGCTGGTGTAACTGAGTCAGGTTTGTAGGCCTCCTTGCTCGCACACGCTTTTTCAGTTCTGCCCACAAATGTTCTATAGGATTGAGGTCAGGGCTTTGTGATGGCCACTCCAATACCTTTACATTGTTTTCCTTAAGCCATTTTGCCACAACTTTGGAAGTATGCTTGGGGTCATTGTTAATTTGGAAGACCCATTTGCGACCAAGCTTTAACTTCCTGACTGATGTCTTGAGATGTTGCTTCAATATATCCACATAATTTTCCTTCCTCATGATGCCATCTATTTTGTGAAGTGCACCAGTCCCTCCTACAGCAAAGCACCCCCACAGCATGACGCTGCCACCCCAAAGCCTGCCCGAACTAGGAGAGGAGGCAGCTTCGGAGGAAGTTGTGACAATACATATACAGTGGGGAGAACAAGTATTTGATACACTGCCGATTTTGCAGGTTTTCCTACTTACAAAGCATGTAGAGGTCTGTAATTTTTATCACAGGTACGCTTCAACTGTGAGAGACGGAATCTAAAACAAAAATCCAGAAAATCACATTGTATGATTTTTAAGTAATTAATTTTCATTTTATTGCATGACATAAGTATTTGATACATCAGAAAAGCAGAACTTAATATTTGGTACAGAAACCTTTGTTTGCAATTACAGAGATCATACGTTTCCTGTAGGTCTTGACCAGGTTTGCACACACTGCAGCAGGATTTTGGCCCACTCCTCCATACAGACCTTCTCCAGATCCTTCAGGTTTCGGGGCTGTCGCTGGGCAATATGGACTTTAGAAGAAGCAGGATGCCAGATCAACACACATTCAACAAATCTGATCTAACAAAGTGGATAATCGTGAAATCCCTCATGTGGTTACTAAAGTCAGATTTGGATATACAGTGGGGAAAGAAAGTATTTAGTCAGCCACCAATTGTGCAAGTTCTCCCACTTAAAAAGTTGAGAGAGGCCTGTAATCATCATAGGTACACGTCAACTATGACAGACAAATTGAGAAAAAAATTCCAGAATATCACATTGTAGGATTTTAATGAATTTATTTGCAAATTATGGTGGAAAATAAGTATTTGGTCACCTACAAACAAGCAAGATTTCTGGCTCTCACAGACCTGTAACTTCTTCTTTAAGAGGCTCCTCTGTCCTCCACTCGTTACCTGTATTAATGGCACCTGTTTGAACTTGTTATCAGTATAAAAGACACCTGTCCACAACCTCAAACAGTCACACTCCAAACTCCACTATGGCCAAGACCAAAGAGCTGTCACAGGACACCAGAAACAAAATTGTAGACCTGCACCAGGCTGGGAAGACTGAATCTGCAATAGGTAAGCAGCTTGGTGTGAAGAAATCAACTGTGGAAGCAATTATTAGGAAATAGAAGACATACAAGACCACTGATAATCTCCCTCGATCTGGGGCTCCACGCAAGATCTCACCCCGTGGGGTCAAAATGATCACAAGAACGGTGAGCAAAAATCCCAGAACCACACGGGGGGACCTAGTGAATGACCTGTAGAGAGCTGGGACCAACGTAACAAAGCCTACCATCAGTAACACACTACGCCGCCAGGGACTCAAATCCTGCAGTGCCAGACATGTCCCCCTGCTTAAGCCAGTACATGTCCAGGCCCGTCTGAAGTTTGCCAGAGTGCATTTGGATGATCCAGAAGAGGATTGGGAGAATGTCATATGGTCAGATGAAACCAAAATATAACTTTTTGGTAAAAACTCAACTCGTCGTGTTTGGAGGACAAAGAATGCTGAGTTGCATCCAAAGAACACCATACCTACTGTGAAGCATGGGGTGGAAACATCATGCTTTGGGGCTGTTTTTCTGCAAAGAGACCAGGACGACTGATCCGTGTAAAGGAAAGAATGAATGGGGCCATGTATCGTGAGATTTTGAGTGAAAACCTCCTTCCATCAGCAAGGGCATTGAAGATGAAACGTGGCTTGGTCTTTCAGCATTACAATGATCCCAAACACACCGCCCGGGCAACGAAGGAGTGGCTTCGTAAGAAGCATTTCAAGGTCCTGGAGTGGCCTAGCCAGTCTCCAGATCTCAACCCCATAGAAAATATTTGGAGGAAGTTGAAAGTCTGTGTTGCCCAGCGACAGCCCCAAAACATCACTGCTCTAGAGGAGATCTGCATGGAGGAATGGGCCAAAATACCAGCAACAGTGTGTGAAAACCTTGTGAAGACTTACAGAAAACGTTTGACCTGTGTCATTGCCAACAAAGGGTATATAACAAAGTATTGAGAAACTTTTGTTATTGACCAAATACTTATTTTCCACCATAATTTGCAAATAAATTCATAAAAAATCCTACAATGTGATTTTCTGGAGAAAAAAAATCTCATTTTGTCTGTCATAGTTGATGTGTACCTATATATTGACGAGAAAAATAAATATGGGGGATTGGTAGTGATGCAGACAATTACATTGATAGAAGTTACAATCTATCTGCAGTAGTAAAGCTGATCTACCCCTAAAAAAAAGAATATATATATACAGTGGGGAGAACAAGTATTTGATACACTGCCGATTTTGCAGGTTTTCCTACTTACAAAGCATGTGGAGGTCTGTAATTTTTATCATAGGTACACTTCAACTGTGAGAGACGGAATCTAAAACAAAAATCCAGAAAATCACATTGTATGATTTTTAACTAATTAATTTGCATTTTATTGCATGACATAAGTATTTGATACATCAGAAAAGCAGAACTTAATATTTGGTACAGAAACCTTTTTTTGCAATAACAAAAATCATACGTTTCCTGTAGGTCTTGAACAGGTTTGCACAAACTGCAGCAGGGATTTTGGCCCACTCCTCCATACAGACCTTCTCCAGATACTTCAGGTTTCGGGGCTGTCGCTGGGCAATACGGACTTTCAGCTCCCTCCAAAGATTTTCTATTGGGTTCAGGTCTGGAGACTGGCTAGGCCACTCCAGGACCTTGAGATGCTTCTTACGGAGCCACTCCTTAGTTGCCCTGGCTGTGTGTTTCGGGTCGTTGTCATGCTGGAAGACCCAGCCACGACCCATCTTCAATGCTTTTACTGAGCGAAGGAGGTTGTTGGCCAAGATCTCGCGATACATGGCCCCATCCATCCTCCCCTCAATACGGTGCAGTCGTCCTGTCCCCTTTGCAGAAAAGCATCCCCAAAGAATGATGTTTCCACCTCCATGCTTCATGGTTGGGATGGTGTTCTTGGTGTTGTACTCATCCTTCTTCTTCCTCCAAATACGGCGAGTGGAGATTAGACCAAAAAGCTCTATTTTTGTCTCATCAGACCACATGACCTTCTCCCATTCCTCCTCTGGATCATCCAGATGGTCACTGGCAAACTTCAGACGGGCCTGGACATGCGCTGGCTTGAGCAGAGGGACCTTGCATGCACTGCAGGATTTTAATCCATGACGGCGTAGTGTGTTACTAATGGTTTTCTTTGAGACTGTGGTCCCAGCTCTCTTCAGGTCATTGACCAGGTCCTGCCGTGTAGTTCTGGGCGGAATTCTTACTGGTTGGTAGGTGATCAAGTACTTATGTCATCCAATAAAATGCAAATTAATTGCTTAAAAATCATACAATGTGATTTTCTGGATTTTTGTATTAGATTCCGTCTCTCACAGTTGAAGTGTACATACAGTGGGGAAAAAAAAGTATTTAGTCAGCCACCAATTGTGCAAGTTCTCCCACTTAAAAAGATGAGAGAGGCCTGTAATTTTCATCATAGGTACACGTCAACTATGACAGACAAAATGAGAAAAGAAAATCCAGAAAATCACATTGTAGGATTTTTTATGAATTTATTTGCAAATGATGTTGGAAAATAAGTATTTGGTCAATAACAAAAGTTTCTCAATACTTTGTTATATACCCTTTGTTGGCAATGTCACAGGTCAAACGTTTTCTGTAAGTCTTCACAAGGTTTTCACACACTGTTGCTGGTATTTTGGCCCATTCCTCCCTGTAGATCTCCTCTAGAGCAGTGATGTTTTGGGTCTGTCGCTGGGCAAGACGGACTTTCAACTCCCTCCAAAGATTTTCTATGGGGTTGAGATCTGGAGACTGGCAAGGCCACTCTAGGACCTTGAAATGCTTCTTACGAAGCCACTCCTTCGTTGCCCGGGCGGTGTGTTTGGGATCATTGTCATGCTGAAAGACCCAGCCACGTTTCATCTTCAATGCCCTTGCTGATGGAAGGAGGTTTTCACTCAAAATCTCACGATACATGGCCCCATTCATTCATTCCTTTACACGGATCAGTCGTCCTGGTCCCTTTGCAGAAAAACAGCCCCAAAGCATGATGTTTCCACCCCCATGCTTCACAGTAGGTATGGTGTTCTTTGGATGCAACTCAACATTCTTTGTCCTCCAAACACGACGAGTTGAGTTTTTACCAAAAAGTTCTATTTTGGTTTCATCTGACCATATGACATTCTCCCAATCCTCTTCTGGATCATCCAAATGCACTCTAGCAAACTTCAGACGGGCCTGGACATGTACTGGCTTAAGCAAGGGGACATGTCTGGCACTGCAGGATTTGAGTCCCTGGCGGCGTAGTGTGTTACTGATGGTAGGCTTTGTTACTTTGGTCCCAGCTCTCTGCAGGTCATTCACTAGGTGCCCCCGTGTGGTTCTGGGATTTTTGCTCACCGTTCTTGTGATCATTTTGACCCCACGGGGTGAGATCTTGCGTGAAGCCCCAGATCGAGGGAGATTATCAGTGGTCTTGTATGTCTTCCATTTCCTAATAATTGCTCCCACAGTTGATTTCTTCAAACCAAGCTGCTTACCTATTGCAGATTCAGTCTTCCCAGCCTGGTGCAGGTCTACAATTTTGTTTCTGGTGTCCTTTGACAGCTCTTTGGTCTTGGCCATAGTGGAGTTTGGAGTGAGACTTTTTGAGGTTGTGGACAGGTGTCTTTTATACTGATAACAAGTTCAAACAGGTGCCATTAATACAGGTGACGAGTGGAGGACAGAGGAGCCTCTTAAAGAAGAAGTTACAGGTCTGTGAGAGCCAGAAATGTTGCTTGTTTGTAGATGACCAAATACTTATTTTCCACCATAATTTGCAAATAAATTCATAAAAAATCCTACAATGTGATTTTCTGGAAAAAAAATTCTCCATTTGTCTGTCATAGTTGACGTGTACCTATGATGAAAATTACAGGCCTCTCTCATCTTTTTAAGTGGGAGAACTTGCACAATTGGTGGCTGACTAAATACTTTTTTCCCCCACTGTATGATAAAAATTACAGACCTCTACATCCTTTGTAAATAGGAAAACCTGCAAAATCAGCAGTGTATCAAATACTTGTTCTCCCCACTGTATCTTATATTCTGAGAACATGGCAACCATGCATTCGGAAAGTATTCAAAAAGGAACTTGAGTAAGAATGGGAGAACGTCGTAGTAAGATAGACAAGAGAAGATGCCGACTATTTCAGTTGAAGAAAAATACTAAAATAATGTCTGTAAGGAAAGGGGAAGGATAAATGAACTCTTAGAACACAAAGCCTGAAGACTGCTGGACAAATGAAAAACATTGACATTGATGGTACGTGAAAGTTGGTTGAAGGAGATTCTAAAAGTATGAAGGACTGACATGAATTGCGCCTAAAATAAAATGAGAAAATAATAGACGGTATGGATTTGCCTAAGATATAATTATTTGGGCTATACTGTTGCATGATGAGTGAGGAAGAGGGCTGGTTAGCCTAATACATGGAAAAGAAGAAACTGCACCGGGTCCGAAAAGGACCGAAAAGGAAATCACACCACAAACAATCACCCACATGCTCTTAAGGAAATTGTGAATGTCATGGATACATTAGAACTAGTAGATATATGGAGGCTTAAATATGCTGATCTAGTGAGATATACATGGCGGAGACTGAATCAAGCTAGTCGTCTTGACTTCTTTCTTATCTCATTCTCGTTGGCACCAAAAGTAAAAAAAGTGTTGATAGGGGACAGAATGCGGTCGGACCATCATATAATAGGCATATACATTACTCTGACTGAATTTCCACGTGGGCGAGGATATTGGAAATTTAATCAAAGCCTATTAGATGATAATTTATTTATAATTAGAACAAAGGAATTTATAACTGACTTTTTCCAACATAACATAGGTACAGCGAATCCCCTTATTGTATGGGACACCTTTAAATGTGCCTTTAGAGGCCATGCAATTCAGTACTCATCTCGAAAACAAAAGCAATTTAGGTCAAAAGAGTTTATACTAAGAAAGGAAATAGAAAGTCTAACAGAACAGATAGATGGCAATAAAAACTGTAACATATAGGCTCAGAATAAATTAGAGGAAAAACAAAAAGAAATTGAAAAACTTATTCAAGAAAGATCAAGTGTAATATATTATAAAAATAAAGCAAACTGGATGGAATATGGGGAAAAATGCACAAAATTCTTTTTTAATCTTCAACATAGGAATGCTACCAAAAAGAACTTAATGAAACTGGTTACAATTGACGGAGTCACCCATAATTCACCTAATGATATTTTGAAGGAAGAAACAAAGTATTTTAAGCATATGTTTTCTTTTCAGTCGCCTCCATCTCCTCTAACTGAAGCTAATTGTAGAGATTTTTTTTCTATTGATAATGTCAAATTAACAGCCACACAGAAAGACTCATGTGAAGGTGAAATTACAGAGGAGGAACTTCTGGATGCAATTAAAGACTTTAAGTCCGGGGAAAACTCCAGGGTTGGATGGCATACCAATCGAGGTATACCAAACCTTTTTTGATATACTAAGAGGACCGTTATTAGCATGTTTTAACCACTCCTATGTAAATGGTAGATTATCTGACACTCAAGAAGAAGGTCTGATCTCATTATTACTGAAACAGGATACAAGTGGAAAATATAAAGATCCAGTCCATTTACAAAATTGGAGGCCCCTTACACTTCAGTGTTGTGATGCAAAAATCCTAGCAAAATGTATAGCGCATAGAATTAAAAAGGTATTGTCGGATATTATTCATTCTAATCAGACAGGTTTTTTACATGGAAGATACATTGGAGATAATATAAGGCAAGTATTGGAAACAATAGAACACTATGGAAAATGTGGGAAACCAGGCCTGCTATTCATAGCAGACTTCGAAAAGGCATTTGATAAAGTTCGACTGGAATTTATATATAAATGCCTGGAGCATTTCAATTTTGGAGAATCTCTTATAAAATGGGTCAAAATCATGTATAGTAACCCTAGGTGTAAAATAGTAAATAATGGCTATTTCTCAGAAAGTTTCAAACTGTTAAGAGGAGTGAAACAAGGTTGTCCACTATCGGCATATCTATTTATTGTGGCCATCGAGATGTTAGCTATTAAAATCAGATCCAATAATAATATCAGAGGATTAGAAATACAGGGCTTAAAAACAAAGGTGTCATTGTACGCAGATGATTCATGTTTTCTTTTAGATCCACAACTAGAATCCCTCCACAGCCTCAGAGGATCTAGATACATTTTCTAACCTCTCTGGATTAAAACCAAATTATGACAAATGTACTATATTACGTATTGGATCACTAAAAAATACAATTTTCACATTACCATGTAGTTTACCAATAAAATGGTCTGATGGTGATGTGGATATACTCGGAATACATATCCCAAAGGAAATAAATGATCTCACTTCAATAAATTTTAATAGAAAGTTAGCAAAAATAGATAAGATCTTACTACCATGGAAAGGAAAATACCTGTCAATTTGTGGAAAAATCACCCTGATTAACTCTTTAGTATTATCCCAGTTTACCTATTTGCTTATGGTCTTGCCTACGCCTAGCAAACAGTTTTTTAAATTATATGAGAAAAAAATATTCAATTTTATTTGGAACGGCAAGCCAGACAAAATTAAAAGAGCATATTTATATAATGAATATGAATTCGGAGGACAGAAATTATTAAATATTAAAGCATTAGACCTATCACTAAAATCTTCAGTCATCCAAAAGTTATACTTAAATCCGAACTGGTTCTCAAGCAAATTAGTAAGATTGTCTCACCCACTGTTCAAGAAAGGCCTTTTTCCCTTTATTCAGATTACAACCTCTCACTTTCAGTTATTTGAAAAGGAAATAATCTCCCAAATGTCACTATTTCTAAAACAAGCCATAGAAAGTTGGTTGCAATTTCAATTTAATCCTCCAGAAACGACAGAACAAATAATGCAACAAATATTGTGGTTAAATTCAAATATACTAATTGAAAAAAAACCTTTATTTTTTGACAGAATGTTTAAAAAAGGTATAATCTTCGTAAATGATATCATCGGTAGGACTGGTGGAGTTATGTCGCACATGCAGCTAACAAAAACATATGGAAATGTCTGCTCTACCCAAAATTACAACCAAATAATTGCAGCCTTACCGCAAAAGTGGAAGAGGAAAGTTGAAGGGGGAGAAAGTAAGGAACTTGTCTGTCGGCCTTGCATTAAAGAACATAATTGGTTAAGGAAAACTGTGATAAATAAAAAAGTATATCAGTTTCACTTAAGGACCAAAGGATTGACAGCCGTCCCATATAGATAGCAAAATAGTTGGGAAGAGATCTTTGACGTACCGATCCCATGGCATAGTGTTTATGAACTGACACGCAAAACGACACCGGATTCAAAAATTAGAATCTTTCAATTTAAATTATTATATAAAATTCTTGCTACCAATAGAATGTTATTTATATGGGGGGATACAATCTTCCCAGCTCTGCAGATTTTGCTGTGAAGAGATAGAATCATTAGATCATTTGTTTTGGTTCTGTCCATTTGTAGCTTGTTTTTGGACACAGGTCCAGGAATGGCTAAAGGATTGCAATATTTACCTGGAACTAACCTTGCAGATAGCATTACTGGGGGATCTGAAAAGTCATAGTCAATCAATCAATAATATAATAATACTTTTAGCAAAAATGTTTATTTTTAATTCACAATCTGTAGAAGCAATGAGAATAGAAAGGTTCAGAACTTTTGTAAAACATCACAGTACGGTTGAAATATATATGGCAAATAGAAATCCTATATGGATGGTGTTAAGAGATAGATGGGAGGTATTGAATAGAGTTGAAGGATGGGACTAATAACAAATAACAACAAATAATAACAAAGATAGCTAATAATGTAAGCATACTGTGTCCATAATAAGTATATAGGTTGTATGTTGGGAGCTTTTGGGAAAGAGCACAGTTAGAAAGATATGGCATTTAGAAGCAAACCGGATGGACATCATGAAAATGATCGGAGAGGTTGAGAGTAGAAGAAGTTCAGGAGCAAAAAAAATAAATAAATAAATATATATATATATATATATATATATATACAGTGGGGGTAAAAAAGTATTTAGTCAGCCACCAATTGTGCAAGTTCTCCCACATAAAAAAGATAGAGAGGCCTGTAATTTTCATCATAGGTACACGTCATTATTGACAGACAAAATGAGAAAAAAAATCCAGAAAATCACATTGTAGGTTTTTTAATGAATTTATTTGCAAATTATGGTGGAAAATAAGTATTTGGTCAATAACAAAGTTTCTCAATACTTTGTTATATACCCTTTGTTGGCAATGACACAGGTCAAACGTTTTCTGTAAGTCTTCACAAGGTTTTCACACACTGTTGCTGGTATTTTGGCCCATTCCTCCATGCAGATCCCTCTAGAGCAGTGATGTTTTGGGGCTGTCGCTGGGCAACACAGACTTTCAACTCCCTCCAAAGATTTTCTATGGGGTTGAGATCTGGAGACTAGCTAAGCCACTCCAGGACCTGAAATGCTTCTTACGAAGCCACTCCTTCGTTGCCCGGCGGTGTGTTTGGGATCATTGTCATGCTGAAAGACCCAGCCATGTTTCATCTTCAATGCCCTTGCTGATGGAAGGAGGTTTTCACTCAAAATCTCACATTACATGGCCCCATTCATTCTTTCCTTTACACGGATCAGTCGTCCTGGTCCCTTTGCAGAAAAACAGCCCCCAAAGCATGATGTTTCCACCCCCATGCTTCACAGTAGGTATGGTGTTCTTTGGATGCAACTAAGCATTCTTTGTCCTCCAAACACGACGAGTTGAGTTTTTACAAAAAGTTATATTTTGTTTTCATCTGACCATATGACATTCTCCCAATCCTCTTCTGGATCATCCAAATGCACTCTAGCAAACTTCAGATGGGCCTGGACATGTACTGGCTTAAGCAGGGGGACACGTCTTGTACTGCAGGATTTGAGTCCCTGGCGGCGTAGTGTGTTACTGATGGTAGGCTTTGTTACTTTGGTCCCAGCTCTCTGCAGGTCATTCACTAGGTTCCCCCATATGGTTCTGGGATTTTTGCTCACCGTTCTTGTGATCATTTTGACCCCACGAGGTGAGATCTTGCATGGAGCCCCAGATCGAGGGAGATTATCAGTGGTCTTGTATGTCTTCCATTTCCTAATAATTGCTCCCACAGTTGATTTCTTCAAACCAAGCTGCTTACCTATTGCAGATTCAGTCTTTCCAGCCTGGTGCAGGTCTACAATTTTGTTTCTGGTGTCCTTTGACAGCTCTTTGGTCTTGGCCATAGTGGAGTTTGGAGTGTGACTGTTTGAGGTTGTGGACAGGTGTCTTTTATACTGATAACAAGTTCAAACAGGTGCCATTAATACAGGTAACGAGTGGAGGACAGAGGAGCCTCTTAAAGAAGAAGTTACAGGTCTGTGAGAGCCAGAAATCTTGCTTGTTTGTAGGTGACCAAATACTTATTTTCCACCATAATTTGCAAATAAATTCATTAAAAATCCTACAATGTGATTTTCTGGAATTTCTTTCCTCAATTTGTCTGTCATAGTTGACGTGTACCTATGATGAAAATTACAGGCCTCTCTCATCTTTTTAAGTGGGAGAACTTGCACAATTGGTGGCTGACTAAATACTTTTTTTCCCCACTGTATATATATATATATATATACAGTGGGGAAAGAAAGTATTTAGTCAGCCACCAATTGTGCAAGTTCTCCCACTTAAAAAGATGAGAGAGGCCTGTAATTTTCATCATAGGTACACGTCAACTATGACAGACAAATTGAGAAAAAAAAATCCAGAAAATCACATTGTAGGATTTTTAATGAATTTATTTGCAAATTATGGTGGAAAATAAGTATTTGGTCACCTACAAACAACCAAGATTTCTGGCTCTCACAAACCTGTAACTTCTTGTTTAAGAGGCTCCTCTGTCCCCCACACGTTACCTGTATTAATGGCACCTGTTTGAACTTGTTATCAGTATAAAAGACACCTGTCCACAACCTCAAACAGTCACACTCCAAACTCCACTATGGCCAAGACCAAAGAACTGTCAAAGGACACCATAAACAAAATTGTAGACCTGCACCAGGCTGGGAAGACTGAATCTGCAATAGGTAAGCAGCTTGCTTTGAAGAAATCAACTGTGGGAGCAATTATTAGGAAATGGAAGACATACAAGACCACTGATAATCTCCCTCGATCTGGGGCTCCACGAAAGATCTCACCCTGTGGGGTCAAAATGATCACAAGAACGGTGAGCAAAAATCCCAGAACAACACGGGGGGACCTAGTGAATGTCCTGCAGAGAGCTGGGACCAAAGTAACAAAGCCTACCATCAGTAACACACTATGCCGCCAGGGACTCAAATCCTGCAGTGCAAGACGTGTCCCCCTGCTTAAGCCAGTACATGTCCAGGCCCTTCTGAAGTTTGCTAGAGTGCATTTGGATTATCCAGAAGAGGATTGGGAGAATGTCATATGGTCAGATGAAACCAAAATAGAACTTTTTGGTAAAAACTCAACTTGTCGTGTTTGGAGGACAAAGAATGCTGAGTTGCATCCAAAGAACACCATACCTACTGTGGAGCATGGGGGTGGAAACATCATGCTTTGGGGCTGTTTTTCTGCAAAGGGACCAGGACGACTGATCCGTGTAAAGGAAAGAATGAATGGGGCCATGTATCGTGAGATTTTGAGTGAAAACCTCCTTCCATCAGCAAGGGCATTGAAGATGAAACGTGGCTGGGTCTTTCAGCATGACAATGATCCCAAACACACCGCCCGGGCAACGAAGGAGTGGCTTCGTAAGAAGCATTTCAAGGTCCTGGAGTGGCCTAGCCAGTCTCCAGATCTCAACCCCCATAGAAAACTTTGGAGGGAGTTGAAAGTCTGTGTTGCCCAGCGACAGCCCCAAAACATCACTGCTCTAGAGGAGATCTGCATGGAGGAATGGGCCAAAACACCAGCAACAGTGTGTGAAAACCTTGTGAAGACTTACAGAAAACGTTTGACCTGTGTCATTGCCAACAAAGGGTATATAACAAAGTATTGAGAAACGTTTGTTATTGACCAAATACTTATTTTCCACCATAATTTGCAAATAAATTCATAAAAAATCCTACAATGTGATTTTCTGGAATTTTTTTCCTCATTTTGTCTGTTATAGTTGACGTGTACCTATGATGAAAATGACAGGCCTCTCATCTTTTTAAGTGGGAGAACTTGCACAATTGGTGGCTGACTAAATACTTTTTTTCCCCACTGTAGATATAGAATTATTGTAAAATTAACTCTGTCCATAAGGTGTAGATAGTAAGTATAGACCGGAAGTAGAGGCCTGGGCGTTGTTGTTCACTAATTTACTCCAAGTAGGGAAAGGATGGTGGGGTTGAAAAGTAATAAAGGGGAATATATATATAAAAAATAAAAAAAAACATGGGGGATTGGAAGTGATGCAGACAATTACATTGATAGAAGATACAATCTATCTGCAATATTAAGCTGATCCATCCCCCCCCCAAAAAAATAAAAAAAATAAATAAATAAAATAAAAATTTACCGGGTCGCCAGCAGTGGAAGTTGCCGAGAGAAAGATAGACTTTAAATTATTAACGAGACAAGTACATAAGCCTGGAAGCTGAACACGGACATCTCACTAACTAGGCGGGTGTGTGGACTTCCATTTATAATTATAAGATGACAGACTGAATTGGCTTGATTAAGTAAAGTTTAGGAAACGCAAAAAGCGTGTGGGCGTTGTGACCATCCTTCCCCAAGTTCCTGACATAATATAAATGGCAAAGGTATTATGATACAAATTGGATTTTGTTGAATATATTATACAGAAAATTTGCATTAACAATGTTGTGCAGTAATGACTGCAATTGGACAATAATTTGTGGGTTAAATTAGAGAGTTATAGTTGTTTAAAGTTGCTGTAGAGTTTGCCCGGTTGACGACTCTGGATTATTATTTTGTATGATGCGATTTCTTTTGATGATTGTTTCGTAAGGGGAATGCACTGTTTGAAAAACATTTACTGTTGTTGTTTTATTTAAGACTGATGAAGTACATTACATTTGTTTAAGGGGAATTAATTTGGTATTGGAATGAATAAAAGTACTGTTGTAACTCAGTGGACTCCTTTGGACCTTCCTAAATTTGATAAGATCTACAATTGCTGTAGACTGTAGTTTTACAGCATTGTTACTAAGGTACTGACTGAAGGAGATATGGCTGATTTCCAACACTACCATTTTCTGTCTGCCTGCTAGTTGTAGCAGTGTTGTAACCGCTAACCTTTGCTTTCACAGCACTACTGGTGAAGACTTCTACGTTTTAAAAGTTAATGCTTTGAGCCTTGTGTAGAGAAGGCCTGTGTACAACATTTGAGAAGGTGTTCTTGATGTAAATGAATCCTGGTTTTCAAAAAAGGAAATAGTAATGGTAGTAAGAATACAGGTTTGCTCCTGGATTTTTTGCTTTTGCGGAGCAATTTTAATTTTGTGGAAAGTGTGTAATTTTGTGACTAACAATGCAGGCAGAGGCATTCCAATGTCTATGTCAGCCCACCCAAGGCCTGAAGGACCTTTTGAACACATAACGATAGATTTCATTGAATTAACTCCATGCTCTGGGTAACAGTAATGCCCCTGGCTTTGATGTACATGCGTAGAAGATTTGATTTGTTCATTATTTGAACTGGCTAGCCAGCTAACAAGCTAGAAACAAACCAAAACATTGTTTAGAAAGTTGCTTTTAGTTGCCTGGTTTGCTAGATTGACATATACTGTATTCGTTTTTAAACTGATGGGTTTATTGGTGTTAAAATACACCACTTATGCTATTTTGGACCACCAGGCTGTTTGATGTCGGACGACAATAGAATGTTCATGATGTCACTGTGACAACTGTCTACAGACATGTTGATAGACGTAGTATAAACCAGCTTTTAGTCTTGAAATCTTTGGTTGTTTAGTACACTACCGTACTCACTCTGTATAGCATATGGCCTCACGTGAATCCTTAAAGAGATGGGTGGGGCTAAGGCTTAAGAGGGTGTGAACAATGTTGAATGGGTGTAGACAAAGAAGAGCTCTCCAGTAGGTGTACCAAAACATTCAAGGGCCATTTCTCAAAAGTGAGGTTACAAGTTCAGCAACTTTCAAAGCAGAATTACTGTTCCATTGTTCCTCAACTGTAGTGTATGATATACAATTTTCTAGCTCTGAGTCTTTACTTTTATCCAATGTAAAAAACACAATTTCAAATTTTGCTACATAAGACCGAATCGAGCCGGTCGATCACATATTGTTGTATGTGTAAGCAATCACTAATTTAGCTATGCAAAGTGCCAGATAGGGAACCATTTATAGTAACTGATGTTCATTATTTCTCAGTCATAAACACCATCAGCCGACAGAAGATCGAGCAAAGTTAGCTACAGAAAATAATGGAGAAATCAACCTTTCTGCAGGAGGTAGCTATGGCCGGGCAGCTTCATCTTGTAGCAGGTTGAGGGACTAACTTACTTCCACTAGCTACTACTAGCTAACATGACTATAGCCAGTAACCAGGTAGGGCTAGCCAGCCTGCAAGCTAGTCAATTGCCAGCCAGCTAGTGCTAGCTAGTCAATAGCCAGCCAGCTAGTGCTAGCTAGTCAATAGCCAGCCAGCTAGTGCTAGCTAGTCAACAGCCAGCCAGCTAGTGCTACCTATTCAATAGTCAGCCAGCTAGTGCTAGCTATTCAATAGCCAGCCAGCTAGTGCTAGCTTGCAAGCCAACTTTGTTCAGTTGTTTGATAAATGTTATTTGTTTTCCATTATTACATGTCCAATTTTGACACTATACATTTTTCTAATTCAGAAACAAAAAACTAGCCTTTTTCCATTTTTCCATTCTCCGTTTTGACTCTGAAATCAAAGTCACAAAATATACAAGGACAGATGCAAACCAGTGGTCTATTCTGTGGATGCTGGATTCGACACAACCAACAGCAATATTTAAAGCCATGATGTCGCCAAGCAGCGATGATCAGCACGGTAATCCATTGTTTTTAGCCAAATTACTATCTAGCAATGTCTTTAGTGTAGCTAGCTAGCTGTAGCGTGTGAGAGTGAGCACTGAGATGCGACGTGAACCAGGGTCAATAACTTGTCATACAAACATACATGGAAGGCCAACACCGTGGACTTAGCCACATGTTTGACGTTTGCCAGAGTATCCGATTTACGTTATATAAAAAACAAACATACTTATACTTTCAGAGGTCATTCCTGTACTTACGGACTCAGAAGAAGCTGTGTGCCCGAATGGTGAAGCCAAGGGTCCATTCTCAGTTGGTAAATAGTTTAATGTCAATTGATTGTCATGTTCACTTGTTTAGCCTTAATCACACAATTTACCTGTCTTCATCAGGGCTGGGCAATCTTATCAACAGAGGGCTTTTGTCACGGCAGGGTTATGTTCCTAAACATTATTTAAGGAAAATCTAGGAATGTTTATATAAAACTGTCACACTGATTCAATTAATCATATTCTGAGCCAAGACCTGTATTATTTGCATCATTGGTGTATCAGGTTGGTCCCACACTGGCCTTTGCTGAATAACATTTAATACATTTGCTGAGGCAATCCATGGTTGGCGAACAAAACTGCACTCAGGTTTGCTATGGAGTCTGTACCTTATAATTACTGTACTGTACATCTCATTACATCTGCCTATATTTTTCCCAGGGAAGAGAAAACACACTCAGAGCACAACCAGCGAATACCTGAACTGCATGAGGGTGACCGAAAGCCTCATACCTGGAGACACTTGAGGCCCAGCGTCGTCTTCTTCTTCTTCTTTGGTGGGGTTTATCGGCGGCATCCAACGTTATGGCGCATTACCGCCACCTACTGTGAGGCCCAGCTTCTGCAGCAGGATCAGCACTTCAATCAGCAGTGTAAACATGAGGCAGCAGCCAGGGCAACTGAGATGGCCCAGACCGCCTCGGTTATCAGCTTCAAAGCTGTATTTGGACAGTTTGTCCAGGCCATAAAAGGACATCAGACACCAGCAGCAGCCATGTCACTAGACTAAACTAGCTGAAGTTCTATGTACTTAAAGACTTAAGTTTGCACTACACCAAAAGCATTGTTAATGTGGCTTTCACTTACTGTTAATTGAATTTAGCCTACTGTTAAACACTTATGGGCAGTTTTTTATACTATTTATCTTTCTATACTATTGACACTTTAATACTGTTCATTGACGTTGAAAGAATGTTGATTTGAGAAACAAACTATACTTCGTTCAATTGTTTTATTTACTTACATTTTCTCTACACCAAAAGCATTATGAATGTGGCTTTCAATTACTGTTAATTGAATTTAGCCTTCTGTTAAACAATGAAAATAATGTACATTTTAGAGCATTAAACATATTAAACATGCTTACTTAAACAACAAACATTGATTGAAAATAGAAGATACAATTGTGTATTGGGTAAAAAACTAAATATAAGAACATAGGTCTAATGATAAAATGAACGTAAGGCAGTACTTTATTAATCCCCAATGGTACATTCATGTGATAGGGGGTACAGTAACCAAAACAAATTGAGAGAACCACTGAGCTAAGGGTCCAGGCTCGGTCCATCATGCTAGTAGTTCTGTTGTTGGGTTCTCATGGGGACCACCTAAGAACCATTTTGGAACCCTTTTTTCTAAGCGTCTAGCCTATATCTGCAGACCATAGATGCGGTAAAGAGGCGAGGGCAATGAGGAGATTCGGGATCTTTCCCCCACGGCATGTTTCCCTAACATGTTTCCATGCCATTGCCATTGCCATTGTTTCGGTCGAGTTCCATTGACCTCTTTACTTCTATACTAGCAGACCATATTCCAAGACCAGATTCTAAGCATTCTTAATGATATAGATTTAAAAGGCACAATTCTGTGTGAGTACAATTAGGCTACATTAATGAGATAATGATAATATATATTATTCATGATTATGTTGAACAGCTTTGGAAAAGGAAACAGCAGCTATAATGGTTCTATAATGGTTCTTCACAGCAACAAAACAATTGACGTCATAGTCAACATCAACACGCTGCCATGCACACTCCACGCTGAACACTTCTGGAGTAGCTCTAAGAGAGAGAAGCAAACACAAGTTGAAGTGGAGGACTCGACAGGGGCAGCCTTTCTCACACAAATATTTGGTCTATTAGATCAAAAGCCCCTTTTTACTTCCCTATCACTTCACTATTTCCTCTGAAAAGCAAATGATCCACACAAACATTCATTCTAATGACATCATAGATCATCCCTTCTGTTTTCATATCAGGGGAACTAGGAAACTGAACTTACAGTTACTCTCAAATAGCAATGTAGACGCACCGTTTCATGAATGCAGAAAGGGAAATTTTTTTGAAAAAAGACTTACTTTTTTCCACAGCGGAGGTTTTTGACACCATCTCTTTCTGCTTGATGGTGCAGGTGAAGTTCTTGGGCTTGTCGTCGGAAAAGCCAGTGAGGATGAGACGGCAGGTGGTGCTGCCTTCCATGATGGCGACATCAGCACGGTTCTTGAAGGTGGGGTCCTGACTCGTAGCAGGGTCTGTGCTTCCCACCACATTGTTCTCCTGGGTGTATGTGCAAGTAGGAACTGGTGACGCAGTTGTCAGCTCGTATTTACAGTCCATCCTCAGGTTGTTCTCCTTCGACAGGCAGGAGTTCAGCAAAGTCACCTTCTGGGCTGAGGCAAAACCTACAACACAAGGATGTTACAAAGATGCTTCACCACTCCAACACTCTTTCAAATGTATAAAATAAATAAAGAGAAACCCTGTGCACAACAATGCACCTAGATTTTACTCTTGTTTTTTAACTATCTCAAATGTATCATCAACAATATGTTCATTTGACTTTTAGGCTATTTTGTCAGCTCAGTCACCTTCTGGGACAAGGCAAACCATAAATCACAGAGATGGCATACAGATACTGTACTTTCCCACTCCAACTCTCCCTCGATCATATGTCAACAACATATTAATTGGACTATTGTTTTCCATAGATTACCTTCCTCAGAACTGCATAGAAAAGCTATAACCTATATTAGCATTGATCATATCCATGATGACTCAATATCACCAGTGTGACATTAAGGGGAAACTATTATCTCATGTGACAAAGCATTGCAGTCTCATGACGAAAACATCAAAAGTTATCTTACCCAACAGGCAGACAGCTGTGGCTAGGATGTACATGATCTTCTCAACTTCTCTAAAGCAGAAAGACTATAAATACAAAGCAGAATATCGAAGCTCAAAAGATGTTCAGTTTAGTCAAATGTTCATCTAAATGCACAACTTCCCCTATTACAAGGTACTCCTGAGTGGCGCAGTGGTCTATGGCACTGCATCGCAGTGCTAACTGTGCCACTAGAGATCCTGGTTCGAATCCAGGCTCTGTCGCGACCGGGAGACTCATGGGCGGCGCACAATTGGCCCAGCGTCGTCCAGGGTAGGGGAGGGAATGGCCGGCAGGGATATAGCTCAGTTGATAGAGCATGGCGTTTGCAACGCCAGGGTTGTGGGTTCGATTCCCACGGGGGGCCAGTATAAAAAAAAATATGTAATCACTTACTGTAAGTCGCTCTGGATAAGAGCGTCTGCTAAATGACTAATATGTAAATGTACAATAGGTTCATTCACTACTACTATTCACTACTCTATGTCGACAAGTTATGATAAAATGAGATCTGTGTGTGTCTTTATGAGCAAAGTTTGTGGAAATGTAGCACAAGCCTCAAAGGGTGGGGTCAGGATAGATAAAAACAAAAAAGAGGTACCTACATGTTCCAATATATTTTTATTACACCCATGAGCAAATGTGCCATTTTAGAAATATGTTGACATATATGTGTAGTAGATATATTGTGTAGTAGATCTCAATGTGCAACTTTATACATTTTTCATTCTTGGGGAAAAGCCAACCAATGACATCTTCTCCCCATCCATAAAATGGACTAGTCTCTGCCTGTCCCCGGTCTCGATTACATCTCTAACCTTGTATAAAGTCATAACTTCGTACCTACAGTAACTGTAATAGGTGAATAAAACGCAAAATGTTTCTACATTCTTCTTTTATGCCAAGTTGCATTGTTCATTTCATAAATGTTTTTTAAAGAAAACAATTTATTATTGTTAATTCAGTTAAATATTGCTTGATACAATGCAGACATCAACAATGTGCTCGAGCATATAACAAAACAGATTATGGTTTAGCCGACGTGAGTTAATGATGTTATTAATCGATGATAATACAAGTAATGGCTCTTACCTTAAAGCTGAAGGAGTTGAATCTCTGCTCGGTCGTGTGATGTTAGGGGGGGATAAGGTCGGCTCTCAATGCGACGCAGAGAGAGGGGTGGGAGAGACAGAGAAAAAGGGAGGGACAGGGGGTGTGTCAGCTGCGTTTATCAAAATGACATTGCAGAGTTTAGACTAGACACTAGAGGGATTGTGGGAGAACACTGGTAGGCTGCAGGTCTACCGAGGTCTATTTATCTATTTTAGATGTCCAGTTGGCCACAACATGCATGGTGATAAATATTCAGCACATGACTGTGCTGTATACCCTGAATTGTGTAATACAATTGTTATATATATTTTTTCTTATTGTATGTTAATTCCCTGACCATCTCTTCAGCTCTCTGAACTTCCTCACTTGGCCTGAGTGTGCAGCAAATTATTGAAGTAAACTGTCATTATAACCAAGGCCTTCTACTTTTCCATAATGTGGTTGCAGAGGCCATTCCTGAAATGATGTATGCCCACAGGGACTCAACTCTAGTTATCAGACACCACATAGTTCCTGGAATCAATATCCTGAATCTAATGGGGTAGTTCAAGTGTATAGCTTAGTGACAACCAACATAGACGTTTTCATTTGCCATCCAAAATGTTCCTTTTGTGCATAGATATGGTAGGCTTTACTGATAAGTTTTAAACAAGATGCAATGTTAATAGACTCCTTTCCTTTTCATATCTGAAAGCTCCATCACTAGATCAGATTGTTCTATTTAACATGTTGAAAAGTGCAACATAAAAGTTAATGTAAATTAAGTTTGCATTCCAGGGATTTTCAAAGTTTCTGATATTTTTTTATAACCCAACCCTGACCTGTACTTCTCCACAACTTTGTCCCTGACCTGTTTGGAGAGCTCCTTGGTCTTCATGGTGCCGCTTGCTTGGTGGTGCCCCTTGCTTAGTGGTATTGCGACTCTGGGGCCTTTCAGAACAGGTGGAAATATACTGAGATCACGTGACAGATCATGTGACACTTAGATTGCACACAGGTGGACTTTATTTAACTAATTATGTGATTTCTGAAGGTAATTGGTTGCACCAGGTCTTATTTAGGGGCTTCATAGCAAAGGGGGTGAATATATATGCACGCACCACTTTATAGTTTAGTTATATTTTTCATTTCACTTCACCAATTTGGACTATTTTGTGTTTGCCCATTACATGAAATCCAAATAAAAATCCATTTGAATTGCAGGTTGTAATGTAACAAAATAGGAAAAACGCCAAGGAGGATGAATACTTTTGCAAGGCACTGTATCTCCTATAGTCAATCCATTAAACAACGCCCAGGATGCTGCCAGACCCCTGGTGGACTGGGTGTGTACAAGGCTAGATAGCCCTTTCCCTTTGCTGCTATATAACAGGGAGATCCTGTGGGAGAGATGCTGCTTAGGGAGGATTACAAAACAGTCAAAAAGCTGGTCCGTTCAATGCATAAAACTCGCACCGGACACAGGGCATGTAACTGCTGTTACTCTTCAGAAGCAAAAGGAGAAGGCGAAAAGGGAAATAGCTCAAAAGCTTAAGGACCTGTAGGACATAGCCAATGTCACCTTGGAGTCACCCAGGACGAACTGAGTACCAGAAAACGCGTAGAGGTCCCCAACACGTTTAGCAGAGGCCAAAGCCATGAGCAGGGAGGTTTTGTAGGAGAGGATCTTCAGATCCACTGACTCCAGAGGCTCAAAGGGGGCCGCACAACAGTGCCTCCAAAACCATGTGAGCGGTCTGAGACGACGTATACCTTTCAGGAACCGCACAACCAGGGGGTGGGCCCCGGTGAGGTTCCGTCATCTCGGCGAGATAGCTAACCTGGCTAGCACGCTATGCAGCACTTGTTAGCTCGTCTGGTCTCGAAAGTCTACGTAGGACCGGATCACCGAGGTGGGACCCGGACCCTTCTGGAAAGAGAAGCAAGCAGTGCTTAACCAAGGCAGACGCAGGCAGCGGGGGATACCCACAGAACCTGGTTGCCCTCTCTTTTCGAGTAGCCTCCCGTAACCGGCGGCAGAGTGCACAGGAGCTGGGAGACATTCAACCCGACCAACAACACAAACCATCTCTGCGTCCCGCCACTCAAACACAGCCGAGGTACAGGCACCCAGGAGAGGAAGTCACTATCGGAAACGCAAAGCTCCCTATAGAATGGTCCACGAGAACCTGCGCCGCTGACTAGTAGGGGAACAGTGCCAGCTGTCCCCTACTGTCACACACAAACTGATTTGAGCGAGGGCAGCCTGAGCATTCGCCGAGACATACAAGACAACCAACATGACTATATTTTAATTAATTGGGGCATGGTTGTGAACCCGAACCCGCCTTGTTAGCCTTAGTAGTTTCGGTCGTGTTCGCCATCTTACTTATTGCTATAGCCAGGCCAAGCAATTCAAAGAATAACTAATTGTTTGTGATTGGGAAACTTATGAGAACCAGACAAAATTAAACGGGCCTATTTATATAATGAATATGAATTCAGAGGGCAGAAATGATTCAATATTAGCGTTAGACCTCTCACTAAAGGCATCAGTGATACAAAAGTTATACTTAAATCAGAACTGGTTCTCTAGCAGATTAGTAAAAATGTCTCACCCCATGTTCAAGAATGGCCATTTTCTCTTTATTCAGATTATAACCTCTCACTTTCGGTTATTTGAAAATGAAATAATCTCCAAAATATTGCAATTTTTTTAACAAGCCATAGAAAGTTGGTTGCAATTTCAGTTTAATCCAACCGAAAAGACAGAATAAATAATTCAACAAATATTATGGTTAAACTCAAATATACTAATTGATAAAAACCATTATTTTTCACAGACACAAAAAAAGTATAATCTTTGTAAATGATATCATAAATAGGACTGGTGGAGTTATGTCACACATGCAGCTATCAAAAAATATGGAAATGTCTGCTCTACCCAAAATTATGGAAGAGGCAAGTGGAAGGGGGAAAAAGTAAGGAATTTGTCTGTTGGCCCTGCATTAAAGACCAAAATTGGTCAAAGAAAATTACGATCAATAAAAAAGTATACCAGTTTCATTTAAGGACCAAGAAATTGACAGCTGTGCCATATAGATTGCAAAATAGTTGGGAAGAGATTTATGATGTACCGATTCCATGGCACATGGTTTATGAACTAACGATTCATACACCAGAGAAAATGCAGAAAGATGGTAAATCCATGTTTTGTATCGAGTGAGATAGCCTATGCCTCTTGCATGTGTGTTTTGGTCGCACTGTGTGACGCGCTGTCATCTACTTCTACACGTGGCTGCGTCACATATAGTAGAAACAACTAGTTCCAGCAAAGGTGCTGGGAAATTCTAGGTATGCGGCAGCTAAGATGGCAAGGAACCTCCTTGCACGGTACAAAACATGGATTTACTATCTTTCTGAGTCTTCTCTGGTGTTTGTAGAACCAACTGCAACTGGACACAAACATTTATAAGATAACTGTTTTCCAGAATCGAGAAGGAAGAGAGTATCGCCAATACCAGGTTAGCTGAATAATCTATGACGGAATTTTGTATAGGCAAACCTGTAACGTCCAGTAATGGATACCAAAAACCTTTGATTATATCAATTCCAACGAAGCAACTGTCATCTTCACCACTGTCATCTTCATCACAATCTCGCATCTTTTAGGAAGATGAAACTCCCTATTATCAAAATCCTCCTGTTTCAGTCTAGCTAAACATCTGTTTGCTTTCATTCTATGTAGACATCTACTGATTGACCACAGAAAGTTGCTGTCATCATTATTGTAAGCCCCAAGATCAAAGTTGTGCTGCATCTAACATCCACTTATTTCTAGAGTCTAACCGTGGGACAGTCACCCGTGCCCGGCTGTGTATCTGCAGCATAATGCCATTAGTCAACTGGTCAACACCAACCTTACATGGCCTTTCATTAGACAAATCAAATTCAATGGCAAATCCTGACTTCCCCTACCCTCCATTCTACCACTGCTGTTGCTTTACCTCACAGGCCAAAGAGACAATAATCCCTGGCTGTGCATTAGTTTAGGGGAGCACATTGAGCTAAAATACCGACAATCCGATCAAGAAAGCCAGTAGTATAGACACAAATGTAAACACAGACAACCCATCACTCTCTTCAAACACACACCTGGCAGTTATTTTGGGAAAAAAGTTAAAGATGGACTGAATTTCCTGATTTGGCCTTGTTTTGAAGCTTGGTCATTAAGAAATGCTAGCGGCCATGACAAGCATTGTCTTGGGGTTGTGGTTTGATGTGGGTAATTCTTGGGTGTGTCTTTGCCATTCAATCACAACAGACAAGGGCAGTAGTGAGTACAGCGAGGTAAGCTAAGCTAGCTTTGCTATGGAGAGAATTCAGTTTTGAAGTTGAGGACTTCTCCCCTCCTGACTGATTCACCATTTCAAGATGGTCAGCTAATTCAGTTCTATGTGTAGGCTAAAGCCTGCGCCGACCATGTGTTTAGCCAAGCTGACAGAAGCGAGCTAGCATAGCTTGGGGATGTCAAATCAGTTATGGCCAGAGTCAGTGTCTGGAATGTGTTTCGTAAGACACACCTTGCTACGAAAGTACCTTGCAGCTTTGTTTCAAAGTTCCATCATGTCATATAAAGACATGTTAATGTGGAAATGGTATCAACTGCGAGTTGAATGCCCGGTCTTAAGTCAGCTCAGCTGTCCTAAAACACAATGTTCTATAACTGGCTAGTTTTGTCTCATCTCCTCTTATGTCCGCAGTTAGATCTTTCCCAGGGGACAAATCCCAGAACTACTAATATCCGTACAGGTGTAGGCCATATGTGGACATTGCACAAACATTGCTTGAGTATACTTTACATAAAAAGTGGGTAGAATTGTATGTAAACATTATTAAAGTGACCAGTGTTCAACGACTCTATGTACATAGGACACCAGTTTCTAAGGTGCAGGGTAGAGTATCGGGTTGTAGCCTGTTAGTGACAGTGTCTAAGGTTCTGGGCAGGCTACTGGGCGGAGGCCGGCTAGAGATGACTGTTTAACAGTCTGATGGCCTTGAGATAGAAACTGCTTATCAGTCTCTCGGTCCCAGCTTTGATGCACTTGTACTGTCTCCGCCTTCAAGGTGGTAGTGGGGTGAAACAGGCCTTGATGATCTTATTGGCCTTCCTATGACACCCCCTGGGGTCCACACAAAACATTAAATAATACAGAAGATTAATAGACAAGAACAGCTCAAGCGTAGAACTACATACATTTAAAATGTCACACATCTTTGATGGAAGGGAGTCCCATGCAATTTGGAATTTTCAACACATTAATGTTTCTTATATGAACAAGAAGTGATGCAGTCAGTCACTCCTCTACTTTTTACCAAGAGAGACTGGCATGCATAGTATTGATATTAGCAGTCTGATTACAGTGAAGAGCAAGAGGTGCCGCTCTGTTCTGGGCCAACTGCAGTTTTTCTAGGTCCTTCTTTGCAGCACCTGACCATATGACTTGTCACAACTTCCTCCAAAGCTGCCTCCTCTCCTGGTTCGGGCAGGCTTCGGCGTTCATCGTCACCGGTCTTCTAGCCACTGCCGCTCCTCATCTCATCATTCCATTTGTTTTGTCTTGTTTATTACACAGACCTGGTTCATATCCCCTCATCAGTACCTGTATAAGTGTTCCCTCTGCCCCCCTTGTCTTTGTGTGTGATTGTTTATTGTGAGGATAGTGAAGCTCGGTTGAGCTCCTAGTATTTTGTATTGCCGGGTTATTTTCCCCGTGTGCCTTATTGGTTCCAGTGCGCCTGTTTTGCACACTGGACTGTTTTGATGCATTACTGCGTAACTCTGTATTCCGGAATAAATTATGTTATTCTGTGATTTACCCTCCTGCACCTGACTCCTTCAAATCACCCATCACAGAATCACACACCCGCCATGGAGTCAGCAGGAGAGGAGCACATGCCTGGAGTCATGGCATGGCTCCGGGAGCATTCGACAATGCTAGCCAGCTTGGGAGAAGTGATGGATCGGGTTCTCCAGGTCGTCCAATGCCTGGAGAGGAGAGGACCCGATCTGTCAGGACCAGCTGGGCAACCGGATCCAGCCACCCACTCCCCAGCACCCAGAGGGATCCATATATCCTGACCACGGGAATTCGACGGGACAGCTGCTCTCTGCCAGGGATTCCTCCTCCAACTGGAGCTATACTATTCAAACATCAGCCCGGCCCCATCGGAGCGGGAGAAGGTGTCCGCCCTCGTCTCCTGCCTCTCGGGAAAAGCCCTGGAGTGGGCCAACGCGGTCTGGAGTGAAGGAGGAGCCACGGACAACTACGGGGAGTTCGCTTGCCTCTTTCGGGCTGTCTTCGATCACCCGCCCGAGGGTAGAGAGGCGGGCGAGCGGCTGGTCCACCTGAGGCAGGGGACGAGGACCGCGCAGGACTTCGCCCTGGAGATCCGGACTCTAGCAGCTGGGTCCAGGTGGAACGAGCGGGCCCTCAACGACCACTTCCGGTGCCATCTACGGGAGGACATCCGAAGGGAGCAAGCATGCCGGGACACCATGTTGTCCTTCACTCAACTGGTGGACATGGCCATCCGGTTGGACAATCTGCTGGCGGCCAGAGGACGTCCTGGAGGGGGCCTGCCCGTTCCTCCCCCAACCCGGATCACAAGCTGACGGAGCTGGGTGGAGCGGCGATCTGGGAGTGCAGAGGATGACAGAGGCAGTGTCACTCTGGTGGCACGAGAGGACATTTCACTGCACGCTGTCATCAGCATTCTTTTGGGTCTGGAGGCGGCAGGCAGAGCACTCTCGCGTCACCCCAGGAATCGAACACCCACACTTGTTCAGAGTTCCCAGCTGCGCACTGTTCCCTAATCATCCACTTTCCTGATTACATTGTAGTTCCCCAGTGTTAGGTGCTGGTCGATTCAGGCGCAGCTGGGAACTTTATGGACAGGTCATTTTCACATAGTCTAGGCATTACATTGGTTCCCCTATCCATTTACTCCCCATAAGAGCACTTGACAGTCGACCATTAGGGTCCGGGTTCATTAGGGAGGTTAGAGCACCAGTCACTATGGTTACGCACGAGACTCATCGAGAGCAAGTCACTTTTTTATTATTGAGTCTCCTGATTTCCCTGTTGTGTTAGGTCTTCCCTGGTTAGCACTCCACAACCCCACCTTCTCTTGGCCGCAGAGGGTTGTCACAGGGTGGTTGCGAGAGTGTCAGGGTAGGTGTCTAGGTGTTTCCGTTGGTGCAACCATGGTGGAAAGTCCAGACAGTACCGCCACCGTGTGCATTCCCCCCAAATACCTCAATTTGGCACACGCGTTTTCCAAAACACAGGCGACCAAATTACCACCTATAGGGCGGGGGATTGTGCGATAAACCTCCGGGTAGACGCTGTGCCTCCCAGGAGTCATGTGTATCCCCTGTCGCAGGCTGAAACAGAGGCTATGGAGACATATGTCTCCGAGTCCCTGCGCCAGGGGTTTATACGTCCCTCCACTTCGCCAGCCTCCTCGAGTTTCTTTTTTGTGAAGAAGAAAGACGGAGGTCTGCGCCCTTGCATTGATTACCGATCACTGAACAAGGGGACGATACGATTTAGTTATTCTCTACCCCTCATTCCATCTGTGATCGAGTCAATGCATGGGGCGCGCTTCTTCACAAAATTAGATCTCCGGAGTGCGTACAACCTGGTGCGTGTCCGAGAGGGGGACGAGTGGAAGACAGCATTCAGCACAACCACGGGGCATTACAAATACCTGGTGATGCCTTACGGTTTGATGAATGCTCCATCCGTCTTCCAGTCCTTTGTGAACGAGGTGTTTCGGGACATGCTTGGTTGCGGTGTAGTGGTCTACATCGATGACATTCTGGTGTATTCCACTACGCGCGCCGAGCATGTGTCCCTGATTCGCAAAGTAATGGCCCGACTGTTGGAACATGACCTTTATGCCAATGCAGAAAAGTGTCTGTTTTTTCAACAGTCCGTCTCCTTCCTCGGATACCGCATTACCACCTCAGGTGTGGCGATGGAGGGAGATGGCATTTCAGCCGTGCGTAATTGGCCAACTCCAACCACGGTAAAGGAGGGGCAGCGCTTTATTGGCTTTACCAACTACTATCGGAGGTTTATCCGGTGCTTTGGCAAGGTCGCATCTCCCATCACATCTCTGTTAAAGGGTGGGCCGTCCCGGCTTCGTTGATCTGCTGAGGCTGACAGGGCCTTCAGTAACATGAGGAGTCTGTTCACCTCAGCCCTGGTACTGGTCCACCCCGATCCATCACTACCGTTCGTAGTGGAGGTGGATGCGTCCGAGGTAGGGATAGGCACGGTCCTATCTCAACGCTCGGGCACGCCACCCAAGCTCCACCCCTGTGCTCAGCCCGGCGAAGCAGAACTACGACGTTGGTGATCGGGAGCTGTTGGCTGTTGTTCGAGCCCTGACCGTGTGGAGGCACTGGCTCGAGGGGGTGAAACACCCTTTCCTCGTCTGGACGGACCACCGTAACCTGGAGTACATCTGGGCAGCGAGGGGGCTGAACCCTTGCCAGGCCATGTGGGCCCTATTCTTCACCCGGTTTGATTTTACACTATCATACATCCCGGGTACGAAGAACGTGAAGGCAGACGCAATGTCACGGCTGTACGACACAGAGGAGAGACCCAGGGACAACACCCCCATACTCCCGGCCTCCTGCATTGTGGCGCCTGTAGTATTATGGCGATGGACACGGATATAGAGCAGGCGTTACGCACAGAGCCATCTCCACCTCAGTGTCCAGCTGGGTTGCAGTACGTGCCTGCTCTTGTCCGTGACCGTCTGATCTATTGGGCACACACGTCCCCCTCCTCTGGTCACCCAGGTATCGGTCGTATAGTGCGCTGCTTGACCGGAAAGTACTGGTGGCCTACCTTGGCTAAGGACGTGAGGGTGTATGTCTCCTCCTGCTCGGTGTGCGCCCAGAGTAAGGCACCTAGGCACCTCCCAGCGGGTAAGTTACAGCCCTTACCAGTTCCACAATGGCCATGGTCCCACTTGAGTATTGATTTCCTTACTGATCTTCCCCTCTCTCAAGGTAACACCACCATCCTGGTTGTTGTGGACCGCTTTTCCAAAGCCTGCCGCCACCTTCCTCTGTCCGGTCTCCCCACGGCCCTGCAGACTGCGGAGACCCTGTTTACACACGTCTTCCGGCACTACGGGGTACCAGAGGACATAGTGTCTGACTGGGGTCCCCAGTTCACATCCAAGATCTGGAAGGCGTTCATGGAACGTCTGGGGGTCTCGGTCAGCCTGACCTCTGGTTTTCACCCCGAGTCTAATGGGCAGGTGGAATGGGTGAATCAGGATGTGGGTAGGTTCCTGCGGTCCTACTGCCAGGACCGGCCGGGGGAGTGGTCGGTGTTCTGGGTGGTCCTCTGTAGCTCAACTGGTAGAGCACGGCGCTTGTAACGCCAAGGTAGTGGGTTCGATGCCCGGGACCACCCATACACAAAAATGTATGCACGCATGACTGTAAGTCGCTTTGGATAAAAGCGTCTGCTAAATGGCATATTATTATTATTATTATTTCTTGCCATGGGCCGAATATGCCCAGAACTCTCTCTGTCACTCCTCCACTAACCTATCGCCATTTAAATGTGTTTTAGGTTATCAACCGGTTCTGGCACAGTGGCATCAGAGCCAGATCGAAGCTCCTGCGGTGGATGACTGGTTTCGGCGTGCGGAGGAGACGTGGAACGCTGCTCACGTCCACCTCCAACGCACCGTGCGTCGCCAGAAGGCCAACGCTGACCGCCACTGCAGTGAGGCCCCGGTCTTTGTACCGGGTGATCGGGTCTGTCACGACTTCCTCCGAAGCTGCCTCCTCTCCTGGTTCGGGCAGGCTTCGGCATTCGTCGTCACCGGCCTTCTAGCCACTGCCGCTCCTCATCTCATCATTCCATTTGTTTTGTCTTGTTTACTACACACACCTCGTTCATATCCCTTCATCAGTACATGCATAAGTGTTCCCTCTGTCCCCTTGTCTTTGTGTGTGATTGTTTATTGTGAGGATAGTGAAGCTCGGTTGAGCTCCTTGTATTTTGTATCGGCAGGTTATTTTCCGTGTGCCTTATTGGTTCCAGTGCGCCTGTTTTGTGCACTGGACTGTTTTGACGCATTACTGCGTAACTCTGTATTCCGGAATAAATTATGTTATTCTGTGATTTACCCTCCTGCGCCTGACTCCTTCAAATCACCCATCACATGACTGGGCAATAATCAATATAAGATCAAACTAGAGCCTGTAGGACTTGCTTTGTATTGTAGCCTACTATGTTTCTATTACATTTTCACTATGAAGCTGAGTGAATATGTTTTTAAGTGTCCAAAAATTATTTCAGGAACTTTGTATGGTGTGTACGTGCATGGATCCGAGAAAGATATTCCTAATTTTACAGCAGCTGAGCAACGTATACGCTTTACACATGAGCTGATGTAGCAGGTAACATTGACTACAGTAGGCCTCTATCAACTCCGTATCACGCAAGTCTCATGGACATGGATTTCACAAGTCTCACGGACACGCGTGGTGTATCTGGGCCGTTAGTCCTATGACCCCCAGCGCATATGACAAAATCAAAGGCAGAAAAACAAAGATATTGATCTGTTTTAAGCAATCGATCTTGTGTCATCGTGATGGTAGCGTAATATACAGTGCCTTCAGAAAGTATTCACACCCATTGACTTTTTCCACATTTTGTTGTGTTACAGCCTGAATTTAAAATGGATTACATTTATATTTTTTGGCACTGGCCTACTGGCCTAACCATTTTAAAGTCTTGCCATAGATTTTCAAGCAGATTTAAGTCAAAACTGTAAGTCGGCCACTCAGGAGTGAAACTGTAACTCGGCTGAGGGACCTCACAGATAATTGTTTGTGTGGGGTACAGAGTGAGGTACTCGTTCATAAATCATGTTAAACCCTATTATTGCACACAGACTGAGTCCATGCAATTTATTATGTGTCTTGTTAAGCAAATTTTTTCTCCTGAACTGATTTAGGTTGGCCATAACAAAGGTGTTGAATACTTATTGACTCAAGACATTTCAGCTTTTCCTTTTCCAAAGAATTCCTCTTTGACTTTATGGAGTATTGTGTGTAGGCCAGTGACATAAAATCTCAATTTTATCAATTTCAAATTCAGGCTGTAACACAACAAATGTGGAAAAAGTCAAGGGGTGTGAATACTTTCTTAAGGCACTGTATGCTTTACTGAAACGTGGCTGGATCATAATGCTATGCACGTAGTACTCAGTGGATTCACCATGCAGCGGCAGGATCGGACGGCGGCTTCGAGGAAGTAGAAAGGAGGAGGAGTGTGTTTTTTCCTAAATAAAAACTTGTGTGCTGCTTCAAGTGAAGGAAATCTCAAGCTTTTGCTCACCTGATATAGAATACCTCATGGTAAGCTGCAGACCCTTTTATCTACCAAGAGAGTTCTCATCCATAATTATCATGGCTGTCTACATCCCTCCACAAGCCAACACCACTCTGGCACTCAACAAACTGTATAGGGCCATAAGAAAACAAGAAACCGCTCACCCAGAGGCAGCGTTTCTGGTGGACGGAGACTTTAACGCGGGTAGGCTTAAAACCGTCCTACCTCACTTCTACCCACACGTCTCCTGCGCCACTAGGGGCGCTAAATCACTTTTATTCTACCCACAGAAACGCATACAGTGGGGGAAAAAAGTATTTAGTCAGCCACCAATTGTGCAAGTTCTCCCACTTAAAAAGATGAGAGAGGCCTGTAATGATCATCAAAGGTACACGTCAACTATGACAGACAAAATGAGAAAAAAAAATCCAGAAAATCACATTGTAGGATTTTTAATGAATTTATTTGCAAATTATGGTGGAAAATAAGTATTTGGTCAATAACAAAAGTTTCTCAATACTTTGTTATATACCATTTGTTGGCAATGACACAGGTCAAACGTTTTCTCTAAGTCTTCACAAGGTTTTCACACACTGTTGCTGGTATTTTGGCCCATTCCTCCATGCAGATCTCCTCTAGAGCAGTGATGTTTTGGGGCTGTCGCTGGGCAACACAGACTTTCAACTCCCTCCAAAGATTTTCTATGGGGTTGAGATCTGGAGACTGGCTAGGCCACTCCAGGACCTTGAAATGCTTCTTACGAAGCCACTCCTTCGCTGCCCGGGCGGTGTGTTTGGGATCAGTGTCATGCTGAAAGACCCAGCCACGTTTCATCTTCAATGCCCTTGCTGATGGAAGGAGGTTTTCACTCAAAATCTCACGATACATGGCCCATTCATTCTTTCCTTTACACGGATCAGTCGTCCTGGTCCCTTTGCAGAAAAACAGCCCCAAAGCATGATGTTTCCACCCACATGCTTCACAGTAGGTATGGTGTTCTTTGGATGCAACTCAGCATTCTTTGTCCTCCAAACACGACGAGTTGAGATTTTACCAAAAAGTTATATTTTGGTTTCATCTGACCATATGACATTCTCTCAATCCTCTTCTGGATCAACCAAATGCACTCTAGCAAACTTCAGACGGGCCTGGACATGTACTGGCTTAAGCAGGGGGACACGTCTGGCATTGCAGGATTTGAGTCCCTGGCGGTGTAGTGTGTTACTGATGGTAGGCTTTGTTACTTTGGTCCCAGCTCTCTGCAGGTCATTCACTAGGTCCCCCGTGTGGTTCTGGGATTTTTGTTCACCGTTCTTGTGATCATTTTGACCCCACGGGGTGAGATCTTGCGTGGAGCCCCAGATCGAGGGAGATTATCAGTGGTATTGTATGTCTTCCATTTCCTAATAATTGCTCCCGCAGTTGATTTCTTCAAACCAAGCTGCTTACCTATTGCAGATTCAGTCTTCCCAGCCTGGTGCAGGTCTACAATTTTTATTTCTGGTGTCCTTTGACAGCTCTTTGGTCTTGGCCATAGTGGAGTTTGGAGTGTGACTGTTTGAGGTTGTGGACAGGTGTCTTTTATACTGATAACAAGTTCAAACAGGTGCCCTTAATACAGGTAACGAGTGGAGGACAGAGGAGCCTCTTAAAGAAGAAGTTACAGGTCTGTGAGAGCCAGAAATCTTGCTTGTTTGTAGGTGACCAAATACTTATTTTCCACCATAATTTGCAAATAAATTCATAAAAAATCCTATGATGAATGAAACGTGGCTGGGTCTTTCAGCATGACAATGATCCCAAACACACTGCCCGGGCAATGAAGGAGTGGCTTCGTAATAAGCATTTCAACGTCCTGGAGTGGCCTAGCCAGTCTCCAGATCTCAACCCCATAAAAAAAGAAAATCTTTGGAGGGAGTTGAAAGTCTGTGTTGCCCAGCGACAACCCCAAAACATCACTGCTCTAGAGGAGATCTGCATGGAGGAATGGGCCAAAATACCAGCAACAGTGTGTGAAAACCTTGTGAAGACTTACAGAAAACATTTGATCTGTGTCATTGCCAACAAAGGGTATATAACAAAGTATTGAGAAACTTTTGTTATTGACCAAATACTTATTTTCCACCATAATTAGCAAATAAATTCATTAAAAATCCTACAATGTGATTTTCTGGATTTTTCTTTCTCAATTTGTCTGTCATAGTTGACGTGTATCTATGATGAAAATTACAGGCCTCTCTCATCTTTTTAAGTGGGAGAACTTGCACAATTGGTGGCTGACTAAATACTTTTTTTCCCCACTGTACAAGGCCCTCCCTTGTCCTCCCTTCGGCGAATCTGACCATGACTCCATTCTTCTGCTTCCTGTTTACAAACAAAAGCTCAAACAGGAAGTACCAGTGATGCGCTCAATACGGAAGTGGTCGGATGAAGCTGACGCGAGGCTACAAGATTGTTTTGCTAGTACAGACTGGAATATGTTCCGGGGTACATCCGATAGCATTGAGGAGTTTACCACAACAGTCACAGGCTTCATCAATAAGTGCATAGATGATGCCGTCCCCACAGTGACTATAAGAATTTATCCAAACCAAAAATCATGGCAATATCCACGCTGGGCTAAAGGCTAGAGCTACCGTTTACAAGGAACGGGACACGGACATGGACGCATACAATAAAGCCCGCTACGACCTCTGACAATATATCATACATGCAAAATAACAATATATGAGGAAGGTGGAATCCTATTACCCCAGCTCCAAAGCTAGTCGTATGTGGCAGTGCTTGCAGACGATAACGGATTACAAAGGGAAACCCAGCCATCCGTTGCGATGCAGAGCGAAATACCTGTCACGCTCTGGTTCCGGGACGTTGTTATTGAACCAGGGTGTGTTTGTATTGTTGGGTGTTGTGTGGGTTAGGTTGGGGATAGGGTGTGTTCGTTTTGTTGTGTGCTGTTTGGTTGGGGTGTCTAGGTGGTTGTGTTCCTTGTTTGTATATATGTGACTCCCAATCGGAGGTAACGAGTGACAGCTGTCGGCTCGTTATCTCTGATTGGGAGCCATATTTAATCTGAATGTTTTCCTGTGGGGATTGTGGGTTTTGTTCCGTTTCGGTCTGTGTACCGTGGACTTCATTGAGTCGTCTTTTGTTTTGGATTTTGGTTACTTTGCTAAATAAAGTCATGTTTCTTGGACACGTTGCGCCTTGGTCATACTTGGACGACATAGACGACCGTGACAGAAAAACCCACCACAAAAAGACCAAGCAGCGTGTCAAGCGGCAACAGGACCTACCTACACAGGATTTATGGACTCCCATAAAGGATTCATGGACATGGGAGGAGATTCTGGATGGTGAGGGGCCTTGGGATCAACCGGGAGAATATCGCCGTCCTCGTGAAGAGCGGGAGGCAGCTAAAGCCGAGAGGCGGCGATATGAGGAGGCAGCACGGAGGCAAGGCTGGAAGCCCGAGAGTACTACCCAAAAATTTCTTGGGGGGGGGCTAGAAGGGAGTGTGGCGAAGTCAGGTAGGAGACCTGCGCCTACTCCCTGGACTGACCGTGGAGAGCGAGAGTACGGGCAGACACCGTGTTACGCAGTAGAGCGCATGGTGTCTCCTGTACGCAGGCATAGCCCGGTTCGGTACATTCCGGCTCCACGTATCGGCCGGGCTAGACTGAGCATTGAGCAAGATGTCATGAGGCCGGCCCCACGCATCCGGTCACCAGTGCGTCTCCTCGGGCCGGCTTACATGGCACCAGCCTTACGCATGGTGTCCCCGGTTCGCCTACATAGCCCGGTGCGGGTTATTCCACCTCCCTGTACTGGTCAGGCGACGGGGAGCATACAACCAGGTAAGGTTGGTCAGGCTCAGTGCTCAAGGGAGCCAGTACGCCTGCACGGTCCGGTATTTCCGGCACCACCTCCTGTCTCCAGTCCAGTACCACCAGTGCCTACCACCACGCACTAAGCCTCCTGTGTGTTCCCCGAGTCCTGTGCGTCCTGTTCCTGCTTCCCGCACTAGCCCTGAGAGGCGTGTCCTCAGCCCGGTACCTCCAGTTCCGGCACCACGCATCAGGCCTACGGTGCGTCCCCAGGGCCAAGCATGCCCTGTTGCTTCTCCCCGCACTAGCCCTGAGATGCGTGTCCTCAGTCCGGTACCTCCAGTTCTGGCACCACGCATCAGGCCTACGGTGCGTCCCCAGGGCCAAGCATGCCCTGTTGCTTCTCCCCGCACTAGCCCTGAGATGCGTGTCCTCAGCCCGGTACCTCCAGTTCCGGCACCACGCACCAGGCCTACGGTGCGCCTCAGACGGCCAGAGTCTGCCGTCTGCCCAACGGGGCCTGAACTGTCCGTCTGCCCAACGCCGCCTGAACTGCCCGTCTGCCCAACGGCGCCTGAACTGCCCGTCTGCCCTATGGCGCCTGAACTGCCCGTCTGCCAAGCGTTGCATAAGCCGCCCGTCTGTACTGAGCCTGCAAAGCCGCCCGTCTGCCATGAGCCTTCAGAGCCGTCCGCCAGACCGGAGCCGCTAGAGCCTTCCGCCAGACAGGAGCCGCTAGAGCCTTTCGCCAGACAGGAGCAGCCAGAGCCTTCCGCCAGACAGGATCAGCCAGAGCCTTCCGCCAGACAGGATCAGCCAGAGCCGTCCGCCAGACAGGATCAGCCAGAGCCTTCTGCCAGACAGGATCAGCCAGAGCCTTCCGCCAGACAGGATCAGCCAGAGCCGTCCGCCAGACAGGATCAGCCTGAGCCTTCCGCCAGCCATGAGCAGCCAGATCCGTCAGCCAGCCATGAGCAGCCAGATCCGTCAGCCAGCCATGAGCAGCCAGATCCGTCAGCCAGCCATGAGCAGCCAGATCCGTCAGCCAGCCATGAGCCGTCCAGCCAGGATCCGCCAGAGCCGTCCAGCCAGGATCCGCCAGAGCCGTCCAGCCAGGATCCGCCAGAGCCGTCCAGCCCGGATCCGCCAGCCAGCCAGGATCCGCCAGAGCCAGCCAGCCAGGATCCGCCATTCAGTCCGGAGCTGCCCCTCAGTCCGGTGCTGCCCCTTAGTCAGGTACTGTCCCTTAGCCCGGTGCTGCCCCTTAGTCCGGTGCTGCCCCTTAGCCCGGTGCTGCCCCTTATCCCGGTGCTGCCCCTTATCCCGGTGCTGCCCCTTAGTCCGGTGCTGCCCCTTAGTCCGGTGTTGCCCCTTAGTCCAGGTGGGGTTAGTTGGAGGGTGGTCATTGGGAGGAGGCTACTGAAGCAGGTTGTGACTGTGGTGGGGTGGGGATCACGACCGGGGCCAGAGCCGCCACCGTGGACAGACGCCCACCCAGACCCTCCCTAGTCCTTATGTTGGTGCGCCCGGGTTCGCACCTTTAGGGGGGTACTGTCACGCTCTGGTTCCGGGACGTTGTTATTGAACCAGGGTGTGTTTGTATTGTTGGGTGTTGTGTGGGTTAGGTTGGGGATAGGGTGTGTTCGTTTTGTTGTGTGCTGTTTGGTTGGGGTGTCTAGGTGGTTGTGTTCCTTGTTTGTATATATGTGACTCCCAATCGGAGGTAACGAGTGACAGCTGTCGGCTCGTTATCTCTGATTGGGAGCCATATTTAATCTGAATGTTTTCCTGTGGGGATTGTGGGTTTTTGTTCCGTTTTCGGTCTGTGTACCGTGGACTTCATTGAGTCGTCTTTTGTTTTGGATTTTGGTTACTTTGCTAAATAAAGTCATGTTTCTTGGACACGTTGCGCCTTGGTCATACTTGGACGACATAGACGACCGTGACAATACCTTTTATGCTCCCTTAAAGGAATATAACAGTGTGCCTTGTGTGAAAGCCGGGCCAGACGCAATGCCATGGCCCATTCTCTAAGCATGCACAGACCAGCTGGCAAGTGTCTTAATGGACATTTTTAATCTTTCCTTGTCTCAGTCTGTAATCCCAACATGTTTCAAGCTGACCACCATTGTCCCTGTTCCCAAGAGTCTAAATGACTATCGCCCTGTAGCACTCACATCTGTAATTATGAAGTGCTTTGAAAGGCTGGTCATGACACATATCTACACCATCATCCCAGATACCCTAGATCCACTGCAATTCGCATACCGCCCCAACAGATCCACGGATGACGCACTTCACACTGCCCTCTCCCACCTGGACAAGAGGGGAAATTACTATGTGAGAATGCTGTTCATAGACTACAGCTCAGCGTTCAACACCATGGACCCTTCAAAGCTCATCACCAAGCTAGGGACCCTGGGACTGAACCCCTCCTTCTGCATCTGGATCCTGGTGTGTGCTTAGTCCCCTCATGTACTCCCTGTTCACCCACGACTGCCTGACCACGCACAACTCCAACACCATCATCAAGTTTGCTGACAACACGACGGTGGTAGGCCTGATTCCAGATGGCGATGAGACAGCCTACAGGGAGGTCAGAGATTTAGCAGTGGGGTGCCAGGACAACAACCACTCCCTCAATGTCAGTAAGACCAAGGAGCTGATCGTGGACTATAGGAGAAAGAGGGGAGAGCACGCCCCCATCCACATCGACGGGCCGGTTGTGGACCGGGTCAAGAGCGTTAAATTCCTTGGTGTCCACATCACTAAGGACATAACAAGGTCCACACACACCTGCACAGTCGTGAAGAGAGCACAGCAGTTCCTTTTCTCCCTTAGGAGGCTGAAAAGATTTGGCATGGGCCCTCGGATCCTCCGAATATTCTACAGCCGCACCATCGAGAGCATCTTGACTGGCTCCATCACCACTTTGTATGGCAAATGCACCGCCCTTGACCACAAAGCGCAACAGAGGGTCGTGCGGACAGACCAGTACATCAATGGGGTCGAGCTCCCTGCCATCCAGGACCTCCTTCATTTAGGCGGTGTCAGAGGAAGGCCCGACTCCAGACACCCAAGCCATAGGCTGTTCACTCTGATACCGTCCGGCAAACAGTCCCGGAGCATCGGCTCTCGGACCAACAGGCTCCGAGACAGCTTCTACCCCCAAGCAATAAGACTGCTAAATAGCCAGACTGCTAAATAGTCAACTAATGGTACCTGAACTATCTGCACACGCTATCTTGCACTGACCCTACACACACTCACTACTAGACTATATAAATCAAATCAAATCAATCTTTATTTATACAGCACATTTCAGACATGAAATGCAACACAATGTGCTTTGCAGAAAAAAAAAACACAAAAAAAAAAATTATAATAACAAATATTTACTACACAACAAACATAAGAGGAGAAAAAACTAAAGAATAATAATAAAAACTGAATGACTAAAAAGCACCCTAAGGAAAAGCAAAGCTAAAAAGGTGTGTTTTAAGATCTCTTTAAAAAATGTCCACAGTTTCAACCCCCCTCAGGTTCTCTGGCAGGCTATTCCAGACGCTGGGGACATAGTAACTTAAGGTGGCCTCTCCATGCCTCTTAGTCCTAGGCTTTGGGATTGTTAAAAGGCCAGTGCCAGAGGACCTGAGGAACCTACTGGGTACATGTATTGGGGTGCCCAATCGTGTATTGATTTAAAAACCAATAGAATAATCTTAACATATACTGTAAAACTCACAGGCAGCCAGCGTAGAGACCTTAAAACCTTGGCAATGTTCCTCAGGTGGTTAAAAGCTATACACCATATACACACACACTCACACACACTACATTGACACTCCCACACAAAACCAACAGACATTTACATACACTACATACGCACATACACACACAACACACACACAAACACACATACAGTAAGTACACATTACACACACACGCAGACTCGCACACACTTTGACACTCATCATTTGTTGCTGCTACTCTGTTCTTTATTTTACTCTTATTATTATGTATCCTGATGCCTAGTCACTTTACCCTGCCTTCATGTACATACAGTGCATTCGGAATGTATTCAGACCCCTGGACATTTTCCAAATTTTGATACGTTACAGCCTTATTGTAAAATTTATTTTTCTCATCAATCTACACACAATTCTCCATAATGATAAAGTGAAAACAAGGTTTTTAGACATTTTTGGAAATGTGTAAAAAAATAAAAAACAGAAATACCTTATTTACATAAGTATTCAGATCCTTTCCTATGAGACTCGAAATTGAGCTCAGGTGCATCCTGTTTCCATTGATCATCCTTCAGATTTTTCTACAACTTGATTGGAGTCCACCTGTGGTAAATTCAATTGAAGCTCATCACCAAGCTAGGACATGATTTGGAAAGGCACACACCTGTCTATATAAGGTCCCACAGTTGACAGTGCATGTCAGAGCAAAAACCAAGACATGAGATCGAAGGAATTGTCCGTAGAGCTCAGAGACAGGATTGTGTAGAGCCACAGATCTGGGGAAGAGTACCAAAACATTTATGTGGCATTGAAGGTCCCCAAGAACACAGTGGCCTCCATAATTCTTAAAAGGAATAAGTTTGGAACCACCAAGACTCTTCCTAGAGCTGGCAGCCCGGCCAAACTGAGCAATCGGGGGAGAAGGGCCTTGGTCAGGGAGGTGACCAAGAACCAAATGGTTACTCTGACAGAGCTCCAGAGTTCCTCTGTGGAGATGGGAGAACCTTCCAGAAGGACAACCATCGTTGCAGCACCACCAATCAGGCCTTTATGGTAGAGTGGCCAGACGGAAGCCACTCCTTAGTAAAAGGCACGACAGCCCGCTTGGAGTTTGCCAAAAGGCACCTACAGGACTCTCAGACCATGAGAAACAACATTCTCTAGTCTGATGAAACCTTTGGCCTGAATGCCAAGCGTCATGTCTGGAAGAAACCTGGCACCATCCCTAAGGTGAAGCATGGTGGTGGCAGCATCATGCTGTGGGGAGGTCTTTTAGCAGCAGGGACTGTGAGACTAGTCAGGACCGAGAGAAAGATGAACGGAGCAAAGTACAGAGAGATCCTTGATGAAAACCTGCTCCAGAGCGCTCAGGACCTCAGACTGGGGCGAAAGTTCACCTTCCAACAGGACAACGACGCTAAGCACACAGCCAAGACAACGCAGGAGTGGCTTCGGGACAAGTCCTTGAGTGGCCCAGCCAGAGCCCGGACTTGAACCCGATCGAACATCTCTGGAGAGACCTCAAAATAGCTGTGCAGCGACGCTACCAATCCAACCTGACAGACCTTCAGAGGATCTGCAGAGAAGAATGGGAGAAACTCCCCAAATACAGGTGTACCAAGCTTGTAGCGTCATACCCATGAAGATTCAAGGCTGTAATCTCTGCCAAAGGTGCATCAACAAAATACTGAGTAAAGGGTCTGAATACTTATGTAAATGTGATATTTCAGTTCTTTTTTTTATACATTTGCAGAAATTTCTAAAAACCTGTTTTTGCTTTGTCATTATGAGGTATTGTGTGTACAGTGCCTTGCAAAAGTATTCATCCCCCTCGGCGTTTTCCTATATTGATGCATTACAACCTGTAATTTAAATGGATTTTTATTTGGATTTCATGTAATGGACATACACAAAATAGTCCAAATTGGTGAAGTGAAATGAAAAAAATTACTTGTTTCAAAAAATTCAAAAAAATAAATAACGGAAAAGTGGTGCCTGCATATGTATTCAACCCCTTTGCTATGAAGCCCCTAAATAAGATCTGGTGTAACCAATCACCTTCAGAAGTCACATAATTAGTTAAATAAAGTCCACCTGTGTGCAATCTAAGTGTCACATGATCTGTCACATGATCTCAGTATATATACACCTGTTCTGAAAGGCCCCAGAGTCTGCAAAACCACTAAGCAAGGGGCACCACTAAGAAAGCGGCACCATGAAGACCAAGGAGCTCTCCAAATAGGTCAGGGACAAAATTGTGGAAAAGTACAGATCAGGGTTGGTTATAAAAAAAATATCTGAAACTTTGTACATCCCACGGAGCACCATTTAAATCCATTATAAAAATGTTTAAAGAATATGGCACCACAACAAACCTGCCAAGAGAGGGCCGCCCACCAAAACTCATGGACCAGGCAAAGAGGGCATTAATCAGAGAGGCAACAAAGTGACCAAAGATAACCCTGAAGGAGCTGCAAAGCTCCACAGAGCTGGGCTTTACGGAATAGTGGCCAGAAAAAAGGCATTGCTTAAAGAAAATAAGCAAACACGTTTGGTGTTGGCCAAAAGACATGTGGGAGACTCCCTAAACATATGGAAGAAGGTATTCTGGTCAGGTGAGACTAAAATTTAGATTTTTGTCGATCAAGGAAAATGCTATGTCTGGTGCAAACCCAACACCTCTTATCACCCCGAGAACACCATCCCCACAGTGAAGCATGGTGGTGGATGTTTTTCATCGGCAGGGACTGGGAAACTGGTCAGAATTGAAGGAGTGATGGATGGCGCTAAATACAGGGAAATTCTTGAGGGAAACCTGTTTCAGTCTTCCAGAGATTTGAGACTGGGACGGATGTTCACCTTCCACCAGGACAGTGCCCCTAAGCATACTGCTAAAGCAACACTCAAGTTGTTTCTAAAGATTGTAAATTGAAAATAAACATTTTTGCTAAAAGTATTATTATATTATTGATCGATTGACTATGACTTTTCAGATCACCCAATAGTGCTATCTGTAGGGTTAGCTCCAGGCAAAAATTGCAATCCTTCAGCCATTCCTGGACATGTGTCCAAAAACAAGCCACAAATGGACAGTACCAAAACAAATGATCTAATGATTCTGTCTCTTCGCAGCAAAATCTGCAGAGTTGGGAAGATTGTATCCCCCATATAAATAACATTCCATTGATAGCAAGAATTTTGAAAAATAATTTAAATTGAAAAATTCTAACTTTTGAATCCGGCGTCGTTTTGCGTATCAGTTCATAAACACTATGCCATGGATTCAGTACGTCAAAAATCTCTTCCCAACTATTTTGCAATCTATATGGGACAGCTGTCAATCCTTTGGTTCTTAAATGAAACCGGTATGCTTTTTTATGTATCACAATTTTCTTTTAACCAATTATGTTCTTTGATGCGGCCGACAGACAAGTTCCTTACTTTTTCCCCCTTCCACTCTCCTCTTCCATTTTTTGCGGTAATGCTGAAATTATTTGGTTGTAATTTTGGGTAGAGCAGACATTTCTATATGTTTTTGTTAGCTGCCTGTACGACATAACTCCACCAGTCCTACCTATGATATCATTTACGAAGATTATACGTTTTTTATTTTTTTATAAAAAAATACTGGCTTTTTATCAATTAGTATATTGGAGTTTAACCACAATATTTGTTGCATTATTTGTTCTGTCGTTTCTGGAGGATTAAATTGAAATTGCAATAAACTTTCTATGGCTTGTTTTAGAAATAGTGATATTTGGGTGATGATTTCCTTTTCAGATAACTGAAAGTGAGAGGTTGTAATCTGAATTAAGGGGAAAAGGCCATTCTTGAACATGGGGTGAGACAATCTTACTAATTTGCTAGAGAACCAGTTTTCGGATTTAAGTATAACTTTTGTATGACTGAAGCTTTTAGTGATAGGTCTAATGCTTTAATATTTAATAATTTCTGTCCTCCCGAATTCATATTCATTATATAAATAGGCCCGTTTAAGTTTTTCTGGCTTGCCGTTCCAAATAAAATTGAATTTTTTTTTCTGGTGGCGGTGGTGATAGCGGTGGTTTGGTTCAGTGATCCATGGTTGCGTTTGTGCGTGTGTGGGTCCTTTGGACGAGGCATGTGGTGGCGTGGGTTCTGTGTCCTGTGGCAGCATCCGTGGCAACGGCGGAGTCACTGTGCGCATGCTCCTCTGGCGCTAGGCATTCTGGGAAATGTAGTCAATGCTGTTTTAAGCCAGATTTGCCACATTTTTGATGGTGTTGTAGGCTTATTTGATTTTCATTATTTACATTATTATTATATTATATTATTTGAATAATATTTACTATATATTTGAATAATATATTGTCATTATTTGTTTGTTGTAATTCAGGTTTATGACCTGTGGTCATTTGATTTAAAATAAAATTAAGGACAAAACACGAGTCATGACATTGTGTGCTTCCTGGTGAGCATTTTCGGAGGGCTAATGTCAACGCGTGCTGTAGGTGGGTGCAGTGGTGGAATCAAACGCAGGACACCGACGGATAGTCCAACAGACTTTAGTAATCGCCAAACACGGCAATAGGACAACTCTTGCCCGAAGGCGAAATACGCACGAAGGCGAACAAAACAAAAGCGCACAAAACAGGTGCGTAAATACTCCAACGCAGTGGAGGGAAGCTCAACCGAGCGAAATACAAGAATGAAACCCTACACACGACTGACCAAAATCAATAACACACAACACTAGACAAACACAACGAGAAACTTATAGAACACTAATTAGGCTAAACGAGAACAGGTGTGACAACAAACAGACAAAAGCAAATGAACATGAAACATACAACGGTGGCAGCTAGTATTCCGGAGACAACGAACGCCGAAGCCCGCCCGAACAAGGGAGAGAGGCAGCCTCGGCCGAAACCGTGACAGTACCCCCCCCTTGACGCGCGGCTCCAGACGTGCGCCGACTCCGGCCTCGGGGACGACCCGGAGGACGCGGAGCAGGGTGCGTCGGGTGCCCACGATGGAATTCCGTCAGGAGAGACGGGTCCAAAATGTCTCTCCTCGGCACCCAGCACCGCTCCTCCGGACCGTACCCCTCCCACTCCACTAGATACTGGAGACCCCCATCCGACGTCTCGAATCCAAGATGGACCTCACAGTGTACGCCGGTGCCCCTCGATGTCCAATGGGGGCGGAGGAGTCTCCCTGATCTCACTTTCTTGGAGTGGGCCAGCTACCACCGGCCTGAGAAGGGACACATGGAACGAGGGGTTAATACTTTTATATTCAACAGGCAGTTGTATTTTGTAACACACCTCGTTCAACCTTCCCAGGACTTTAAAGGGCCCTACAAACCGCCGACCCAGTTTCCGACAGGGCAGGCGGAGGGGCAGGTTTCTGGTAGAGAGCCAGACTCGATCACCAGGTGCGTACACCGGTCCCTCACTGCGGTGAAGATCGGCGCTCGCCTTATGATGTCGGAGGGCCCGCTGCAGGTGGACGTGTGCAGCGTTCCATGTCTCCTCCGAGCGCCGCGCCCACTCATCCACCGCAGGAGCCTCGATCTGGCTCTGCTGCCAAGGTGCCAGAACCGGCTGGTAACCTAACACACATTGGAAAGGGGTTAGGTTAGTGGAGGAATGGCGTAGGGAATTCTGGGCCATTTCGGCCCAGGGAACGACTCTGCCCACTCCTCCGGCCGGTCCTGGCAGTATGTTCTCAGAAACCTACCCACATCCTGGTTCACACGTTCCACCTGCCCATTACTCTCCGGGTGGTAACCCGAGGTGAGGCTCACCGAGACCCCCAACCGCTCCATAAAGGCTCTCCAGACCCTGGAGGTAAATTGGGGACCCCGATCAGACACAATATCCTCGGGTACCCCGTAGTGCCGGAACACATGGGTGAATAGTGCTTCGGCGGTTTGCAGGGCAGTAGGAAGGCCCGGCATGGGGAGCAAACGACAGGCCTTAGAAAACCGGTCCACAACGACCAGTATAGTGGTGTTCCCCTGTGAAGGAGGAAGGTCAGTAAGGAAATCCACCGAGAGGTGAGACCATGGTCGTGTGGAACGGGCAGGGGTAGTAACTTACCCCTAGGCAGATGTCTAGGCGCCTTACACTGGGCGCACACCGAGCAGGAGGAAACATAAACCCTCACATCCTTCGCCAACGTGGGCCACCAGTACTTGGCACTAAGACAGTGCACTGTCCGGCCGATACCAGGATGTCCAGAGGAGGGTGACGTGTGAGCCCAATAGATCAATCGATCCCGAACCTCGAGCGGAATGTACTTCCGACCCTCAGGGCATTGCGGTGGACTAGGGTCGGTGCGTAACGCCCGCTCGAGTTCAGCATCGACCTCCCACACTACCGGTGCCACCAGACACGACTCCGGCAGTATGGGAGTGGGCTCCACGGACCTCTCCTCCGTGTCATACCGCCGAGACAGCGCATCTGCCTTACCGTTCTGTGACCCAGGGATGTACGAGATCTTAAATGTAAACCTGGTCAAGAACATATTCCATCTTGCCTGGCGAGGGTTCAGCCTCCTCGCTGCCCGGATGTACTCCAGGTTACGGTGGTCCGTCAAAATGAGGAAAGGGTGTTGAGCCCCCTCAAGCCAGTGCCTCCACACCTTTAGGGCCTGTACCACGGCTAACAGCTCCCTGTCCCCTACGTCATAGTTCCGCTCCGCCCGGACTGAGCTTCTTAGAATAAAAAAGCACAGGGGCGGAGTTTAGGTGGCGCGCCAGACCGTTGTGAAAGCACGGCTCCTAGACCGGCCTCTGACGCGTCCACCTCTACCTGGAACGGCAAAGAGGGATCCGGATGCGCCAGCACCGGAGCCGAGGTAAACAGGTCCTTCAGCCTCCCAAACGCCCTGTCCGCCTCGGCCGACCACTGAAGACGCACCGGACCCCCCTTCAAAAGAGACGTGATGGGAGCTGCCACCTGTCCAAAACCCCGGATAAACCTCCGGTAGTAATTCGCAAACCCCAAAAACTGCTGCACCTCCTTCACAGTGGTTGGTGTTTGCCAATTACGCACGGCCGACACCCGGTCTACCTCCATCTTCACCCCTGACGCAGACAACTGATACCCCAAAAAAGGAGACCGACTCCTGGAAAAACAGACACTTCTCTGCCTTAACATACAGGTCGTGCTCCACCAGCCTCCGCAACACTCTGCGCACCAGGGCCACATGCTCGACACGGGTAGGCGAGTACACGAGAATGTCATCTATGTACACAACCACCCCCTGCCCCTGCATGTCCCTGAAGATCTCATCCACGAATGATTGGAAAACTGACGGAGCGTTCATCAACCCGTATGGCATGACCAGATACTCGTAATGGCCCGAGGTGGTACTAAAGGCTGTCTTCCATTCATCGCCCTCCCTGATGCGCACCAAGTTGTACGCGCTCCTGAGACCTAATTTAGTGAAGAAACGCGCCCCATGCAATGACTCAGTCATGGTCGCAATCAGCGGGAGTGGATAACTGTACTTCACCGTAATCTGATTGAGACCACGGTAATCGATGCACGGGCGCAAACCACCATCCTTCTTCTTCACAAAAAAGAAACTCGAGGACGCAGGGGAAGTGGAAGGCCGTATGTATCCTTGTCTCAGAGATTCGTCTATGTAAGTCTCCATAGCTTTCTTTCCTCTTGAGACAGAGGATACACATGGCTCCGTGGGAGCGCAGCTCCTGCCTGGAGGTCTATCGCACAATCTCCCTGCCTATGGGGCGGCAACTGCGTCGCCCTCGACTTACTAAACGCAATAGCCAAATCTCCATACTCAGGGGGAACGTGCAATGCGGGCACCTGGTTTGGACTCTCCACCGAGGTAGCCCCTACGGAAACGCCTAAACATCTACCCACACACTGGGCAGACCACTCCATCAGAGCCCTCTCCTGCCACGAAATGGATGGGTTATGGGTACTCAACCAGGGCATGCCCAGCACCACCGGATACGCAGGAGAGTCAATCAGAAACAGCTGAATCATCTCCTGATGACCCCTGCGCACGCATCCTAAGTGGCGCAGTGACCTCCCCTGATCAAGCCCGCACCCAACGGACGGCTATCTAGGGCATGAACGGGGAAAGGGACATCAACAGGAAGAAGGGGAATCCCTAAAGCTAAACAAAACTTCTTATCAATAAAATTCCCAGCCGCGCCTGAATCTACCAGCGCCTTATGCTGGGAATGAGGTGCTACCTGTGGAAAACGCACAGGTATGCAGAAATGTGCAACAGAGAGCTCTGGGTGAGTGGGGCGCCTACTCACCTGGAAGGAATCCCCAGTGCGGGACCTGTCGTCCTCTCCCCTAGGAGGCCATCCCCAGCACCTAGCCGCGGTGTGTCCTCCCCGACCACAGTTGGTGCAGGGGATGGACCCCCTAGTAAGCCGACCCCTCCTCTCTCTAGCGCCAGCGCCCCGAGCTCCATGGGGCACGGCTCGGAGGCGCTGGAGGGTGAAATGGACGGACCCCCTCGGGACGTCCGCGGGTAGCTAGCAGGTTATCCAGCCTGATGGACATGTCGACCAACTGGTCGAACGTGAGGCTGGTGTCCCTACAGGCCAGCTCCCGACGGACGTCCTCTCGTAGACTACATCTGTAGTGATCGACGAGGGCCCGATCATTCCACCCTGCATCTGCCGCTAGAGTACGGAATTCGAGGGCGAACTCCTGAGCACTCCTCCTCCCCTGCCGGAGGAAGACCAGACGCTCCCCCGCCGCTTTCCCCTCCGGGGGATGGTCAAACACCGCCTTGAAGCGGCGGGAGAACTCGTCGTAAGTTATGGTGTCCGCGTCGATCCTCCTCCACTCCGCGTTGGCCCATTCCAACGCCTTCCCGGACAGGCAGGAGATCAGGGCGGACACGCTCTCATGTCCCGAGGGCGCCGGGTGCACGGTGGCCAGGTACAGCTCCACCTGGAGAAGGAAACCCTGGCACCCGGCCGCGGTCCCATCGTAAGCCCTCGGGAGCGAGAGTCGGACTCTCGGGGTTCCGGTGCGGGAATAGGCTGACTGGCCGATGGTGCTGGCAGGGAGGGTGGCGGTGGAGGCGTCCCCCAGCCTCGGATGGTGGTGATCACCTCCTGCAGTGCGGTCCCCATCTGCAGGATCTGGTCCCCTTGTTCCCGGACCCTGTCCTCCAGCGTCGCCTGGGCTGCTGCGGCTCCTGCTGATTCCATTGTAGGTGTGTTATTCTGTCAACGCGTGCTGTAGGTGGGTGCAGTGGTGGAATCAAACGCAGGACACCGACGGATAGTCCAACAGACTTTAGTAATCGCCAAACACGGCAATAGGACAACTCTTGCCCGAAGGCGAAATACGCACGAAGGCGAACAAAACAAAAGCGCACAAAACAGGTGCGTAAATACTCCAACGCAGTGGAGGGAAGCTCAACCGAGCGAAATACAAGAATGAAACCCTACACACGACTGACCAAAATCAATAACACACAACACTAGACAAACACAACGAGAAACTTATAGAACACTAATTAGGCTAAACGAGAACAGGTGTGACAACAAACAGACAAAAGCAAACGAACATGAAACATACAACGGTGGCAGCTAGTATTCCGGAGACAACGAACGCCGAAGCCCGCCCGAACAAGGGAGAGAGGCAGCCTCGGCCGAAACCGTGACAGCTAAATAACGAAAAATCCGAACAGTCATAAACCATGGTTCTCCTTTTACATGGATAATGCAAGGACTAGAACATTCGTCATGAGACTAACTTCTGATAAGCTAACAGTCCACCCATAAAGCTGTCTGCTCATCTGCTGACTTACTAGGCAAATCATTAATGAGTGAAAGCCAAGAAGAGGATAGAGTCTACAGTTAAAGGACTACTTAAAACCCAGTTGGCGGAAAACACTTGAACTTGAGTTAAACGCTAGAAAAGTTGGCAAGATGGCAGCATCAGAGGAGGAGCTGGAGAGGCTAAAACAGAAGCGGTCAGCAGCCCAGACTGCATTCACTAGAAGAGCCAATTACCTCGCCTCCAGAGCTAGTGCACTGGGGGAAAGTGAAAAGAGAAGTGAGTGGAGGAACTTTAAAGTGGATCACTCCAGAGTCAGAGATGCAGGGTTTGAGTATGCCACGGCCCTGAGAGAAGTGGACGACGATGAAGTCAAAAAGAAGGCGGAAAACATTGACGGAAAAACAGCAGAATGTGACTGTAAGTTTGATGAAACTGAACAAATCATCCTGATCAGCTTCTGGACAAGGTTCGCTGAGGCGGAAATTACCACCCTCACTGAAGAGGCTGGATCAGCCATGGACCAGGCCGAGGCAACAGATCACCACCATATGACCAGGAGGGAATGTGAATTGATTTATAGGAACCTGGAACGGGAGGTCTACAACTTCGAACAAGGATTGGATGAGTGGAAAGATTTGATCCCTCGTCCAAGGCAACAGAGTCAAAGGACCAGATCCGGAAGTTGAAGAAAAGGCGTGAAAAACTGTGGGATGAGTGGGCATGGAAAGGCGGTTCTCAATCCGACGACGAAGAGAAACTGGGAAGAGTGAAAATTGTGGAGCAGGAGGAGCCAGTTGGGGCTTACAACTACAGGCCCCAGATCAGCCTAGAACGTGCACGCTTGCCCATGTTTGCTGGTAATATGAGGGATTACTACCGCTGGAAAGCTGAATGGGAGGACTTGCAACGTCTGGGAAACCCTCATGGATTGGAAAATGTGAGGAAATTCCATCTCTTGGGAAGCCTAGATGAAAAAGTCAAGAGGGCCCTCGTATTGTCCAGCTGTGGATCCGCCAACGACGTGTTCAGGCTCCTGGACAACAAGTACAGAAATAAGCTGAAAATAGTGCTGCTGATTGCACAAGAAGTGCAAGGACTTTTCACCATCAAAGGAAACCATCCGAAGGAAGACAATCGAACTGATTCAAGCCGTGGAGAGAGCTCTTCGTGACCTACAAGTCTTAGGGGAGGAAGATGCTGTAAAGAACCGAGTGGTTGTGCAGTCGATTGAAAGTAAGCTTCCTGACTCCCTGAAAGAAAAGTGGTTAACACACAAAAATGACCCTGGAAGCGGGTTTTCACCACGCAACCACTTCGACTGTCTACTGCAATACTTGAAAAAGCAGGAGGACATTCTCGAGGAGCTAGACCAGCTACAGCCTAGCCCGGCTGTAGGGTCAAGCGAAAAGAAAAAAGAAAGGAGGGCATTCACCAGAGCCACATCAGGAAACACCCTAAAGGGCTCTCAACCAAGCTCATGCATCACATGTGGAGAAAACGAGCACGGAGGTAGGCTGTTCGCCTGCAAGGTCTTCAAGAAGCTCAATCTGACAGGCAAGCAGGCTCAGCTTAGGAGAGCAGGAGCATGATTTAAGGGCTTGCGCCTTCATGGTGACGATAGCGGCTGCACACAAAAGTATCTAGTAGGCTCAAAGGATGACTGTCAGAAAGAGGGCTCTTCAGACCACAATTACTTGCTCTGTCCAAAGCCACAGATCAAGAAGAAAGAGGAAAAGAGTGGAGAGCAGAGCGAGGCAAAATTGGGGAAAAGGGGGCTTGGACTAACCAACAAACAGGAGGAGCTCCTTGCCAAACTTTCTCCGGAGCTGCGAGCAGAGTTCAAAGAAGCCTCTGGCCAGCTAGTCGGTATGTTGATTGATCTCACTTCAGATACTAATTATATCTCTAATAAAGCAGCAGAGCGTCTCAAGCTAAATGGTGAGAACATTAAGTTGATTGTCCAAGGTGTTGGAGGGATGGAGAAAACCATTACTACCAAGAAGTTTACCCTGAGGCTGAGAGTAAAAACTCCCAAAGGTACAATAGCAGAGCACAAACTCCTTTGTTACGGCTTGGAAGATGTTGCAAAGGTGAACCAGGCTGTCACGCCACAGCAACTGCAGACGTTCTTTCCAAATGTTCCACTCAAGGACTTGGTCCGGCCCGAAAAGATCAACCTGTTGATTAGCCACAGGGAGGGTCGCCTGGTCCCACAGCCAGTCAGAGTAGTTGGAGACCTCGTCCTCTGGGATGGCCCCCTTGGGAAGACTGTTGGTGGAACGCATCCTGACCTCTTTGAAGTGATAGACCTAGCAGTGCACAGGTCTGAAACACATTTTGCTAGGTAAATGAGTACAGCTTCAAGGGCATACAAAGAGATTCTCGTGAAGACGGAAGGACCCAGTGGAGTTTCGGTGGTCGAAGAAGACACAATCCTCTGAAACACTGCAACTACCAACAAATAAGTTTTTGAATGGTTCAAGTGGGACAGTATTGGCGCCGCCTGTGACCCTCAGTGTGGTGGCTGCAGATGCGGTAGGTGCCCCCCTGGAGGCAAGGAAATGACCCTAGGAGAGGAAAGAGATTGGAGAAAATAAAGGAATGTCTCACCTACGTGCAAGCTGACAAGCACAGCGAATCCCCTCACTAGGACGCAGCTTACCCGTGGAAAGGAGACCCCGCAACGCTGCCTGACAATCGACGTGCAGTGGAAGCGACCTTTTTAAACACTGAGAAACGACTGGAGAGGGAGCCGGAATGGAAGGCTGCGTACAGAGAGCAAATCCACGATATGGTCTCAAGAGGGGCTGCCGTTAAAGTCACCCAAGAGGAAATCGATAGCTGGAAGGGACCTAAGTGGTATATCAGTCATTTAGTTGCTCCTAATCCTCACTCAACCACTACCCCTGTAAGAATTGTCTGGAACAGTAGCCAATAATTCATGGGAATAAGTTTAAATGACCTACTGTACAAGGGTCCTGATGTCCTAAATCAGATAAGGGGCGTGCTTCTGAGATTCAGGACTAGGTTGTACGCCGCCCTGGGCGATGTGAACATTTTTTACAACTCTGTCTGGCTAGAAGACAAAGAAGTACACCTCCATCGATTCCTCTAGAGAGACAATCCTGAGGAGGTGATCGAAGTCTTTGCTGTCGTCAGGGTCAACATTGGCGATAAACCTGCTGGTTGTATTGCCCAGGTGGCAATGAGAGAAACAGCCAACCTGCCCCAGTTTGCAGCCATGGTTGAGGAGCGCAGAGTTGTGGTAGAAGATAGTTATGTGGATGACATCTTGACGTCCCACAATGACTTGCGGATACTGGAGAAAATCACCAAAGGAGTGGAAAAGATCTTAAAGGCTGGAGGCTTCTCCCTTAAGCCATGGGTCTTATCAGGCCAAAGTGGGAGGTCCGTAACCACAACTGATCCCAGTATCAGTAAGACAACTGTGAGTGTACCCAAAACACTGGTGTTACCCAACCAGATGTGGGACGAAGAAAGCAAAGCACTTGGAGTCGGCTATGAACCAGAGACTGACAAACTTCGTGTGATGACCTCCGTAAATTTCTCAAAGAAGAGAGGAAAGATGAGGACAGGAGTCGATTTGCGCGAAGAGGAAGTCAGACGTAAAACTCCAAACCCATTGACCTGTCGGATGCTGCTAAGCCAGATCGCTGGATTCTACGACCCCATTGGTCTTGCCACACCCGCAAAGCAGAAAGGGGTGATGCTTGTGAGAGAAGCTTACCAAGAAGCGAGTATAAGCAGTCCAGTTAAGGACACTTGGGATGACCCACTCTCACCAAAACTACGGGGGGCTTCCATATGTGGTCCTCTGTAGCTCAGCTGGTAGAGCACGGCGCTTGTAACGCCAAGGTAGTGGGTTCGATCCCCGGGACCACCCATTCACAAAAATGTATGCACGCATGACTGTAAGTCGCTTTGGATAAAAGCGTCTGCTAAATGGCATATTATTATTATTATTATTATAAGACTCCTCTAAGAATATGTGAGACTTGCCCAGATCAGGTTCGAAAGAAGCCTCACACCAACTGGAACCATAGGCCATCCAATGGGAGTCACGTTTTCAGATGGGAGTGAGGCTTCCTACGGCGTGGTGCTCTATCTCCGTTGGGAGACGCAGAATGGGGTCGTAGTGAGGCTGGTTGAGTCAAAAGCAAAGCTTACCCCTCTCAACCAGAAAGGAGACTTGATTAAGGCAGAGGTATGTGGTGCTGTCTTTTCGATCCGCCTGAGAAAATACCTTGTAAAGCACTGCCGCATCAAGGTCGCACGCTGGGTCCACTTCGTGGATAGCCAAACAATCCTGGGAGCAATTCACAGGGATAGCTATGGCTACCAAACTTTCTTCGCTAACCGCATCGGAGAGATCCAGAAGGCTGGACCAGTGGAAGACTGGAGGTGGATTGAGGGCAACCTGAACATAGCAGACATCATCACAAGTGGAGCAACTCCTGAGGAACTCGATGAAGGGTCAGAGTGGCAACAAGGCCCAGAGTTCCTGAGTTGGCCTGAGGCTGAGTGGCCTGTGAAAACGGCCAGTGAGATAGTGACCAGCGTGGCTGATGACGTTAAAAGGTTGCAGAGAAGAGCGTTCTCAGCTGCAGTCACCAGGTCTCAGGCAGATACATTCTCAGGCCCCAGCAATACTGATGTTGGGGCAGACTTGCAAGACTCCACACCGCAACCGCAGATGAAAGACCAAGGTCCAACTCCAGCAGTAGAGAGGCCAAAGAGGAAGCCCTGGGGTGTAGCTCTAGTGCGCCTTGTTGGGCCCGAACGATTCAGTAGCTTGTCTAAATTGTGTGGAACAATCGCCTGGGTTCGAAGAGCTGCAGAATCCTGGCTGAGGACAAGCTACCAAGCCTCGAGCTCTGTGGGAGAGAGAACGGAGGCTTTCCAAGACCTAGCCCTTGTGGCCCAAGACGGCGTGAACTTTCAGGATACGACCTTAAACCGCCTTGTTGTGATTAAAGATGACAACAATGGACTCTTACTTTGTGGTGGTAGAGTCCAGTCTTGGAATGAAGACGGAACCGCTGTACCTTTAATCCCGTCCGGTCGTGGCTGGGGGGCCTTGCTTGCAGAGAAGCTCACGAAGCGAATCATGAAGGGGTGGCTGCCACACTGCTGCACACTAAAAAGAAAGGCCTGGGTTGTGCAAGGTCGGAGGACAGTGAAGAAGGTGGTCAACAGGTGCATCACTTGCAAGAAGCAAAGACCCCGGCTGTGCCAGCAAGTGATGAGCGCTCTTCCTCAGGAACGTACCAGTAGAGCGAACCCATTCGAGTATACTACACTAGAACTCTTTGGACCCTTTGAAGTGAGGGACACTGTTAAGAAAAGAACCAAGAAAATGGTCTGGGGAGTCGTGTATTGCTGCATGACTTCCAGAGCCGTCCATGCTGATCTCGACGACCAGTCTTCTAAGAGCTTTCTTCAGGCCTACTCCCGGTTCACTGCTCTGAGGGGGCATCCCAAAAAGCTATGGTCAGACAGAGGCACAAACTTCGTGGGCGCCAGGCCTGCTCTGAGAGAGCTACACAAGCACCTGGCCTGTTTGCAGAAGGCATCCGTTGAAGACAAGGCTGCCAGAAATAGCACAGAGTGGCAATGGGACTTTCATCCTGCAGACTCGCCACACAGGAATGGAGCAGCAGAGACAGCTGTCAAGCTCCTTAAAAGAGCTCTTAACAGTCTTGGCGGAACAACTGGCTGCTACACCTGGGGGGAGTTCCAGACCCTTCTCTACTCTGCAGCCAACTTGACTAATGAGCGACCCATCAACGCCAGGGCACAGGAACAAGAGGACTCAGTGGAGTACTTGACCCCCAACTCACTTATCCTGGGGCACACCGGACAGGGAGGAGACATACACGGAATCGACATGGAAACCCGCTCTTGGCGCAGACTGAGGGCTGTCCAGGCTGGAGTCGACAGGTTCTGGAAGAAATGGAGTGAACTGGCAGGACCAAACTTGTTCATACGACACAAGTGGCACCGAGCAGAGAGAAGTATCAAGGTTGGAGACGTAGTCTGGATTGCGGACCAGAACGCTCTAAGGGGGCAGTTCCGGCTCGGCCGGGTTGCAACAACATATCCAGACGAGAAGGGGGTTGTCCGGGATGCGGACATAACAACCAGCATGGGTCTTCCTGCTCCCATGGTTCCCAGGGCCCGGAGAAAGGACTCTACCATGCACACGACAATTGTCTTTCGCAGGGATGTGCGGATGTTGGTGATCTTGATTCCTGCTGAAGACCAAGAGGAGGTAAGATAAGTCCTCGCCATGGGTACCCAAAGACTGTGACTCTGTGTTCTTTGTTTAGCTAGCGGGTAACCCTGGGAGGCAACTGAGTGCTTCAAGGGCAAACCTACACTCAGTAGGAGGAAAGGTGTTGGAGCCTACCTCCTTAGTTAATACATATTTGTTTGTAAATGCCTACAAAGACTGGACTTTAGTTTGAAATTCTCACTGAGAGACTCAAGAGACTGTGCCCTCCTTGGATCTTCGATCAGTCGGCCAAGTGGGAGGTGTTGAGACTTCTAGCTCACTCAGGAAAATAAAAATATAAATATATATATAAATAGATAAAAGAGAAGCAAATGGGTCTGATGTGTTCAATTAAATGGGGAACGAGTGATTTCTTTAAGTTTCTTAGATGCTCGGATATGTTACGTTATGTGCGCATGCGCAGCTTCACTAGAGACTTAAATTATGGCACCTGGTAATCATTTCATGGCAGACAATCATCAGGAGCACACAGCCCATTGGTATGTAACTGCGAACTACTCACAGTCTAGCAGTAATGTTTAAGTCACTTATATGTTTGAGCACTGAACGTTTACCTCACTGTGTCGGTGTTAGTTGGCCGAGAGTAACTTGTAGCTCGCTGGGTGCGGTAGCTCAGCGACCCAGATGCTGTATAGCATTAGGCTATCATTATCAGCCATTTGCATTGTGCTGATTGTTCGGAGCACTCTGCTGGTTTCTGGTGGCGGTGTTGATAGCGGTGGTTTGGTTCGGTGATCCATGGTGGAGCGCCGCGTTGTGTTGCGTTTGTGCGTGTGTGGGTCCTTTGGACGAGGCATGGGGTGGCATGGGTTCTGTGTCCTGTGGCAGCATCCGTGGCAACGGCAGAGTCGCTGTGCGCATGCTCCTCTGGCGCTAGGCATTCTGGGTGATGTAGTCAATGCTGTTTTAAGCCAGATTTGCCACATTTTTGATGGTGTTGTAGGCTTATTTGATTTTCATTATTTACATTATTATTATATTATATTATTTGAATATTATTTACATTATATATTTGAATAATATATTGTCATTATTTGTTTGTTGTAATTCAGGTTTATGACCTGTGGTCATTTGATTTAAAATAAAATTAAGGACAAAACACAAGTCATGACATTGTGTGCTTCCTGGTGAGCCTTTTCGGAGGGCTAAATAACGAAAAATCCGAACAGTTACTATACATGATTTTAACCCATTTTATAAGAGATTCTCCAAAATTGAAATGCTCCAGGCAGCTATATATAAACTGCAGTCACACTTTATCAAATGCCTTTTCAAAGTCTGCTATGAATAGCAGGCCTGGTTTCCCAGATTTTTCATAATGTTCTATTGTTTCCAGTACTTGCCTTATATTATCTCCAATGTATCATCCATGTAAAAAACCTGTCTGATTAGAATGAATAATGTCCGACAATACCTTTTTTATTCTATGCGCTATACATTTTGCTAGAATTTTTGCATCACAACACTGAACGTGACCAAGACAAAGGAGATGATTGTGGACTACAGGAAAAAAAAGAGGACTGAGCACGCCCCCATTCTCATCAATGGGGCTGTAGTGGAACAGGTTGAGAGCTTCAAGTTCCTTGGTTTCCACATCACCAACGAACTATCATGGTCCAAACACACCAAGACAGTCGTGATGAGGGCACGACAAAGCCTATTCCCCCTCAGGAGACTGAAAAGATTTGGCATGGGTCCTCAGATCCTCAAAAAGTTCTACAGCTGCACCATCGAGAGCATCCTGACTGGTTGCAACACCGCCTGGTATGGCAACTGCTCAGCCTCCGACCGCAAGGCACTACAGAGGGTAGTGTGTACGGCCCAGTATATCACTGGGGCCAAGCTTTCTGCCATCCAGGACCTCTATACCAGGCAGTGTCAGAGGAAGGCCCTCAAAATTGTCAAAGACTCCAGCCACCCTAGTTATAGACTGTTCTCTCTGCTACCGCACGGCAAGCAGTACCGGAGTGCCAAGTCTAGGTCCAAAAGGCTTCTCAACAGCTTCTACCCCCAAGCCATAAGACTCCTGAACAGCTAATCATGGCTACCTGGACTAATTACACTGCCCCCCCCACCTCCACCCCATATTTTTACGCTGCTGCTACTCTGTTAATTATTTATGCATAGTCAGTTTAACTCTACCCACATGTACATATTTCCTCAACTACCTCAACTAGCTGGTGCCCCCGCACATTGACTCTGCACCAGTACTCCCCTGTATATAGCCTCCCTACTGTTATTTTATTTTACTTCTGCTCTTTTTTTCTCAACAATTTTTTGTTGTTATATTTTACTTTTTTATAAAAAAATTAATGCATTGTTGGTTAAAGGCTGTAAGTAAGCATTTCACGGTAATGTCTACACCTGTTGTATTCGGCGCATGTGGCAAATAAAAATTTGATTTGATTTGATTTGAAGTGTAAGGGGCCTCCAATTTTTTTAATGGACTGGATCTTTATATTTCCCACTTGTATCCTGTTTCTGTAATAATGAAATCAGACCTTCTTCTTGAGTGTCTGATAATCTACCATTTACATAGGAGTGGTTAAAACATGCTAATAACCGTCCTCTTAGTATATCAAAAAAGGTTTGGTATACCTTGACTGGTATGCCATCCAACCCTGGAGTTTTCTGACTTAAAGTCTTTAATTGCATCCAGAAGTTCCTCCTCTGTAATTTCACCTTCACATGAGTATTTCTGTATGGCTGTTAATTTTAATTTTACATTATCAATAGAAAAACAATCCCTACAATTAGCTTCATTTAGAGGAGATGGGGGCGACTGAAACGAAAACGTATGCTTAAAGTACTTTGCTTCCTCCTTCAAAATATAATTTGGTGAATCATGGGTGACTCCATCATTTGTAACCAGTTTCAGTAAAATATTTTTGGTAGCATTTTTATGTTGAAGATTAAAAAAGAATTTTGTTCATTTTTCCCCATATTCCATCCAGTTTGCTTTATTTTTATAATATTTACACTTGATCTTTCTTGAATAAGTTTCTCCATTTTTTTTTTTTCCTCTAATTTATTCTGAGCCTCTATGTTACAGTTTCTATTGCTATCTATCTGTTAAGTTAGACCTTCTATTTCCTTTGTTAGTATGGACTCTTTTTACCTAAATTGCTTTTGTTTTCGAGATGAGTACTGAATTGCATGGCCTCTAAAGGCACATTTAAAAGTGTCCCATACAATAAGGGGATTTGCTGTACCTATGTTATGTCAGAAGAAATCAGTTATGAATTCCTCTGCCCTAGTTAAAAACAAGTTATCATCCAATAGGCTTTGATTACATTTCTAATATCCTCGCCCACGTGGAAATTCAGTAAAAGTAATGTACAGTTGAAGTCGGAAGTTTACATACCCCTTAGCCAAATATATTTGAACTCAGTTTTCACAATTTCTGACATTTAATCCTAGTAAAAATTCCCTGTTTTAGGTCAGTTAGATCACCACTTTATTTTAAGAATGTGAAATGTCAGAATAATAGTAGAGAGAATGATTTCTTTCAGCTTTTATTTCTTTCATAACATTCCCAGTGGGTCAGAAGTTTACATACACTCAATTAGTATTTGGTAGCATTGCCTTTAAATTGTTTAACTTGGGTTAAACATTTCGGGTAGCCTTCCAAAAGCTTCCCACAATAAGTTGGGTGAAATTTGGCCCATTCCTCCTGACAGAGCTGGTGTAACTGAATCAGGTTTGTAGGCCTCCTTGCTCGCACACGCTTTTTCAGCTCTGCCCACACATTTTCTATAGGATTGAGGTCAGGGCTTTGTGATGGCCACTACAATATCTTGACTTTGTTGTCCTTAAGCCATTTTGCCACAACTTTGGGAGTATGCTTGGGGTCATTGTCCATTTGGAAGACCCATTTGCAACCAAGCTTTAACTTCCTGACTGATTTCTTGAGATGTTGCTTCAATATATCCACGTAATTTCCCTTCCTCATGATACCATCTATTTTGTGAAGTGCACCAGTCCCTCCTGCAGCAAAGCACCCCCACAGCATGATGCTGCCACCCCCGTGCTTCAAGGTTGGGATGGTGTTCTTCGGCTTGCAAGCTACCCCCTTTTTCCTCCAAACATAACGATGGTCATTATGGCCAAACAGTTCTATTTTTGTTTCATCAGACCAGAGGACATTTCTCCAAAAAGTACGATCTTTGTCCCCATGTGCAGTTGCAAACTGTAGTCTGGCTATTTTATGGTGGTTTTGGAGCAGTGGCTTCTTCCTTGCTGGGCAGCCTTTCAGGTTATGTCGATATAGGACTCGTTTTACTGTGGATATAGATATTTTTGTACCTGTTTCCTCCAGCATCTTCACAAGGTCCTTTGCTGTTGTTCTGGAATTGATTTGCACTTTTCGCACCAAAGTATGTTCATCTCTAGGAGACAGAATGCGTCTCCTTCCAGAGCGGTATGATGGCTGCGTGGTCCCATGGTGTTTATACTTCCGTACTATTGTTTGTACAGATGAACGTGGTACCTTCAGGCATTTGGAAATTGCTCCCAAGGGTGAACCAGACTTGTGGAGGTCTACCATTTTTTTTCTGAGGTCTTGGCTGATTTCTTTTGATTTTCCCATGATGTCAAGCAAAGAGGCACTGAGTTTGAAGGTAGGCCTTGAAATACATCCACAGGTACACCTCCAATTGACTCAAATTATGTCAATTAGCCTATCAGAAGCTTCTAAAGCCATGACATCATTTGCTGGAATTTTCCAAGCTGTTTAAAGGCACAGTCAACTTAGTGTATGTAAACTTCTGACCCACTGGAATTGTGATACAGTGAATTATAAGTTAAATAATCTGTCTGTAAACAATTGTTGGAAAAATTACTTGTGTAATGCACAAAGTAGATTTCCTAACCGACTTGACAAAACTATAGTTTGTTAACAAGAAAATTGTGTAGTGGTTGAAAAACGAGTTTTAATGACTCCAACCTAAGTAAATGTAAACTTCCGACTTCAACTGTATATGCTACAACTGTATATGCTACTTCTATGATGGTCTGACCGCATTCTTTCCCCTATCAACACTTGTTAAACTTTTGGTGCCAACGAGAATGACATAAGAAAGAATTCAAGACGACTAGCTTGACTGAGTCTCCACCATGTATATTTCACTAGGTCAGGATATTTAAGCCTCCATATATCTACTAATTCCAATGTATCCATGACATTCATGATTTCGATTTCCTTAAGAGCATGAGGGTGATAGTTTGTAGTGTGATTTCCTTTACGGTCCATTGAGCTATTTAAAACACTATTATAATCTCCAACCATAATAATAAAGTATTGTATTGCTTGCAGGGTTGATACTTTATTATATATATTGTCAGAGAAGTGTGGATCATCATTATTTGGTCCATAGAGGTTAATGAGCCATATCTGTTTATGGTCCAATAACATATTTAAAAATCATCCATCTACCTTGCGGATCTGTTTGGACAATTTGCACATTTGGATCGAAATTACTGTTAATTAATATCATCACCCCTTTTGAGGTTCTTTGCCTATGGGAGAAGTATATTTGCCCCCCCTAATTTGAGTGTCTTGTATGTATTATTACTTTGTTACCTCTAATCTATGAGACAAGGCGCAGCAGCCATGAAATCGCCCACGCCCTCTCTACTCTGAGACTGTATCAGCCAATGCCTGTATATATGAAGGTATCAGCACGCTAGGCTATTTCGCATCTCCTTGCCGGGTAGCCTATGCTGTATCAGGACAGGACGTCACGGTTTTGACCTAGGGCAAAGGAGCACGAGTTACCCAGTTCCATCAGGTAAATGCGACGGATTTATTTGATAGACTATTTGATAATGTTATATGCTGTCATTCTGCAATTGGGTGTAATGCACCATCGAAAATAGTAGGCTCTAGCAAATCGCTCTTTTCGAGACGCTTCCAAGCTGTCCTCTAGCTAAACTATATTAAGCTATGCTGTAAACGTGCGGTTTCATAGAAGCCGGTTTGGTGCAGTGTAATTTAAGGTTAGACCGCATGGGCGTAGGCTTGTCTCCCTGCAGCCTCTTTGGATTTATGTGGGTCCCGTTTAGGTGAAAATATTATGTGGATTGGGCTGGCTGTTTGGGCTCTTTAGCCTACTCTACAAAATATATGTCCACTGTCCTTATGGCTACAATGCGGAGTTTTTCTCCTCTTTGGATCATCATGGAAGAAGTGTGCTCTTGATAAGGCATGCAATGTTTAGGTATTTTTATGGCACTTCTGGTTCTTAGTAGGGATGTAGTATATAGCACTATTCAGAGTGGTCTTTGTTGAAATTTGTCACGCAGAGCATCTGAACGTTCTTAAGTTTACCGGGCCGAGCACGCACGAGCCAGCAGGCGCCATGGAGTCGCATCTCTCCACCACCGCATATCTCCTCCTAGGTAATGCACTCACTCTGCATGGCAACCAACAGACGGTGAATAGACTAATTAATGTAATAAATATTATTCAAGAGGAGTCATTATCAATACTTTAAAAATGTTTTATATCTCTGAAGGACATGGGTTTGTTGTCTACAAAACCTTTTAGGAGGAAACCACTCGTTTTCTTTTATGCATGATGGGGGATCTACAGGTATTGTTCTTAGGATCAATATTCATTGCATTTTGGCATTTACAGTATTTCATATTGGCATGTGCTACTATTAGGCAGATGGAATTGTTGTGTAAAGTGATTCACACCACCATACAGAGAGAGGTTGCCAATTTCCTGCTTTTTAATCTCCCTTTGGCTATGAACTATTTCCTCTGTATTATTGTTTACGTTTCTTATCATTACATCCTGTGACATGATTCTCAAGGATGTCTCTTATTGCCTCTTATTCTGTGTGTCCTAGCATTGGTCTCTACAACATCTGGGTTCTTCTGGACTCCCCGGGGGCCTCAGATGTACCCCTGCCTCACCTACATGGAGCACAACCTGCGGGTGGACTGTGAGTTCCCTGTGGAAGACAACCCTGCACACCTAGGCCCCTACTGCGAGTACAAGCAGGACAGCCGACTGGTGGGGTTTGATTGTTTTTGACAGATTTTCAGTCTTTGCTATTTTCTCTTTCTTTCTTTCTTTACTTATGTATACACTGAGTGTAAAAACATGAGGAACACCTGCTCTTTCCATGACATAGACTGACCAGGTGAATCTAGGTGAAAGTTATGCTCCCTTATACATGTCACTAGTTAAATCCACTTTAAATCAGTGTAGATGAAGGGGAGGAGACAGGTTAAAGAAGGATTTTTTAGACAATTGAGACATGGATTGTGTATGTGTGCCATTCAGAGGGTGAATGAGCAAGACAAAATATTGAAGTGCCTTTGAACGGGGTATGTTAGTAGGTGCCAGGCGCACGTACTGGTTTGAGTGTGTCAAGAACTGCAACGCTGCTGGGTTTTTCACGTTCAACAGTTTCATTCCCCATTGATTTTGTTATAATGTTTGAGTCACTCAGATAGCATAAGAACATGGCATTATCCATGGCAAATTTTGTAAAATTGCAGGAAATTAGCTTTGAAACTGTAAAATGTTCTCTCTGCCCCATGGCAAAATTTGTAGAATTACAGGAAATTAGCTTTGAAACTATAAAATGTTCTCTACGCCCCATGGCAAAATGTGTAGAATTGCAAGAAATTTGATTTAAAATGCCCACTACCATGCTAACATTGCCACCGCTGTTGAAAAGAATCCTAGTGGAACACTGAAGCAAGTAAATTAAGAAAAAAATCTAATTTACAATAGGTGGGCAGCACCTACCCCAACGCTGTGTCCCTGGTGTCGACAGACAACCGAAGGAGGGCCAACGTGAGCTTGGTCAACCCCACCGTGTGTCGCCTCACCTGGGCTCCGATGGCGGACGAGAAGCCCTACACCTACACCTGCAGGGTGTACCAGGGGTCTACCTGGAAGGAGAACAGCATGGCTGTACACCAGCGTGAGTCATCATGGGTACAGGGATGAGCAGGAGGAGGGACAACTGAGATAGGAGTGGGAAGGGGAGTCAATGTAGTTGATAGTTATCAATGCAAACATATATACAGCATTGGAGTTGTTCAGTGGGTTGCCCTAAGATATGAATATACTCTATCAAATATGTAGTAGGATAGAATGGAATTATGAAATTATTTATTATACCATTATCTCTTTGTATACATGAAGACCTATTTGTTCTTGTGTTATTGCACATCCATACAGATGAAGAACCATATGTGTGTTTTGAAAGAATTTTGAATAATTATAAAAAGTATGGAAAATAAGTATGAAATCAAAAACTAATAGGTAAGTATAATTGAAAGAGAAGTGTGATGACATGATCTTTCAATAATGACACTCTTGATTTGGTAGACCTATACACATAAAAAAAGATACATATTTGACAATATTCACATTTTTCTAAATGCAATTTTCTTTGTTGCAAGGGTTCATTTGTTGTGTTTGTGTACAAGTGTTTAAATCTGATGGTCTGTTTTTGTCTGTCTAGGAATTCTTCCAATCTGCTCAGCCCTCAGCGTGATGTTCCATACCGGGCTATTTCTTCTGTCCCTTGTGATGTCACTTCCTGTAACTACAGGGCTCCTCTCTCCCTGACCTCCTTTCAGTGTACAGATAGCTAGATGTAATTACATGTTTTTAGACAGATTTTCATATCATTATTATAGTACACAATAATAACTACAATTTACTAAGATTGTACGGTATGCATGTTCACAAGTGTAATGAGTGTGAAACACAACAGTGGTACATTGGAGGGCTGTGGCTCCATATTCACTGTTTTCTGACCACTTCAATGATCACTTAAAAACTGATCCATCAGACTAGATCTTATTTTGTATTATCTATTCTCTATAATTTAGGCTTTGCTTTTGGAGTATCAGGTAAGAATCCTATGAAAACAACTTATTTATATCAGTCTAACTTTCAGAATTTCCAGACTTTCAGGCTATTATCAGCCCTTTGGCTACAGGGATGCTAGTACGGGAATGGGTGGTCATGTCCTAAAGAGATTCACAAAGGCTGTTTACACAAGCAGACCAATTTTGATATTTTTCCACTAATCTGTTTTTTTAAACAATCAGATTAGCTATTTTGTCAATAATTGGGCAACATTTCAGAATTGGGCTCCCTGTGTAAACACAGCCTTAATATTGCTGATAGATTGTGGCTTCCGTCAATGTAATTGTCTGCATCATTTCCAATCCCCCATATATATATATTTTTGTATATATTTTCCTTTATTTTTCTGAACCTATATACATTTTACGGACACAGTATATTTTACATTAGTTATGTTGTTTTTAGTACCACCCTTCAGCTCCATTCAACCCACCCCATCTATCTCTGAACACCCTCAGGTTTTGATAACGTTTTGCCATAGTTATTTCAGCTGTGATGTTTCACAAAAGTTCTGAACCTTTCTATTATCATAGTTTTAAAGATTGTAAATTAAAGATAAACGTTTTTGCTAAGAGTATTATTATATTATTGATCGATTGACTATGACTTTTCAAATCACCCAGCAGTGTTATTTGCAGAGTTAACTCCAGGTAAATGTTGCAATTCTTCAGCCATTCCTGAACCTGCGACCGAAAACAAGCTACATATGGACAGTACCAAAACAAATGATCTAATGATTCTGACTCTTCACAGCAAAATCTGCAGAGCTGGGATGGTTGTATAATCATTTCAATTTTAAACTAAGTTTTGAATCCAGCGTAATTTTATGTATCAGTTCATAAACCATGGAATCGGTACATCGAAAATCTCTTCCCAAAATATACTGAACAAAAATATAAATGCAACATGCAACAATTTCAAAGATTTTACTGTTACAGTTCATATAAGGAAATCAGTCAATTGAAATACATTCATTATGCCTTCTACTATGGAATTCACATGTTTAGGCAGGTGCACAGCCATGGGAGGACATAGGCCCACCCACTTGGGAGCCAGGCCCACCCACTGGGGAGCCAGGCCCAACAAAAGGGCTTTATTACAGACAGAAATACTCCTCAGTTTCATCAGCTGTCCGGGTGGCTGGTCTCAGATGATTGCACAGGTGAAGAAGCCGGATGTGGAGGTCCCTGCTGGCATGGTTACACGTGGTGTGCGTTTGTGAGACTGGTCTGTTGGACGTACTGCCAAATTCTCTAAAGTGACGTTTTAGGCGGTTTATGTTCAATTAACGTTCAATTCTCTGGCAACAGCTCTGGTGGACATTCCTGCAGTCAGCATGCCAATTGCACGCTCCTTCAAAACTTGAGACATCTGTGGCATTCTGTTGTGTGACAAAACTGCACATTTTAGAGTGGCCTTTTATTGTCCCCAGCACAAGGTGCACCTGTGTAATGATCATGCTGTTTAATCAGCTTCTTGATATGCCACACCTGTCAGGTGGATGGATTATCTTTGCAAAGGAGAAATGCTCACTAATAGAAATGTAAACAAATTTGTGCACAACATTTGAGAGAAATAAGCTTTTTGTGCATATGGAACATTTATGGGATCTTTTATTTCAGCTAATGAAACATGGGACCAACACTTTACATGTTGTGTTTATATATTTGTTCAGTGTATATGGCACAGCTGTACATTTTTTGGGTCTGTAAATGAAACTGGTATACTTTTTTATTTGTCACAATTTTCAATAACCAATTTTGGTCTTTAATGAAGGGGCGACAGACAAGTTCGCAAACGCAGCCTTTGTGAATCTCTTTAGGACATGACCACCCATTCCCATATTAGCAACCCTGTAGCATTGAGGAGATAGTGGGGGGTGAATAGTAAGGCCAAAGCCCCTGTATTTGGCTCACAGTCCCTGATTCAGAGGCACTTAAAGCTGCAAAACTGTATGTAACGTTTTGGGTGACCCAACCACATTCACATAGAAATGTGAGTTATAGATCTGCCATTCTCATTAAAAGCAAGTCTAAGAAACTGTGGATCTGTTCTATGTGCACTATTTCTATGCTTCCCGTGCTTACGTTTCTTTTTGTATCTTTTATTTTCGGTTTTGTACACCAGCTATAAACAGCTGATTATACAATATTTGTTATTATTGAAAACATATTTCACCGCGTTTTAGATGGTACAATGATTCTCAACACTGCTTGTTTTGGCACATAAACTGAAATTAGGTGAACTATTAGAATTTTTGCAACCAGGAAATGGCGGAGCGATTTCTGCCTATTGCACCTTTAGAGATTCCTCTGAATTACCATTAAGATAATGGATTAAATGGAAATGAAAGCTGGAAGTTGACAATCCCAGGCTATTGATTGGCTTAAGATATTTACAAGTCTGGTGGTATGTTGTAACTATTCAATAATTGGTTAATGATCAACTCTCAGGAGCCTATTATTTAATAATAATAATATGCCATTTAGCAGACACTTTTATCCAAAGCGACTTACAGTCATGTGTGCATACATTTTTACGTATGGGTGGTCCCTGGGATCGAACCCACTACCCTGGCGTTACAAGCGCCGTGCTCTACCAATTGAGCTACAGAGGACCAATCTCAAAGTATTAAGAAACCTTTCATAGATGCAAAGAAATCTGATGCTCTCTCTAGTTTGAAAGTTTTGTTTACATTTTGTCATCCCCACATGTTCTTATACGTTTCATACAGTAGAAGTTTGAGCTTAGCTAAATTGTATATCAAAGGAAACATTACACTTAGTGATGTCCCCTGTATTGCATAATTACCGATTGCTGATTAGCCATTGAGAGTTCAAGACATGCCATTACTGTGTTAAATGTTTTGATACTCAGCTTCACATGGCACATTATTAGTTATTGTAATAATGCATTAAATCCATAGGCAACAATTATATTCAACATTTGGTAATGTTATTTTTTAGAAAATGATTAAGTGGAATTGCTTACAGATGTATCTTAATCTCTTGCCAAATTGTACTTTCACTGCACCATAGCATTATTTAGGAAATAATTATATAGGTTATTATAAGTAAAAGTCTTTCATATGCTTTGCAGATGTAATAATTATTGTAGCAATTTTTGGGGGGACTCATCATGGAGGTCATTCTAGATCTTTGTCCTCAAAAACCTCCAATTACTGTGAATGAGATCAGAGTCTAGAATGACCACGCTGAAATTGAGGCTGTTTTAAGACAAGCCCAAATTACAGAAAAGCTATTTAGATAATCAGATCAGATGGTGAATGAATGAGATAGTTAATTTGATTTACTACCATAACTAACTAAATGTTTCTGGACAAAGAATGACTGACTGAAATTAGCACTTGAAATGGACCAGGGTCTCTGAAACACACTACCACCACGTGTCCTGATAGTAGTTACTAAGTTGATAGTTTGTTGATGTTAGTTTATAGTATGTGCAGAATGAAAGATGGGTTAAATATGTCTAGTTGAAGATGTCATTAGCTGCTTCTAGTCTCTTTATTTTTCATTCTAATGCTCTCAATGCTCCCACGCACAGCTCACACTGGCACTGCACTAGCTATTTGCACATGCTTTAAGTGCCTAGGCTTTTTGAATGCTGCGTTATTATTGTTCATATCAGATGCTGTGTCCTTGCTGACAATTCTGGTTCTCTTATACGGCACACCTTACTTAGCATTATCCTATGTGCTGTGCCTTTTTGTTTTTATCACTGTAATAATAGTCTAGTCTTCCATGCACTGAAATCTCATTGTAGTTTGACTGCTTTGCAAAGTGGACTTTGTGAATGTGATTAGTACACATCCATTTGCCAAACCAGTGCTTTCTCTCCATTCTTTCTTGCCACTGAATGTGTACAAAATGCAATAGCAAGAAATAAAGGTATGACAGTAAAAATTGTATTTTTGTCTTGTTCACATTTCAGCATCTTCACTTTATTTCCATGACGTTCACAGACAATCTACTGTATATATGCTATTGGTAAGTTTGGTGTTGATATACATTCATATCAGATTTTGGAGGAAGTTATTATAGAATCATTAATCTCTCTTTGGAACATCATCATGTTTGTTCTCGTCCCTGGGGCCCATGCCTCAGGGCTCCAGTACTGTGACAGTGCAGTCTGACACTAGAGAAGAGGAGAGCATCTTTGCTGTGGGCCAAAACAATATGTTTCTGTATCAGCTTAGGGAGCTGAGGTTACTGCCTGTGTCTCGGTAGAAGAGTTGGAGCAGACCTTATGCCACTAGATGGCGGTCCAATATCATGAGAATAAACATGGTTGAGAATAGTATTGAGAATAGTGCCATTGTACAGTCGTGGTCAAAAGTTTTGAGAATGACACAAATATTGGTCTTCACAAAGTTTGCTGCTTCAGTGTTTTTAGATATTTTTGTCAGATGTTACTATGGTATACTGAAGTATAATTACAAGCATTCCATAAGTGTCAAAGGCTTTTATTGACAATTACATTAAGTTTATGCAAAGAGTCAATATTTGCAGTGTTGACCCTTCTTTTTCAAGACCTCTGCAATCCGCCCTGGCATGCTGTCAATTAACTTCTGGGCCACATCCTGACTGATGGCAGCCCATTCTTGCATAATCAATGCTGGGAGTTTGTCAGAAGTTGTGGGTTTTTATTTGTCCACCCGCCTCTTGAGGATTGACCACAAGTTCTCAATGGGATTAAGGTCTGGGGAGTTTCCTGGCCATGGACCCAAAATGTCGATGTTTTGTTCCCCGAGCCACTTAGTTATCACTTTTGCCTTATGGCAAGGTGCTCCATCATGCTGGAAAAGGCATTGTTCGTCACAAAACTGTTCTTGGATGGTTGGGAGAAGTTGCTCTCGGAGGATGTGTTGGTACCATTCTTTATTCATGGCTGTGTTCTTAGGCAAAATTGTGAGTGAGCCCACTCCCTTGGCTGAGAAGCAACCCCACACAGGAATGGTCTCAGGATGCTTTACTGTTGGCATGACACAGGACTGATGGTAGCGCTCACCTTGTCTTCTCCGGACAAGCTTTTTTCCGGATGCCCCAAACAATCGGAAAGGGGATTCATCAGAGAAAATGACTTTACCCCAGTCCTCAGCAGTCCAATCCCTGTACCTTTTGCAGAATATCAGTCTGTCCCTGATGTTTTTCCTGGAGAGAAGTGGCTTCCTCGCTGCCCTTCTTGACACCAGGCCAACCTCCAAAAGTCTTTGCCTCACTGTGCGTGCAGATGCACTCACACCTGCCTGCTGCCATTCCTGAGCAAGCTCTGCACTGGTGGTGCCCCGATCCCGCAGCTGAATCAACTTTAGGAGACGGTCCTGGCGCTTGCTGGACTTTCTTGGGCGCCCTGAAGCCTTCTTCACAACAATTGAACCTCTCTCCTTGAAGTTCTTGATGAGCCTATAAATGGTTGATTTAGGTGCAATCTTACTAGCAGCAATATCCTTGCCTGTGAAGCCCTTTTTGTGCAAATCAATGATGACGGCACCTGTTTCCTTGCAGGTAACCATGTTTAACAGAGGAAGAACAATGATTTCAAGCACCACCCTCCTTTTAAAGCTTCCAGTCTGTTATTCTAACTCAATCAGCATGACAGAGTGATCTCCAGCCTTGTCCTCGTCAACACTGTCACCTGTGTTAACGAGAGAATCACTGACATGATGTCAGCTGGTCCTTTTGTGGCAGGGCTGAAATGCAGTGGAAATGTTGTTTTGGGATTAAGTTCATTTTCATGGCAAAGAGGGACTTTACAATTAATTGCAATTCATCTGATCACTCTTCATAACATTCTGGAGTATATGCAAATTGCCATCATAAAAACTGAGGCAGCAGACTTTGTGAAAATTAATATTTGTGTCATTCTCAAAACTTTTGGCCACGACTGTAGACCCTATGTGCATTCGGAAAGTATGCAGACCCCTTCCCTTTTTCGAAATTCTGTTACATTACAGACTTATTCTAAAATGGATTAAATACATTTTTGTCATCATCAATCTACACACATAATGACAAAGCGAAAACTGGTTTTTAGATTTTTTTGCAAATGAATAATAAATAAATAACTGAAATACCTTATTTACATAAGTATTCAGACCCTTTGCTATGAGACTCGAAATTGAGCTCAGGTGCATCCTGTTTCCATTGATCATCCTTGAGATGTTTCTACAACTTGATTGGAGTCCACCTAAATTCAATTAATTGGACATGATTTGGAAAGGCACGCACCTGTCTATATAAGGTCCCATAGTTGACAGTACATGCCAGAGCAAAAACCAAGTCATGAGGTCGAAGGAATTGTCCGTAGAGATCTGAGACAGGATTGTGTCAAGGCACAGATCTGGGGAAAGGTACCAAAAATATTTCTGCAGCATTGAAGGTCCCCAAGAACACAGTGGCCTCCATCATTCTTAAGTGGAAGAAGTTTGGAACCACCAAGACTCTTCCTAGAGCTGGCTGTTGGAAAATTGCTGTTGTTCTGGGATTGAGTTTCACTTTTCGCACCAAAGTACATTAATCTCTAGGAGACAGAACGCGTCTCCTTCCTGAGCGGTATGAAGGCTGCGATGTCCCATGGTGTTTATACTTGCATACTATTGTGTGTACAGATTAACGTGGTACCTTCAGGCGTTTGGAAATTGTTCCCAAGGATGAACCAGACTTGTGGAGGTCTACAATTATTTTTCTGAGGTCTTGGCTGATTTCTTTGATTTTCCCATGATATCAAGCAAAGAGTTTGAAGGTAGGCCTTGAAATACATCCACAGGTACACCTCCAATTGACTCAAATGATGTCAATTAGCCTATCAGAAGCTTCTAAAGCCATGACATCATTTTCTGGAATTTTCCAAGCTGTTTAAAGGCACAGTCAACCTAGTGTATGTAAACATCTTGTTTTTTTTTACACATATTTAACCCTTTTTTGGGTAGGCACAAAACTATCTTCGTACTTCAATAAAAAATGTTAAACCTGTTACCTTCAGACGAGTCCCCTGACAGTTGTAGAGCAAAACGGAGAACACCATTGTGTTTGTGAGAATCTCCCCTTTCCACAGTGGGGTCACATTAGTTTGTAGCCCAAACGGTTTGGACGCTACAAACAGAAGTTGGCACATCAACGATACTGACTTCAGACGAGTCTCCTGACACTTGTTGGGGTCGTAGAGCAAAATGCACCATTGTGTTCGTGAGAGTCTCCCCTTTCCATAGAGTGGTCATAATAGTTTGTAGGTCAAACCATTCTGATGCTACAGACGTTTTGGTGAGAAACCCAATTTTTCGGGATGTCTCATGGTCTGACAAAACCGCTCTAGCTCTGCCACCTTTCACCACAGATGTGGAAGTGCGACATAGGCGGATGTGATGGATTGAGACACATCCATTGCAAAAAACTGATATCTCTAGCTTAAACTGAGATTTTGATGGGGATTTTTTTTATTATGTGTGAATCGACTCAAGGGGGTTTTAATGGCTTGGTTAGTAATTCTTCAATCGGGCTGACTATGGGACAGGTAATTTGTTTATTTGGATCTCTATTAGATTTTGCAGAATACAAAACATGACAAGTAACAAAACACTGATATACAAATGTAAAATACAACGATATACAAAAAATACAACAACAAAAAAGAACACAAACAATACAACAACAAAAATGATGTGTGTGTTAGAGTGTGTCTGTGTGCGTGTGTTTGTGTGTGTCCCCTCGCCGTTCATTGAGATGTTGTTTAATCCGTTTTTTAAAGGTAATTTTGCTGTTCGCTTGAATAATTGGAGATGGAAGGGAGTTCCATGCAATCATGGCTCTGTATAATACTGTGTATTGCCGTGAATTCGTTTTGGACTTGGGGACTGTGAAGAGACCCCTGGTGGCATATCTTGTGGGGTATGTATGGGTGTCTGAGCAGAAAGTTTTTTGATTATGCAGACAATCTGGAATGTTCATATATATTTCTCATGAAAACTAGAAGAGAGGCAGACATACCCCTCCCCATCTTAACAACAACTTTGTCATTATGACTTGACCATGATAATTGACCATCCAATGTTATACTGTACCTAGGAGTTTAGCTTCCTCAACTTGCTCAATGGTCACACCTTTTATGCACAACTGCAGTTGAGGTTTAGAGAATGTTTTCAACCAAATACAATGCTTTTAGTTTTAGATGTATATAAGACCAGTTTATTATTAATCACACATTCTGATACTAACTGAAACGTCGTATTTAGAATGTCTGTAAGCTCACTGGTTTTGGGTGCTGACGTAGTGTGGGGAATCATCCGCATACATAGTCATTCAAGCTTTGTGGTAATGGCGCCGGAGGGGATGGGTGCCGTTTTACTGTGCTATTTTGTTAGTTTTTTCGCAATTTTTGTAACTCATTTTGTACATAATGTTGCTGCTACCGTCTCTTATGACCGAAAATAGCTTCTGGACATCAGAACAGCGATTACTCACCTCGAACTGGACGAAGATTCTTTAACGAGTCTGACGCAAAGGATATACTGCTCTGTCAAGACAAGGCCCAAATCCGTGAAGAAAAGACAGAGGAAAAGGGGGAGGAGGGCGGGGTGCCTTGTAAGAATTAGCCGACGAGTAGGTAAACCACCACTTCCCTCCGTATTATTGGCCAACATGCAATCATTGGAAAACAAACTGGACGATCTACGACTAAGACATTCCTACCAATGGGACATAAAAACGGTAATATCTTGTGTTTCAACGAGACGTGGCTGAACGACGGATAATATAGAGCTGGCTGGCTTCTCCGTGTATCGGCAGGACAGAGCAGCTACGTCTGGTAAGACGAGGGGCGGGGGTGTGTGTCTATTTTTCAATAACTGCTGGTGCGCAATGTCTAATATTAAAGAAGTTCTCTTCTATATTATTCGTAGCTATCTATTTACCACCACAAACCGATGCTGGCACTAAGAGCGCACTGAACGAGCTGTATAAGGCCATAAGCAAACAAGAAAATGCTCATCCAGAAGCGGCGCTCCTATTGGCCGGGGACTTTAATACAGGCAAATTTAAATCAGTTTTAACTCATTTCTACCAGCATGTCACATGTGCAACCAGAGGAAAAAAAACTCTAGACCACCTTTACTCCACACACAGAAACGTATACAAAGCTCTCCCTCACCCTCCATTTGGCAAATCTGACCATAATTATATCCTCCTGATTCCTGCTTACAAGAAAAAACTAAAGCAGGAAGTACCAGTGACTCACTCAATACGGAAGTGGTCAGATGCTACAGGACTAATTTGCTAGCACAGACTGGAATATGTTCCGGGATTCATCCAATGGCATTGTGGAGTAAACCACCTCAGTCACCGGCTTCATCAATAAGTGCATCAACGCCGAAGTCCCCACAGTGACCGTACGTACTTTTCCCAACCAGAAGTCATGGATTACAGGCAACATCCGCACCTAGCTAAAGGCTAGACCTGCCGCTTTCAAGGAGCGGGACACTAATCCGGATGCTTATAAGAAATCCCGCTATGCCCTCAGACGAACCATCAAACAGGCAAAGCGTCAATACAGGACTAAGATTGAATCCTAATACACTGGCTCTGATACTCGTCGGATGTGGCAAGGCTTGAAAAATATCACAGACTACAAAGGGAAAACCAGCCGCGAGCTGCCCAGTGACGCGAGCCTACCAGACAAGCTAAATGCCTTTTATGCTCACTTCGAGGCAAGCAACACTGAAGCATGCATGAGAGCACCAGCTGTTCCGGACCTTTAAACAGGTCAACATTCACAATGCCGCGGGGCCAGATGGATTACCAGGACGTGTACTCAAAGCATGCGCTGACCTACTGGCAAGTGTCTTCACTGACATTTTCAACCTCTCCCTTACCGAGTCTGTAATACCTACCTGTTTCAAACAGACCACCATAGTCCATGTGCCCAAGAAAGCGAAGGTAACCTGCCTAAATGATTACCGCGCTGAGCCCTCATGTCGGTAGCCATGAAGTGCTTTGAAAGGCTGGTTATGGCTCACATCAACACCATCATGCTGGAAAACCTAGACCCACTCCAATTCGCATACCACCCCAACAGATCCACAGATGACACAATCTCAATTGCGCTCCACACTGCGCTTTCCCACCTGGACAAAAGGAACACCTATGTGAGAATGCTGTTCATTGACTACAGCTCAGCGTTCAACACCATAGTGGGAAGGGCAGGCAACAACACATCTGCCATGCTGATCCTCAACATGGGGGCCCCTCAGGGGTGCGTGCTTAGTCCCCTCCTGTACTCCCTGTTCACCCACAACTGCGTGGGCAAGTTCGACTCCAACACCATCATTAAGTTTGCTGACGACACAACGGTGGTAGGCCTGATCACTGACAACGATGAGACAGCCTATAGGGAGGAGGTCAGAGACCTGGCAGTGTGGTGCCAGGACAACAACCTCTCCCTCAATGTGAGCAAGAAAAAGGAGCTGATCGTGGACTACAGGAAAAGGAGGGCCAAACAGGCATCGATGGGGCTGAAGTGGAGCGGGTCGAGAGTTTCAAGTTCCTTGGTGTCCACAACACCAACTAACTATCATGGTCCAAACACACCAAGACAGTTTTGAAGAGGGCACGACAACACCTTCTCCCCCTCAGGAGACTGAAAAGATTTGGCATGGGTCCCCAGATCCTCAAAAGGTTATACAGTTGCACCATCGAGAGCATCCTGACCGGTTGCATCACCGCCTGGTATGGCAACTGCTCGGCATCTGACAGTCTTGAAGGAGTTCCCACATATGCTGAGCACTTGTTGGCTGCTTTTCCTTCACTCTGCCATCCGACTCATCCCAAACCATCTCAATTGGGTTGCGGTCGGGGGATTGTGGAGGCCAGGTCATCTGATGCAGCACTCCATCACTCTCCTTCTTGGTAAAATAGCCCTTACACAGCCTGGAGGTGTGTTTTGTGTCATTGTCCTGTTGAAAAACAAATGATAGTCCCACTAAGCCCAAACCAGATGGGATGGCATATCACTGCAGAATGCAGTGATACGCCATGAATTATAAATAACAGTGTCACAGACAGTCACAAGCAAAGCACCCCCACACCATAACACCTCCTCCTCCATGCTTTACGGTGGGAACTACACATGCGGAGATCATCCGTTCACCCACACCATGTCTCACAAAGAGACGGAGGTTGGAACCAAAAATCTCCAATTTGGACTCCAGACCAAAGGACACATTTCCACCGGTCTAATGTCCATTGCTCGTGTTTCTTGGCCCAAGCAGGTCTCTTCTTCTTATAGGTGTCCTTTAGTAGTGTTTTCTTTGCAGCAATTCGACCATGAAGGCCTGACTCACACAGTCCCCTCTGAACAGTTGATGTTGAGATGTGTCTGTAACTTGAACTCTGTGAAGCATTTATTTGGGCTGAAATCTGAGGCTGGTAACTCTAATGAACTTATCCTCTGCAGCAGAGGTAACTCTGGGTCTTCCTTTCCTGTGGCGGTCCTCATGAGAGCCAGTTTCATCATAGCGCTTTATGGTTTTTGCGACTGCTCTTGACGAAACTTTCAAAGTTCTTGACATTTTCCGAATTGACTGACCTTCATGTCTTAAAGTAATGATGGACTGTCGTTTCTGTTTGCTTATTTGAGCTGTTCTTGCCATAATATGGACTTGGTCTTTTACCAAATAGGGCAATCTTCTGTATACCACCCCTACTTTGTCACAACACAACTGATTGGCTCAAATGCATTAAGAAAGAAAGAAATTCCAAAGATGAACTTTTAAGAAGGCACACCTGTTAATTAAAATGCATTCCAGGTGACTATCTCATGAAGCTGGTTGAGAGAATGCCAAGAGTGTGCAAAGCTGTCATCAGGGCAAAGGGTGGCTATTTGAAGAATCTCAAATATAAAATATATTTTGATTTGTTTAACACTTTTTTGGTTACTACATGATTCCATGTGTTATTTCATCGTTTTGATGTATTCATTATTATTCTACAATGTAGAAAACAGTAAAAATGAAGAAAAACCCTTGAATGAGTAGGTGTGTTCAAACTTTTGACTGGTATTGTATGTTTCATAGAACAACTGATGTTCCCATCTAGAGCCCACACACTACTATATAGAGACCGTCTCAGTTAACACATTAGTTTCGGTAAAGTTGACAGTCTTGTGTATGAGAACAGATACCACCTGCTTTTACCTGTACCTGGGCTAGAGAAAGCCTTTCCCACACAGGAACATTTTAGTTTTTCCGATTCCCTTTTATTCAAATGTGTCTCCTGGACAAAAGCTATATCCGCTTTAGATTAATTGAGATATGCTAACGTTTTCTATTTCTTGATTATATGGTTAACCCTTTTTAAGATTCCAGCTGGCTATTTTTTTATTCAGCTGTCTGTCAATAGCTAGGTTTCTATCCAAATGGCAACAAATTTTCCTGCAAATATTTAAACATCTGCATAAAAACAACATGCACATTTTCCCAACAGAGATGTATTTCCATCAAATTGACTTGTTGCAGATAAGAAGCTGTGCGTGATGACGTAGTGCAGATAAAAATGTATGTTGCGGTTAAATTCCCATTTACCGAATACAGAATACAAGTTAAATGTGTTTCCATCGCATTTTCAACTCTACTGATGGTTTTCTCACTACAAATGTTGCGTTATATAGCGAGTGTGCCAACAGCCCGCAGGGCGCAGATACAGTAATGTGTCTGCATGCTGTTGGCTGCAGCGCACGTATAGCCTACATGATGAGTTTATTATGGACAAAAGAGCAAGATTTTTTTATTTGTCAAACGGCATTTGTCACCAGAATAAGAATAAGACCCTCGATATTGACTGGAAAGGAGCATCAAGCTCATCACCTTGCAGTTTCACCACCATGTAAACCTAATAAATCACCACCTAAGCCTAATAAACATGCTTTCCCGATGAGTCGTAGTGGAGGACCACACAACATGTCATCGCGTGACTCCAAGTTTACTTCCATATTATGGTTATTATATCAATATTTGCGCATAAAAGCATTTCCACCGACATTTTGCACATCATTAATTTTACAGACACAAAAGATCCCAGCTTGTTTAAAGTATTTTGTTTTGTCGACGTTTGTACAGTTTACCTAAAAATGCTATGTTTCCATCAACCCTGTCATGACATTTTTTATCCGACATGCCCTTTACTCGCATAAAAAGGTTGGATGGAAACCTGATTATTGAGTTATAAAGAGGTCATTTTAATCATTTGTTCTATCTGTACAGGATACGAGTACTTCAGAAAATATAAGAAAATACTTATAATAACGTACACATATCCAGCAGTAAAACTAAGTAAAGTCCCAGCCAAACCTAAGGAGCTGGGGAGAAACAACACAAACCAAGCCATCCAGTGCATTCAGAAAGTATTCAGACCCCTTGACTTTTTCCACATTTTGTTATGTTACAGCCTTATTCTAAAATGGATTAAATACATTGTTTTCCTCGTCAATCTACACACAATTCCCCATAATGACAAAGCGAAAACAGGTTTGTAATTTTATTCTCTGAAATGTATTACACATAAAAAACAGAAATACCATATTTACATTAATATTCACACCCTTTGCTATGAGACTAGAAATTGAGCTCAAATGCATCCTGTTTCCATTGATTATACTTGAGATGTTTCTACAACTTGATTGGAGTCCAAATGTGATCAATTCAATTGATTGGACATGATTTGGAAAGGCACACACCTGTCTATATAAGGTCCCAAAGTTGACAGTGCATGTCAGAGCAAAAACCAAGCCATGAGGTCGAAGGAATTGCCCATAGAGCTCCGAGACAGGATTTTGTCGAGGCACAGATCTGGAGAAAGGTACCAAAAAATGTCTTCAACATTGAAGGTCCCCAAGAACATAGTGGCCTCCATCATTCTTAAATGGAAGAAGCTGGCCGCCCGGCCAAACTTAGCAATTGGGGGAGAAGGGCCTTGGTCAGGAAGGTGACCAAGAACCCGATGGTCACTCTGACAGAGCTCCAGAGTGCTTCTGTGGAGATGGGAGAACCTTCCAGAAGGACAACCATCTCTGCAGCACTCCACCAATCCGGCCTTTATGGTACAGTGGCCAGACGGAAGCCACTCCTCAGTAAAAGGCACATGAAAGCCCGCTTGGAGTTTGCCAAAAGGCACCTAAAGACTCTCAGACCATGAGAAACAAGATTCTCTGGTCTGATGAAACCAAGATTGAACACTTTGTCCTGAATGCCAAGCGTCACGTCTGGAGGACACCTGGCACCATGAAGCATTTCAAATGTAATTTTTTTTTAATGTACATATGTAAAAAAAAATGTTGCTTTGTCATTATGGGGTATTGTGTGTAGATTGATGAGATTATTTTTTTTTACGTAACAAAATGTGAAAAAAGGAAAGGGGTCTGAATACTTTCTGAATGCTATGTAAATGGAATTGATACATTTAAGAGAGTCACCTGAATTTGACTCTCCGACAACCCAACACTATGCAACTGTAATATTCATTTGAGTTATAGTAGGCTTTTTGAAGGCTTTCTGTCACCTATAAGTAGCCCTGTATTTTGGTTGATCATGTCACATGACCTGTATTTTAAACTTTATTTAAAGCTTTTTCATCAAATTTGCCCCTTTTCTTTATATGACAGATGGCCCTGCACCATCCTCAGACAATTGCTTTCATTTTTGGTCTAATTCTCATTTCTGGAAAAGGCTTAAAATAAACGCTGAAATCCATGTCATGTAATGATCAACCAAAACACAGGGCCCTACTAGAAGGCTATAAATAGCATTGTATAGCTGCTTTGTCACAGCCTACTGGTGAACAATGGCATTTGCATTGATTTATATGTCACTATACACTTAGTCTTCAGATATGTATAAACAACTCAGAGGAAATGAAAGGGGAAAAGTATGCCTAGACTGTCTTTCACTCCACCCCCCACCCCCCAAAAACTAAAAAACATATACATTCCGATCTCGGCATCAACAAAACTCTCTCTATCCTCTATCTTGTTAAGTGTGTTCAAGTGTGTTGGCCGCTCCTACTAATTGGTCTTAATGAGTGCTTATTTCCTTTGAAATGGGTTCTGTTTGAATAGACTAAAATGATCAACTTTGTATGAGTTATAAAACATAGCACATTAGCTCCATCCTGGTGACGCAGTGGACTAATTCCATCGATAGAGAACAGAAGATAATAGGTTCAAATCTCACTGATGCTGTACCACAATATTATTACTTTTGTTTTGTTGCATGATTAATGCCTAAGGAAATTAATTTCCATGTGTCCTACCTGTGCTTGGTGTTCAAAACAGTTAAACTAAGCTAGCAATGTTGTTGAAACATGTTATTTATCTACCTTCAAATAATCTGTTATCTCCTTCTTCACCTAACGCAGCATGTTGACCATGGTGTTCCAGCATGGTCGGAATCTCCTGTAGGAACTGTATCCTGTCCTTGTTTTCTGCCATCTAAGGACCGCCCAAGATTTTAATATCCAAATTATCCATATGGTCCTGTAATTTTTGCATTTGCGTCTGGATTTCTTCTATCTGTTCTTTCGTTGTGATGGCGACATTTTCCAATGTTGCTATACGGTCCTTTGCTTTACGAACGCGGTTGCTCAGCGTATACATTTTCCCCTCTATTTTCTCCATTGTGGTCTTAATTTTAGACAATTCGTGTTCAATATTTTGCAGGGACACACAAATTGCTCCAATTTCTGAGGCAAGAATGCTCAGTGTGGGCTTGCCAGTGGCAGTATCTGGCTTGGCTGGCCTATCTGGCCTGTGAGGAGCGTCCATTTTCTTGCTAAACTTGGGTGGTTGTGTCAGCAGTGAATCCTTTGCGCGCTTTGATTTACGGCTATCCCGGATATAAATGTGTTATTTTTTGTAACAAAGCTGCCTTTCACTTGTATGAGTATAATTATGCGCCAAAAATGGCTAAATATCGTTGTCAAAATCAATTTACTGTCGAGTTCGTCAAAGGTCCTCAACTACACAGCCATCCTTGTCGAGAGCACATGTGCCCTCCCTTTCTTTATCAACCCCTACTCTCTCTTTCTAAAAGTGAGCTCTGAAAGTAATCACTGTCCATCAAAAGGCTGAGGGAAAGTCAAATAACACAGTACCAATTAACCAAATTACCATTTGAAGTGAAAAATAAGACATTGAGAGACTTATTGAACTGACCATGTGTTGTATTGATTTTCTATTGCTTTTAGCTGCAGGCTGTGTCCTTCAATGAAACCGTGTGTTTACTAAAGGTCTGGCAGTGGACCAATGACATCACACTCTCTAGACAGTTTGGTGATATAGAACAATTTTAAAGCCATCTGTGAAAATCCCTTAACCCCCAATTTACTGTTGACTTTTTCACTAAATAGCCAGGCGTATTGCAAAGAGCATGAGCAGCGGTTTGTGGGACTAGTGAAGTGGTGTGTGTTAACCCTTACTAATGATTTACATCCAGAAGCATCTGTTGAATGGTTAATTCCCCTCCTGCCCTGCTGTTCATAGTAAAGCCTGATTTTAAACTCCAACAGAGCTCATAACAGCCACTGAATCAATAAAGATAAACACGACAGATGATTCTAACCAAGATTAACTAAGCATCTGAATCACCATAATCACCAAAATTGCTGTTTCAGTTTTAAGAAAGAGTAATAGGCTCATGCCAAGTGCTTCAATTCAGATAAAGTGGCGCTACAGTGGAACTACAACTTCTCCACTGCTGAACGTTTTATTAATTAATTATGACTTTAAAGTAACAATATTTATTTACAATGTATTTACAAAACCAGGTCAAATAAGACAGTGTTTCACACAAAAGGTGCGAATATGTTATTATAATACAATAAACATAATACACAAAAACATCATTCATATTTGACAGATGTACATGGTTAGGGACTTCAATAATCCCTGTTTATAGATATACTGTAAATAGACATAACAGTTCAAAATTATAGCAAGTTACCAGTAAAGGTTTATATATTTAAGGCAACACTAAGCCAACTTGGGGGTACATAACATATTAATTAAATACAGGATATCAAATACTCACAATAACAAAGTAACATCAAAAGTAGAGTCATTTCTCTTTACCACAGGTTGTGCCATTACTTCAGTTACCATGAAGAGTTATAGTACAGGGTCTGGAACATGACAGACTAGAGGGGGAATAGAGGAGCAACCAACACATGGAAAATAGAGAAGAGAGATGGAAACACATGTTTTTGCTCTTGTTGTCAATGACGACCAAGTATGTAGACTCCACTCTTTGAAGTGCACTGCAGAACGATGGAGTGTCTCATTACGTGTGTTGTGTATTGCTTTCTACTGCAGCATCAAATACAGCACAAGGTGGTCCCCTCGTTTACTTTTCGTTATGACAGAGTGCATAGCTAGCCTACAGACTCTGTCCCCCTGATATTCTCCCTTGCTCTGAGTCTCAAATGTTTGGTGATGACAAGTGTTGTTTCAGGTGGTCATCATGGCCGTCCTGCCTTGATGCCATCAGTACGGGTACTGCTTCTGTCTCTTCCCAGCGAAGCAGGCCATCCAGGTACATAACATCATGGCTGCTGCTGCCCCTGCTCCCGTGCAGTAGAACGCCCAGCCAATCTCACAAGAACCTGGATACACACACACACACACACACACACACACACACACACACACACACACACACACACAGACACATAGATACACAGACACACACAGTGAATTAGAATCAGAGCTAACATAGCATAATATGAGTTGTGACCAAATTGAATGTCTTGTTGATTATCATGTGGATGCGACTGTGTGTAGATGTTTGACCCGTACCAAGCTCAAACTGGTTGGATCTGTTGCTGCACGTCTGTCGGACTTCCTCACTGTCCCAACCTAGAGGGTAGAGTGCACACCCCGACCCAATCAGCAATGCTGTACAGAGAGAGAGAGAGACTCATTAGAAATGATTTACAGCATGCGTGTGCTAAGCTATGTCATAACAAACCCATCATACAGTGAATAGTGGAGCTTGCATTGTTCAAAACCACATTCAATGTACTTAAGCTAAAAAGATAATAATAATAAATAATATGCCATTTAGCAGACGCTTTTATCCAAAGCGACTTACAGTCATGCGTGCATACATTATTTTTTTTTGTGTATGGGTGGTCCCGGGGATCGAACCCACTACCCTGGCGTTACAAGCGCCGTGCTCTACCAGCTGAGCTACAGAGGACCACAAGATAACACATTCTACTATGTCACATGATTTCCTGAAATGGTACTTTCATCAAGAGCTTACGTACACTTCCCTACGTATTTATTTGGGCAGTGAAGGCAAAACTTTTAATTTGGCTCTATACTCCAGCATTTTGGATTTGAGATCAAATATTTTATATGAGGACCCAGTACAGAATGTCACCTTTTATATGAGGGTATTTTCATACATATCTGTTTTACCATTTACAAATGAATGCACTTTATTTATCTAGTCCCCCCATTTGAAGGTCTCATAAGGATATGGACTAATTCACTTATTAGTGTATTACATTTAGTCAAAAGTTTAGCATTTGGTCCCATATTCCAAGCACACAATGACTACATCAAGCTTGTGACTACAAACTTGTTGGATACATTTGCAGTTTGTTTTGGTTGTTTTTCGGATTATGTTGTGCCCAATAGAAATTAATGGTAAATAATGTAGTGTGATTTTGGAATCACTTTTACTATAGATGTGACGATATGTTTTGATTGACAATGCATCTTAATTAAAGTGAGTTTTTCACTTCCTCTTTTTTCCATCAATACTCCATATTCCTGAACAAACTTTGGCACCTCAGCTGAGAACTCCATTCCCTAAATGGTCAGCCGATGGTGCCACGTCCGTTTGCTAGTTTTCTTTCAAAAAGGGGGGTTGAAATATTAGCATTATCCAATAGGCGAGATCTCAGGAGACATTTAAGAAATTATATTAAAAATCACAGAGAAAGATTAAATATCAGAAGTGCCTTCTGTTTGAATATCCAAGAAAGTTTATGTAATTAAAACAAATATTTTCTCTGCTATCTTTTCCATTTAAAAAATATAATTACATGGGGAAACGCAAATGCTAAAAGCTAATAATTAATTTTTGTTGGAGGAGAAACAGAAAAGATAGACATAAATAGGTTTATAGATCAGCCAACGTGAGAATGTAGAATGTCTTGATTAGAAATCTATTTGATCTATGTTGAGGGCTGTGACGTCGTTCTCCTGTCTACACTAATTGGCACTCAATATATTTTGTTCAATTCTTAGCAATATTCACAATTGAATTCAAATCAGAATGCTTTAATTGAATATGTTTATGTTAGCTTATGTTGTAGCTAGGTAGCTAGCTAGCTAGCTAAATGCTGTTAGCTAGCAGGCTCCAGAGTTGAATGTCCCTTCCCAGCGACCAACAACTAGCTAGTAACATTATAGCCATAGCTACCTCTCTAAACGGTGATGGCCACAGAGGAGGAATGCCTCTGCTGTCAGGAGTGTGTACAGGGGCAGGGACTGCTAGCAGAGATTGAGGAGGGTGCATGCCTCCTCGCCCACCCCAGCATTGGACCCCACACTGACAGAGGTATACTTTCCACCTTCCACATGCTGAAGAGGAACTGTAGTAAGCAGCCCAGACCAGAGGGAGCGGGAGGACAGATGTCCATCAGGTTTGTTATTTAATTAAATTCATTACTTTGTTCACAAGCTCCTTTGTTAGATAGTTAGTTGAAATGTTACTGATGGTCTGTAGCAGAGGTGGGACCAAGTCACTATTATTCGAGTAACAAGCAAGTCTCAAGTCACAAGCTCCGAGTCTCAAGTTGAGTCCCAAGTAGAATGGGTTGAGTCAAGTCCAAGTTGTGCATTCTAAGAGCAAGTCAAGACACACGTTTTTCAAGTCAAGTCTCAAGTCAAGTAAAAAAAAAAATCTATACATGCTAATCAAATTTTGATTGCCACATGCTTCGTAAACAACAGGTGTGGACTAACAGTGACATTCTTACTTACGGGCCCTTCCCATCAATGCAGAACACAATACTTACAAAAATATACATATAGAAAGAAAATGTAACACGAGGAAAAAATACACAATGAGCAATGATAGCTTGACTATATACATGGGGTACCAGTACCGAGTCGATGTGCAGAAGTAGATATGTACATATAGTAGTGCAATAACTTGTTCAACCACAAAAAATGTGTCTATTTATTGAGGCTACCAGACAGCCCTTTCCATTATTTTGGCTTCAACACATTTTGATTATGTAATTGTAAAATAGGGACCTTGTAGGAGTCGTAATGGCATGAAATCAGCAGACCAAGTCGAATCTGTCTAACAGGTACTCAAACAGGTACATACAGTCCATTCAGACCCCTTGAATTTTTCCACATTTTGTTACATTACAGCCTTATTCTAAAATGTATTAAATGGTTTATTTCCCTCATCAATCTACACACGATACCCCATACTGACAAAGCAAAATCATTTTTATTATTATTTTTTCCCAATTTATTAAAAATAAAAACTTATATTACATTTACTTAAGTATTCAGACCTTTTACTCAGTACTTTGTTGAAGCACCTTTGGCAGAGATTACAGCCTCGAGTCTTCTTGGGTATGACTCTACAAGCTTGGCACAACTGTATTTGGGGAGTTTCTCCCATTCTTCTCTGCAGATCCTCTCAAGCTCTGTCAGGTTGGTTGCGGAGCGTCGTTGCACAGCTATTTTCAAGTCTCTCCAGAGATGTTCGATCGGGTTCAAGTCCGGCCTCTGGCTGAGCCACTCAAGGACATTCAGAGACTTATCCCGAAGCCACTCCAGCGTTGTCTTGGCTGTGTGCTTAGGGTCGTTGTCCTGTTGGAAGGTGAACCTTCGCCTCAGTCTGAGGTCCTGAGCGCTCTGGAGCAGGTTTTCATCAAGATCTCTCTGTACTTTGCTCCGTTCATCTTTCCGTCGATCCTGACTAGTCTCCCAGTCCCTGCCGCTGAAAAATATCCCCACAGCATGATGCTGCCACCACCATGCCTCACCGTAGGGATGGTGCCAGGTTTCCTCCAGACGTGACACTTGACATTCAGGCCAAAGACTTCAATCTTGGTTTCATCAGACGTTTATGGACTTTGCTGTAAATGACTGAAGGAAAAGGAACGAGCCATCGCACATTGCGGTGCAAACTGATTGATAATTACTGTAAGAAGGAGGATTGAATGGAATCAGAGATTGAGGGAATGTCTTTGCTACTTCAACTGAAAGACGAAATCAAATGAATATCGGACTCAGAGGATGCTGCGAAAAGTCTGCCTACAAGTCCCAGCCAGTCGGCGTCAACGACGCAAGTGGACAGTGAACCCAGCGGAGGGGCAGGAGTGGCGGCAGGATGAAAAGAGGAGGGAGGGGCTCCCCTCAGCCCAGCAGAGAGGTCGGCCCAGCTGCAGAAAGGCACACACCACAGAGAGAGAGTGGAGGGAGTATGCCCAGTCATAAAGACTTTAACATTCATGGACAGATAGTAGATCAGAATAAGAAAGATAAGCCCAGCTTCAGCAGCCTAGAACATCATATTGAAAATGGAATGAGAAAAGGATGCAGTGAATTAGAAATCATAGAAGACGTAATCAGAGCTGAAAGAAAAAACAGAAAAACAGACATGACACTCTACAGTCGTGGTCAAAAGTTTTGAGAATGACACAAATATTAATTTCACAAAGTCTGTTTCCTCAGTTTTTATGATGGCAATTTGCATATACTCCAGAATGTTATGAAGAGTGATCAGATGAATTGCAATTAATTGAAAAGTTCCTCTTTGCCATGAAAATTAACTTAATCCCCAAAAAACATATCCACTGCATTTCAGCCCTGCCACAAAAGGACCAGCTGACATCATGTCAGTGATTCTCTCGTTAACACAGGTGAGAGTGTTGACGAGGACAAGGCTGGAGATCACTCTGTCATGCTGATTGAGTTAGAATATGAGGGAGATTTTTTAGTGGACTATGAGATAAAAATGAGTTAATCACAAACATATAGTTAGAATTCTCTGTTGCTAGGCAAGAACTTCATTGGGTCATTTCACTGTGTGTGTGTGGGTGAAGTGGGAATCTGACCTAGGGTCGAATTGCTCGCTCTTACTTAAATCCATGGCTGTCCTACCTTATCAGACTGAAACCAGACTGTGGCCTTTTGCCTCTCTCCTCAAACAAAGTGGAGGGAGAGCCGGGGTTGAACAGAGTTTAAACTAAACATGAGTGTTTTTGCAAGATAAGGGATTGATTGATTGTATTACTATTGATTCTGAACTGAATGAAAGTCGAATTTAGCCGCCATCATAGACAAAGGAAGTGGGCGGGGCCATAAAGAGCGGGAAACTTTAGAGGGAGGGATTTTAAGTTAGGTTGTGTGTGAATGGGACTATATAGATGGGGGCCAGAAAGAGAGAGGGGGGGTAATCTGCAGACTAGCCTGGCTTTGTTGAAATTGTAAATAAAGTCAATCTCGATTCTACAAAAACTCTGCAAGAACTTTAATTTTTAATAAAGTATAGTGATTATTTTCCACAACAAATAACAGACAGGAAGCTTTAAAAGGACGGTGGTGCTTGAAATCATTGTTCTTCCTCTATTAACCATGGTTACCTGGCTTCACAAGCAAGGATATTGCTGTTAGTAAGATTGCACCTAAATCAACCATTTATCGGATCATCAAGAACTTCAAGGAGAGAGGTTCAATTGTTGTGAAGAAGGCTTCAGGGTGCCCAAGAAAGTCCAGCAAGTGCCAGGACTGTCTCCTAAAGTTGATTCAGCTGTGGGATCAGGGCACCACCAGTGCAGAGCTTGCTCAGGAACGGCAGCAGTCAGGTGTGAGTGCATCTGCACGCACAGTGAGGCGAAGACTTTTGGAGGATGGCCTGGTGTCAAGAAGGGCAGCGAGGAAGCCACTTCTCTCCAAGAAAAATATCAGGGACAGACTGATATTGTGCAAAAGGTACAGGGATTGGACTGCTGAGGACTGGGGTCAATCCTCAAGAGGCAGGTGGAAAAACAAAAACCCACAAATTCTGACAAACTCCAAGCATTGATTATGCAAGAATGGGCCCAGAAGTTAATTGACAGCATGCCAGAGCGGATTGCAGAGGTCTTGAAAAAGAAGGGTCAATGCTGCAAATATTGACTCTTTGCATAAACTTTATGTAATTGTCAATAAAATCCTTTGACACTCATGAAATGCTTGTAATTATACTTCAGTATACCATAGTAACATCTGACAAAAATATCTAAAAACATTGAAGCAGCAAACTTGTGTCATTCTCAAAACTTTTGACCACGACTATACACACAGGCAAATCTCGAGGGCACATTATGCAGAGAAAGACGCCACTGAACTGTATCACAAGTTGACTAAGGCACCACAAGAGCCGGGAGAGTCCGCCTTGACTTCCTAGTCTGAGTTTTCGACCCGAGACAGAAAGTGTTATCAGCCTCAGCTCGTGCCCAACCAGGACTGAAATATGAAACAGAGTTAGTGAAGAGCCAATGCCTGCAGGCCATTGTAACGGGATTAACAAATGATAACGTCATGGCAGAGATGAGAGTGCATCTCCAGAATATTAACACCAGTGATTAACTGTTGCTTGAGAAAATGCAAATTGCCCAGGGCAATGCAAGCGAATGTCACGCCCTGGCCTTGAGAGGCTTGTTGTCTTTAGTTGGTTTGGTCAGGGTGTGAGTTGCTATGTTATATATTCTATGTTTATGATTTACATTTACATTTTAGTCATTTAGCAGACGCTCTTATCCAGAGCGACTTACAGTTAGTGAATGCATACATGTTTTTTTGTTTTGTTTTTTTTCATACTGGCCCCCCATGGGAAACGAACCCACATCCCTGCCGGCCAAACCCTCCCCTACCTTGGACGACGCTGGACCAATTGTGCGCCGCCCATGGGTCTCACGGTCGCGGCCGGCTGCGACAGAGCCTGGACTCGAACCAGGATCTCTAGTGGCACAGCTAGCATTGCGATGCAGTGCCTTAGACCACTGCGCCACTCAGGAGTTTTGATCTAGTTAGTCTATTTCTATGTTGCAGTGCTAGGTTCTATTTCTATGTCTGGCCGGGTATGATTCCCAATCAGAGGCAGCTGTCACTCGTTGTCTCTGATTGGGGATCATACTTAGGTAGCCTCGTTGCCTACCTTAGTTGTGGGATCTTGTTCCTGTTAGGCGTGTATGTGTATAGCCTGAAGACTTCACGTTACTTTGTTTCTTGTTTTTGTGTTATGTTTATTTAGTTAAAAAACATGTACGCTTTTCACGCTGCACCTTGGTCTGACCCGTCTCTCAGCGATCGTGACAAAAGATCCCATCAAACGAGGACCAAGCAGCGTGGCCAGGAGCAGACATCCTGGACATGGGAGGATATCCTGGATGGTAAGGGATCTTGGACATGGGAGGAGATCCAGGCTGGGATGGATCGCCGTCCTTGGGAACAGACAGAGGAAGCCTGGGTTAGAGAGGAGCAACGGCGACACCGACGACGCAGGCCGAGGAGGAAGCCCGAGAGACAGCCCCATTAAAAAAATGGCGTTTTCCCAGTCCGGCCCGGCCCGTTCCTGCTCCTCGCACCAAACCAGTGGTGCGTGTCGCCAGCCTGGTACGCCCCGTACCTGCTCCTCGCACCAGACCTGTGGTGCGTGTCTCCAGTCCGGCCGGGCCCGTTCCTGCTCATCGCACCAGACCAGTGGTGCATGTCCCCAGTCCGGCCTGTTCCACCGGTGCCCAGTCTAGCTCCGGTCAGTGGCTCCACTCCGGAGTCAGAGCAGTCCGCTCCACCGGGGTCCAGTCCAGCTCCGGTCAGTGGCTCCACTCCGGAGTCAGAGCAGTCCGCTCCACCAGGGTCCAGTTCTGCTCCGGTCAGCGGCTCCACTCCGGAGCCAGAGCAGTCGGCTCCACCGGTGCCCAGTCCAGCTCCGGTCAGCGGATCCATTTGGGAGACAGAGAAGTCCACTCCACCGGTTTCCAGTCCAGCTCCGGTCAGCGGTTCCACTCCGGAGCCAGAGCAGTCCGCTCCACCGGGGTCCAGTTCAGCTCCGGTCAGCGACTCCACTTCAGACCCAGAAGTCAGCCCCTCTCCAGGTTCGGGGCCTCCCTCACCAGGGTCCAGACAGGGCTTGGTGCATCGCGGGAGGATTGCCGATCCAGGCCCAAACGTCAGCCCCTCTCCAGGTCCGGGGTCTCCCACACCAGGGTCCAGACAGGGCTTGGTGCATCGTGGGGGGATTGCCGATCCAGGCCCAGACGTCAGCCCCTCTCCAGGTTCAGGGTCTCCCACACCAGGGTTCAGACAGGGCTTGGTGCATCGTGGGGGGATTGCCGATCCAGGCCCAGACGTCAGCCCCTCTCCAGGTTCGGGGTCTCCCACACCAGGGTCCAGACAGGGCTTGGTAAATGGTGGAAGGAAGGAGAGGGGAAGCATCGCGCCGAGGTCCAGACCAGACCAGGGGCGCAACGGGGAGGCAGAGAGGAAGAGGTCGTCACGCCCGGAGCCTGATCCACCTCCGAGGCTGAAAGCCCACCCGGACCCTCCCCTAATGAGTCAAGTTGGTGCGGCCGGAGTACGCACCTTTGGGGGGGGTACTGTCACGCCCTGGCCTTGAGAGGCCTGTTGTCTTTAGTTGGTTTGGTCAGGGCGTGAGTTTCTATGTTATATATTCTATGTTTATGATCTAGTTAGTCTATTTCTATGTTGCAGTGCTAGGTTCTATTTCTATGTCTGGCCGGGTATGATTCCCAATCAGAGGCAGCTGTCGCTCGTTGTCTCTGATTTGGGATCATACTTAGGTAGCCTCGTTGCCTACCTTAGTTGTGGGATCTTGTTCCTGTTAGGCGTGTATGTATATCTATTACTTCGTTTCTTGTTTTTGTGTTATGTTTATTGGGTTAAAAACCATGTACGCTTTTCACGCTGCACCTTGGTCTGACCCGTCTCTCAACGATCGTGACAGCGAACGCATTGAAAAGGCCAGGATTTCATGTAAGTTCACACCCACATGAGTGAACGCAGTACAGAGTGAGGATAATGCGGATAGTGGAGAGGAATGTGCACTGTCAGAGCCCCCACAGTCCACAGTCCGAAAACAAAATAAATACAATCCCCTCCTGAGTAAAATTGATGCGAGCAATGAAGCAATCAAAGAACTGACCTGTCAGGTAGAATCATTAGTAGAGTGCAGGGCCAGGGTGACAGTTCAGAAAACCAAGTACAACCAACAGAGAGAAAATAAAATGCAAAAGTTATGAGACTGGTCAACAGACTTGCCAGCATTTCTACAAATGAAGCAGTGATATCCATTGGGCAGTAGCATGTAGAATCAGGGGCAACGCACAGCCATCGGGAAATGCCTGGGGGTCACAACCATGGAACGGGGAGTGACCTCAGCTACATCTAGTTCCATCCAGTGTTGCAGCGGCTGCAGTGCAAAGGTAGAGAAAACCTCAGAGTTTAAATTGTGTTAATTGTGCCATAAAACTGCCCATAGTTCCAAAGTGTGCCAACAGGATCATTGGAAACAGGACCGACCTACAGTACATGTAAGACTGACCGCAAAATGAAAGACCACAACTCATCTGGTCCCATGACAAAGAGAGAGTGGGGGCCAACTACTCCAGCTACCCCATGACATGGTTTCGTAGCACAGCTCATTGGAAAATAATGTCAAGTGTGGTGTTATATGCAGGGCGTAAAGACGCAAGCACTATGGGACACAGGGGCTCAGGTATCCATCATAAGTGAGGAATGGAGAAGACGGCATTTGCCACACACACAAATTAGTCCACTGGAGAAACCAATCATTGGGTTTAATGCAATTTAAGAAATAGTAAAAACAAAAAGTAACAAGAAATAGGACAGGGCAAGGCAAAGACTACTCAATCTGATTTACCACTCAGAGTACACTAAGGAATGCTTGCTTACAGCAGGCAGACGTGACATTGTCATTCCAGGTGGACAAACAAAATGGATTCGTCCCTGTATGCCAAGAGAGGCCCCCTTCAATTATAAATTGGTGTTATTTGAACCGGACAGAGTGATCTGGGGCCTGGACCTACAAAATGCCCATCTTTTGCAACAGAAACCATTTACTCCAAACGGAAAATGTTTTGCAACGTAAACGAGAGTTTGTATTGGACAAATTCAGGTAGGTCTCTCCCCGTTTATTTCCATTTGTTCAGTTTGCTTCTGTTTGGTTCTTAAACTGTAAAAGTATTTCATTGCAAGTCATAATGAATACACGCCTGAGTTTGTCCAATAAAAAATATTGTTTTCATTGCAAAACGTTTTCAATTTGGAGTAAACGTTTTCTGTTGCAAAATGCAACAGAATCGCATAATGAATACACCCCAGGTTACAGCTAAGACAAGCTAGCTAGGATTTTTACGAGCTGAATGTCTCTCTAGTTGATAACATTGGCTAGCAAGGTCAAAGCAATGTATAGCTAGCTAGCTAGCTAGCTAATGTTAACTTTAATGCTAAGTTAGTTAACGTTCACTGACAAGCTAGCTAGCAGAAAGACGTGAGGCTAACTAGCAAGCCTACAGTTGTTAACGATGTCTGTTTTGTGTTGGCTAGCTAGCTAATGTTATAACGTGAATTTTATATCTTATTAAATAGTTAGCTAGCTAGCTATCAATGTCCACATTGTTTGGGCTAGTTAGCTAGCTAGCCAGCAGATTCTGACTGTACCGTTATGCGTGTTTACACTGAGCCTCACTGGGGTCGGAACGCAATCATGGTTAGATTAAGACACAGCGGAGCCGGCGCGCAATATGGGTCAGAAAACGTACTTCACTGCAGGGATGGGATGTGCCACTGTACTCCAAATGTTACCTATATCCAAACTAATAGATAGAGAAGATAGAAATATTGCACGTTTCTCCGGAAAACTACCCTTTTTGTTTAGCAGTAGCCACCGCCGCCATGTTGGAATGACAGTGTCAGCCAATCAGACCCTTTTTTGATAAACGTAACGTGTCATTCCATAATGGCTGCTGTGGCTACTGCTAGCTAGCATGACGACGAAAAGGGGAGATTTCCGGGAAAACTATCAGTTGTTCAATCTTCCCGGTATAACAGTTGGTATAATGGGACGATGTTGGAGTCCCTGGTTTTCTAAGCCATATCTCGCAGTGTCTTAATCTAACTATGATGGCGTTCTGACCCCAGTGCAGTTCAGTGTAAACAAGCGTAACGTATACTTCTGGTGAACCAAAACGCAATGACACTGTCCGTGTCCACCAGATGCATATGCAGGGTTTTTTGCCGGATGTCTAGCCCACATTTTCCGAACGTGACGCACGTGCTTCGCTTTTTAACTAGCTAAAAACTAGCTAGTTGGGAGTGTGTGTACTTCCGTTTTACCACCGCATTGTAAAGCAAAGCAACGCACAAGTTGAAAGTATTGAACTAAGCTGGACCATAGAACGAGTCAAAATTCACCCAAGGCTGAGAAACGGCAACAGAACGTGGGCTAAGCTGGAACACTAGTGCGAGCCCATAGCAAATGAATTGAATCGAACGTTCGCAGAGCCTACATTGATGCTTAGAATTTCATTTCGCCTAAATGGCACCAAAACATTTATACCTTGTCATATTACCACTAAAATCTGTTCTTAGGAAGAAACTGAAAAATAACAACTTGTGTAGAAAGTAAACATCCACATATCGATGGTGTTACTGTGCTTATGTCTGCATAACGAGGAAGTAGGAAAAAATGGCAACTTCTGACTATTTCTGCTCTAGCGATCGATGACAACGGAGTACGCTGCCCAGCCTTACATAATTAGAAACAGGAGATTATCGTGATTAAAATGGTGTCCTACTTGAATAAATCAAAAGACAGTGCCTTGCAAAAGTATTCATCTCCTTGACGTTTTTCCTATTTTGTTGCATTACAACCTGTAATTTAAATTGATTAATAGTCCAAATTGGTGAAGTGAAATGAAAAAAATGACTTCTAAAAAAATAAATAACGGAAAAGTGCTGCGTGCATATGTATTCACCCCATTTGCTCTGAAGCCCCTAAATAAGATCTGGTGCAACCAATTACCTTCAGAAGTCACATAATAATCAAATGATCTGTCACATGATCTCAGTATATATACACACCTGTTCTGAAAGGCCCCAGAGTCTGCAACACCACTAAGCAAGGGGCACCACCAAGCAAGCGGCACCATTAAGACCAAGGAGCTTTCCAAACAGGTCAGGGACAAAGTTGTAGAGAAGTACAGATCAGGGTTGGGTTATAAAAAAATATCAGAAACTTTGAACATCCCACATAGCACCATTTAAATCCATTATTAAAAAAGTGAAAGAATATGGCACCACAACAAACTTGCCAAGAGAGGGCCGCCCACCAAAACTCACAGACCAGGCAAGGAGGGCATTAATCAGAGAGGCAACAAAGAGACCAAAGATAACCATGAAGGCGCTGCAAAGCTCCACAGCAGAGATTGGAGTATCTGTCTATAGGACCAATTTAAGCCGTACACTCCACAGAGCTGGGCTTTACGGAAGAGTGGCCAGAAAAAAGCCATTGCTTAAAGAAAAAAATAAGCAAACACGTTTGGTGTTCGCCAAAAGGCATGTGGGAGTCTCCCCAAACATATGGAAGAAGGTACTCTGGTCAGATGAGACGAAAATTGAGCTTTTTGGCCATCAAGGAAAACGCTATGTCTGGCGCAAACACAACACCTCTCATCACCCCGAGAACACCATCTCCACAGTGAAGCATGGTGGTGGCAGCATCATGCTGTGGGTATGTTTTTCATCGGCAGGGACTGGGAAACTGGTCAGAATTGAAGGAATGATGGATGCCGCTAAATACAGAGAAATTCTTGAGGGAAACCTGTTTCTTCTTGAGGGAAACCTATTTCAATCTTCCAGAGATTTGAGACTGGGACGGAGGTTCACCTTCCAGTAGGACAATGACCCTAAGCATACTGCTAAAGCAACACTCGAGTGGTTTAAGGGGAAACATTTAAATGTCTTGGAATGGCCTAGTCAAAGCCCAGACCTCAATCCAATTGAGAATCTGTGGTATGACTTAAAGATTGCTGTACACCAGCGGAACCCATCCAACTTGAAGGAGCTGGAGCAGTTTTGCCTTGAAGAATGGGCTTATAGAGACATACCCCAAGAGACTTGCAGCTGTAATTGCTGCAAAAGGTGGCTCTACAAAGTATAAACTTTGGGGGGGTGAATAGTTGTGCACGCTCAAGTTCTGTTTTTTTGTCTTATTTGCTTCACAATAAAAAATATTTTGCATCTTCAAAGTGGTTGGCATGTTGTGTAAATCAAATGATACAAACCCCCCAAAAATCAATTTTAATTCCAGGTTGTAAGGCAACAAAATAGGAAAAATGCCAAGGGGGGTGAATACTTTCGCAAGCCACTGTAGCTAACTAAGTTAGTTGCTAACGTTACCTGGCTCACTAGCTAGCTGACTAACATTATTAAACCTTTTGCGCACCGACACAGTTTCAACAGACAAAGAAACTACTTCGTACCGTAAATGCATCTTACTTCTCCATCTTACCTCTCCGGTGTGACGATGTCCAGTACAGTATCCACTAGCCTCAAAAGACTACTAACTTACTAGCTAGCGACTGCGAGTGTCCCCGCACACGCTCTCCCACTGGACAGCATAACCAGAGAGGAAGAGACGAAGCAAGAGGGTTTACTCCCATCAAAATGTGTCCACGATAAGCAGTCCGATAAGCAAATTGATAAGCAGACCGGCTGCCTTCTCGCCTTTGAGACAATAACTCCCATTGTTAGGGCGGAGACAAGACCATCACGTCATTATAGACAGTATCTCTGGCATAACCAACATGCTGACGAAAGTGAAGCCAGCATAGATGCGGTAAAGAGGTCAAGGGAACGCAGACGATTAGGGATAGAAGCAGGATGCCAGATCAACACACATTCAACAAATCTGATCTAACAAAGTGGATAATCGTGAAATCCCTCATGTGGTTACTAAAGTCAGATTTTGATATATTTGGCTGTTTTCGCTGAATAACATTTAGAAGTGTCCCTTTTCAGGTTTAGAAGAACTGACTGCTAAATGCTAACTCCCGTTCGTATAAACTGGTAGCATAGAGAAATCGGTGGTGGTACTTATAGTAGTTTTGAACTGTAATGCAGTTGATTGGTGATGATGACATGAACATGTATTGGGGTTGACATCCATACAAGCATTATACTCAACATAGTGTGAAATACACATACAGTGCCTTCAGAAAGTATTCACAGCCCTTGACTTTTTCAACATGTTGTTGTGTTACAAGGTGGGATTAAAATTGATTTAATTGTAATTTTTTGTCAACAACCTACACACAAAAAAGTAATGTCAAAGTGGAAGAGAAATTCTAACATTTGTAAAACATTAATGAAAAATAAAACACTAATATCTTGATTACATAAGTATTCAACCCCCTGAGTTAATACATGTTAGAATCACCTTTGGTAGCGATTTACAGCTGTGAGTCTTTCTGGGTAAATCTCTAAGAGCTTTGCACACCTGGATTGTACAATATCTGTCAAATTGTTTGTTGATCATTGCTAGACAGCCATTTTCAAGTATTGCCATAGATTTTCAAGCAGATTTAAGTCATTCACGGTCTTCTTGGTAAGCAACTCCAGTTTAGATTTGGCTTTGTGTTTTAGGTTATTGTCCTGTTGAAAGCTGAATTCATCTCCCAATGTCTAGTGGAAAGCAGACTGAAACAAGTTTTCCTCTAGGATTTTGCCTGTGCTTAGCTCCATTCCATTTTTTTTTTATCCTGAAAAACTACCCAGTCCTTAACGATTACAAGCATTCCCATAACATGATGTAGGCAACCCTATGCTTGAAAATTGCAAGTGTTGTACTCAGTAATGTGTTGTATTAGGTTTTGCTCTAAACATAACACTTTTTATTCAGGACAAAATGCTAATTATTTGCCACATTCTTTGCAGTATTACTTTAGTGCCTTGTTGCAAACCAGATGCATGTTTTGGAATATGTTTGTTCCATACAAGCTTCCTTCTTTTCACACTGTCAATTAGGTTAGTATTGTGGAGTAACAACAATCTTGCTGATCCATCCTCAGTTTTCTCCTATCACAGCCATTAAACTCTGTAACTGTTTTAAAGTCACCATTCATGAGCGGTTTCCTTCCCCTCCGGCAACTGAGTTAGGAAGGACGCCTGTATCTTTGTAGTAACTGGATTTATTGATACACCATCATGAGTGTAATTAATAATTTCACCATGCTCAAATGGATATTCAATGTCTGATTTTTGTTTTTACCAATAGGTGCCCTTCTTTGCGAGGCATTGGAAAACCTCCCTGGTCTTTGTGGTAGAATCTATGTTTGAAATTCACTGCTCGACTGTGGGACCTTACAGATAATTGAATGTCTGGGGTACAGAGATGAGGTAGTCATTCAAAAATCATGTTAAACAATATTATTGCACACAGAGTGAGTCTATGCACCTTATTATGTGACTTGTTAGGCAAATTGTTACTCCTGAACATATTTAGGCTTGCCATAACAAAGGGGTTGAATACTTATTGACTTAGAGCTTTCCATTTTTTATTAATTTGTAAAATAAACTTTAAAATCATAATTCCACTTTGACATTCTGGGGTATGTAGGCCAGTGACAAAGAAATCTCAATTTAATCAATTTTAAATTCAGGCTGTAACATAACAAAATGTGGAAATAAATCAAGGGGTGTGAATGCTTTCTGAAGGCACTGTACTTCTCCCCCATTGTGCATGATCCTGCCAGCTGCAGCTTATTGCTTTACCACATGAAAGGTGTCAGGATTGTTTTTGTGAAATGCTATAACTCCTTCCTTTTCAAAACACGTGAAAAGTTGGACACCACTGTATCTCACTTTATGTGCAGTAAATGTCCCACTAACTAACTGTGTATATTTCCACGGTGATGGTAGTAGCTAAACCAGACTGAAAGTTTTGATTTGGAGGTGTGATGTTGTGAGGATGTGGGTGAGATTATAGTGGAGGTCCAAGCAACTGGAGCATGTGGCAGGAAGACGTGGGGCTATGTCCAAAATAGCACCTTATTCCTTATATAGTGCACTACTTTTAATCAGGGCTCTGGTTTAAAAGTATTGCACTCTATACAGAATAGGGTGCCATTTGGGACGCACACAGGCACTGTGGTTTGGGTTTATAACCTGGAGTCAAATATAGAAACTCCACAGATAGTCTGCATGGTGATATGCTGTTTGTCTTTGACTGTCTGTCTGTTACGTTCGGGAGGTTGTAAGAAGTTCCAGATGAAAGAATGAATGCAGTGCCACCAACAGTAGCTATATAGTTGAAGTCAGAAGTTTACATACACCTAAGCCAAATACATTTAAACTCAGTTTTTCACAATTCCTGACATTTAATCCTAGTAAAAATTCCCTGTTTTAGGTCAGTTAGGATCACCACTTTATTTTCAGAATGTGAAATGTCAGAATAATAGTAGAGAGAATGATTTATTTCAGCTTTTATTTCTTTCATCACATTCCCAGTGGGTCAGAAGTTTACATACACTCAATTAGTGTTTGGTAGCATTGCCTTTAAATTGTTTAACTTGGGTCAAACGTTTTGGGTAGCCTTCCACAAGCTTCCCACAATATGTTGGGTGAATTTAGGCCCATTCCTCCTGACAGAGCTGGTGTAACTGAATCAGGTTTGTAGGCCTCCTTGCTCGCACACGCTTTTTCAGTTCTACCCACACATTTCCTATAGGATTGAGGTCAGGGCTTTGTAATGGCCACCCAATACCTTGACTTTGTTGTCCTTAAGCCATTTTGCCACAACTTTGGAAGTATGCTTGGGGTTATTGTCCATTTGGAAGACCCATTTGCGACCAAGCTTTAACTTCCTGACTGATGTCTTGATATGTTGCTTCAATATATCCACATAATTTTCCTTCCTCATGATGCCATCTATTTTGTGAAGTGCACCAGTCCCTCTTGCATCAAAGCACCCCCACAGCATGATGCTGCCACCCCCGTGCTTCACGGTTGGGATGGTGTTCTTCAGCTTGCAAGCCTCCCCCTTTTTCCTCCAAACATAACGATGGTCATTATGGCCAAACAGTTCTATTTTTGGTTAATCAGATCAGAGGACATTTCTCCAAAAAATACAATCTTTGTCCCCATGTGCAGTTGCAAACCGTAGTCTGGTTTTTTTATGGCGGTTTTGGAGCAGTGGCTTCTTCCTTGCTGAGCGGCCTTTCAGGTTATGTCGATATAGGACTCGTTTTACTGTGGATATAGATATTTTTGTACCTGTTTCCTCCAGCATCTTCACAAGGTCCTTTGCTGTTGTTCTGGGATTGATTTGCACTTTTCAGACCAAAGTATGTTCATCTCTAGGAGACAGAATGCGTCTCCTTCCTGAGCGGTATGACGGCTGCATGGTCCCATGGTGTTTATACTTGCATACTATTGTTTGTACAGATGAACGTGGTACCTTCAGGCATTTGGAAATTGCTCCCAAGGATGAACCAGACATGTGGAGGTCTACAATTTATTTTCTGAGGTCTTGGCTGTTCTTTTGATTTTCCCATGATGTAAAGCAAAGAGGCACTGAGTTTGAAGGTATGCCTTGAAATACATCCACAGGTACACCTCCAATTGACTCAAATGATGTCAATTAGCCTATCAGAAGCTTCTAAAGCCATGACATCATTTTCTGGAATTTTCCAAGCTGTTTAAAGGCACTGTCAACTTAGTGTATGTAAACTTCTGACCCACTGGAATTGTGATACAGTGAATTATAAGTGAAATAATCTGTCTGTAAACAATTGTTGGAAAAATTACTTGGTCATGCACAAAGTAGATGTCCTAATCGACTTGCCAAAACTATAGTTTATTAACAAGAAATGTGTTAAACTTCCGACTTCAACTGTATCTAACAAAGTATATAGTTATGGGAATGGCTTTTATTCTGAATATTCTGAAACCCTGACCTTAGAAGAAGAATTTATGTTTTACTCCCATTGAAAAGCAAATTCATTGGGAGCTTATGGAGCGGTACATGCATAGGTATTTTATTTGAGTCTTCTGAAGAACTTTCCGAATATAAATCAGCCAGCTGACACAAGTAGAAACCACTCACATACATAGATAGCTACATTGCAATGTCTTATATCTTGTATTCAAATCATCCTCTTAGTTTGATGCCGGCCCAGGCCCACTATATCATCGTGTCTTTCTCTAAGCCCCTTTTGTCTGTATGCATCGAATCCTTTTCTATAGACATTCCACACATGCCTAAGTGTCTCCCTCCATTTCTTATGAATACGATCCCAGAAAATCCATTATGTGTCATTTTAGACACTTTACAATCGAATCCCAAATAATTCAAGGCATTTTCATCTGGGTTAAAAGGCTTTGTGAAATGTCCACAGAATGACTGCAGTGTATGACAGCAGGAGGAGAGAGTAGTAGGAGAGAAATGCCTGTCTGGGAATAAACCACACCCTGAACATGACCTATAGGTCATCATGCCCTGAGGGATGCATAAAGGAACAAGGAGATACAATAGAGAGATAGGGTCCGTCTGTGAACGTCCCCAGATAATACAGATAACAAAACCAAAGTGGGAAGAAGAAAGAGGGGGAACGGAAAGACGTCTAGCACGTGATAACAATCACAGAATATTAAAGGGACACTTCACTATTTTAATTAATCAATCATTTTCTTAGGACCTTTTCTTATCTTTTGGACTACAAAAGGTAGAAAACTACGTTTTTACTTATGTAGCCACTGGTATGGTGCTTGAGATGATAGGAAGTTAAAAAGTGGTGGCGTCCCTTTAAATGGTTTCTGCATAATGTGAACGTTTAGGGAAAAGAGAGTCAGGCCTAATTAACATTATACTGACTCTTGAGTGATTTGGCAAACATTGTTATCTACAGCTCCCTACTAATCAGGATGGTGAAATACATAGAACTCCAGCCAGAGACTCTCACATAAACCGGAGTCCTGAGCTCTACCGCTCTGTAGGAGATCACGCACACACACCACACGGAGTAACAGAAGACTTCTACATTTTGGCTCTCAGACTTCTAGATAAGACTTCTATAATCTATAAGATTTCTATGTTCGCTCTTAGAAGAAACGTTGACCAGATTTTCACCACATTCCTTCCAATCATCACAGTTTTCACGACTTGCAAGTTCATTCCTTCTAGTTAAGTCGTTATCTGTGCACCCCTTAGAATAGTCTTGGAAGGAGAACTGCCTGATCACCCACTAGAACAGCTGCCCTCTCTGCAGTGAGTGTGTTCAAAATGTCGAGCCGTTGTTGGGTCCCAGAGAGAGTTCCTACCGACAGCTCTCTGATCTCACTACAGAACAGGTGGCATGCTGTCGGCAGCCCACTGTCGGAGTCGCTCGACAGGACAACCAAACCTTAAAACTGTTCACTAAACTTGACGTCTCTACAGAAACAGGTGGCGCACCGCACCGTCAAGAGGCTCCGCTGTCGAAGACTAGCTTGACAGGACCTTAAAACTGTTCACTCAACACAAGAGCCCCAAACACCACAGAGACAGCTGGAATGACAACTGTGTGTCGTTTAAAACACTACCATAGACCACCGACTCCACCTTGTACTCCCAAACAGTCAGACAGGGGCGGCCACAGACTGTTCAGCACAAGACCTTCAGGTCATCCCTAGAGAATCCCGTCTGTCGATGCTTTAAAGAACACATGCAGGCCATTTCTCAGAGAATGCTACAACTATGTACTTTCACAACACCCTCCTCTCATAAAACTAACCCAAACAGGCCTACTCTACTCACAATACTAATAGTATGCATAGTATGCAGTGAGCAATACAGGGTGGAGAAAGATCATTATTTTTACTCAATACAGCTGTACAACTTGAATTATTAATAACTTGACACAAGCTAACTTTTTCACCATATAACAAGATCATATCTTCATCCAGCATGAACTCTGACTAAACTTTCTACATTCTTCCTTTGCCCTCTCAAAGATAAGGGAATGATACAGTGTGTTTGTATTAAGCACAGCTATGTGAATGATAATAACAAACCAAGGATATGCCTTTGAGAGCATGTGGTGGAGAACAATGAGAAAATTAGCTAGAGGGATAAGGATTATAATAGATGGGCTAACTTTCTGTGATTATGGTAAGACTTTTCCCATCCTCAGTGTCTGACACATTTCAGCTTTGCTACATCGCTGCAAAAGTAATTTCCCACAACCAATCTCTCGTTGGCTGATTCATCTTTGAAGACTCATGTGCAAACTGTGATTTTCTAAAATACTAATCAAAGGTCAATTGGCATTGTCTATTGGTATTGCCTGCAGCAACGAGTCTATTATACTGTTTCCCACTACCTTCTTTTCACTCTAGGAGGAGAGACCATGGAGAGACATGGAATGAGGTTGGGCCAAGGGCTGGAAAGTAGGGAAGGAAAACACAACCCCCACAATTCTGTCTGGAAAAAAGAGTTTAGCTGAACATCAAAAGCAATATGGATTCTATAAATGGATGGAAAAGTATAGTGCTCCAAATTTGGTAGGAAGAAATCTTCAAAGGAGAACATTTTTAATTATTTCCTCGACCTGATAAGAATATGCTAAATGCATACAAAATACTAAACTTTACTGGCAATTTATCAGGCCATAACAGACAAGGTCTGTCAGGTATGCCAGTGCCAATGTGAAACACTTTGAAGATTTTGCTTCCCTGAAATAGATCATGCAGCTTCTTAAGCGAAACTTGACAAGATGATTACAGAAAAAGTGCACAATATTGCTCACACAGAACCCCGAAGGCACCTAACGGCAGTACTTTAGTCCCGCTATAACATTTCTCTGACAGCCATCTGCTTACTGTATGAATCAGCTTAAATAAAGAACTGATACGCCGTCATAGCTGTTCTGATGCTGCACCTTTTTGAAGCTGCCAAATGCTATTTTTGGCTCCAGGAAGAGGACCTTGTCTTAATGGAATAAGATACCCAGTGACATTCTTAGTCTTTTAACTTGCTCTTATGTGTATTTTAACTGCTTAGCAACTCCCTTTGCGGATTCCAATTCCAGCCTGTTTTGATTAGCGACATTCTATACATTCAGCAGAACTGAGGTAAGTTTCACAATAACAGCACAGTTGTGTTCTCTCCTAATTCACAATAACAACATATTGTTAATGCAGCTCACTTCAGATGGCTGCATTAAAACAAAGACTACAAAGACGTTTTACTTTAAAACAGGCCTGAGGACAGTGCTTCTCGGACACATTGAACTTGACAAACCCTCACCTACGATAACCTTAGTGTTTGTGCGTGCTAACTGAACTGCCCCCAACAAAGCATGAAGTCATTACAATTCGGAGGGCACAGAGGAGCTGCAGCAACCCTTTACTGTTGCCCAACCTTAACCTCAAGCTGACCTGGAACAGTCGAAACAGCTCACTTCCTACCTTGCTATTGTCTCAGAACCTGGTGATCTCACCCCATTGGAGTGAGGGAGGGGGGATGAGGGAGGGAGGTATATTGCCAGCCGCAAAAACATAAATTGTTCCGGTCACAGAGCAGAGCACACACCCTTTAGATTAGATAGGTGAGGCCTCAACTCCACACCTGCTTGCTCACGTCACAACAGAAATGTCTTTCTGCTCAAAAGATCAAGTGTGGAATTCTAGTGCCACTGACCTACAATTCCTTGTCTTTGTTATGTTGAAGTGATTGTTTTACCCATTTCTATATAGGAGTGAATGTAGAGCCTCAGGTCAAAGCGGTAACACCAAAGTATCTCTCTTTGTCTACCCTTTTCAGAGCCTTTCCCTTCTTAGGCAATACACAAAGATCATCCATCAACTGAATTTTCCATGACAAAGCCTCTAAAACACTACAACAGCAGTCAACGACTGAGGCTTTTTTTGAATACCACTCAATCAGCCAAAGACAAACACAAAGGGCCCAAAAAAAGTTGTAGTAGTATCAGTCATACTGGCTCCAATCCCTTTCGGATCACCACCTCAAGCTGAACCTCGGCAAGACGGAGCTGCTCTTCCTCCCGGGGAAGGACTGCCCGTTCCATGATCTCGCCATCACGGTTGACAACTCCGTTGTGTCCTCCTCCCAGAGTGCGAAGAGCCTTGGCGTGACCCTGGACAGCAGCCTGTCGTTCTCCGCTAACATCAAGGCGGTGACCCGATCCTGTAGGTTCATGCTCTACAACATTCGGAGAGTATGACCCTGCCTTACACAGGAAGCGGCACAGGTCCTAATCCAGGCACTTGTCAACTCCCGTCTGGATTACTGCAACTCGCTGTTGGCTGGGCTCCCTGCCTGTGCCATTAAACCCCTACAACTCATCCAGAATGCCGCAGCCCGTCTGGTGTTCAACCTTCCCAAGTTCTCTCACGTCACCCCGCTCCTCCGCACACTCCACTGGCTTCCAGTTGAAGCTCGCATCTGCTACAAGACCATGGTGCTTGCCTACGGAGCTGTGAGGGGAACGGCACCTCCGTAACTTCAGGCTCTGATCAGTCCCTACACCCAAACGAGGGCATTGCGTTCATCCACCTCTGGCCTGCTGGCCCCCCTACTTCTGCGGAAACATAGTTCCCTCTCAGCCTAGTCAAAACTGTTCGCTGCTCTGGCACCCCAATGGTGGAACAAGCTCCCTCACGACGCAAGGACAGCGGAGTCACTCACCACCTTCCGGAGACACTTGAAACCCCACCTCTTTAAAGAATACCTGGGATAGGATAAAGTAATCCGTCTACCCCCCCCCTTACCCCACCCCAAATAAAAAATAAAAAATACATATTGTAAAGTGGTTATCCCACTGGCTATGCACCAATTTGTAAGTCGCTCTGGATAAAAGCGTCTGCTAAATGATGTAAATGTAAATGTAATGTAAATGTATTTAGTTTTCGGGAACTTTTGAATATGACTCCTTTCAACAGGCTAGGGAGTCTTGTGTCCTGCTACCCTTCTCATTATTCATTACCAGACACCTGTGAAACACTGGCTCACGTACCCAAGCAGCTGCAGATAGCTGCATTAAAACAAAGACTATTAAGGGAGAGGCGACACCTTTAGGGTTGTCAAAAGTACTTTTTTTTAAACCCGATGCGCTTCAAAAAGTTTCTAAAGTTTCCGGATTCTTCAATAAATAGGACAGGTCCACGTCCTCAACAACGAGAAAAAAAAAATGCTAAGTCATTCCTTAAAGAGCAAGGGCATAGGTATACTGTTTTCCAAATACAGTAAGAGTAGTACAAGTGTATGGAGTCATTTAAAAAGTCGAACGGACGCGAGATGGCGCGTGCGAGCAAGATTAAACATAATTGCCAGAGCAAACACTTGAGTCGAGAGAAAATAAATGTGTTAGAGCAAGCAAATTAAACTTCAGACCTCGCAAGTGTGACTTTGAATGAGCAGAACTGCATTGCTGCATGCAGTAAATTAATTTGAGAGCAGAGATTTTTGTTCCCCTGAAAAAGTAAAAAAAGTCAAGACTCAGAAATTACTGAACTCTCACAAATACACCACGTCCCCACACAATGTCTCCTCTCCCTATCACACCAATTTTCCAATTTGTTCTCCAAAATCAATTTTTCCCTCGCAACTGCTTACTATAATTTTAGAACGGGAAAATTCTAGCCAACGAACATAGCCTGTAGCAGTCTACTGAAACACTATTGGTCAGGTTTTTGGACCAATCACGGCTTGACTGCTCTCTAACCAGATTTTGTTTCACCACAGATGAAAGGGGACGGTGAAAGGTGAATGATGGCTGACAATAAAGTAAGTAAGTTTGATCGTTTTCAGTAGAGAAACTAGCTAAACAACGAACTAGCTAGTTAACCAACTAGGATTTCAATACTGAAATTTACGTAGGTAGCGATTTGGTCTTCTGTTCTTAAAGCAAGCTATTGATGAGGCAAGCTAGGTTAACGTCAGCTAGCTAGGAAGCTAACTAACATTGGCTAACTAGCTAAGGTTTAACTATCTGGTTTAACCAAAGCCACGGTGGTTTCGTTTCTATTCCTTCTCTGGTTTAACTAAAAGCATTGTAGCTAAGTCGAGGAGAGGTTTAGTAGAGGAGGAGGACTTGGAAGACCAGCATGACTGGGTGGCAGATGAGGGGGGAGAGGCAGGGTGAGAACAGACAGTGAAGACCCTCACTGGGGAAGAGGTCAGTGATTGAGGAGGGGGAGCCAAGAGAGGTCAAGCTCCGAACCAAATAAAGATTTGATAACTTTTACTCTGTCAGTTTTTGTGCAGTTACAATAAATGAAAATGACCTCAAATCATTTCTCTCTCTCCATCCGTCTTTCCATGCAGGTCCACTGTCACTAATATGTGGTGGTTACTTTTTTCTCTGCTCAGCTGACAGAGACAGGAGCTACAGGAGTCCATTCTGTTCCAAGTAGGTTACATTGGCCCTCCTCTATGCACAGCACTCTGGGGACTTCCTGCAGGTAACCATGCCACCCACCAATCATCCTTGTAACTTTATCATTAGTGGTACTGAGAGTTCCTCTCATTTCTTTGACGCTGTATTTGTATTTATTATGGATCCCCATTAGCTTCTGCCAAGGCAGCAGCTACTCTTCCAGGGGTCTGACAAAATTAAGGAAGTTATACAATTTTTAAAACATTACAATACATTCACAGCAGATTTCACAACACACTAAGTGTGTGCCCCCAGGGCCCTACTCCACTACCACATATCTACAACACAAAATCCATGCGTTATCATGTGTGTGTATGCATGTGTCTGTGCCTATGTTTGTGTTGCTTCACAGTCCCCGCTGTTCCATAAGGTGTATTTTTATCTGTTTTTTAAATCTGATTCAACTGCTTGCATCAGTTACCTGATGTGGAATAGAGTTCCATGTAGTCATGGCTCTATGTAGTACTGTGCGCCTCCCATTGTCTGTTCTGGACTTGGGGACTGTGAAGAGACCTCTGGTAGAATGTCTTGTTGGGTATACATGGGTGTCTGAGCTGTGTGCTAATTGTTTAAACAGACAGCTCGGTGCTTTCAACATGTCAATACCTCTCACAAATACAAGTAGTGATGAAGTCAATCTCTCCTCCACATTGAGCCAGGAGAGATTGACATGCATATTATTAATGTTTGCTCTCTGTGTACATCCAAGGGCCAGCCGTGCTGCCCTGTTCTGAGCCAATTGCATTCCCTCTTTGTGGCACCTGACCATACGACTGAACAGTAGTCCAGGTGTGACAAAACTAGAGCCTGTAGGACCTGCCTTGTTGATAGTGCTGTTAAGAAGGTAGAGCAGTGATTTATTATGGACAGACTTCTCCCCATCTTAGCTACTGTTGTAACAATATGTTTTGACCCTGACAGTTCACAATCCAGGTTTACTCCAAGCAGTTTAGTCACCTAACTTGCTCAATTTCCACATTATTTACTACAATATTTAGTTGAGGTTTAGGGTTTTGTTAATGATTTGTCCCAAATACAATGCTTTTAGTTTTTTAAATATTTAGGGCTAACTTATTCCTTGCCACCCATTCTGAAACTAACTGCAGCTCTTTGTTAAGTGTAGTTGTCATTTCAGTCGCTGTAGTAGCTGACTTGTATAGTGTTGAGTCATTCGCATACATAGACACACTGGCTTTACTCAAAGCCAGTGGCATGTCGTTAGTAAAGATTGAAAAAAGTAAGGGGCCTAGACAGCTGCCCTGGGGAATTCCTGATTCTACCTGGATTATGTTGGAGAGGCTTCCATTAAAGAACACCCTCTGTGTTCTGTTAGACATGTAACTCTTTATCCATAATATAGCAGGGGGTGTAAAGCCATAACACATACGTTTTTCCAGCAGCAGACTATGATCCAAAATGTAAAAAGCCGCACTGAAGTCTAACAAAACAGCCCCCACAATCTTTATGAAGGTATTGTGTATAGGACATTTATCATGTAGAGATGATGATGACCAGCTGCTGTCTATTGGTTAGAAAGATGGTTCTATACAGAGGATGGTTCTATACTGAATGTATGTGATAGTCATTGCTAAACAATATGTGTAGTGTAGGTAAGGGATGAAGAGAAAATCTATAGGAGGATAGCTCTCCACAAGGTGGGTTGGGCATAAAATTACAGCAGGCTGTTTAATACTGAGCCTTGTTGACTGACAAGTGGCGTAGATTGGTACAGGGCAATTCCATGGAAATAGAGTGATGCTGAGACTCAGATTTTTCACTTTAAAATGTATGTCAAACAAACCAATGATTGCAAATTGTTAACAGTAGTCCTTGTATGGTTTGTTTCAATCATTGGTTTTTGTTTGGCATACATTTTAAAGTAAAATTCATTATCACTCTGTTATTGTGGAATTGCCCTACAGCTCAGTTCCACATCGTGTTTTATCACTTATTTGGCTAAACTATTATCTATAGTTGCCTCTTTTGATACAGCCACAGCATTCTTAAAATGGACTGTTACCTTGAATGCAACATTAAGATGTTAAAACATTTTAACTCCAATTGAACTCTGTCTGTGCCATTTCCTGACCTCTTATTTTCCTCTCTTTCACTCCAGTTGTTCTCAGGAGACAGGTCAGTGTGTGTAGAGAACACTTTTGACCAGGTGGAGTCAGGCTTCTACTTCATCGCCCTGGACCACTACACCAGTATGAAAAATGTATGCACTCACTAACTGTAAGTCGCTCTGGATAAGAGCGTCTGCAAAATGACTAAAAATGTAAAAATGTAAAATGAGGCAGAGGACCTCAAGTTTGGACCAGTGAGTCACCAACTCATCTTATGCCTTAAACAACTCAGCAAATATGCATCGCTCCACCTTCCTCAAACTCCAGTGCCCTACTTTTGTTTACCTTTTTACCAATGTCTATGGATTGTACAAGGATTTTAAATTGGGACTTCGACTCCATGCTAAATCTAATTCCATCTCCTGTATTGTTCTGCCCTCTCTATAGATTATGCTGATGCTCCACCGTAAGAACATGGAGATCTTCACTGGTTGTGAGGGAGGTGACGTGGCCACAAACAGTGCCTGGGACACCTTCCAGCACTACCGCTGTCTAGAGAACAGCCAGAGGGTGATCAAGACATCTGCCACAACTTCATCTTTAGTGTGTCAGCTCCGCTGCACCTGGGAGCTAAAGGTATGACACCGCACTCCCAACAGTCATGTATACTTAAACATACTTGTATGCTCATTTATGTGTTTCTTAAAGCGGAAATCAGCAGTTGAAACAAAAACAAAGCCAAACCTCACCCCTGTTTTGGTAAAAGCTGAGGGATGGTGCTGGAGAAATGTAAACATTCTCAAATTCATAGACAGCGCTATGGATGCAAGGACTGACCATCACGCCTCCTTCTAAAACCCCATTGGAGGAGACGACCCAAGGTTCCTCGCCTCTGACCTCCTCCAATAGGTTTTGAGAAGGATGCGAGTAGAGAGGATGTGAGGAGTTGAGCAGAGATTAATTGGGACAGAGGTTATGTCATTGTTTTAGGTGGAAACGTATGTATATATTTGTTCTACTTGTGCTCTTTCCATAGATGCCTCTGGCTTGCTGATATCTAATCTGATGAGACTCCCTATGTGATTTGACTCTTGTATTATTGACTGTATTCAATAAAACTTCCAATGCCAAATTGAAATAATTTGGGATTCTGTAATTGATAGAAAATGGTAGATCCCAATCAGACAATTACTATAAAACAAATATGTTTTCCTCAGTGCAATGTTTAGTAAGTGCATGGTATTGTTTTGTCCTCATACCTCCTTGAATGCTGTGTCCATCCTCACCTCCTTGATCACAGCAACAGATTGTCCGGTCTGCTGAGAGGGTCCTTGACTGCCACCTGCCCTCCATTGAGGTCCTCCTTGACTGCAACCTGCCCTCCATCGCCAACCCCTTCCACCCCCTCTTCCAAAGACTCCCCTCTGGCAAACGGTTCAGGTCAATCACAACAAAAACCTCCCACAACCTGAACGGTTTCTTCCCCCGCGCCGTGGCCCTCACCAACTGGCCACTTTGTCCACGATGATCCTCTCATCCATAGACTTTGCACTCTGCACTATGCTCAAGCCGGCTAGCTACCTAAACAGACGGCTCTACAGTGCATCGTAAACAGAAGGCTTGTAATAGCCAATCATAACACTGGACAAGGGTGGGAATTTGTTAGCTCGTCCAACACTCCAGTGAATGTGACCAATCTAAGGTTTCTAGGTTTTCAGGTTTCAGCCTGAAATCCAAACCCTAAGGTGCCAAGACTTGAGAGAGAGAGAGCAATTTAAGAAATTTAGAGCGAAAACTTGACAATGACAAGTGACCATTGTTGGTGGACAATTGAATGCGTTCAAATACATTTTTTACACGTTTCAATCACGTTTTTTGCTTACAGTTCTATATGTTCTGTTTAAGAAATGTTTATTTTTGATCTATGACAATTATGTTCTGCTTGCTCAAAGTCACACTTCCAAGCTCTGATGTTTAATTTGCGCTCTCGACCCGCCTGTGCACTCGTGGGACCCGTCCTCCGTTCGCTCGACCAATTCTCTTCCGACGCAGTGTCTGCTCAAGCAATGTTTCATCTTGCTTGTGTGTGCCATCTCGTGCACATTCAACTTTTTAATCAGATTTGACTCCATACAAGTACCTATCAATAGATTGTTCAGACAGTTAGAACTGAAATAGAATGCAAGCTATCTCATTTCACAGAGGGCCATCGATTGCTTTAAAATGTGGTGAATTCAAACCATCAAATTAAGCGGTAGAATACCTCTATCCTGGAATGCTTCTCAAGTTACAAGACTGCATTATTAAAGGGATAGCAGGCTAGCTGTTCCTGTAGACTTCCAGGCATTGCTCTAATGATAGTTAGTAATGGCTTCAGAAACTACCTTCAACTTCCTTTAAACTGCAAGCAGAGGCATAAAAATGGTATCCATAAGTTCATCTTACTCTGGGTAAATAGAAAAAGGGCTTGATTGCCAAAAACGGCCCACTATCCCTTTAAAGAACAGTCTTGATAATAAAACGTAGTGAAAGTGCATTTGTTTGTCATGACTTGGATATCACAATCTTCCCTGTGTCTGTCTTACAAATCCCGACATTGTTGCCATGTAAAGTAAGGATAGTGAGGGAAAAGATTGTGATAAATTCACTGCTGCATTCCAGTTTGAAACCAAGTTGGGATTTTACATCATCCACAAACTGCCTCCCCCTGAAATTGAGTGTAAGCACTTTCTGTGTATATTTCTGTAAATATAGACAGTACTGTAGCTATTTCTACATAATGAGGTGTTACTAGAGTGTGTGAGATTGAAGCATAAAGTAGTCTACCACAAAAATATTGTGATTAAAATAATTTCGCAAAAGACCACTCACTCTCTCCCTTAGAATACCACAGAAATAAAGCTTTCCCCTCAGAAACGGAATATGACACAAATAGAACTCAGCTGTAAAGTAGACTTGAGCCTTCAAGAGACTCCCCAGACAGATGTTGATGGCCTCTGTGAACAGAACAGTATTTCTGACGTCTGTGTATGTCTCTCTGTGAAGTCTGTATACACTGAGTGTACAAAACATTATGAACATCTGCTCTTTCCATGACATAGACTGACCAGGTGAATCCAGGTGAACGCTATGATCCCTTATTGATGTCACTTATTAAATCCACTTCAGTCAGTGTAAATGAAGGGGAGGAGACAGGTTAAAGAAGGATTTCTAAGCCTTGAGACAATTAAGTAATGGATTGTGTATGTGTGCCATTCAGAGGGTGAATGGGCCAGACAAAAAATGTAAGTACCCTTTGAACGAGGTATGGTATTAGGTGCCATGTGCACCGGTTTGGGTCAAGAATTTCAACACTGCTTTTAACTCTCAACAGTTTCCTGTGTGTATCAGGAATGATCCACCACACAAAAGACATCCAGCCAACTTGACAAAACTATGGGAAGCATTGGAGTCAACATGGGCCAGCATTCATGTGGAACGCTTTCGACACCTTGTAGAGTCCATGCCCCGACGAATTGAGGATGTTCTGAGGACAAAAATGGGGGTGCAACTCAATATTAGGAAGGTGTTCTTAACTCAGTGTACAGTATGTCTCCAGTGAGCACTGAGCAGAAGGTAGAGTTACCCATACTAGACATGAAGGATCCTCACAGCCAGGCTCTCTGGTACTGGGATAACTTTTACAGATGCACAATTGAGAGCATCCTGTCGGGCTGTATCACCGCCTGGTACGGAAACTGCACCACCCACAACCGCAGGGCTCTCCAGAGGGTGGTGCGGTTTGCCGAACGCATTACCGGGGGCAAACTACCTGCCCTCCAGGACACCTACAGCACCCAATGTCACAGGAAGGCCAAAAATATCATCAAGGACATCAACCACCCGAGCCACTGCCTGTTCACCCCGCTATCATCCACAAGGCGAGGTCAGTACAGGTGCATCAAAGCTGGGACCGAGAGAATGAAAAACAGCTTCTATCTCAAGGCCATCAGACTGTTAAATAGCCATCACTAACACATTAGAGGCTGCTGCTGCCTATTGAAATCACTGGCCACTTTAAGAAATGGAACACTAGCATCTTGTACTACTCATCTCATATGTATATACTGTGTTCTATAATATTCTACTGTATCTTAGTCCATGCCGCTCTGTCATTGCTTGTCCATATATGTATATATTCTTAAATCCCATTTCTTACTAGTTTTGTTAGATATTACTTGTTAGGAATTACTGCACTGTCGGAGCTAGAAGCACAAGCATTTCGCTACACCCGCTATAACATCTGCTAAACACGTGTATGTGACAAATACAATTTGATTTGATTTGATTTGATGATGGGGTACAATGCTTTAATTTACCACCAGTACCTATAGAAACCCACAACTGGACATACTTGAGCTTCAACACACGTGGGGGTGCAGCCAAAAGCACCACACCTAGAAAGTAGCTTGGCCTTCTCTGTATGGGGGACAATGCCTCCTTCTCTTTAAAAAAAAGCCATCTGAAAATCTGGACACACTCAAGCTCTAACATCGCACAATATAGATAGTGCAGCCAAAAGCACCACAACTAGAAACACATTGATAGAAGGAGAAGAGTGGGGAAGCCTGCAGTTGTAAGAAGAGTCTCACTGATTGTCGGACTCAATGAAAACAGATGCTGACATACACTACATGAACAAAGGTATGTGGACACCTGTTGGTCGAACATCTCATTCAAAAATCATGGGCATTAATATGGATTTGGTCCCCCCTTTGCTGCTATAACAGCCTCCACTCTTTTGGGAAGGCTTTCCACTAGATGTTGGAACATTGCTGCGTGGACTTGCTTCCATTCAGCCACAAGAGCATTAGTGAGGTCGGGCACTGATGTTGGGAGATTAGGCCTGGCTCGCAGTTGGTGTTCCAATTCATCTCAAATGTGTTCGATGGGGTTTAGGTAGGGTTCTGTGGAGGCCAGTCAAGTTCTTCCACACCGATATCGACAAACCATTTCTGTACGGACCTCGCTTTGTGCAGGGGGGCATTGTTATGTTGAAACAGGAAAGGGGCTCCTCCAAACTGTTGCCACAAAGTTGGAAGCACAGAATCGTTTAGAATGTAATTGTATGCAGTAGCGTTAAGATTTCCCTTCACTGGAACTAAAGGGCCTAGCCCCAACCATGAAAAACAGCACCAGACCATTATTCGTCCTCCACCAAACTTTACGGTTGGCACTATGCATTCCGGCAGATCGCGTTCTCCTGGCATCCACCAAACCCAGATTCGTCCGTCAGACTGCCAGATCGTGAAGCGTGATTTTTACGCACTACGCGCTTCATGATATGAAGGTTATTATATCAATACTTACGCATGAAGGCGTTTCCACCGCCATTTCCTGTATGTTACATTTTACTGACAAAAAGATCCCGCCATGTCGAATGAACAAATTATCTGTCGACATTTATAAAATGCACACATGACTGTAAGTCGCTTTGGATAAAAGCGTCTGCTAAATGGCATATTATTATTATTATATCTAAGTACATTTGGAGTCACGCGATGATATGGTGTGTGAAACTCCCACTATGACTCGGGAAACCATGCAGTTTATTAGGCAACAGATTAAATAATTTATGAACTTGACAGGGTGGTGAAGGTGCACGGTGATGAGCTTGATGCTGCTTTCCAATAAATATCTAAGGTCTTATTCTGGTGACATGATGATCGATGCTTGACTACCATTTGACAAACGAAAATATTCCTCGCTCTTATTCATAATAATCTCTTAATGTAGACTAGACAACCCCGAAGAGCCTACCCACACTGTATCTGCCAGCTGTTGGCTAGAGCGCAGGTGCCAAGACCAGGGTAGGCAGATTTTCTATTTAACGCAACAGTTGTTGTGACAAAACTATCGGTAGAGGTGAAAATGCGATGGAAACATATTCAACTTTAGACTTTTATTTGTACATGAAAAAGTACATTGTGTGCACTACTTCCATTTGGTGAAAACATACCACTGGTGGGAAAATGCACATCTTTTCTTTATGCAGATTCTAGAATATTTGCATTAAAATCTGTTGTCAGAAACCTAGCTATTGCAACCAAATTGTTCAATAAAATGTCGCCCTTTGGTTGGTATTTTCATTGGAACAATTTGATCCAGCAATTTTACCTGACTAAGGGCGATTCATCTATTTAACAATCTTTCTGTACAACTGAAATAAAGTATTTCATTTCCTCGTTTACCAGCCTAACCAACACATTGCATGAATGGAAAAATCATGGTGTAGGAATAATTTCCAATTTATGTAAGCCTAATCCATTCATGAATTTTTTTTCTGAATCGAATATGGCCATTTCTTATCAAGAGGGGAAAATGAAATATTGCTGAACTGTAGGCTTCACATTTGACATTTGAAATTAAATAGTGATTGTGTTGTATTTTGAATCAAATTATATTGTATTCTGATAAAGTTATTTATAGTTGCACAAATTATATTATAATTATGTTTTTTTATCGCGTTCGTGGTTAGCCTGGTATAAGAGTAGTCTAAGATTTCCTATGTTGTGTGGGTAGCGGAGATTATTTATATATTTGTAGAATAACACTCAATAGTGAACCTTTATATTTTCTTACAGGACTACAAGGCCAGGAGGCCTACTGTGGCACATTGTACATTATTGAAGAAACATGTCTGAATTGGAAAGAAATGTGGTAGGGAGAGTACCTTCTTATTATTTGGAAGTTATCTTAACCAAAGAAACATATGCAAAGTGCTTCGTTTTATAGTATATTTAAATTGTCTATCACACATGTTGCTGCATTCCAGATCCCTTTAATTTACAATGCGTTAATTAATTAAAAGTTGGTCTTCAATAACTTTATTTTCGCAGAAGAGTAGCCTCGATGTAGGCATCATTTGGCTAAGTAATAAGTCTGCAATAAATAGGTGTTGACTAAATCATCATAATTGACATAGGCTACATTTCCAGTCCAATCATTTTATTTCAGTTGTAATAGTAAATGTCATATTCTTCCAGTTATCTTTTTGGATTTCGTGTTCCTGGTAGGATGTTATTTCATTAGGGCGGGAGTATTGAACGCATAGAATGACGATTTCCCATGCCATTTCCGCTGTCTAGTATGAAGCCGACTTGACACCGTAACAGCGTCAGATCAGTTGGTCTACTAGTTTTATTCCGCAGTTTTTTCATTGTAATCAAGTTTAGTTTAGTTTAGCCCGCAGGTGCATGTAATCTCCCGTTAGTAGTGTTTTAAGATATCCAGTGGTAACCTGCAAGATTAGGTTAAGTTCTGCCTTTTCGTTGCAATCGAGACAAAGTTTAAACCTATGCTGCTGGTAAAAGTTTGAGTAGCCAATAGCCTACTGAATAAACATAAGCAATTTTTGCAGCCTATAGCCTATTCAATTCTGGTAAATGTTTATTTAATGCTTTACACTTGTAGCCGTATACGGGTTGAAAATGGCAGATTTGGGCACTGATTACCGCCTAAATTGGAACTCAGTGGCTGTACAATAACATGCTATGAATTATGTCAGAGCTTAGGCTCTGCGCTTCACACCACTGTTTGGGTTTTGACTGACAGCCGTTCTAAACTTCAGGACCGCACATGACAAGAAGTTGCCCCCATCCCTCCCGCTAATTGGGCAACATTTTTTGTTGTCCGAGAGAGGGAAATGCTGTAATTTAAGAAAACTCTTGTATTTTGAAAGATGAGACGTTGAGGATTATAATAAATACCGCTTTGATGTCAAACAAACAAGCCAAACACCTGTGAGTCCAAATGTGCACTTCACATTTCCATATTATAAAACTAATTTCATATACAGTGTCAACGTTTATGATCATTATGTTTGATGTACAGTTACAAGATGACATGGCGTCATACCCTGGGTTGTTCTGAACAGAATGAGCTTGTTTGTCTATTGTGAAGAACATTTGCCGCGGAACACGCACTTGCTGCACTCATGACTCCTTTCTATGCAAAACAAAATTACAATATGTTTCTCTGAATTGCCTTGTGAAAGCCTAACACTAAGATCGCATTTTATTACTTAGCTAGTCATGTTGGCTATAGAACAAGCTTTCAAATGATGCTCACCTGACCCAGATTGTGATTTATAATGGACTGTTTTTGGATCGCGTGAACAACAACAGAATTGTGTGATGGCGGGGATGAAGGGTTGTCTTCCAAACAAAACAACTACAAATGTGCTTGCTCTAGTTCCTCAACGGCACAGCTAGGGGAGCTAAAAAAAAGCACCTTATAGTTTAAGACTCATAATGTCATCTCATGTCCCTCCAATCACACACTCACACACACACTGCAAACAGGTCTTTGTACTGCATATGTACACATGGTTGCCGTCTTCCTACCACCTGTTCCTATTTACACTCATTACCTAGTCCTCCTCTCAGACTTGTTTGGCTCAGCAAAACAGTATGTGTGTGTGTGTGTGTGTGTGTGTTTGGGAACCCCTGCTGTCATTCATGGCCCAGTAAGCAGTGAGTCAGACAGTTTTTATGTTTATTTGTTTGTGACTTCATTACATTTACATTTTAGTCATTTAGCAGACGCTCTTATCCAGAGCGACTTACAGTTAGTGAGTGCATACATTATTTTTATTTTTTTCATACTGGCCCCCCGTGGGAATCGAACCCACAAACCTGGCGTTGCAAACGGCATGCTCTACCAACTGAGCTACATCCCTGCCGGCCATTCCCTCCCCTACCCTGGACGACGCTGGGCCAATTGTGCGCCGCCCCATGGGTCTCCCGGTCGCGGCCGGCTATGACAGAGCCTGGATCCCCTCTCTGTTCACTCTGTTGGTCCTCTGCTGAACTTTTTGAGCAAATATCCTGTTTGAAACTCACATACAAGAGTCAGTAAACCATGGATAACTCCATCTGCAACCAGAGAGCAAGCTCTGCTCTGGGGGCCAGGGCCTGGCAGTTGTTTTCCATCATCTGAACTCTGCATCACAAATAAAAAATCAGTGTCTTTGAAAAGAGAGAATTGAAGCTTATCTTCAATAACTGGCTCTGACTTTGACACGCCACTGTTTATCTTTTTACACATAACAACGTGATTACAAATGGAAACTGAGGAAGTTGTTTTGATTCGAACTGTGTGTAAACAGGATGCCAGTATTTTCCCAATCTACACACACGGGCGCGCGCAATTGCCCACTCCGTCCTGCTCAAATGGAAACGTTGGATACAAGAACAACGCAGCGTCCCGTGCCAACATAGACTTTCCTGCCAGGCCCAGCCATTTCACAGATACAGGAAGTGTAGCCAGCAGATCTGACCCCGCTTGCTTACAGCTGCACTAGGATCGGACAGACTTCTTGTGTAGATTAAGATACTGCAGAGCTGGCGCAAGATATTCCTCAGAAAACATACCCAATCCAGGGATGACTCGGTTAGCCTTCGCTGCAAGGCATTAGCTAACTAGGTTAGCCCACGCCATAAGGCTTTGGCTAACTTGGCTAAATAACTGCAAAGATCGCTAAACACACTAACAAAGGGATAGCTCCGGCTGCAAGGATTAAGACCAGGCACCACAGACTGAAATTACATTTTTGCATCTACCTATCAATTTTGAGATTTGTTGGTATTTTCATAAAGTAAACATAAAACTGTCAAAACCTTTATGAAAATGTATATTTTCTTTAGTTTATCATACTACCATTATCCAAATGTTAATTAATTAATTTTAACCCCTTAAAATGGACATACAGTACATCAATCAATTTAAAGCTCATTACATTGAATTACACATAATTTAAAGGCTCATTTCATAGAGAATGTTACTAACTGGACTATATTTAGTAACTTACTTTGAAGAGATTGTGATTGGGTCTAAATTGGCATTTGTAATTTTGTAGTCTAAATTCCATGTACTTGTCTTTAACTGCCATTTCCAGAAAGTCAAACTCTTCACACACGCCAACAAATTTTTCTCAGTTTCAGAAGCATCTGCATTCACTTTCACCAAATTGTGTGGTTATTCTTAGATATATTCTCCAGACTTGCCCAGAGGGAATTGTTGATATGTTGTCAATTTTCTATTCTAAATAACATTTTATTTGGAAATATGGGCCAAAAATGTCTTTATTATTTTACAGATAGAAAGATGAAAAAAGTATTTATCCACAAGCTTCTCTGGACAAGTCCGGTCTTGGAGTGTCTTAACAAAATGAAACCTAAATATTTAGGCTGAATTCATCCATTGTTCAGCAAAATTGATTTGCGCAATGTGCAAATTTGCACATATTTAATGAGAGATGGCCTCATGTGCGTATTTGTATACAATATTTCTAAAATACATTTTTATACAAAAGTGTTTTATTTGTGTCTACAGAAAACTGGTAAAAGTTGCTTTTTATATAGTTAAGGGAAAAAAATATCCTAGCCTTAAGGTAACCTGGCTAGCTGGCTGCATAGCAAGCTAACCACACCAGCATTACTACATTCAACATGGTACTCACAGATAGAACAAGGAGCCAGATGTTTCACCGCATGTAGAAATCTGAAGCATCTGGTTGGAATTTCCACTTCCCACCAAATATGGTGAGGAGAGGAAGCCCAGTGGCCAGCTGTGGGAGAGTATGGACCAAGATGGAACTGGGCCAACATTCTGCTGATTTTCTCATTGAAGAAAAGCCACATCTCAATACATTTGTCTGTTCCCAAAACATACGAACAGAGTGCAATAACTTTTGTAGACGTGACCCTTTGTCAAAGTTTCAAAAGAATTGTGTTGTTTAGAAGGTGTGCAAGGGCGAATTGAGTTATTGAATACGTGCACTTCAAAGACAAGGCGTTCCCTAACGGAAATATGCAAATACATGCTAGAATGCGCCAATAGGATCTCGCTAGCTCGTGTTTGGCTCTGCCTACCTCCTTGCTTGTTTTGCCCACTATGCTTAATTTTCTCCCATTGAAAACGACACAGATGAACTATCTTGGGTTAGTTATAAATATCTTTGTGGTACTATTGCTAGCTCCCTTCTCGCATCTAGTTTAAACCTACGTTGACTCATTCATGTTAACTAGACCGACTGGTTAGCCTTACGAATACTGTCCCCACGCAGTTCCCTTTGGCTAGCACTATGCTAGCTACAGCATACCTTGCCCACAATAATAGCTTCATGGCAGTAGTGTTTACACTGTGCTAACCCTAGCTAGCATTAGCTGCGTGGCTTCTAACTAGCTAGCTGACGGTGGCTAGCTTGCTGGAAAGCAAGCTAACCACACCAGCATTCCTACCACAAAATCGCCAATCAAAATAAACATTCTACCACAGCAACCATGTTATTTTTGGGAAGCCTATTTGGTTCGGAAATATGAAGTTTGTAAGTGAAAACTGTTTCTAAGATGCATGCTTTCAGTTTTTCCAAACTCACTTCACTCGTGCATAAGCATAGAAGGAGGCTTGCACTGCTGGTGCTGACACATGCGCAGATCAAATACACTGCTGCAGTTTATATAGCGTACGTCGGCTGACGTAGCCTCCCAAGCCAATCGCAGAATGTGATGACAGAACTGAAGCAAATCGTACAATCTGGACAGGTTGATATCAAGATTTTTATTTGGTAACGTCGCACATTGTGACATGTAATAATTGTAAAAGACTCAATCTGATGTGTCGCATGTGAAAGCCTTTAGTTGGGTTGTTTTCTTTAAAAAGAGCACGCTTGGGTTATTGATGCTGGGTTATTGGTGCCAGGTTTTTGAGATATGACTCAGTGGGTCAGATCAGAAGACTGAAGGCATAGTTTAGTAGGGGTGTGGCTTTCAGATAGTTATTTTTAGCCACCTGTGAGAGTAAATATCATTCCTGTTCTGTTGTATAGTTATCACATGTTAAGTTTGAACTAAGGTTGAGCTTCAATGACGTTTACAGAAGTGTTTGAGTTCCCTAAAAGCCTATGTAAATCCCATTGTTGGGATGCAATAAGGTGGTATACCTTATTATGCCATATGGTTGTATAAATTATTATAATATGTAATAAATATTCTGAATATTCTAGAAGAATGTGCAAAATAAAAACTCTGCTAAATTAAATGCAGTATCTAAACTTAAAATAATGAACAGGAATGACATACAACTTGTCAAACACAGAGAACTGATACTGTATACTGGTTGTTGGGTTGGGATTGGCATGGGATGTGGGGGATTCCTCATGTCTTACTCATTGGTAGGAAGAAGTTGGATCCAAATTGGATGTTCGGTGCTATAGTTATTGAATATGATCTGAATCCTATAAATGAAAATGGCCAATTTGGGTGCAATCAATTTCAACAAAATAGTGTTTCAGGAATGCCAATCTTACCTGTTCCTAACTACAGAAATAATTTCGGAACATTCTGAGATCTTGGGTGTAATGACTTGCTGAAGTGACATGCAATGACTCTGTGGCTGCAGCCCCCACATCCTAACCCTGCTGGCCTGACTGAGCAGTGGAAGCAGAGGACCAGGGGAAAGAGACAGGCTCAGATAAGGTAATATTCATCCCCCCTTCCCTCGCCTCATCAATATTGAGGCATGAAGCTGGGAGGCCATTCGTTCACAGAAGAGCAGCCAGTCAGCCAGAGCCTGTCGAGGATGCGTCCCAAATGCTTCCAAAAAACTAGATCACCTTTACTCCACACACAGAAATGCATACAAAGCTCTCCCTCGCCCTCCATTTGGCAAATCTGACCATAACTATACCCTCCTAACTCCTGCTTACAAGCAAAAACTCAAAACAGGAATTACCAGTGACGCGCTCAATACGGAAGTGGTCCGATGAAGTGGATGCTAAGCTACAGGACTGTTTTGCTAGCACAGACTGGAATATGTTCCGGGATTCATCCGATAACATTGAGGATTTTACCACATCAGTCACCGCCTTCATTAATAAGTGCATCGACGACGACGTCCCCACAGTGACTGTACGTACATATAACAACCAGAAGCCATGGATTACAGGCAACATCCGCACTGAGCTAAAGGCTAGAGTTGCCGTTTTCAAGGAGTGGGACACTAATCTGGACGCTTATAAGAAATCCAGCTACGACCTCCGATGTGAGTAAGACCTTTAACCCGTTGACACGTACGAACACACAGGTGTGATCATTCTACAGTGGTCCCTGTAGCGTACGCTCAAACCGGTGTGATTAGAACACTTCATTAAAACGTCTAGTTACGATTGACGCAACAGTCAGCGTCTGAGCTGGCCACACTGTTTTTACACATAACGTTATGTCCTCAATGTGAACAGTTTATTTTTGGATGCAATGTTCAGACATTCACAGAAGTAGCAACAGCAAAACACAAGTCTCATCCAAATCTGAAATAAATGTAGGCTACATTAGTCCAAACCGAGTAAAAAGTGCGCTAACACAAGCGGTCATATTTAGCCAACTCTCGGCTGATAGAAACCATAATATGAATTAGCTTATAGCAATTACTATTTACAATTCATCACATCACGGGTGAGCTCACCAGTGATCAACATTTTTGAATAAAACACTTGCTAAAAGTTTAAAGTGCGGTGGGTAGTTTATGCACACCACCATGTTTGTTTTTCTTCGTCAATCAAAGATGAGAAGAGGTGACAAGATGAGTTGGGTTTGTTTGCAGTATGCATGTTGAAGGCGAAGGGTGTGTGTTGTCTACCTTCATTCACTTCCCCTCATTACTTTCTGGAAGTTTACTTGAAAGACGAGTGAACCATCCCTTCACCTCGTTTTGCTATAATGTCTTTGGTCTGACAGACATTTACGTGTCAGCCAGAATGCATTGAATGATGTCAACAAACATGGCTTCACACATAGCTGGAAAATAGCTTAGCATTAGCTCATCATAATCAGTACAACATTCAAAAAAGTGTCCATTCCTATCCTTTACAATCTATGCAAAAATCTAAATGCATGATTTGTCAAGAGTACTTGAAAATGTGAATAAAACAGTAAATAAATAAATGATTACCACACAAACCATTTTCTGATAGTTATTTATTGATACAAGTGGCACGTCCAGGTGTTATGATAACTGATGACTTAGGCCTACAACAGCTCCTACTAGTGGTCATGTCGGGGACAACAATTGTTGACAACTGTAGCGTTGTAGCTAAGTCTAACCCTTTTCCTAACCATAACCTCATTCTCTTAACCTCCTACGTTAATTCACCTAACCTGCTGTGTTCGTTCTCCTAACCTGTCACGTTAATTATCCTAACCTGCCATCTGTGGAGACAAATCATCAGTATCACCACACCAGCAGCCAATCACGTCACCCCTGACACTCACTTGGAGCCATTCAGTGTTGTTGTTTATGTATGTGCTAGTGGGCTAAGCTGTAGCAATAGCAATGTATTTCAAAAGGAGACAACTCACAAATTCAGAAATTCTAGAGATTTTTTAAAATTCTGACAATGATTCTGAGTAAAAACGTAAGGAATCTGATTCTGACAGTGTCGGTGGGGCTCCTCAAATGATGTAGGCAGAACAACAGTGGGTGAAGTACAGTAGGTCTGCGGTAGCTGGAAGGCCTCCAGCCATTTCACCTCTCCTGGCCCTGCAGTTGGCTTTGATGAGTCCTAGTCTGGAGTGCAAAGCCACCTTTGGGCAGGCCAGAGCTATGCAGGCCAAATACAGGCCAATGCAATGGTAATGATAAGGCCAGCCTGAGCAGCTTCAGGATACAGCACAAGGTAATACTTATTTGACGCCATTAGCATTTGCATTGTTTTATAGAATTAATAGAAAAATGCGAGAGCTTCAAGTTCCTTGGTGTCCACATCACTAAGGAATTATTATGGTCCACACACACCAACACAGTCATGAAGAAGGCACGACAACACCTCTTCCCCGTCAGGAGGCTGAAAAGATTTGGCATGGTCCTTCAAATCCTCAAAAGGTTCTACAGCACGGACTATCTGCATTGACCTTTTTTGCACTAACTCTTGCTACTGTTTATTATCTATCCTGTTGCCTAGTCACTTTATCCCTACCTATACAGTGAGGGAAAAAAGTATTTGATCCCCTGCTGATTTTGTACGTTTGCCCACTGACAAAGAAATTATCAGTCTATAATTTTAATGGTAGGTTTATTTGAACAGTGAGAGACAGAATAACAACAACAAAATCCAGAAAAACGCATGTCAAAAATGTTATGAATTGATTTGCATTTTAATGAGGGAAATAAGTATTTGACCCCCTCTCAAGCATAAAGATTTCTGGCTCCCAGGTGTCTTTTATACAGGTAACGAGCTGAGATTAGGAGCACACTCTTAAAGGGAGTGCTCCTAATCTCAGCTTGTTACCTGTATAAAAGACACCTGTCCACAGAAGCAATCAATCAATCATATTCCAAACTCTCCACCATGGCCAAGACCAAAGAGCTCTCCAAGGATGTCAGGGACAAGATTGTAGACCTACACAAGGCTGGAATGGGCTACAAGACCATCGCCAAGCAGTTTATTGAGAAGGTGACAACAGTTGGTGCGATAATTCGCAAATGGAACAAACACAAAAGAACTGTCAATCTCCCTCGGTCTGGGGCTCCATGCAAGATCTCACCTTGTGGAGTTGCAATGATCATGAGAACAGTGAGGAATCAGCCCAGAACTACACGGGAGGATCTTGTCAATGATCTCAAGGCAGCTGGGACCATAGTCACCAAGAAAACAATTGGTAACATACTACGCCGTGAAGGACTGAAATCCTGCAGCGCCCGCAAGGTCCCCCTGCTCAAGAAAGCACATATACAGGGCCGTCTGAAGTTTGCCAATGAACATCTGAATGATTCAGAGGAGAACTGGGTGAAAGTGTTGTGGTCAGATGAGACCAAAATCAAGCTCTTTGGCATCAACTCAACTCGCCGTGTTTGGAGGAGGAAGAATGCTGCCTATGACCCCAAGAACACCATCCCCACTGTCAAACATGGAGGTGGAAACATTATGCTTTGGGGTTTTTTTCTGCTAAGGGGACAGGACAACTTCACCGCATCAAAGGGACGATGGACGGGGCAATGTACCGTCAAATCTTGGGTGAGAACCTTCCCTCAGCCAGGGCATTGAAAATGGGTCGTGGATGGGTATTCCAGCATGACAATGACCCAAAACACACGGCCAAGGCAACAAAGGAGTTGCTCTAGAAGAGGCACATTAAGGTCCTGGAGTGGCCTAGCCAGTCTCCAGACCTTAATCCCATAGAAAATCTGTGGAGGGAGCTGAAGGTTCGAGTTGCCAAACGTCAGGCTCGAAACCTTAATGACTTGGAGAAGATCTGCAAAGAGTAGTGGGACAAAATCCCTCCTGAGATGTGTGCAAACCTGGTGGCCAACTACAAGAAACATCTGACCTCTGTGATTGCCAACAAGGGTTTTGCCACCAAGTATTAAGTCATTTTGCAGAGGGGTCAAATACTTATTTCCCTCATTATAATGCAAATCAATTTCTAACAATTTTGACATGCGTCTTTCTGGATTTTTTTGTTGTTATTCTGTCTCTCACTGTTCAAATAAACCTACCATTACAATTATAGACTGATCATGTCTTTGTCAGTGGGCAAACGTACAAAATCAGCAGGGGATCAAATACTTTTTTCCCTCACTATATATATATATATATATATATATATATATATATAGTGGGGAGAACAAGTATTTGATACACTGCTGATTTGGCAGGTGTTCCTCCTTACAAAGCTTGTAGAGTTCTGTAATTTTTATCATAGGTACACTTAAACTGTGAGAGACGGAATCTAAAACAAAAATCCAGAAAATCACATTGTATGATTTTAAAGTAATTAATTTGCATTTTATTGCATGACATAAGTATTTGATCACCTACCAACCAGTAGGAATTCCGGCTCTCACAGACCTGTTAGTTTTTCTTTAAGAAGCCCTCCTGTTCTCCACTCATTACCTGTATTAACTGCACCTGTTTGAACTCGTTACCTGTATAAAAGACACCTGTCCACACACTCAATCAAACAGACTCCAACCTCTCCACAATGGCCAAGACCAGAGAGCTGTGTAAGGACATCAGGGATAAAATTGTAGACCTGCACAAGGCTGGGATGGGCTACAGGACAACAGGCAAGCAGCTTGGTGAGAAGGCAACAACTGTTGGCGCAATTATAAGAAAATGGAAGAAGTTCAAGACCCTCGGTCTGGGGCTCCATGCAAGATCTCACCTCGTGGGGCATCAATGATCATGAGGAAGGTGAGGGATCAGCCCAGAACTACACGGCAGGACCTGGTCAATGACCTGAAGAGAGCTAGGACCACAGTCTCAAAGAAAACCATTAGTAACACACTACGCCGTCATGGATTAAAATCCTGCAGCGCACGCAAGGTCCCCCTGCTCAAGCCAGCGCATTTCCAGGCCCGTCTGAAGTTTGCCAATGACCATCTGGATGATCCAGAGGTCTGATGAGACAAAAATAGAGCTTTTTGGTCTAAACTCCACTCGCCGTGTTTGGAGGAAGTAGAAGGATGAGTACAACCCCAAGAACACCATCCCAACCGTGAAGCATGGAGGTGGAAACATCATTCTTTGGGGATGCTTTTCTGCAAAGGGGACAGGACGACTGCACCGTATTGAGGGGAGGATGGATGGGGCCATGTATCGCGTGATCTTGGCCAACAACCTCCTTCCCTCAGTAAGAGCATTGAAGATGGGTCGTGGCCGGTCTTCCAGCATGACAACGACCCGAAACACACAGCCAGGGCAACTAAGGAGTGGCTCCGTAAGAAGCATCTCAAGGTCCTGGAGTGGCCTAGCCAGTCTCCAGACCTGAACCCAATAGAAAATCTTTGGAGGGAGCTGAAAGTCCGTATTGCCCACCGACAGCCCCGAAACCTGGAGGATCTGGAGAAGGTCTGTATGGAGGAGTGGGCCAAAATCCCTGCTGCAGTGTGTGCAAACCTGGTCAAGACCTACAGGAAACGTATGATCTCTGTAATTGCAAACAAAGGTTTCTGTACCAAATATTAAGTTCTGATTTTATGATGTATCAAATACTTATGTCATGCAATAAAATGCAAATTAATTACTTAAAAATCATACAATGTAATTTTCTGGATTTTTGTTTTAGATTCCGTCTCTCACAGTTGAAGTGTACCTATGATAAAAATTACAGACCTCTACATGCTTTGTAAGTAGGAAAACCTGCAAAATCGGCAGTGTATCAAATACTTGTTCTCCCCACTGTATATATACAGTGCTATGAAAAAGTAATTGCCCCCTTTCTAATTGTATCTACTTTTGCATGTTTGTGATACTGAATGTTATCAGATCTTCAACCAAAACCTAATATTAGATAAAGGGAACATAAGTGAACGAATAACACAACAATTACATATTTATTTAATTTATTTCATAAACTAAGTTATGCAACACCCAATTCCCCTGTGTGAAAAAGTAATTGCCCCCTTACACTCAATAACTGGTTGTGCCACCTTTAGCTGCAATGACTCCAACCAAATGCTTCCTGTAGTTGTTGATCAGTCTCTCACGTCGCTGTGGAGGAATTTTGGCCCACTCTTCCATGCAGAACTGCTTTAACTCAGTGACGTTGTGGGTTTTCAAGCATGAACTGCTCATTTAAAGTCCTGCCACAACATCTCAATTGGGATTAGGTCTGGACTTTGACTAGGCCATTCCTAGTCCAAATGGTCCTCTGTAGCTCAGCTGGTAGAGCATGGCGCTTGTAACGCCAGGGTAGTGGGTTCGAACCTCGGGACCACCCATATGTAAAAAAAAATGTATGCACACATGACTGTAAGTCGCTTTCGATAAAAGTGTCTGCTAAATGGCATATTATTATATTATTATTATTCCAAAACTTCCAATTTGTTGTGGAATGCAGTGTTTGGTTTTCGCCAGGTATAATCTCGTCCAAAAAGTTGACTCAAGTTTGCCAAAAAGCACCTGGATGATCATCAAGACTCTTGGAAGAACGTTCTATGGACAGATGATTCAAAAGTATAACTTTTTGTACGACATGGTTCCAGTGATGCCTGGCGAAAACCAAACTCTGCATTCCACAGTAAGAACATCATACCAAAGGTCAAGCATGGTGGTGGTGGTGTGATGGTTTGGGGATGCTTTGCTGCCTCAGGACCTGGATGACTTGCCTTAATAGAAGGAACCATGAATTCTGCTCTGTATCAGAGAATTCTACAGGAGAATGTCAGACCATCCGTCTGTGAGCTGAAGCTGAAGCGCAGCAAGATAATGATCCAAAACACACAATCAAGTCTACATGAAAATTGCTAAAAAGCAACAAATTGGAAGTTTTGGAATGGCCTAGTCAAAGTCCAGACCTAATCCCAATTGAGATGTTGTGGCAGGACTTGAAACAAGCAGTTCATGCTTGAAAACCCACACGTCACTGAGTTAAAGCAGTTCTGCATGGAAGAGTGGGCCAAAATTCCTCCACAGCGACGTGAGAGACTGATCAACAACTACAGGAAGCATTTGGTTGGAGTCATTGCAGCTAAAGGTGGCACAACCAGTTATTGAGTGTAAGGGGGCAATTACTTTTTCACACAGAGGAACTGGGTGTTGCATAACTTTGTTTATGAAATAAATATGTAATTGTTGTGTTATTTGTTCACTTATGTTCCCTTTATTTAATATTAGGTTTTGGTTGAAGATCTATTAACATTCAGTATCACAAATATGTAAAAGTAGAGAAAATTAGAAAGGGGGCAAATACTTTTTCATAGCACTGTGTGTGTGTATATATATATATACACACACACACATATTAATACATACATACAGTGAGGGAAAAAAGTATTTGATCCCCTGCTGATTTTGTACATTTGCCCACTGACAAAGACATGATCAGTCTATAATTTTAATGGTAGGTTTATTTGAACAGTGAGAGACAGAATAACAACAACAAAATCCAGAAAAACACATGTCAAAAATGTTATGAATTGATTTGCATTTTAATGAGGGAAATAAGTAAATAAGTAAAAAATGTTTTTTTTTATCAATTCCTATATTTGAGTTTAACCACAATATTTGTTGCATTATTTGTTATGTCGTTTCTGGAGGATTAAATTGAAATTGCAACCAACTTTTTATGGCTTGTTTTAGAAATAATTATATTTGGGAGATTATTTCCTTTTCAAATACCTGAAAGTGAGAGGTTGTAATCTGAATAAAGGGAAAAAGGCCATTCTTGAACATTGGGTGAGACAATCTTACTAATTTGCTAGAGAACCAGTTCAGATTTAAGTTTAACTTTTGTATGACTGAAGCTTTTAGTGATAGGTCTAAGGCTTTAATATTTAATAATTTCTGTCCTCCGAATTCATATTCATTATATAAATAGTTTAATTTTGTCTGGCTTGCCGTTCCAAATAAAATGGAATCTTTTTTTCTCATATAATTTAGAAAACTGTTCACTAGGCGTAGGCAAGACCATAAGCAAATAGGTAAACTGGGATAATACTAAAGAGTTCATCAGGGTGATTTTTCCACAAATAGACAGGTATTTACCTTTCCATGGTAGCAAGATCTTATCTATTTTTGTTAACTTTCTATTAAAATGTATTGGAGTGAGATCATTTATTTCATTTGGGATACGTATTCCGAGTATATCCACATCACCATCAGACCATTTTATTGGTAAACTACATGGTAATGTAATTTTTTTATTTTTTTGTGATCCAATAAGTAATATAGTACATTTATCATAATTTGGTTGTAATCCAGAGAGGTTAGAAAATGTATCTAGATCCTCTATGAGGCTGTGGAGGGATTAAAGTTGTGGATTTAAAAGAAAACATGAATCATCAGCGTACAATGACACCTTTGTTTTTAAGCCCTGGATTTCTAATCCCTTGATATTATTGTTGGATTTGATTTTAATAGCTAACATCTCGATGGCCATAATAAATAGATATGTAGGCCTCCTGTAGCTCAGTTGGTAGAGCATGGCGCTTGCAATGCCAGGGTTGTGGGTTCGATTCCCACGGGGGCCAGTATGAAAAATGTATGCACTCACTAACTGTAAGTCGCTCTGGATAAGAGCGTCTGCTAAATGACTAAAATGTAAATGTAATATGCCGATAGTGGACAACCTTGTTTCATTCCACGACAGTTTAAAACTTTCTGAGAAAGTTACTATTTTACACCTAGGGTTACTATACATGATTTTAACCCAATTTATAAGAGATTCTCCTAAATTGAAATGCTCCAGGCATTTATATATAAACCCCAGTCGTACTTTATCAAATGCCTTTTCGGAGTCAGCTATGAATAGCAGGCCTGGTTTCCCAGATTTTTCATAGTGTTCTATTGTTTCCAGTACTTGCCTTATATTATCTCCAATGTATCGTCCATGTAAAAAACCTGTCTGATTAGAATTAATAATGTCCAACAATACGTTTTTCATTCTATTCGCTATACATTTTGCTAAAGTTTTTGCATCACAACACTGAAGTGTAAGGGGCCTCCAATTTATTTAATGGACTGGATCTTTATATTTTCCACTTGTATCCTGTTTCAGTTATAATGAAATCAGACGTACGTAAACAGTTTAACTTCCAAACCAAAATTGAGATATTTTGGTTTAAAAACTTACTGGGAAGGTGTTTGACTGTGTCCTTGTCCTACTGGAAAAGATCAAAACAACGTGCCAGAGAGAGCAGTGAGGAGGAGATTGTGTTGAGTGGGAGTTTGTACTGATAATGAGGTATTCATAGATTAGGAGGTATGGGAGAGGGAGAGAGAGAGAGTAATTATGCTGAAAGGAAATGTAGTGTGATGTATACAGTGAGTCTATGGTAATAGAGGCTGGGATTAGATACGTGTGAGTGGGAGAATTAGGTCAAGACTGACTGACTGAACTGAGCAGCAGCACTACAGAGCACAGCATGTGTTGATGTCTTATATTTTACAAACCTCTGACGTGCCATAGGCCACAACACAACAGCAAAATAAGTGCCAGGAGAAAATTCTGTGTTTACATCCGGCACTGTATAAGACTTCTTACACTATCATATGGGGATGGTATCCTTTTTACTAAAGCATTCTCTCTTTATCTCGTCTCACTCCAGTTATGGGTACTGTATACACAACACTAACCTAACACTAAGAGAAGGATTCAATCCAATGTCCAGCGCGCAACACGGCACGATGGGATTGTATCCCGACATAAATACTAAACACTGAATAACATGTAGTTGCAGGTTTAATACTGAGTGGAGTATAATAAGAGATGTCCTTCAGTCAGTCAGGTAGCCATAACTCCTCTCGTCTGTCAAAACAATGTTGAGGTACTCTCATCTAGTCCGCACAGTTCTGTTTTAATTAGGACACCCCCTGCGAGGATTCTTAATTATTGTGCCTCTAGAGGTCTCAACACCATGACTCATACATATTCATTATTCTTTCTTTCTTTCTCACACCCTTCGGCGAGTCTTTGAAGTTGTATTCTGAAATTGTCAGTCTGCTGCTCAGATGAAAGTAGGGAGGCGTCTTGCTTTTACCTGTTTGTTTGTCAGAGGTTGTTGTTGTATTGTAAAGCTCAGCTCTTTACATGGAGAAGAGGAAGAAGAAGAGGGAGACTGCTTCAACTGGTATCAACTCCAGTCTGATGTTGGTTGAACAACAAAACCCTAAAAGCATTGGAAGAACAGATAGGTTTCTAAGCCACATAGGGAGGGTGATTTGGATAGAGCATCTTTAATCTTCAAACCATGCCCTTAGTGTGTAATTGGGTTTCTTCCTCCTGGTCTGAATTGACATCTCCTCCTTTGCAGTGCCTCTCTCGCCAATCTGGTCTCAGAGCTGATTAAACAGAATGATCATTACACAGGTGCACCTTGTGCTGGGGACAATAAAAGGCCACTCTAAAATGTGCAGTTTTGTCACACAACACAATGCCACAGATGTCTCAGGAATGTCCACCAGAGCTGTTGCCAGAGAATTCAATGTTCATTTCTGTACCATAAGCCACCTCCAACATTGTTTTAGATAACTTGGCAGTACGTCCAACCAGCCTCACAACCGCAGACCACGTTTAACCATGGCCACCTGGACAGCTGATGAAACTGAGGAGTATTTCTGTCTATAATAAAGCCCTTTTGTGGGGAAATACTCATTCTGATTGGCTGGGCCTGGCTCCCCATTGGGTGGGCCTGGCTCCAAGTAGCTGGGCCTATGCCCTCCCAGGCCCACCCATGGCTGCGCCCCTGCTCAGTCATGTGAAATCCATAGATTAGGGCCTATTGAATGCATTTCAATTGACTGATTTCCTTATATGAACTGTAACTCAGTAAAAATAGTTGAAATTGTTGCATGTTGCGTTTATAATTATATACTGTATGTTACGAATTTGCAAAATGTACATTATGTTACGAATTTGCGAAACGTACTATATGTTACGAATTTGCAAAATGTATGGTATGTTACGAATTCTAACTAGTGGCTAATGTTAGCTAGCTGGCTAATGTTAGCTAGGCTAGGGGTTAGGGTTAAGTTCAGGAGTTAGGTTAAAGGGTTAAGGTTAGGGTTAGAATTATCTAAAAGGGTTAAAGTTAGGGTTAAGGTTAGGGGAAAGGTTAGCTAAGATGCTAAGTAGCAAATAATTAGTAAGTAGTTGAAAAGTTGCAAATGATCTAAAATGCTAAAGTTGTCCGTGATGAGATTCTAACTCGCAACCTTTGGGTAGCTAGACGTTCGCGTTATATGCCCAACCAACCACCCTACTTTCGTTTTTGACTTAAGTAACCATCTGTCTTATGTAACCATACCAAAAGTAACATATCATACTAATTTTCGTGTCCCGGATTTACATTTACTATGTTACGTCTAGTCTATGAGACCAGGCTGCTCTCCCCCATTGTAGTACCTTTCTCCCCCTTTGCGGTGCCTCTCTCCCCCATGGCCGTGCCTCTCTCCACCATGGTGGTGCCTCTCTCCCCAATGGTGGTGCCTCTCTCCCCCATGGTGGTGCCTCTCTCCCCCATGGTGGTGCCTCTCTCCCCCATTGCAGTGTCTCTCTCCCCCATTGCAGTGTCTCTCTCCTCCATTGCAGTGTCTCTCTCCTCCATTGCAGTGTCTCTCTCCTCCATTGCAGTATCTCTCTCCTCCTTTGCAGCAATCCCTATGCTCATTTGACATTGATACTGTCTCCACTGAGTATTAAGTCTGCTGTTCTAGTTGTGGTTTAAAATCCTACCAAAGACTTGATATGAATGATATGTAAAAAACCTCCTCCTACTCCCAGTCTTAGCTCACCTTACATTTCCTCTCTCCCCCACCTCCTCTCCTATGCCTTGGAGATGCAACACACTGCTGATTCCCTGGATTCTGCGATCACATGTCCCTTTTTCTCAGCATGATCAATTATAATAAAGGGACATTTTTGAGTGTGGATGGGGGTCTGCTTTTGGGATATGACCACATCTTTGGTGTAAGGCTTAACTGCCTGCATGCAGAAAGCAAAATCCAGGCACCATGACTACAGCATCATGCAGTATGGTTGTGACTATGATTGACTCGTCTGTGTTAGACTGGAGCGTTCAGCTCCTTGGTATCGATCTGTCCATGTTAGGTGATTAGGAGCATCACAGTTGTCAGCAGGCCCCAATAAGGCCAGTCTGAGAGAGACAGAGGCACTGCAGGATAGTCTTCTCAATCACTCCACTGAGCTCAGATTGAGACAATGGGATGTGTGAGTGAATGCGAGAGCGCACGTGTGTGTTCAAGCATGTTAATGAATTCATTTCAAAGCTGCAAAATTCTTAATAAAGGGCTTCATGGGAATAACAATACTAGATGATTGTATGAGAAAGACTATCTCATATCATACCGTGGAGGATGATTCAACATATTTACAACGTTAGATAGTGTTGCTACAACACAGGATATCCATCAAGTAAACAATGTCTGGACTGTTCTGATTTGGAACATAGGAACATATTGTATATACAACTTACATAAACCAAATAATATTCAGCATTCTTGTGATCCTAGATGTATCAAATGCTTTGGACATTCCAGCACATTGCACAACTGTTGTTCAAAACAGAACGTATTGGAGTTACTGCACTTGTAGATAATACAATTACAAACACTGTGTCTGATTGGGATGTTTAGTTAATTCCAAGTGTGGGCTTGAAGCAGAGGTTTTCCTGGTATGTTGCACAGCTCATTGGCAGTCAAGTGAACTAGACATCACATTTCCTTAAACACTTTGGGTGGAGGCCGGGACTTAAAGTTTAGACAAAAAGCAGTAGGGCAGGGTAGGGTAAGTTGAGCCATTTTTTTACATTCAGCATCAATCCGTCAAGGGAAATATAGTATTCTTTCTAACAAAGATATCTACATATATTTCAGGATGTTGTGTATCCCTGGAAATAATCAGAATTCATGTAAACATTACAGTTTGAAAACATAGCTTGTCCAAAGAAAGTGCTCTCGGGTATGGGGTAGGCTTAAATTGAGCCACGGGACAGGGTAAGTTAAGCCACCTACAAATGTATATACTGAATTAAATATTACCACTACCTTTTTAAAACCATGTCTACATTTATTTCCTAAAATCAATATAAACACAATTACAATCGCTTTTTTTATCTTTTAATCATTCTACGCATCTTTTAACACAGGCTTAACACCTAACAAACACTTTGTACTTTTTAAAACAATTTTAACATAGGCCAAGCCCTGTTGTTGCATCATATTCCAGCAGTAATGCCTTGCATTATGCCTGGGAAGAAAACAATTACATTTTCTCAACTTGCCACTTGCTCAACCATTGGCTCAACTCAACCCAAGGCAAACATTCTGACTATATTAGCTGACACAGCTACAAGGATGCACTTTCATGCTAGGTTTAGGACCTCATAGAGGACCTCATACATCAACTGATGTATAGAACCATATTTAATTATCTACTTTGGTTTAGATACAAGCATCATCAAACCTCTAACACACATTGATTTGACTTGGTAAAAATACGTTTTTTGGACCTAACCTGCTTACCACTTTGCACCTGTGGTTTCTTCCTTCACAAACTCCATGAAATGATGGCCACTTCTTAAATATTTGGTCAAATGACTAATTTTGTGTATGGTTTCCTAGAAACAAGGGTGCTCAACTTACCCCTTTGGCTCAACTTACCCCACTCTCCCCTACAGTAAGGTACTACCCAGAAATTATTTTATATCGATATAAAAATGGCTACATTGGGCATTTAGGCAGGCAGGAATGAGCTAAGTTACAGCTTCATATGTTGATTTATTCACTGTACCTTAGTCAGTGTAAGATCAGCTTTCAGCTCATCATCATTTAGCTTGGAATAGAAAGTCTTGAGCTGCACAAGCATGGCACACTTTAAAAAGGTTCAAAGCAGCCATTTTTATCTCAATATAAAATCATTTCTGGGTAACAATTAAGTACCTTACTGTGATTGTTTTCAATAAAACATTCTTAAAAAAAAACAAAAATAGCTTCTTAGTAAAGAGCCATTTCTTAAGAAATAATTTTGCTAGGACTGTCTGGAACTAGTCTGATTGGGGAGGGGAAAACTAGCTGCTATTGGCAGAGAAGTTTGGAACTCTCATTCTTATTGGTATATTAACTAATTTACTGCATGGTGATGTCACCAGGCAGGCCAAAACTCCATCCCACCATAAAAGACTGACATTTCAGGTGGTCTTTTCAAACAGCTCTTAACTAAAAGGGCACCGTCATAATTTTTTCAAATTTTACAGTGTTATTCCAAATATACACTAAGTGTACAAAACATTTAGGACACCTGCTCTTTCCATGACATAGACTGACCAGGTGAATCCAGGTGAAAGCTATGATCCCTTATTGATGTAATTTGTTAAATCCACTTCAATCAGTATAGATGAAGGGGAGGAGACCGGTTAAATAAGTATTTTTAAGCCTTGAAACAATTGAGACATGGATTGTGTATGTTTGCCATTCAGAAGATTCAAAAGATTTACTGTAAGTGCCTTTGAACGAGGTATGGTAGTAGGTGCCAGGCGCACCGGTTTGTTTCAAGAACTGCAACGCTGCTGGGTTTCTCACGCTCAACAGTTTCCCGTGTGTATCAAGAATGGTCCACCACCCAAAGGACACCCAGCCATCATTGGAGTGAACATGGGCCAGCATCACAGTGGAATGCTTTCAACACCTTGTAGAGTCCATGCCCCGACGAATTGAGGCTGTATTAGGAAGGTGTTCCTAATGTTTGGTATACACACTGTATATAAAACACAGGAAAATCATGTTTTTGACTCCACTGGGTCTTTAAGGAGCAGAGAGTAAGAAAAAGTGAGCAATATAGACTTATGGTTGTGGGTTTAAGAGTGAGTGAGGGATGTACATTATGTGGGATTAAAAAGACTGCAAAAGATGAGCTTTAGAGAAATCAGAAGTGGGAGGAGAAACCATAGGAAGAAAAACAGCAAACGTGTGCTACATTTGTGTAAAGCCTGTCGCATGCATCCCAGTCGAAACTGTTTGAGCATTTAAATTATGATGACATTTTAGTTCGTTTTGGTGTTAGGCATGTTTTTTTTTTCGGCTATTCGCGCACACAACATTTTTACTTGAGGAAAGTCTACGTTCTGTAGCCGAAGTCTACGCCCCTTCATCTGTGATTGGTCAACAGTAGGGGTGGGAACTATGGACGGGATTCTTCAATTACGTATTTGTTGTCATTTAACGAGAGAGCACAGCAGCAGCTAGGCCCTACTGACTGCAGTGCGCTACTAGTTTTCATGAAATACTGCACCAAATATCTTAGCTAGATGTAAAATTGTGCAACTAAGACATCCTCTGCAAAAATGTCAACATTTACTACAGATTTCTTGATTTATAATTGATGAATTCTGATTATTTTGAGGAAGTATTACTGGCTATGATGTTGCACGGTGGCTCAAGAGAGATAAACAACAGTAATATTGCCGTTTATTTTTTCAAGTTTTTCAAGCAAAGATCTTTAGGGAGTATGCGAGCACATACGGTCGCTTCTCCTAGCCAAGTTCTGCTAGGCGCAAACCGAACCTATGTATGCGGATACCTTTAATGTCTGTGTTGTCTGTGGTGACTGTGTATGTTCAGAGCCAGGTTGTCATGGTGGCACCAGTACATTTGGCCTTCTAGAACACCTGGGTCATTCCACGAAGAGTACATTTTGCGTAGTGTAACTTTGTAAATAAAAAATATATATATATACATTTTCAGAAAGAGCACATGTTCAACTTAATAAAAAAACATGATTTCCCATCTCAAGGGGTTAAATAAAAAAAATGCCTATAGCAAGTGCCAATAAAGTGCCATTAATGTAAAAGGGATGAGGTTTTCATCTTAAATCAGCCATAAATGCCCTTGTGACAGGGGTAACGGAAGCTTCTTGTGTGCAACAGGGAGGGGCAATTAAATGCAAGCTTCACTTTATTTAAATTGTTTAAACATTTCTACCTATCTATCTATGCTCAACAGGGTTGACGTGTTATTCTCAAAGTACTCAGTTCGTTTTCCACCACAAAACAACAGAAAATGTACAAAAAGAGTAGAACTAGCTCACCTGCCTACACTATGATTTGGCTATTCTTTAAAAAGGAATCATTTCACCGTATTAAAACGAGAGTTCAGTTCACGTAACAGGGTTGAGGGACAGATGTAAATTCATCACTAATCACATGAAATAAAAAATAATCTTCAGAAATGACTTGTCAAAGCAAGAACATCACGTTTTCACCATCACTGTAAAGTTTAGAAATGTGTGGGTTAAGTGGATTAAAACCTTCCTAGAAGTCGTAAAAACATGACAAGGAACATGTCAAAATGCAGATTCTTGGCACTTTAGGAAGCCTTCAATCTGATTTATTGAATTTTCCATGTGGCCTATATTAAAGGGCACTTCATCTAATATAACAGGCTTTTAACACGCAATATTGGTGCACAATTTCCACTTAAAATATCAAAGGGACGCAAAGTGTACAAAATGTATTAGTTGAACGACCCACCTACACCCACCCTGACCAATGGCCACACAGTCAGAACAGCACAGAAGTCAACCAACCCACCCCTACACCTACTCTGTCCATTACCACACAGTAAGAATAGCAGTCAACCAACCCAGCACCATTCCATTTGGCCTTCTAGAACCCTTACACCTACAGAACCCTGACCACAGAGTAAAGAACTTCAGCCAGTCACCAACCAAGCTGTTATAACCAAGGATAATAAAACATCTACTGTGGTTGACTTCTAAAAGCAGGACAGTGTGTGCAGTAGCAGTGTTGACAGACAGGCAGACAGACAGGCAGACAGACAGAGTCCGCCAGGCAGCATGGTTTTCAAATGAGGGGAAATGAGAAAGCTGGTCACGAGGCAATTTACAGCTGTTAATTATGCAACGCACCCGCTCTGCATATTTAACAACCTGCCTGAGAGGCAGTGATTTACTCCATATTGGATTGGATGTCTAAATGACTGTACTGTGGTGTGTGTGCGTGCGTGCCTTCGTGTGCGTGTGCATGCGGGTGTGTGTTTGTCCGTTTCGCTTGCGTGCGTGTGTACGGGGTTAGGGCTCTGAACGATGTCTGAGACTTACCTCCTTGTCTGAGACTAACCTTGACAGTTATAGAGAGAAAGGGATCAAGTGAAGTAAAGTTTTGTCTGTATTTATTGGCTATAATATAATGAAAGCCAATAGATTTTTCATAGAAGTTGTTTGTTCAGAGGAGGCATAATGCCACTGGCACGTCCGTGAGGCTGGAGAACAAAGGAGACTGTGTAGCTTTCAAAGGTCTCCCTCTGGGCTGTGTCCAGCCTGCCTGTAACCCTACTGTGCCCGTGGACTAAACAGACTGGTCCCAATACATTTGCCATTCTCCCTTTTACTGTGTCTTTTACTTGTTAAGATGGTTCTAAATGTCCAAATGTGTGATGTTTGTTTAATTATCGGCAAGTAACTGGGATTTAAGCAAAGGGTGATGATGGAATATAAGAACATCTCAGAATCTCACATTTCCATGATTGCTACAAGTTGGCCTCATTGCTGATGTATTCCTATATAGACTGTTGATAAAAGGGTGGATTGGAATCTTTGTCTAAACCTTGGGTGTTTGTTTGTGTATCGATTATATCTTCTATCTTCAGACTTTCACACAGTCTGCCTGCTGCTACAGTAATTCAGCTCAGGAATGAGGGTATTAGCAAACGCAAGATGTTGTCTGGGGGATATGTTCAGATTAAACAGAACCAGAATGAGGCAGGGAAACACTCAAGAGTGAAAAACACGGCAAAATCACAGGGATATAAAAACCTATAATGGAAGATCTTATCAGCACAGCAGATCCGTTTCTTCTTGCCAACTGAACGCTAAAAACTGCAAAGCTAAATCTTTTGCGGATGCGGTATTGTGAGTGTACCCATAGATACATCAGCTTTCCCTGCACACATGAATGAATTGACAAGATCTCATGTCTGATAGTGAAAATGAGAGCGGTGGCAGGCAGCAGCCAACCAGACCAGTATACTGAAGCCCACCCTAAGCACTGGAGCATGGCCTGCCCTCACAGCCACACAGCAAGGGAGCAGAACCTATTATGTTGCCATAGAAAGTGGCAGCTGTAGGTGGCTTTATATTCTGGAGTGATGAGGTGGTGGGGGAAGCGGGGAGGGTTTAGAATGTCCTGCACTCTGACATTCTAAGTGAATTCCAAAGCATTCCAAACATTCTGTAGGCAGACTCAGAGGCTCCTGACACGCTCTCCAAAACCCACAAGAATGGAACGGAGAGTGACACCATGACACACATGCATACAGTGCATTCGGAAAGTATTCAGACCCCTTAACGTTTTCCATATTTTGTTACATTACAGCCTTATTCTAAAATTGATTAAATATATATTTTTCCACATCAATCTACACACAATACCCCATTATGACGAAGCAAAAACAGTTGTTTTATTTAAAAGAAAAAACTGAAATATTACATTTACATAAGTATTCAGACCCTTTACTCAGTACTTTGTTGAAGCACCTTTGGCAGCAATTACAGCCTTGAGTCTTCTTGGGTAGACGCTACAAGATTGGCACACCTGTATTTGGGGAGTTTCTCCCATTCTTCTCTGCAGATCCTCTCAAGCTCTGTCAGGTTGGATGGGGAGCGTTGCTGCACAGCTATTTTCAGGTCTCTCCAGAGATGTTCGATTGGGTTCAAGTCCGGGCTCTGGCTGGGCCACTCAAGGGCATTCAGAGACTTGTCCCGAAGCCACTCATGCGTTGGCTGTGTGCTTAGGGTTGTTGTCCTGTTGGAAGGTGAACCTTCGCCCCAGTCTGAGTTCCTGAGCAGGTTTTCATCAATGATCTCTCTGTACTTTGCGCTGTTCATCTTTTCCTCAATCCTGACTAGTTTCCCAGTCCCTGCCACTGAAAAACATCCCCACAGCATGATGCTGCCACCACCATGCTTCACCGTAGAGATGGTGCCAGGTTTCCTCCAGACGTGACGCTTGGCATTCAGGCCAAAGAGTTCAATCTTGGTTTCATCAGACCAGAGAATCTTGTTTCTCATGGTCTGAGAGTCCTTTAGGTGCCTTTTGGCAACTCTAAGCAGGCTGTCATGTGCCTTTTACTGAGGAGTGGCTTCCGTCTGACCACTCTACCATAAAGGCATGATTGGTGGAATGCTGCAGAGATGGTTGTAGGGCTATTGCGGTGACCGTATTACCGCCACACCGGCGGTCACGAGTCATGAAGGCAGTCAAATTCCACATGACCGTTTAGTCATGGTAATTAGGCTTCTCCAAGCTCTGATGCTGCTGCTGGTCATTAGTAGCCTACCAAACTTGCTAACTGCCTGGTACTCAGCACTCTATTGTCCCTCTAATCACTCTGACGTCAATGCAAATGTCTTCGAAAATCTAATCAAACACTTCACGAGAGCCCATGAGCTCATGTTGCGCAACATTTCTATAAGCTATGCAATTGCGGGAGAAAACAGAGTGATGGTCGCTAATTAAAAGAGGAGGATAACATCGTCTTTCTATAGGCTAGGTCTACTATATTTATTTCTCCACTTTCCTAATATTAAGCACATTGCTTATATTTACAACAGGAGTATAGCCTACCTGGCTGGCATGAAAATAAACCACGGTAAAAAGTGTCCTCCATTCGCTATTTAAGTGCATAGATTACATGTATTTTTTCCTGCATGATAATGGTCCATTCTAAATCAAAAGTCACACATATTATTTAGTATATGTAAAGACAAGATTCAATCAAGAATAGTCTGATGGGTGACAATATTAGCCTATCACTTGTGAATTATATATTATCACTTGTGAATGATGCCCAGCATAAGAAACAATGCCTTTTTTCTTTCCGACTTGCCTATAGGCTAAGATAATTTTCACCATAAAAATGCACTCAAAATGCTACTGCTGCACGCACAAAACAAATATTAGCCAGCAAGGCTCTTGATCCAAGACGGGATTCTCTGCTGTTACCAAGTGATTGCTTGATTTTGGAAGAAGCTAACCACTTAGCTAGATAGCTAAATAGCTACTAAATTAGCTAACCAAATGCACAACTGCAGAGCATTTAGCAAATTCTAGACAGTTAACTTAATAGTTATAAGATATCTAGTTGGCAAACATTTACTTGTGAATTCTATACTGTCATTAGATCACCTGGTGCACGCTGCACGACAGTGAGTCGTTGTGTGCTTGTAAACAAACGCCACGTGACACGTGACTGGGGACTACCGTAAGCTACATAATAATGTGACAGGTGAAATGAAGAACGCAGTGTTCTTGATCTCCTAACGTATTGCACAAGTTGACTGCAGGTATTTACTTAAAAAGTAGATACAAATTGTCACATTTATGAAAGATATTCTAAGAAATAGTTTAAACGGTATTGAAAAACCATCCTGTGTTTTTTTCCAAATACCCCAGTATACAGTATATACGGTTTACTGGCCAAGCCTATTATACACATACTTATACACACACTTAGACCCACTCAACCAAGCCGCCTCCAACAGGAAAAGTTACACTCTCAGATAGATTATACGTTAATGGACATACGTTTCAGCCACCCACGAGATAGTGACATGTATGAACTATTAAATACATGACACATGGAGATATGAGCAAGCATACAGATACTGTGTATATTTTACATTTACATTTTAGTCATTTAGCAGACGCTCTTATCCAGAGCGACTTACATTTAGCGCATACATTATTTTATCGAACCCACAACACTGGCGTTGCAAACGCCATGCTCTACCAACTGAGCTACATCCCCTGGCACACCATTTACTACAGTATATACAATCCCGTGCAAAAAAAAAAGTAAAATTCATTTAAAAAATGAATGTAAGTGTGAAGGTAGTTTTGTGCCCACCCCAAAAAAGGGTTAAATGTGTAAAAAAAAAAAATATATATATATATATTTGTTTTATTTCCTGAGATGTCTTATATCTCCTAGATATACAGTGGCTTGCGAAAGTATTCACCCCCCTTGGCATTTTTCCTATTATGTTGCCTTACAACCTGGAATTAAAATTGATTTTTTGGGGGGTTTGTATCACTTGATTTACACAACATGCCTACCACTTTGAAGACGCAAAATATTTTTTATTGTGAAACAAAAAAGAAATAAGACAAAAAAAACAGAAAACTTGAGGGTGCATAACTATTCACCCCCGCCCCCAAAGTCAATACTTTGTAGAGCCACCTTTTGCAGCAATTACAGCTGCAAGTATCTTGGGGTATGTCTCTATAAGCTTGGCACATCTAGCAACTGGGATTTTTGCCCATTCTTCAAGGCAAAACTGCTCCAGCTCCTTCAAGTTGGATGGGTTCCACTGGTGTACAGCAATCCTTAAGTCATCCCACATATTCTCAATTGGATGGAGGTCTTGGCTTTGTCTAGGCCATTCCAAGACATTTAAATGTTTCCCCTTTTGTCTCCTGAGTGGCGCAGTGGTCTAAGGCACTGCATCGCAGTGCTAGCTGTGCCACTAGAGATCCGGGTTCGAATCCAGGCTCTGTCACAGCCGGCCGCGACCGGGAGACTCATGGGCGGCGCACAATTGGCCCAGCGTCGTCCAGGGTAGGGGAGGGAATGGCCGGCAGGGATGTAGCTCAGTTGATAGAGCATGGCGTTTGCAACGCCAGGGTTGTGGGTTCGATTTCCACAGGGGGCCAGTATAAACAAAAAAAATAAAAAAAATACATATGTATTCACTAACTGTAAGTCGCTCTGGATAAGAGCGTCTGCTAAATGACTAAAATGTAAATGTAAATGTTAAACTACTCGAGTGTTGCTTTAGCAGTATGCTTAGGGTCATTGCCCTGCTGGAAGGTGAACCTCCGTCCCAGTCGCAAATCTCTGGAAGACTGAAACAGGTTTCCCTCAAGAATTTCCCTGTATTTAGTGTCATCCATCATTCCTTCAAAACCATTTTACCAGTCCCTGCCGATGAAAAACATCCCCACAGCATGATGCTGCCACCACCATCCTTCACTGTGGGGATGGTGTTCTCGGGGTGATGAGAGGTGTTGGGTTTACGCCAGACATAGCGTTTTCCTTGATGGCCAAAAAGCTCAATTTTACTCTCATCTGACCAGAGTACCTTCTTCCATATGTTTGGGGAGTCTCCCACATGCCTTTTGGCGAACACCAAACGTGTTTGCTTATTTTTTTCATTAAGCAATGGCTATTTTCTGGCCACTCTTCCGTAAAGCCCAGCTCTGTGGAGTGTACGGCTTAAAGTGGTCCTATGGACAGATACTCCAATCTCTGCTGTGGAGCTTTGCAGCTCCTTCAGGGTTATCTTTGGTCTCTTTGTTGCCTCTCTGATTAATGCCCTCCTTGCCTGGTCCGTGAGTTTTGGTGGGCGGCCCTCTCTTGGCAGGTTTGTTGTGGTGCCATATTCTTATGGTGCCATATTCTATAATGGATTTAAATGGTGCTCCATGGGATGTTCAAAGTTTTGGGTATTGTTTTATAACCCAAACCGGATCAGTACTTCTCCACAACTTTGTCCCTGACCTATTTGGAGAGCTCCTTGGTCTTCATGGTGGCGCTTGCTTGGTGGTGCCTCTTGCTTAGTGGTGTTGCAGACTCTGGGGCCTTTCAGAACAGGTGTATATATATACTGAGATCATGTGACAGATCATGTGACACTTAGATTGCACACAGGTGGACTTTATTTAACTAATTATGTGACTTCTGAAGGTAATTGGTTGCATCAGATCTTATTTAGGGGCTTCATAGCAAAGGGGGTGAATACATATGCATGCACCACTTTTTCGTTATTTACTTTTTAGAATATTTTTAATAAGTTATTTATTTCATTCCACTTCACCAATTTGGACTATTTTGTGTATGTCCATTACATGAAATCCAAATAAAAATCCATTTAAATTACAGGTTGTACTGCAACAAAATAGGAAAAACGCCAAGGGGGATGAATACTTTTGCAAGGCACTGTATACCATTTACTACAGTATATACAATCCTTCAAACATGTGTACAGTAAACTGCCAGCTCTTCAATCTGGTAACACCAAGTCTCCTTTTGCATCTACAACGCTCTTTCTTATTGGTCTGTTAACTAATTTACCGGCTGGTGATGTCACCAGGCAGGCCAAAACTCCATCCCACCAAAACAGGCTTAAATGTCAGGCGGTCTTTTCAAACAGCTCTTACATTTATACTGTGAAATGGTCATTTTCACAATTTCACAGTATTATTCCAACCTCATAGTGTGGATATATAAAATACAGGAAAATCAAGTTTTTGACTGCACTGGGCCTTAAAAAAAACACACCCTAAAGAAATCTACAATATTTACATTGTAAGGCTCTTTAAGAACTTAAATTAGTTAACAGACCAATAAGAAAGAACGTTCCAAAATAACATTCCAAACCTCTCTGCCAATAACAGCTCGTTTTCAGTTTTCCCCTCCCCACTCAGACCACTCCCAGACAGTCCTGGCAAAATTCTTGCTTGAGAAACTGCTCTTTGCTAAGTAGCCATTTTTGTTTCTTTTTGAGCATTTTAATGGAAAACAATCAGAGGAAAATCACGTTTTTGACTGCCCTGGATGTTTAAAGCCCCATGCAGTAATTATTTTTTAAATAATCAATGTATGTCTAATAAATCACTGTGTGTGTTTATTTCATGAAAAAATATATATAATTTACTTCACTGAGCCTCCTTTTGCCATTGAAATGCTCAGTCTGATCGTGTGGGCGTGTTGATAGAAATATGTATATATTTACATAAAAAGCCATGATTGGCGGATAGGATCGTCTAGACTAGACCTACCCCGCTTACCCATTCAAAGTAGGAGGATACATATACAAATGAAAGATTACTGGTCATTAGTCAGAATAACCAGATCAGATTGTGATGTCATGCTGTGGGCCAAAAACAACATCCCACCTGAACAGGCTGAAATTCCAGGCCTTTTTTACTTTCTTTCAAAAAGCTCTTACACTAAAAGGCCAAAATCATCATTTTCACAATTTCTGTGTTATTTCGACCTCAGTGTGGAAATATATTTACAAAAAATATACATGAAAATCACGCACTGCACTGCTCCTTTAATATATATAGTCGTGGTCAAAAGTTTTGAGAATGACACAAGTATTGGTCTTCACAACGTTTGCTGCTTCAGTGTTCTTAGATCTTTATGTCAATAGTTACTATGGTACACTGAAGTATAATTACAAGTATTCCATAAGTGTCAAAGGCTTTCATTGACAATGACATTCAGTTTATGCAAAGAGTCAATATTTGCAGTGTTGACCCTTCATTTTCAAGACCTCTGCAATCCACCCTGGCATGCTGTCAATTAACTTCTGGGCCACATCCTGACTGATGGCAGCCCATTCTTGCATTATCACTGCTTGGAGTTTGTTAGAAGTTGTGGGTTTTTGTTTGTCCACCCGCCTCTTGAGGATTGACCACAAGTTCTCAATGGGATTAAGGTCTGGGGAGTTTCCTGGCCATGATGTTTTGTTCCCCGAGCCACTTAGTTATCACTTTTGCCTTATGGCAAGGTGCTCCATCATGCTGGAAAAGGCATTGGTCGTCACCAAACTGTTCTTGGATGGTTGGGAGAAGTTGCTCTCGGAGGATGTGTTGGTACCATTCTTTATTCATGGCTGTGTTCTTAGGCAAAATTGTGAGTGAGCCCACGCCCTTGCCTGAGAAGCAACCCCACACATGAATGGTCTCAGAATGCTTTACTGTTGGCATGACACAGGACTGATGGTAGCGCTCACCTTGTCTTCTCCGGACAAGGTGTTTTCCGGATGGCCCAAACAATCAGAAAGGGGATTCAGCAGAGAAAATGACTCTACCCCAGTCATCAGCAGTCCAATCCCTGTACCTTTTGCAGAATATCAGTCTGTCCCTGATGTTTTTCCTGGAGAGAAGTGGCTTCCTCGCTGCCCTTCTTGACACCAGGCCATCCTCCAAAAGTCTTTGCCTCACTGTGCGTGCAGATGCACTCACACCTGCCTGCTGCCATTCCTGAGCAAGCTGTGTACTGGTGGTGCCCCGATCCCGCAGCTGAATCAACTTTAGGAGACAGTCCTGGCGCTTGCTGGACTTTCTAGGGCGCCCTGACGCCTTCTTCACAACAATTGAATCTCTCCTTGAAGTTCTTGATGATCCGATAAATGGTTGATTTAGGTGCAATCTTACTAGCAGCAATATCCTTGCCTGTGAAGCCCTTTTTGTGCAAAGCAATGATGATGGCACGTGTTTCCTTGCAGGTAACCATGGTTAACAGAGGAAGAACATTGATTTCAAGCACCACCCTCCTTTTAAAGCTTCCAGTCTGTTATTCTGACTCAATCAGCATGGCAGAGTGATCTCCAGCCTTGTCCTCGTCAACACTCTCACCTGTGTTAACGAGACAATCACTGACATGATGGCAGCTGGTCCTTTTGTGGCAGGGCTGAAATACAGTGGAAATGTTATTTTGGGATTAAGTTCATTTTCATGGCAAAGAGGGACTTTGCAATTAATTGCAATTCTTCTGATCACTCTTCATGACATTCTGGAGTACCGTATTTTCCGCACTATAAGGCGCACCGGAGTATAAGCCGCAGCAGCTAAATTGAATGATGTGTACATATATAAGCCGCACTGGACAATAAGCCGCAGGTGTTTTAATGTTTAATTACCATATGTAAGGGTTCGTGCACAGAGGGGATTGTCGGGAAAGAGATGGCTGCTTGAGGAAGCTCCCATTTATTGACATTTCAACAAACAAGTTGCATATTTGCATAACGTATTCAAGTGTTACCATTTAGTGCAATAGTAGCTACAGAACATATACTGTGCTGTGTAAACTGTACTGTATCACATAGCGTTTCAGACACAAAAACTTTTCAACTTTCAAACTTAAACGGTGCGCTCCCAGCGCACATACCGGCAGTGATCTACAGCAGTGGTTTTCAACCAGTGGTCCTTGAGGGAGTGCTAGGGGTTCCCCAGCAAAATTAGTTAATAGCGTCACAATCATTTAACCACTTAACTTTGGTTATTTTTGAAAAACCTTGAAAAAGTGTGCACATCTTTGAATATTTATCTACATTATAGCCTACAGTAGTACCATAACAAAAAACAAAGCTTACAGCGCTTGACAAGGCAATATCAATGGCTAAATTAAATGTTATTTTTTTTAAGTGCAAAATAAAGTGCCTGTAACACGACAGTAAGCGCGTAAGCCTAAAGTTCCAGCAACACGGCTGCTTAAAATATACGGTAATCAGCCTACCAGAAAAGTCATTAATCCTCGTCTTCATCTTTTAGGCTAAGGTGCAGTACACGGCTGTAACCAGAAAAGTCAAGTCATTAATCCTCATCTCCGTCTTCTTCCTGCGTACTAAAACCACCAAAGTCCTCATCTTCAGTGTCGGAAACGAACAGGCTCAGGGTGGCTTCGTCAGCCACTCTCCTCTCTCCTTCGTTGTCGCTCTCAAAACCAACAAACTCCTCTTCGTCACTGTCGGAATCGAACAGCCTCTGAAGGGCCTCAACTGTGGCGACGTCCTCCTCTTCATTACGCAGCAGTCCAGCCTTTCGGAACCCGTTAATGATCGTGGATGTTTTGACACTCCTCCACGCTATCAGGATCCACTTGCAAACTTGAGCGAAAGTTGCTTTTCGCATGCGACCAGTTTTGGTGAATGATTTATCGCCGCTAGTCATCCACGCCTCCCACTGAACGCGTAGTGCCACTTTGAACGCACGATTGACACTGATGTCGAGTGGCTGCAGATGCTTCGTTGTGCCCCCAGGAATCACAGCTGGAATCGAGTTTGTGCTCTTGATGGCTGCTTTCACATAATCCGTTATATGGGCCCTCATGCTGTCCAAAACGAGCAAAGCTTTTTTTGGCGAAAGAATCCTCCAGGGCGCTTGACGTAGCACTCATTCAGCCACTCATTCATTCCGCTTTCCATCATCCACCCTTTCTTGTTGACTTTAAAGGAGATGCCGTTCAGGATCTTTTCTTTTGGCATTGTAATCCGCTTAAAAATCACCATTGGCGGAAGCTTTAATCCAGATGCTGTGCAGCCAAGAACACAAGTGAAATTCGTTCTCTCGTGGCCAGTGGTTCTCAACGTGATGGACGATTCACCTTTCTTGTTAACAGTCCTAGTGAGAGGCAGGTCAAACGTCAAAGGCACTTCATCCATATTTATGATCTGTTCCGGTCCGATGGAATATTCCTCTATCTTTCTTTGTGTGAATTCGCCGAAGTTTGTAATTTTTTCCTGGTAGTCGGGAGGGAGTTGCTGACACACAGTCGTCCGCACCCTGATGGACAGTCCCTTTCGTCTCATAAATCGGAAACACCAGGATGGTCCACCTCTAAAATTTTATATTTTCATTTCGGTGGCGACTGTTTCAGCTTTCAGTCGGATCTGCACGGTGGAAACACCTCGGCCGTCTGCTCTCTGTGTGTTCACCTAATCTTCAAGAAAGTCTTCAAGTTCGGGCCATCTGCTTTTATTACCTCTGAGAGCTTTTTTTGACCTTTTGCATTGAGACAGTTCTTCCCGCTGGCGTCTCCAACGTCTCACCATTGACTCATTGATGCCAAGGCTACGTGCAGCAGCTCTATTTCCTTCTTTTACAGCCAGATTGACTGCCTTTAACTTAAAAGCTGCATCATATGCATTTCTACGTTTGTTTTCCATAATGAGGGTTTGTGCATGAAAACTTCCTTTGCACAAACTGTCTCACTCTCGTAATGTCTGTCTGTCTTGCTCTCGTTCTGTCTCTCGTTCTGTCTCTCGTACCACTCTCGGTTCCACTTTTACTTTTGCGCGCTACCTGTCTCACTCTTTTCCGGCCTCCAGCTTTTCCTGCTGGAGCTCGCCCTTAAAGGTTAGGGGGCTCGGACCGGTCATAGAGCCCATAGAGTTAAAGTTGGTGGACTGTAACCTGTAAAATCCATAGATTTAGGAGGTCTTCTAGTGGCCATTAGCTGTAAAAATCCATAGATTAGCCGCACCGTTATATAAGCCGCAGGGTCGAAAAATTTGAAAAAAGGCGCGGCTTATAGTCCGAAAATTACGGTATATGCAAATTGCCATCATCAACACTGAGGCAGCAAACTTTGTTGAGACCAATACTTGTGTCATTCTCAAAACTTTTGACCATGACTGTACTGTGGCTTTTGCCCGATCAGTTTGGTCTCAGGCCAGCTCTCACCAAAACAAGGCACAGATCTGGTTACTGGGAAAGAAACTTGTGTTTGTTGTTTTAGCAATGAATGTGAAAATTGCTGTTTTCTTTCAAATCTCCCATTGTTTTGACAGGAGGACCTCTCTTGGAGGATAATTGACATATTTACATGAGTGAGTCTCCAGTTGAGAAGGGTATAATTTCCACAGCAGCACGTTCAGCCTCTATTAGTGGAACCAAACTTTGACCCAATCCAGTCCATCCTGTCTTCAGGTCACGGATTCCCTCTACTGCTATTCCTCCATGCTCTCTCTCTCATTCTTTTCTCTTTCTCCCTCTACCTCCCTCGCTCCTTCCCCCTCTCTGTCCTCCTGTCTCTTTCCTCCTCTCTCTACTCCCCTCCTCTCTCTACTCCCCCCTCCCTCTCTCTACTCCCTCCCTCCCTCTCTCCTCCCCTACCTATCTCTCGCTCTTTTGATGAACTACATTAGGGAGACTGGAGGTATGGGGCCCTGTGTGGGAAATGAATGGGAGATTGATTGCAGAGAGAACAGTATTATACTTCAAAAGACCAGAGTTTAGAGGAGAAGGAACAAGAGGGATTGGGTGTGAGATGCACAGTCAAGTACCACCTGGCACCTGTAGATATGTATGATGCAATAGATTGATAGAAGAACAGACTAACAGAGAGACTGTCAATAAACAGTGAAATGAAAATAAACAGAAGAATATTATTATTTGTTCTCTCTCTCACTTCCAAGAGCAGAAATACTTCCAAGAGCACACATTTTGTGCTTTACCATACAATGATATAGCCTCTCAAGCGAATAGGATCAATTTCACAGCTTTGGTTTAGCTTTTGCTGTTGGATTCTGGATATTTGGATAACTCGTAAATCGTCTGAAACAGTGAATGTTACCTATGCAAGGCTCCATCTGAACCTCATCCTTCATACTAGGAGTTAAACCATGCAGAACAGAACAGAACATATAGCCCTAACCTGTCCAGACTGTGTTGTGTTGTGTTGTGTTGTGTTGTGTTGTGTTGTGTTGTGTTGTGTTGTGTTGTGTTGTGTTGTGTTGTGTTGTGTTGTGTTGTGTTGTGTTGTGTTGTGTTGTGTTGTGTTGTGTTGTGTTGTGTTGTGTTGTGTTGTGTTGTGTTGTGTTGTGTTGTGTTGTGTTGTGTTGTGTTGTGTTGTGTTGTGTTGTGTTGTGTTGTGTTGTGTTGTGTTGTGCTGTGCTGTGCTGTGCTGTGCTGTGCTGTGCTGTGCTGTGCTGTGCTGTGCTGTGCTGTGCGATATGGCCAAAATATATTTTTCAAATTTTTGACGGTATTTGACTGTACTACTTGCGTCGGCTCTCTCCTTCTCTCACCAAGCCCCGCCCCCTGTCACTCAATGATTGCAGTTGATGTTGCTCGACCATGAGATCATTTGCCGACCGCTCGCTCTTTAGTCTGCATGAATGCAGCAGATGCAACAATATGTTGATGACAACGATGCAACTTTCCACTTTGCTTGCTAATATAAATCCACAAGTGTTCCATAATTACACTATTAGTTTGTGTATCTTACTGTCTGCAAACAGCTAGTTTGTCTTAGCAAGTTGCTAAAATAAATTGTGTTAGCCGCTTATGTTAATCGCTAGTTAGCTGGCTAGCTAGCTAATAAATGTACTGAGTCAGAGCAAACATAGCTAGCTAATACAGCCTCAGAACAGTACTGGTGTAGGCCAGCATGTTGTTTGTGCAACGGTATCTTCTAAATCAGAGAGGAATAGGCGAAGCATGAATATGTTAGCTACTTGGTTTTGAAGTATTGAAACCAAACCATATGATTTGAATGAAAAGTATTCTAATAAACATGAAAAGGTTAATGTAAGAAGCGCACATCATTTCAAATAGGCTACATGTCATATTAAACAGCATATAAACACTTTAAATAAGTCAAGAGCCAGACAGGGAGCCTAAGAAGGAATGAAAATGAATTATTTAGGCTATATTATTTCAAGGGTATAGCCTACAAAGAAATACATTGTGAAGAATTTGCGAGTGCGACACAATAGTCTGGTAGGGACATAAAGCGTGCAGCATTTAAACAACATTTTGTTGTATTAAATCATTATAGTCTATACATTTAGGCTGTGGCTTACTTATAATTAAATACAAATTAAACTAAAGATGACTTATTAGTGCCTTTGAATTCATTTTTGAATTCCTTTTTAGAAACACCATTTTGGACAATCTGTGGCTTCAGGCTCATGCGATGGTGCCTGGAGAGCAGGCCAGCAGTGGAGAATATCCTCTCCACACTTGCAGATGCAGATTATTATTTTATTTTTTTATAGGTAGGCCTAAAGGTTTTTAGGCAAAAAAAAAACAATCAAAACGGAAAGCTTCTTGAACATGGGAATATACCATGCCTACTGGGCCAAAATCAATTATGGCCTACAAAAATGAACGAAACGTTTAAGAGATCAGTTTTTGTTGTTTATAAATACTTTGCTACAACGACACACTTATCTACCCACCTTGTTCCTTTCTTTTAGCATGTGCGTGTAGTAAGTACACCATCACGCTTTCGGGATACGTGTCTTTTCAGATTCCACAATGATTCTGTAGTTGTGGACACTGCATCACCGCACTCCCTCTCTTGCTCTTGGTCCTCATCTATGTAAGTCACCTTGATTTTGCACCTGTGTGTTTTATCAGTTTCTTTATGAAAATATTTAGCGAACGCCATGACAGTAGCTAAAGCAAGGGGCTATAGTAGCAGCACACAGGTAGACTACAAATGCATGCATGTTTGCACATTTATTTAAAATTTAAAATATCACATTTACATACACTACCGTTCAAAAGTTTGGGGTCACTTAGAAATGTCCTTGTTTTCCATGAAAACATACATGAAATGAGTTTGAATAGGAAATATAGCAAAATGCATAGGAAATGTAGTCATTGACAAGGTTAGAAATAATGATTTTTAATTGAAATACTAATTGTGTCCTTCAAACTTTGCTTTCGTCAAAGAATCCTCCATTTACAGCAATTACAGCCTTGCAGACCTTTGGCATTCTAGTTGTCAATTTGTTGAGGTAATCTGAAGAGATTTCACCCCATGCTTCCTGAAGCACCTCCCATAAATTGGATTGGCTTGATGGGCACTTCTTACATACCATACGGTCAAGCTGCTCCCACAACAGCTCAATAGGGTTGAGATCTGGTGACTGTGCTGGCCACTCCATTATAGACAGAATACCAGCTGACTGCTTCTTCCCTAAATAGTTATTGCATAGTTTGGAGCTGTGCTTTGGGTCATTGTCCTGTTGTAGTAGGAAATTGGCTCCAATCAAGCGCCATCCACAGGGTATGGCATGGCGTTGCAAAATGGAGTGATAGCCTTCCTTCTTCAAGATCCCTTTTACCCTGTAGAAATCTCCCACTTTACCACAACCAAAGCACCCCCAGACCATCACATTGCCTCCACCATGCTTGACAGATGGCATCAAGCACTCCTTCAGCATCTTTTCATTTGGTCTGCATCTCACAAATGTTCTTCTTTGTGATCCGAACACCTCAAACTTCGATTTGTCTGTCCATAACACTTTTTTCCAATCTTCCTCTGTCCAGTGTCTGTGTTCTTTTGCCCATCTTAATCTTTTATTTTTATTGGCCAGTCTGAGATATGGCTTTTTCTATGCAACTCTGCCTAGAAGGTCAGCATCCTGGAGTCGACTCTTCACTGTTGACGTTGAGACTGGTGTTTTGTGGGTACTATTTAATGAAGCTGCCAGTTGAGGACCTGTGAAGCATCTGTTTCTCAAACTAGACACTAATGTATTTGTCCTCTTGCTCAGTTGTGCACCGGGGCCTCCCTCTCCTCTTTCTATTCTGGTTAGAGCCAGTTTGTGCTGTTATGTGAAGGGAGTAGTACACAGCGTTGTATGAGATCTTCAGTTTCTTGGCAATTTCCCGCATGGAATAGCCTTCATTTCTCAGAACAAGAATAGACTGACGAGTTTCAGAAGAAAGTTATTTGTTTCTGGCCATTTTGAGCCTGTATTCGAACACACAATTGCTGATGCTCCAGATACTCAACTTGTCTCAAGGCCAGTTTTATTGCTTCCTCATCAGCACAACAGTTTTCAGCTGTGCTAACATAATTGCAAAAGGGTTTTCTAATGATCAATTAGCCTTTTAAAATGATAAACTTGGATTAGCAAACACAACGTGCCATTGGAACACAGGACTGATGGTTGCTGATAATGGGCCTCTGTATGCCTATGTAGATATTCCATTAAAAATCAGCAGTTTCCAGCTACAATAGCCATTTACAACATTAACAATGTCTACATTGTATTTCTGATAAATGTGATGTTATTTTAATGGACAAAAAAATTGCTTTTCTTTCAAAAACAAGGACATTTCTAAGTGACCCCAAACTTTTGAACGGTAGTGTAAGTATTCAGACCCTTTACTCAGTACTTTGTTGATAGGAACTGAATACAGAGCAACTCTGTATTAGTTACTTAACAAGTGAATTTGCATGAAAATTGCAATACAATTTCCATAAAAATTGAGATAAAATATTGTATGATATCATAAGTGAGGATCTCAAAAAATCCCCCCTGCTGGCATTATAGCCATTACCTAATGGAAGTGTATTTCTGAGCGTGTAAGAACCACTGCATGGACCATAGAACCAGAATTTAGAACAGACCATAGAATGTAGGAGGATAAACAGTCTCCCTCCTCTTTCATTAATAAACGGACACTGTGTCATCTCAGAGAGAAAAATGTCAGGAGATATTTATCGTGCATGAAATGGCCAGTGGTCTCCTGAGAGAGGGGAGAGATACAGTATGTTTACATGCACACTAATAATTCAATATTAAACTGATTATGGCATTAAGCCGAGTATGGCAATAAGCAGAGTAAAGTGTTTACATGACTATCTTGATTGGCGTGAGGTCAAAATCAAAGTAAGCATATGCCGATTAAAACACCTGGTTTTCTGAGCAATCTTTCTAATTATTAGGACATGTAAACAGCTTAATCAGAGTTCCAGCAGTGTATTTGATCTGTGCATGTGCCAGCACCAGTGGTGCAAGCCTCCTTCTTTTGCACGAGTGAAGTGAGTTCGGAAAAACTGAAAGTATGCATCTTAGAAATAGTTTTCACAAACAAACTTTATATGTCCGAACTCAGAATCAAATAGGCTTTGCAAAAATAACATGGTTGCTTTGGTAGAATGTTTATTTTGATTGGCAATTTTCTGCATTTATTTAAGTCCCATCAGGTAGCCTGATTTCAGATGTGTCTATGTAAACAGTGAGGTCCAAATGTATTTAGACAGTGACACATTTGTTGTTGTTTTGGCTCTGTACTCCAGCACTTTGGATTTGAGATGATACAATGATTATAAGGTTAAACTATCAGCTTTAATTTGAGGGTATTTCCATCCATATTGGGTAAACTGTTTAGAAAATAGGATGGCAATGCCCCATCCACAGGGCACAAGTGGTCACGAATGGTTTGATGAGCATGAAAACCATGTAAACCATATGCCATTGCCATCTCAGTCACCAGATCTCAACCAATGATTGTCTATTATATTGACAAGATAGTCAAGTGACAGTTCTAAAAATGGAAATACATGTCCTCAAAGATGGAAGGCAGGCAGGAGGAGGCGAGATCAGGTGGGACCATTCTAGCCAATGAAAGGACAGATACACGTGTGAACAACAGGCCATATTTGTATCTGTGCCATTATAGCATCTGCGACAGCCTCAATGGCGCTGCCCATACTATCTTCTTCTTCTTCATTGGCTGACTGCTCCCAACTCATAGGAATCCCCACCCAGTTGACTACTTTAAAATGGTGGAAGCCCTCAATGGCAATGTCCATGCTAAAAAGGGTTCTATCCATGATGAGTCCTCTATCTATCTCTATGACAACAGGCATAACTCCCAGATAAAAATATTTTGTTTTTAACGTTTCTTTGTTGACCAAATTCAACACTTTCTCATTGACCTCCATACAAAAATTCCTCACTTTGTGGGCTTATTTTTGTGGACAGATTTTGGGTGGAGTAAAACCTCTCGCTTGGCCTCTTCCTCTCTGTCTTAACCCAATTGAACACTTATGGGAGATTCTGGACAGCATTTTCCACCACCATAAAAAAACACCAAATGATGGAATTTATTGTGGAAGAGTTCCAGACACTTGTAGAATCTATGCCAAGGCGCATTGAAGCTGTTCTGGCTCGTGGTGGCCCAACACCCTATTAAGACACTTCATGTTGGTGTTTCCTTTATTTTGGCAGTTACCTGTATATTTAGTATTATAGCTACTATTCCTATTGTTCTCCCTGTTATTTTCATACTTTTTATGTGTATCACTTCGCTTTGGCGACATTGACCTCGTCATTCATGCCATTAAAGCATATTGAATTAGAATTTGAGGGAGAGAGAGAGCGAGAGAGAAGACTCAGAGGCCCTGCTGTGCAAGCATGAAGAGGTCACACTTAATCAACCCTAGTCCCCCACACTGGCTGAATGAAAAGAGCGGTCAAAGTCTTTATACAGAGGGAGGAGAGGAGAGGGGGATGAGTGCATGAGTGGAAAGAGAAGGCTGAGGCCCTCCCTCTATAAGAGGCATTTTTCTTTAGAGGACACACACAACTAGGACTACACACCACACGTTGAGTGTGTTACACCAGGAAGCATCTGGATAAGGAAGCCCCCACCATCACCACCTAATTTCTCTCTCTCCTCAGACCCCAAAGGTCAGATAAATAAGACAAAGAGTGAAACCAAATATAACGTTGTGGAGTTGCTGTTCAGCCCAGCTTCATTCTATTAATCATTCAATGATTCAATTCTACACCCATTGGTGGAGGAGTCAGTCTACTCCTTATTTTATCCATCAAACCATCCATCTATCCTTCCACCCATCTATCACAATCCAATCTTCAAATCACTTAAATACCAACAGCACTTAATGATTTTAACTTACCCCCTACAAACTGGATGCCCCCGGCCACGCGTCCGATGGTCCTGGAGATGAGGTCAGACACACAGCAGCCCATTAGGGCCGTGAGGGACACCAGGAGCAGCAGGCCACAGCCCACCCCCGTCACCACCGTACAGATCCTCCACTCCAAACTGGGGATACCCTGAAAGGAGGCGTAACGCCCACACTGCTCCAGCATCACCGTGGCCTGGCGAACCTCATCACGCACCGGGTACGAGCACCGCCGGAAGGTCCCGAAGGAGACCGGTTTACCCATCTGGGACCCTAGGAGCCAGTATGGCATAAAGAAACCCACACAGGAGGCCGCCGCACACAGGAAGGAGAGCAGAGCCCACACCACGCCCGCACATGTCAGGCTAGAACCCATATCTCAGTATATCAGTGACCAGCCACAATGATGACCCCCCAAAATGGTATCCCACGGAAGTTCTTAGCTTTTTATCAGCAGCTCTGTTGTTGATGAATAATGTCCAGGTTAGCACCAGCAGTGTTCCTCGTCCTGCCTCTTCTCTGTTCAGTGACCCCTGGTGAGAGAGAGAGAGAGAGAGAGAGAGAGAGAGAGAGAGAGAGAGAGAGAGAGAGAGAGAGAGAGAGAGAGAGAGAGAGAGAGAGAGAGAGAGAGAGAGAGAGAGAGAGAGAGAGAGAGAGAGAGAGAGAGAGAGAGAGAGAGAGAGAGAGAAATGCAAAAGTGAGAGAGTTGGATTTATGAGGTACAGACAGGAAAAACAACTGTACTGTCACTGGATACATGAAAGTTAGTACCGCATGGGGGATAACATCAGATTAAGGGATCATAAACTATGGACCACACAATTGTGAAACATCTTTACCATTTGGGCTAAGACTTACAGTGCTATTAAATAATGCAAGTGGCCCTTCATTTCAACTGGTGATTAATTTGAACAATACATAAATGTAATTATTTACATAGGTAATAATTATAATAGCTTCCTATATAATTATAATACTGCATATGAGCTATAAAATTCACATGTGCTAAGCCTTAGCCTACTAATAATAACCCAAGGCGATCAAGGCTATTTTTAGAATGTAGTGGCCTGACAAGTCTGCAGTTTGTTTCCATATCAAAAGTAAAAAATAATTAACTCTCATGCATAGATGTCCGAGTGTTCATAGATAGTTCCTATTTCCTTTCATCTCGGCACCATAGGTGCTTCATTTCGAAGCAAATAGACATTGTGTCGAGCATTCTATTCTATTCTATTCTAGTAATGCAAGGGAAAGTTTTCAGAAATCTTACGTTTACATTCCTCAACGTGATCCCGAACCTGTAGGTGATAGCTGGATTTCAAAGTTCAATGTAATTGAGAAAGCAGAGCAACAAGACCTCAATAAAGTGCCCGCTGTCGGTACAACACTCGTTTATCGAAAAAAATATCCAATATGTCAAACTCGCTCAGTTACTGTAGGCAACACGGTCCATCTGGAAGAAGACCTATAACGGGAAAACACCTCTGTCCCAACGCAGCGACCAGAGCAACATTCCTTGGCTTCGAAGTGAGCGATGACGGCGTTGGCTTGAATAAAATTATTCTGTGAGCAGCAGAATGTGGGTTGGTTCCTGTTTGCCTACCGCGGTTGCAGCTTGGTCTCATAGACTAGACATAACATAGAAACGAAATCTGGAACAATCAAATTAGTATGATATGCTAGATTTGGTATGGTTACATAAGACAGAAGGTTACTTAAGGCAAAAACGAACAGCCTGGTCTCATACACTAGACGTAGCATAGTAAAGTAAATCCGGGACAATCAAATTAATATAATATGTTACGTTTGGTATGGTTACATAAGACAGAAGGTTAGTTAAGGCAAAAACGAAAGGAGGGTGGTTGGTCGCAATCTGGTCCCAGAGCATTTCTTATTATTCTGTATGTAAATCCGAGACACTTAATTTAGTATGATTTATTACATTTCGTATGATATGTATTAATGTGGCTGTCTATCACCCATTTGTATGATATTTTTGTATTTGTTACGAATTACAATTCGTATTATATGTTACCAATTTGCAAGATGTACAATATCTTCCTAATTTGCAAAACGTATGATATGATATTCTAGCTAGCTGGCTAACATTAGCTAGGCTAGGGATTAGGAGTCATGGTTAAGTTTAGGAGTTAGGTTAAAAAGTTAAGGTTAGGGTTAGGTTAGGGTTAGGGGAAGGGTTAACTAACATGCTAAGTAGTTGCAAAGTATCTAAAAAAGTAGTAAGTAGTTGAAAAGTTGCTAATTAGAAAAATGCTAAAGTTGTCCGTGACGAGATTCGAACTCGCAAACCTTTGGGTTGTTTGATGTTCACGTTATACGCCCGACCAACCACTCTACTTTCGTTTTGCCTTAAGTAACCATCTGTGTTATGTAACCATACCAAACATAGCACATTATGTTTATTTTAGTTCTCGCCTTAACTTTTACTATGTTACGTCTAGTCTATGAGCCAAGGCTGAAAGTAGGGGCAAAAAAAAACTAATGGCCATCAATCTAAAGATCTAATACGCTCGTTCAAACAGGCATCACTGCGCACTCACGCGTATCAATCTAATGATCCAGTAACTCGCACGCACACACCAAGTTTCCCACTCTTAATGTCAGACTATAGGCATACACTCGTCTAACTGCCATGGTTGGTTATGAGCACAAACAAAACACTTTTTTGGGACGGTCACTGAAAGCGAAAATAACTAGGGTTGAGTCCCTGTCAGTCTGCCTCCGAATTCGCTATACAACCTTCTTCTGCATAGCCTATGCGAACACTTTGTAATTAATCTGTGCATAATGGCAACTATTAAAGAACTTATCCATTGGGCTTTACTAACAGTAGTATTTCCCCCTTATTGCAACTATCTTTATCCATTGGGCTTTACTAACAGTAGTATTTCCCCCTTATTGCAACTATCTTTCTAACGACTATAGGCTAGTAGGCTGCGTGAGCACACCCAATAAAGCGAATTATCTTGGCATCCTGGTGGAGACAGAGGGCTATGCGTGTGCATGTGTCGCATGTCAAACTGCTCTCCAAATTCGCTACAACACCGCTATTTTGCAGCCCATTATAAACCTATAGCGGCCCACTAGATTGAGTACCCTAACCTGTAGGCTAATCGTACATTGCACCGTAAGCAAGTGAAAGTAAATTATAGGCCTATCCAACGTCTGCGTAGGAATAAACAATGAAGCAGGGGTTTTACGCAAAAGTGTCTGTGGGAGGAGAGGCAACTGAGGACCACTCCTGCATGCGCAAAGCAGCTAATATGAGGCGCTGTTTGAATATATTCATGGGTGGATTCTCCCTCTCTTGAAATAATCATTGATCTAAATATAGGCCTAGTAGATAAATTAAGATAGGCTATATACAGTGGGGAGAACAAGTATTTGATACACTGCCGATTTTGCAAGTTTTCCTACTTACAAAGCATGTAGAGGTCTGTAATTTTTATCATAGGTACACTTCAACTGTGAGAGACGGAATCTAAAACAAAAATCCAGAAAATCACATTGTATGATTTTTAAGTAATTAATTTGCATTTTATTGCATGACATAAGTATTTGATACATCAGAAAATCAGAACTTAATATTTGGTACAGAAACCTTTGTTTGCAATTATAGAGATCATACATTTCCTGTAGGTCTTGACCAGGTTTGCACACACTGCAGCAGGGATTTTGGCCCACTCCTCCATACAGACCTTCTCCAGATCCTTCAGGTTTCGGGGCTGTCGCTGGGCAATACGGACTTTCAGCTCCCTCCAAAGATTTTCTATTGGGTTCAGGTCTGGAGACTGGCTAGGCCACTCCAGTACCTTGAGATGCTTCTTACGGAGCCACTCCTTAGTTGCCCTGGCTGTGTGTTTCGGGTCGTTGTCATGCTGGAAGACCCAGCCTCTTCAATGCTCTTACTGAGGGAAGGAGGTTGTTGGCCAAGATCTCGCAATACATGGCCCCATCCATCCTCCCCTCAATACGGTGCAGTCGTCCTGTCCCCTTTGCAGAAAAGCATCACCAAAGAATGATGTATCCACCTCCATGCTTCATGGTTGGGATGGTGTTCTTGGGGTTGTACTCATCCTTCTTCTTTCTCCTAACACGGCGAGTGGAGTTTAGACCAAAAAGCTCTATTTTTGTCTCATCAGACCACATGACCTTCTCCCATTCCTCCTCTGAATCATCCAGATGGTCATTGGCAAACTTCAGACGGGCCTGGACATGCGCTGGCTTGAGCAGGGGGACCTTGTGTGCGCTGCAGGATTTTAATCCATGACGGCGTAGTGTGTTACTAATGGTTCTCTTTGAGACTGTGGTCCCAGCTCTCTTCAGGTCATTGACCAGGTCCTGCCGTGTAGTTCTGGGCTGATCCCTCACCTTCCTCATGATCATTGATGCCCCACGAGGTGAGATCTTACATGGAGCCCCAGACCGAGGGTGATTGACCGTCATCTTGAACTTCTTCCATTTTCTAATAATTGTACCAACAGTTGTTGCCTTCTCACCAAGCTGCTTGCCTATTGTCCTGTAGCCCATCCCAGCCTTGTGCAGGTCTACAATTTTATCCCTGATGTCCTTACACAGCTCTCTAGTCTTGGCCATTGTGGAGAGGTTGGAGTCTGTTTGATTGAGTGTGTGGACAGGTGTCTTTTATACAGGTAACGAGTTCAAACAGGTGCAGTTAATACAGGTAATGAGTGGAGAACAGGAAGGCTTCTTAAAGAAAAACTAATAGGTCTGTGAGAGCCGGAATTCTTACTGGTTGGTAGGTGATCAAATACTTATGTCATGCAATAAAATGCAAATTAATTACTTAAAAATCATACAATGTGATTTTCTGGATTTTTGTTTTAGATTCCGTCTCTCAGTTGAAGTGTACCTATGATAAAAATTACAGACCTCTACATGCTTTGTAAGTAGGAAAACCTGCAAAATCGGCAGTGTATCAAATACTTGTTCTCCCCACTGTAGGTTATAAATAAATAATCACTGATCTAACATGACTTGGTTGGTAGCCTACCATAAAAATCCTTTCACATGGTGATGTCTTCAAGGATGGGAATGAAGGATGCATAGGTTATCCCAAAAGATGCATCGTCTCCATTATAGGTTACGCTAATTTAGGCTACCACTTGTTCACCTTGTAGAGGCTAGTGGCTAGACCTGTTGGCTGTTAGGTTATAAAAATGGAACGTAAAATTACTGTCTCAGAAGTGGCTTTACCCAAACCCCTGCCCCCTGCCCCGTGGCTATGCAAGGTCCATGACCAGTGGCGGGTGCAGAGCCCCACCTGTTTAGCTAGAAACATGGCATTAATACGATAATGAATACATGACAACTACATACAAATATTTTATTAAAAATAATTCATACAAAAGTCAAGAGTTGGCTATAACATGAGTGAGTGTGTGTATATGTGTTTAATTGTTTGTGTGCATGTATTATGGTGTGTATTATAACTTCCCATCATAAAAATGTATCCCCATTCCCCAATCAAATACCTTCATCGATACCCAATCTGGCAACCCTCATAACATTTGACATGGCCTTGTATAAAATGCATTATGAAAGAAATGGTGTAATGTACACGAAAAAGTGGAGCCTTGTATTAAATGCATTATGAATAAATTTTTGTAATGTAGACTCCACGAAATATGAAATGCCTTATGAAGAAAATCGTGTAGGCCTACTGTTGTCTACACGAAAAAAGGGCCTTTCTGACTACAAGCGCACCAGTATCCCAAAGTATTAAGCGAAAACAAGCATAGAAAACAGTATTGGCATTAATAAAAAATAAAAAAACAACGTAAGGCTACTATTATATTATAATTATTTAGGTGACAACCTGGTTCATTAACAATATTGGGTTGTTAACGCATTTGTATTTTTCAGAGGTGGGTAGTAACGAGTTACATTTACTCCGTTACATTTACTTGAGTAAGTTTTTGAAAAAATTATACTTCTAGGAGTAGTTTTAAATCACTATACTTTTTACTTTTACTTGAGTAGATTTGTGAAGAAGAAACTGTACTCTTACTCCGCTACATTAGGCTACAATGAGGTCGTTACTTTTCTTTTTACCTCTTTGGTATTCTACGCGTCATTGTCTTTATCCCCCAGCATATGCCTTATTTTAATGTTTTATTTTGACAGAGAGAGAGAGACTTCCGCTAAGGCTCTACCACGTGACTGTGTTTCACCAATCAAACGTAGTTGTGCAGTCTCGTCACTTTACCATACTCAATCTCAGTGGCGGGACCGGTTGGCTTTACAGTCATAGCAACACAAAAATGTCAGAATTAGCCGTCGGCAATGCAGACACAGACGAGGAGGAACACCCGCACCCCTGGCCTCATATTGAAAGCATGTTTACCTTAGTAAAAGTGCGAAAGAACAGCTACATTATGCGGTGTCTTCTGTGTCTACCAAAACAAACGGACATTTCAGCATTCAAGAACTCAACATCTAACTGGAGGAAACATGTAGCGGTAAGTTTCCTAAATTCGTTTTTTTTTTTGCTGTGGATAGGCGAATGTTTGTCTTTTAGGTTACATATGTTTTAAACATTTTCTATATATATATATATATATATCCACATTTGATGTGATAATAAGTCTCTTTTAATGTCTTGATCTCCCTGTAGCCTCACAGATTTTTTTTTTGTCCACAGAGGATTCACCCCAACAAACTGGCAAAGTACACAGACTTACTAGAGAACCACAGAAAGCGTAAGTCCTCCTCTTCCAGTGATACTCTTGTGAAAAATGCAAAAATCACAGCCTTTGCTGCCCCAGGGCGGGTAACACAAGCAACGCTTGACAAGCTGATGCTAAATTTTGTATGTGAGGCCAACCAACCATTTTCTGTGGTTGAGATGCCATCCTTCAATACTTTGATAGAAACCTTGCAACCTCATACAGTAATGACAAGGAAAACGTTATGCACAAGAATACAAGAAGCTGCAAAACACAAGAAGAGCATAATCATCAAAAAGCTGAGTGCTGTGAACTATGTTGCTAACGTAGCTACTTAGGTGTCACCTGTCACTGGATAGACAACACCTCACTGGAGTTGCACTCCACATTGGCTTGTAGACCTGTCAAAGGCTCGCACACGTTTGATGTCCTTGCTGCTGCATTAGAGGAAATACATTCTGAGTACCACATCAGGGAAAAAGTGACCAGGACGACAACAGACAGTGGCTCAAACTTCCTTTCGATTATATGGTGAGGAGAAAGAGGAGGAATCCATCAATGTACAAGAGGAGAGTGACTCCACCCTTGATGATGCAACAGAAGATCAGAGTGAGTCAGAGGTGGAGTATCAAGATGTCTGCAATTCTGGATGACAACACAGGCCTTGAGTACCAACTTCCAGGGCACCAAAAGTGTGCATGCCATCTCCTCAATCTTATATCCACAGTTGATGCCACTGCTGCAGGAGGAGCTGCAAACGAAACCTACAAGAGGCTGTCTCGGTCTGCTTTTGCAAAATGTCATGCTCTTTGGAATAAAACCAGCAGGTCAACCATGGCTCATGAAACAGTGGAACGTGAATGCAAGCTGCAGTTTCTCCGACCCAATCAGACACGCTGGAGCTCCCTGTTCCTCGCTGTAGAAAGGATTGTGCGCATTCACCGAGAGCAAGGAGAACAAGCAATTCGCAATGTCTGCACAGCATTAAAGATAAAGATGTAAGTTGACAAAATTTATATTTTGTTTTTAAAGAATAATAAAAGTAAATAAGCCTTGCTGATTAATGGGTGAATCCGCTTGTCTCAAGTAACTAAGTTTTCTTTGCATGGTGGTGTGACAATTGTGGATGACTTGAATGAAATATATATATATATTTTGTATTTAACATGTACAATGCATAATAAAGACATTGTACCAGAAATAGCTATAAGTAATTGTTTTATCGTTACATCTTTTATAGGTTCAATCCAGCTGAAAATGGGTTTTTGGTTGAGTATGCTGCTGTGATGAAGCCTGTTGCCATGGCCCTTAATATCCTCCAAGGGGAATCATCTGTGCATATGGGCCTCCTGCTGCCAACACTTTACCAGTTGCGGGACAAGCTGAAGAAGTTGGAGTCAACTTGCAAAATGTGTACACCTCTTGTTCACGCCCTGCAGCAAGGGATCCAGAAACGTTTTGGAGACGTCATGAAAGAGCCTGAGCTGATTGCAGCAGCAATACTCCTACCAAGATTCAGAACATCCTGGACCACAGAGGAGAACATCTTAAATGCTGGTAAATATACTTGTTTATCAATTCAAATGTGAACCAGTAGACATTGACCTATATAACTCTGTATAATGTCACTGTCATTTAGGATTATAGTGTGTCAGTGACAAACCACAGGGTGGCAATATAGTTAGTGTGACTTTTTTTTGCTGACTTTTCTTGTTAGATATTGGAACTGGAAGTAAACATAATGCCCGATCTACAACTACATCACCCTCCTCTAATGCCTTTTAGAGAACATGCATTCAGCTTAATTTGTGTTCTGGGATACTAGGCCTGCAATATTGTTTTATTTGGCCATCTATCATGGACTGGTGCTTTTTCAGTTGATGTGTACTGCTGCTCTTTTCCTCTGCTCAGTGAGATGTGCAGTGTGGCCTAATCACAGATCAGAGTATTCATTTCTAGGCACACAGAAAAAGGGCTGTTGCTTGCCATGCAATACAAAGGTACTGAGTAGGCCTAATCAACACCTATTGATTATTTTACGTTGACCGCTTCCTTCTGGTGTGCAGTTTTCTGTTCAGCATGCCTGGTATGAAATGTTTGTGTGTTTCCTTCTGTTGTTCTGTCACTGTGGAGACACACACACAGTTTATGAGAGTTTATGGGCTGCCTCGTTCTAGTTCTGCCTGGTAAAAAAAGTATAAAGGTTTGGAAAATTGTGTTACTTGTGCTTATTTATTTTTTATTTATTCTTATTTTATTTTTTAATACTTGAATTTACCTGAATTATTTTAATTTAAGCTATTTTGTAATTCATTAAAGATGATTATTTTGTATTTTTGTCTGTCTGATTGTTGTCTTGTGTTAAAAAATAAATCAGACGTTACTCAACAGTTACTCAGTACTTGAGTAGTTTTTTCACCAAGTACTTTTTTACTCTTACTCAAGTAATTATTTGGATGACTACTTTTTACTTTTACTTGAGTCATATTATTCTGAAGTAACAGTACTTTTACTTGAGTACAATTTTTGGCTACTCTACCCACCTCTGGTATTTTTATATAAATAAATGTGGGACACAAAAAAAAGGCAGTGTAGAACACCATTGCCCATCATGCATTCCTCTAATAACTTTCAAAAGAGTTTTCCGAAGTTTGCCTCCCAAAAATGTATAATGAAGTCACACAAAAAGGTGTATTTTCGCACGAGTTATGCCACACAAAAACGGACAAACACACACGAAATCTGCTGTAATACGTTTTGTACATATTTGCACGAATTGAGTCTGAGATTGTTTCATGTAACCACACAGACTTGGATGAAATACCTCATCGGAGTCCATGAGCTTCCTCCTGAAAAGAATCTGTGGCACAACCTCTTCCAGGTCCTAATAGCCCTATTTATAAAAAATATGGTTATGATGTGCTAAAAGAGAAAGAATTTCCTTGTTACTAAATCCAATTAACTCTAAAGTATAGTTTCACCAGGTCATCTAACTGCAGGCATTTCAACGGTGGCGCACACATCAACAGGGAGCCAGGGAGTGATGCAGTTAACAAAATCCCCTACTTTAATCTTGAAACATAACTGCGACTTTATTGTCAAAATGTCAACTTTATTAAAACAAATTTGACTTTTTCTCGAAATATTGCCACTTTAAGTACTATCCATGCAAAAAAAGTAATAAATCGAAGTACCACCACCCATTACTTAAAAAAAAATAATAATTGGCCACAATACTCTTCCTTACTACTCTGTTGCTGCTTTATATCTCACATTTGATTATCTAACACGCTCTTAATTTCACCATGATCTGTTATCCTCTCACAGGAACACCTTACAGATCTTGTAAAACAACTTGAAAATACACTTTTACATACACCTAAGCCAAATACATTTAAACTCTGTTTTTCACAATTTCTGACATTTAATCCTAGTAAAAATTCCCTGTTTTAGGTCAGTTAGGATCACCACTTTATTTTAAGAATGTGAAATGTCAGAATAATAGTAGAGAGAATGATTTATTACAGCTTTTATTTCCTTCAATCACATTCCCAGTGGGTCAGAAGTTTACATACACTCAATTCGTTTTTGGTAGCATTGCCTTTAAATTGTTTAACTTGGGTCAAACGTTTCGGATAGCCTTCCACAAGCTTCCCACAATAAATTGGGTGAATTTTGGCCCATTCCTCCTGACAGGGCTGGTGTAACTGAGTCAGGTTTGTAGGCCTCCTTGCTCGCACACGCTTTTTCAGTTCTGCCCACACATTTCCTATAGGATTGAGGTCAGGGCTTTGTGATGGCCACTCCAATACCTTGACTTTGTTGTCCTTAAGCCATTTTGCCACAACTTTGGAAGTATGCTTGGGGTCATTGTCCATTTGGAAGACCCATTTGCGACCAAGCTTTAACTTCCTGACTGATGTCTTGAGATGTTGCTTCAATATATCCACATAATTTACGTTCCTCATGATGCCATCTATTTTGTGAAGTGCACCAGTCCCTCCTGCAGCAAAGCACCCCCACAGCATGATGCTGCCACCCCTGTGCTTCACGGTTGGGATGGTGTTCTTCGGCTTACAAGTGTTCCCCTTTTTCCTCCAAACATAACGATGGTCATTATGGCCAAACAGTTCTATTTTTGTTTAATCAGAACAGAGGACATTTCTCCAAAAAGTACAATCTTTGTCCCCATGTGCAGTTGCAAACCGTACTCTGGCTTTTTTATGGCGGTTTTGGAGCAGTGGCTTCTTCCTTGCTGAGCGGCCTTTCAGGTTATTTGGATATAGGACTCGTTTTACTGTGGATATAGATATTTTTGTACCGGTTTCCTCCAGCATCTTCACAAGGTCCTTTGCTGTTGTTCTGGGATTGATTTGCACTTTTCGCACCAAAGTACGTTCATCTCTAGGAGACAGAACGCGTCTCCTTCCTGAGCGGTATGACGGCTGCATAGTCCCATGGTGTTTATACTTGCATACTATTGTTTGTACAGATGAACGTGGTACCTTCAGGCGTTTGGAAATTGCTCCCAAGGATGAACCAGACTTGTGGAGGTCTACAATTTTTGGCTGATTTCTTTTGATTTTCCCATGATGTCAAGCAAAGAGGCACTGAGATTGAAGGTAGGCCTTGAAATACATCCACAGGTAAACCTCCAATTGACTCAAATGATGTCAATTAGCCTATCAGAAGCTTCTAAAGCCATGACATCATTTTCTGGAATTTTCCAAGCTGTTTAAAGGCACAGTCAACTTAGTGTATGTAAACTTCTGACCCACTGGAATTGTGATACAGTGAATTATAAGTGAAATAATCTGTCTATAAACAATTATTGGAAAAATTACTTGTGTCATGCCAAAACCATAGTTTGTTAACAAGACATTTGTGGAGTGGTTAAAAAACGAGTTTTAATGACTCCATCCTAAGTGTATGTAAACTTCCGACTTCAACTGTAGGTTTCCTCTTGGACTGTCCGTATGATGATATCCTTTGACTGAGAAAATCTGTCTGGTGTGCATGCTGTCTGACAGTAGTGCCAGCCCGTACGGTTGCTGTCTTTTGCCGCTGTAGTGTTGTTGAAGAGACGAGCGATGTGAATGATGTGAGTGATGGCACGAGTCAGCGACTTCCACGTGGAGAACCTTGAAAAGCATAAGGATCCAAGCTGCTTGGGTGAAGTTGTTGTCTTCAGTGTGGACACTTGGGGGCGAACGTTGGCATCTGAGGAGGGATTGATGAGCTCAAAAGCGTCCCTTTCAAGACAGAGACTGGCGTGTCAGAAACGCTGGGCCAGAGAGCCAGGTTGTGTCAGAGGTAAGCTGCAGGGATGAATCTCGTCGCATGATCTGCAGGGATCTGATCTATATGTGCATAGTGCCACTGTTCTGGTCGAGTAGATCTCCTTATCCAATGGACTCGATTGCTGACATAGACGTAGAAGCGCCGGGTCTCGTTGTTGATGTAACCTCATTGTTGCTGTCTGTGTGGAAGGTTGTATCATCAAGCTCAATGTCTATTCTTGAGGTGATGAGCTCAGCCAACTTGACTGCCAAGACTGCTGCGCAGAGTTCAAATCATGTATTCTGGGCGTGGCGCCAGTTTAGCTTTACCCATAACAAAGCCCATGTGACTGTCTCCTTTGACGTCTGTCACTTTGAGGTAGGCAACTGCGGCTATTGCCTTCGTGGATGCATCCGAGAATATGCATAGATCTCTTCGTCTCGCTTCTGGGGGTGAGACCTTAGTGTAAGCCCTAAGGATATGGAGGTTGCATAGCCCTTTCAAAGACTCTCTCCATGCAACCCATGGCTCCTCAATTTCTGGAGGCAAGGGAGAGTCCCATTCGTTGTTGGCCATTGTGAGCTCCCTGAGAATAGACTTGCCTTGAATGGTGTCAGGGGCCACGAATCCCAGTGGGTCGTACAGACTGTTCACAGTTGATAGCACTCCTCGGCGTGTGAAGGGCTTCTCATCTTCGTCTACCTTGAAGGTGAAAGTGTTGGTCCTGAGGTCCCAGTTGAGACCCAAGCTGCGCTGCATAGGCAGAGTGTTTGACCCTATGTCGAGATCTTTGAGGTCGTTTGCGTGAGGAGGGAACGGAACATGATATTGTTGCTTTTAGTTGGAACCAATGGAGATCCATTTCTCTTGTAACCCAAAGGGCAGTTTATTTTTACATTTTACATTTTAGTCATTTAGCAGACGCTCTTATCCAGAGCGACTTACAGTTAGTGAGTGCATACATTATTTTAATAATAATACTGTCCCCCCGTGGGAATCGAACCCACAACCCTGGCGTTGCAAACACCATGCTCTACCAACTGAGCTACATCCCTGCCGGCCATTCCCTCCCCTACCCTGGACGACGCTGGGCCAATTGTGCACCTCCCCATGGGTCTCCCGGTCGCGGCCAGCTACGACAGAGCCTGGATTCGAACCAGGATCTCTAGTGGCACAGCTAGCACTGCGATGCAGTGCCTTAGACCACTGCACCACTCGGGAGGTGGACTATAGGGTTAACACCTTGAGCTGTATCGAGAAACGCTAGTCCAGGGAGGTCTCCTTCGGCCTTGGCTGACTGAAGCTCCATAAGCAGGTCGCCCAACTCCCTCAGCTTTGGGTAATCCTTGTTGGAGAACTTGGGGAAACTGTCGATACGTTTGGTGAGCGCACTCTCTATCACCTCTGGCGAACTGTAGCATTCCTCGAGTCTATCCCAAACCATACTCAAACCTTGTTCTGGATGGTTTACGTGAACGGATCGGATTCGTTTTATATTTTCAGTAGACTCTCTTCCAAGCCACTTAACTAGAAGATCCATTCCTTCACTGTAGGTTAAGTCTAAACCTCTGATGGCGTTGTGAAAGGAGTGCCGTCAAGCCTTGTAGCTCTCCGGTTGGTCATCAAATTGGAGTAGACCCATGGTGATGAGCTCGCGACGAACGAAGTACCTCATGAAGTCGGTAACATTTGGGTTCCCACTTTGGGGGTCTTCCCATGTGCGCTTGTAATGTGGAGCAGGTTGATGACTTCCGTCATTGTGCATACCTCTTTGGGTCCAGCTGTTGTTCTGGCCTTCTCGAAAGGAACCATGTACGCTAGGGGTGAGGTGAAACTGCTGGGCTAGCCTTGACTCCGGATTAGGGAGGCGGCGGTCTACAGCGGTAGTGATGTCAACAGGAGAGGAACAAATCTCAGCCTTGAGACATTGTAATAGGGTGTTACGTGCAGTCTCTGGCCTGGTATATCCCTATCTTGTCTCGTGATCAGAGGACGGCTCTACTCCTGTCGTTGGCTTGGGAGTGTCGTAGGATTTAGCTTGCTCCATGAGATACTCCCTAGTTCGCTGTGTGGGGTCGAGTGGGTTGGAGTCAAGCTTGAGTCTGCAGCTACTTTTCTGACTGCTTAATTCAGCAGCGGCCTCTAGAGCCTCAGCTTCAGCCACTGCTGCAGCCACTTCCTTTTCCTCTTTCATAACGTCCATAGATGCTTCTAATTGTGCTTTTTCTATTTTCATTCTCCTTTCTTTCTCCGCAAAGGAGAGGCGAGCTTTCGCAGCTTCTGCTTTTGCCCTTGCTATGGCGGCTAAGGCTCCTGTAAATGAGCTGTTTGAATGGTGTGATGAGGATGAGGCACGAGACCTGATACTGAAGGTGGACGCCTGCTCCTCGGCCATATTGTGTTGGAGATTGTCTTTACACTGTCGTAATTGTCGTAGGCCTCTCTTGGCGTTGTGACGGATTAGCAGTGTCTGTTGCTTGTTACAACTTGTGGTCCTGCCCACTAGAGAGCTGTCATTTCACTGTGCTGTCCTCCGTATGCGTTACTGTGCATATTTTGACAGCAAGATAAACACCTCCACATCGATATCCCTCAAATCATGATCTCCAAGTTCACAATATTTATTGAGTTGAAACAGCGTGAAACTGAAACACAAAGACAACAATGTAATCTGTCCTAAAATACAAACTAGATATGAACGTAACCTGATATTTTGCTCACAACTAGTAAAAGCTAGGCTAACATACTGTAGCAACATTTTCCATCTAGATAGAACTGCCAAAGGGGGTGGAGTTGCAATCTACTTTAGAGATAGAGCTCTGCAGGCTATCATACTATCCAGGTCTGTGCCCAAACAGTTTGAGCTCCTACTTCTAAATATCCACCTTTCCAGAAATAAGTCTCTCACTGTTGCCGCTTGCTACAGACCCCCCTCAGCCCCCAGCTGTGCCCTGGACACCATATGTGAATTGATTGCCCACCATCTATCCTCAGAGTTCGTACTGCTTGGTGACCTAAACTGGGATATGCTTAACACCCCGGCCATCCTACAATCCAAACTAGATGCCCTCAATCTCACACAAATTATCAAGGAACCTACCAGGTACAACCCTAAATCCGTAAACATGGGCACCCTTATAGATATCATCCTGACTAACTTACCCTCTAAATACACCTCTGCTGTCTTCAACCAGGATCTCAGCGATCACTGCCTTATTGCCTGCGTCCGTAACGGGTCCGCGGTCAAACGACCACCCCTCATCACTGTCAAACGCTCCCTAAAACACTTTAGCAAGCAGACCTTCCTAATTGACCTGGCCCAGGTATCCTGGATGGATATCGATCTCATTCCGTCAGTAGAGGATGCCTGGATGTTCTTTAAAAGTGCTTTCCTCTCCATCTTAAATAAGCATGCCCCATTCAAAAAATTCAGAACTAAGAACAGATATAGCCCCTGGTTCTCCTCAGACTTGACTGCCCTTGACCAGCACAAAAACATCCTGTGGCGTACTGCATTAGCATCGAATAGCCCCCCGCGATATGCAACTTTTCAGGGAAGTTAGGAACCAATATACACAAGCAGTTAGGAAAGCAAAGGCTAGCTTTTTCAAACAGAAATGTGCATCCTGTAGCACTAACTCCAAAAAGTTTTGGGACACTGTAAAGTCCATGGAGAATAAGAGCACCTCCTCCCAGCTGCCCACTGCACTGAGGCTAGGAAACACTATCACCACCGATAAATCTACAATAATCGAGAATTTCAACAAGCATTTTGCTACAGCTGGCCATGCTTTCCACCTGGCTACCACTACCCCGGTCACCAGCTCTGCACCCTCCGCTGCAACTTGCCCATGCCCCCCCCGCTTCTCCTTCACACAAATTCAGACACTCTAGGTACAAACTGTTACAGACCTATATCCATCCTGCCCTTCGGAAGTTTTTGAAAGCCAAGTTAACAAACAGATCACCGACCATTTCGAATCACACCGTACCTTCTCCGCTATGCAATCCGGTTTCCGAACTGGTCATGGGTGCACCTCAGCCACGCTCAAGGTCCTAAACGATATTATAACCATGATCGATAATAGACAGTACTGTGCAGCTGTCTTCATCGACCTGGCCAAGGCTTTCGACTCTGTCAACCACCGCATGATTATTGACAGACTAAATAGCCTTGGTTTCTCAAATGACTGCCTCGCCTGGTTCACCAACTACTTCTCAGATAGAGTTCAATGTGTCAAATCGGAGGGCCTGTTGTCTGGACCTATGGCAGTCTCTATGGGGGTGCCACAGGGTTAAAATCTTGGGCCGACTCTTTTCTCTGTGCATATCAATGATGTCGCTCTTGCTGCTGATGATTCTCAGATCCACCTCTACGCAGACGACACCATTTTGTACACATCTGGCCCTTCATTGGACACTGTGTTAACAAACCTCCAAACGAGCTTCAATGCCATACAACACTCCTTCCGTAGCCTCCAACTGCTCTTAAACACAAGTAAAACTAAATGCATGCTCTTCAATTGAACGCTGCTGGCACCCGCCCACCCGACTAGAATCACTACTCTCGACGGGTCTGACCTAGAGTATGTGGACAACTACAAATACCTAGGTGTCTGGTTAGACTGTAAACTCTCCTTCCAGACTCACATTTAGCATCTCCAATCCAAAGTTAAATCCAGAATCGGCTTCCTATTTCGCAACAAAGCCTCCTTCACTCATGCTGCCAAACATGCCCTCGTAAAACGGACTATCCTACCGATCCTTGACTTCGGTGATCTCATTTACAAAATAGCCTCCAACACTCTACTCAGCAAATTGGATGTAGTCTATCACAGTGCCATCCGTTTTGTCACCAAAGACCCATATACTACCCACCACTGTGACCTGTACGCTCTTGTTGGCTGGTCCTCACTACATATTCCATCTATAAATCACTGCTAGGCAAATCCCCGCCTTATCTTAGCTCATTGGTCACCATAGCAACACCCACCCGTAGTATGCGCTCCAGCAGGTATATCTCACTGGTCATCCCCAAAGCCAACACCTCCTTTGGCCGCCATTCCTTCCAGTTCTCTGCTGCCAATGACTGGAACGAACTGCAAAAATCTCTGAAGCTGGAGACTCTTATCTCCCTCACTAACTTTAAGCATCAGTTGTCAGAGCACCTTACCGATCACTGCACCTGTACACAGCCCATCTGAAATTAGCCCACCCAACTACCGCATCCCCATATTGTTATTTATTTTGCTCATTTGCACCCCAATCTCTCTATTTGCACATCATCTCTTGCACATCTATCATTCCAGTGTTAATACTAATTGTAATTATTTTGCACTATGGCCTATGTATTGCCTTACCTACATAACTTGCTACATTTGCACACACTGTATATATATTTTATATTTTCTGTTGTATTTTTGACTTTATGTTTTGTTTTACCCCATATGTAACTCTGTGTTGTTGTTTTTATCGCACTGCTTTATCTTGGCCAGGTCACAGTTGTAAATGATAACTTGTTCTCAACTGGCTTACCTGGTTAAATAAAGGTGAAATAAATAAATAAATAAAAATTAAGCTAGTGCTGTCCATCTATTCCACAAAGTAAACATACACATCCAAATTCCACAAATAATTATCTGAAATGAAAGATATATGCAAAAGGAATGAAATTACCCACTGACAAAGCTTCCTAAGGCATACAACGTAAAGGATGGATGAAGATTGTGAGCAGACAACTGAAACAGAGCACTCTGAGCTCTACATGAGGCAACAATGACCAACTTCCTCCTAACAAGTCACATGATGGGTCATTTTCTAGCTAAAGGAAATGACTCCAGATCAACAATAGGGGGAGCCAAATTCAAGATAAGTATTACAACTAAAACAGAACAGTGGCTCTATTCATTTGAATGTGTTGACAGTTGAAGAAATTGCTTGAGCTGCGCTGAGAATTCGAAAAGTATGAAAGCCAAGTATACGTTTTGGACTATGATAGACGGTTTACATCAGATGGTGTCACTCCTACGCGATGCTCGTCCCTCAACCGATATGTCTTGTTGAATATTTCAGAGCTTCCGCTATTTACCAATGAAAACATAGGGCCTGATTTTTTTTACATCACTGCACCCTCATATGACTCTCCATAAAATAGGCAGAATAACTAGCTAAATTATGAAAAATGTTGTGACAGTGATTTAATAGTTTGCAATTGTGAGAAAATAAAAAACAGAAGCAGTGCTATCACCTGCACAAATTCTGTGCAAGGACGTCGGTCACCAATGCAGTGTCTTGATCAGCTGCTTAGCTAACTTTTGTTGCTGGTTTATTGACATAGCTAGCTCTATCTTTAAAAGTTAATGATATAAAAAGATTGCTTAGCCTGTTTTGAATTACCGTGAAGTTGTAGACATGTAGCCCCAAAATTAGGAGGGGCTGTTATCAGAAATCAGTCCGTCAGTATTTTTCTCCTCTATCGCTAACATGTAACTTTGTATTGTTGGGTCAGCTGAGTACAGCAGATGACTTGGGAGGCTACTGCAATGACTCACAGCAGAACAGCTGCTTCATGAAAACTCATAATAATATTAGCATTAGCACTACTACAGTAGCTTACTAGCTAGCAATTGTTGGAAGTATTCAACATTGTGTGTGTGCAGCACTATCTAAGTAGCTAGGCAGCTGGTTGGTTAGCATCCTTTCACTGACTGGCTCAGCTAGCAAGCTAATGTTGCACAAATTTATGCTAGCTTTCGTGCCCATTGTCAAACTTCAGAAATACTTCTTCAGATATAATACTTTCTCAGAAAGGGGCTAAACATAGCCCACATGAACATACAGTGCATTCGGAAAGTATTCAGACCCCTTCACTGTTTCCACATTTTGTTACGTTACAGCCTTATTCTAAAATGGATTAAATCGTTTTTCCCCCTCATCAATCTACACACAGTACCCCATTATGACAAAATAAATATACAAATGTGCAAATTTACAAAATATTACATTTACATAAGTATTCAGACCCTTTACGTTGTTAATGCACCTTTGGCAGCGATTACAGCCTCGAGTCTTCTTGGGTATGACACTACAAGCTTGGCAGACCTTTATTTGGGGAGTTTCTCCCATTCTTCTCTGCAGATCCTCTCAAGCTCTTTCAGGTTGGATGAAGAGCGTTGCTGCACAGCTATGTTCAGGTCTCTCCAGAGATGTTTGATCGGGTTCAAGTCCGGGCTCTGGCTGGGCCCCTCAAGGACATTCAGAAACTTGTCCCAAAGCCACTTCTGCGTTGTCTTGGCTGTGTTCTTAGGGTCGTTGTCCTGTTGGAAGGTGAACCTTCACAACAGTCTGAGGTCCTGAGCGCTCTGGAGCAGGTTTTCATCAAGGATCTCTCTGTACTTCATCTTTCCCTCGATGCTGACTAGTCTCCCAGTCTCTGCCACTGAAAACCTTCCCCACAGCATGATGCTGCCACCACAATACTTCACTGTAGGCATGGTGCCAGGTTTCCTCCAGACGTGACGCTTGGCATTCAGGCCAAAGAGTTCAATCTTGGTTTCATAAGACCAGAGAATCTTGTTTGGCAAACTCCAAGCAAGCTGTCATGTGCCTTTTACTGAGGAGTGGCTTCCATATGGCTACTCTACCATAAAGGCCTGATTGGTGGAGTGCTGCAGAGATGGTTGTCCTTCTGGATGGTTCTCCCATCTCCACAGAGGAACTCTGGAGCTCTGTCAGAGTGACCATGGGGTTCTTGGTCAACTCCCTGACAAGGCACTTCCCCCCCTGATTTCTCAATTTGGCTGGGTGTCCAGCTCTAGGAAGAGTCTTGGTGGTTCCAAACTTCTTCCATTTAAGAATGATGGAGGCCACTGTTCTTGGTGACCTTCAATGCTGCAGAAAGTTTTTGGTTCCCTTCCCCAGATCTGTGCCTCAACACAATCCTGTCTCTGAGCTCTACGGACAATTCCTTTTGACCTCATGGCTTGGCTTTTGCTCTGACATTCACTGTCAACTGTGGGACCTTATATAGTGTGATGGAAAATGTTATGTTTGTGCTTTTCTAATACCAATTTCTGTGTTTATGCAAGTGACTGATTGAACGAATCCTCACTATCAGTATTTACAATTTGGCAGTACGCCCAGAACTTTGTTTTGAGAACGATATCTCAGTTTCAACGTCTCAGCTTGGAGAGAAGTAGCCTCGTGAGGTATTGGTCTGTCACATGCATGAACCAGTATTGGTTGGTCACATGCATGAACCAAAACATGAATGATTAATTAATTATGAATGATGAATAAGCTAAATCATGCCTATGTATATAGGAGATATAACGGGACTTCCCCGATAGAGCTCCTGACAGACGTGTACTATGCTGCATCAAGTTTGTTGGAACCTCTCCAGTTAACTGTTAATAAACAATGATTCATTTAAGATTGACTTCGAGTGTCCCTGTGTAGAATTTCCACGACAATTTGGCGTCAACGAAAAGGATGATTGATTCTGCCTGCGGAGCTTTCCAGTGGGGGTCTGCGAAGAAAACATGTGGCGCATTTTATGAAGTGTGAGGGAAATTCCCGTCTGACTAAAAGAGGACAAGACCCGCCCAGACCAGACCCTTACTGTAAGCTGCCCAGTAGGAGACACATAATCCGCGAACAATTGAGGGACATGTCTTCTGAATTTTAGTAAGTCAATTTAAATAAATGTGTATAAAAATAAAAATAAATGATCAAACCAATAAAATTAAGGAGATTAATGCATTAAAAGGTACCCATAGTCTTATAGAGATAAGGCTATACACTAGTCTTATGAGATGACTAGAGCGAGGGCATAACGGTACCATGGAAAGCCCCACTGACAGCTGTCAGGCATTTATAAGAGAAGTCTCTACGTGGTCTGCAGCCACTACTAATAGCACATGGTGTTATTATATATGTATGTGAAATATATATATGGTGCATAGATGCAGAAGGGGTAATAAGGGAGATGTGAAAGTTGTGTACGTGTGTAAAGGATGTGTCAAGCTGATTGAAATTTTGATAATAAGCTGATTGATTGAAATGTGGATAATAAGCTGAATGAAATGTGTATAATAAGAGGGTTGGAATTTGGATAATAAGCTTATTGATTGCAATTTGGGTGATAAATTGATAGAAATTTGGATAATAAGAGGATTTAAATTGAGCTATTAAGTACTGAGTGAACGAGAGCTGTCAGGGGACTAGCTCACGTGTGAAAGAGGTGAATGAATACCCCAACCAGTTCTGTGTGAGCTGGGTTTTCCAGTTCTGTGTGAGCTGAATTTTTCGATCTATAACATTATCTAGGGGTTCCGTCCACCACCGCCCATTGTAGTCTGGGACTACTAGCACGAGGTGTTATTATATATGTATAGGAAGTCGCGGCAAAAGAACCGTTGAAGATGCATAGGATGTAATGATAGAAAAGTCTACGTGGTCTGGACTACCTCATGAGAGAATGCCAAGAGTATGCAAAGCTGTCATCAAGGCAAAGGGTGGCTACTTTCAAGAATCTCAAACATACAAATATTTTGATTTGTTCATTTGATGATACAGCAGTAGCAATACAAGAATATAACATCTATAGAAGAGACAGAAATGCTTATGGGGGAGGTGTTGCTGTATATATTCAGAGCCATATCCCTGTAATGCTTAGAGAAGAGCTTATGTCAAGTGTTATTGAAGTGTTGTGGTTGTCACGATCGTCAGGGAGAGACCAATGCGCAGCGTGTTGAACGAACATGGTATTTATTATCTTCAGTGATAACATACACAACCAACAAAACAATAAAACGACTCGTAACGTCCAACGGTAACAATGACCAACTGGAACAAGAACCCACAAACACAAAGGGAAAACAGACAGTTTAAATATGGCTCCCAATCAGAGACAACCAACGACAGCTGACACTCGTTGCCTCTGATTGGGAGTCACTCTGGCCAACCTAGAAATAAACACAACAGAACTACCAACATATAAATAAACACATAGAATGAACACACCCTGGCTCAACATATAGAGTCCCAGAGCCAGGGTGTGACAGTACCCCCCCCTAAAGGCGCGGACTGCGACCGCGCCTCAACTTGAACAAAACAGGGAGGGCTGGGTGGGCATACCTCGGCGGCGGTTCTGGCTCCGGCCTTGCCCACCACCCTCCAATAAACCCCCCATAGCGCCCCTGGTCCAGTCTGGCCCCGCTGGCTGGAGCTGAACTGGACTTAGCAGGAGCGGTTAGCTTCAGCTCCGTAGTGGAGCAGTTGACCGGTACCTTACCAGGCACCGGTGACCCAGGCACGGGTTGTGCTGGACTGACGACGCGCACCCCTGGCTTGGTGCGTGGAGGAGGAACGGGCCTTACCAGGCTGACGACGCGCACCCCTGGCTTGGTGCGTGGAGTAGGAACGGGCCGAACCAGGCTGACGACTCGCACCCCTGGCTTGGTGCGTGGAGTAGGAACGGGCCGGACCAGGCTGACGACTCGCACCCCTGGCTTGGTGCGAGTGGCAGGAACAGGCCGGGCCAGGCTGGCGACGCGCACCGTAGGCTTGGTGCGTGGAGCAGGGACAGGCCGGGCCGGGCTGGCGACGCGCACCGTAGACTTGGTGCGAGTGGCAGGAACAGGCCGGGCCGGGCTGACGATGCGCACCATAGGCTTGGTGCGTGGAGCAGGGACAGGCCGGGCCGGGCTGGCGACGCGCACCGTAGACTTGGTGCGAGTGGCAGGAACAGGCCGGGCCGGGCTGACGATGCGCACCATAGGCTTGGTGCGTGGAGCAGGGACAGGCCGGACCGGGCTGGCGACGCACACCGTAGGCTTGGTGCGTGGAGCAGGGACAGGCCGGGCCGGGCTGGCGACGCGCACCGTAGACTTGGTGCGAGTGGCAGGCCGGGCTGGGCTGACGATGCGCACCATAGGCTTGGTGCGTGGAGCAGGGACAGGCCGGGCCGGGCTGGCGACGCGCACCGTAGACTTGGTGCGAGTGGCAGGAACAGGCCGGGCCGGGCTGACGATGCGCACCATAGGCTTGGTGCGTGGAGCAGGGACAGGCCGGACCGGGCTGGCGACGCACACCGTAGGCTTGGTGCGTGGAGCAGGGACAGGCCGGACTGGGCTGGCGACGCACACCGTAGGCTTGGTGCGTGGAGCAGGGACAGGCCGGGCTGGGCTGGCGACGCACACCGTATGGTGGGTTCTTCTGTCACGATCGTCAGGGAGAGACCAATGCGCAGCGTGTTGAACGAACATGGTATTTATTATCTTCAGTGATAACATACACAACCAACAAAACAATAAACGACTCGTAACGTCCAACGGTAACAATGACCAACTGGAACAAGAACCCACAAACACAAAGGGAAAACAGACAGTTTAAATATGGCTCCCAATCAGAGACAACCAACGACAGCTGACACTCGTTGCCTCTGATTGGGAGTCACTCTGGCCAACCTAGAAATAAACACAACAGAACTACCAACATAGAAATAAACACATAGAATGAACACACCCTGGCTCAACATATAGAGTCCCAGAGCCAGGGTGTGACAGTGGTTGCAGGTTCACTTGCCACATCTAAAGCCTTTTCTTTTGGGGTGTTGCTATAGCCCACCAAGTGCGAACAGTCAGTATTTAAATAATATGTGTGAAATGCTTGATAGTGTATGTGATGTAAACAGAGGTCTACTTTCTTGGGGACCTGAATATTGATTGGTTTTCATCAAGCTGTCCGCTCAAGAGGAAGCTTCTGACTGCAACCAGTGCCTGTAATCTGGTTCAGGTTATTAATCAACATACCAGGGTGTTTACAAACACTACAGGAACAAGATAATCCAAATGTATCGATCACATTTTTATAAATACTGTAGAACTTTGTTCTAAAGCTGTATCTGTACCCACTGGATGCAGTGATCACAATATAGTGGCTTTATCCCGGAAAGCCGAAGTTCCAACAGCTGGGCCTAAAATAGTGCATAAGAGATCATACAAAATATGGATGATGTAAAAAAATATTTTTGTTAGTCTGATGTGATTAATAAGGAGCATCCAGACGCTGCACTTGATGAATTTATGAAATTGTTACTTCCAATTATTGATAAACATGCACCTGTTAGGAAACTGACTGTTAGAACTGTTAAGGCTCCATGGATTGATGAGGAATTGAAAAACTGTGTGGTTGAAAGAGATGGGGCAAAAGGAGTGGCTAATAAGTCTGGCTGCACATCTGACTGGCTGACTTACTGCAAATTGAGAAATTATATGACTAAACTCAACAAAAAGAAGAAGAAACTGTATTATGAAGCCAAGATCAATGATATAAAGAATTATGAAAAAAAACATTGGAGTGCTTTCAATGAAATTATGGGCAGAAAGACAAATTCGACTCCATCTTTCATCGAATCAGATGGCTTATTCATCACAAAACCATTTGATGTTGCCAATTATTTTAATGACTACTTCATTGGCAAAGTGGGCAAATTTAGGCAGGAAATGCCAACAATGAACAGCGAGCCATCGTATTCATGCAAAAATATAATAATAATGAAAGAAAAGCATTGCAAGTTTGAATTTTGTAAAGTTAGTGTGGGAGAGGTAGAAAAAATATTGTTATCGATCAATAATGACAAACCTCCTGGCATTGACAACTTAGAGGGAAAGCTACTGAGGATGGTAGCTGACTCTATAGCCACTCCTATCTGTCATATATTTAATCTGAGCCTATGGGAAAGTCTTTGTCCTCAGGGCTGGAGGGAAGCCAAAGTAATTCCGCTACCCAAGAATGGTAAGGCAGTCTTTACTGGTTCTAACAGCAGACCTATAAGCTTGCTGCCAGCTCTTAGCAAACTGTTGGAAAAAATTGTGTTTGACCAAATACAATTCTATTTCTCTGTAAACAAATTAACAACAGACTTTCAGCATGCTTAAAGGGAAGGGCACTCAACATGTACTGCACTGACACAAATGACTGATTATTGGTTGAAAGAAATTGATAATAAGAAGATTGTGGGAGTTGTACTGTTAGATTTCAGAGCAGACTTTTATATTATTGACCATAACCTGTTGTTGAATAAACATGTCTGTTATGGCTTTTCAACCTCTGCCATATCGTGGATTCAGAGCTACAGTTGAAGTTGGAAGTTTACATACACTTAGGTTGCAATCATTAAAACCTGTTTTTCAACCATTCCACAAATGTCTTGTTAACAAACTATAGTTTTGGCAAGTCGGTTAGGACATCTACTTTGTGCATAAAACAAATAATTTTTCCAACAATTGTTTACAGACAGATTATTTCACTTATAATTCACTGTATCACAACTCCAGTGGGTCAGAAGTTTACATACACTAAGTTGACTGTGCCTTTAAACAGCTTGGAAAATTCCAGAAAATGATGTCATGGCTTTAGAAGCTTCTGATAGGCTAATTGACATCATTTGAGTAAATTGGAGGTGTACCTGTGGATGTATTTCAAGGCCTACCTTCAAACTCAGTGCCTCTTTGCTTGACATCATGGGAAAATCAAAAGAAATCAGCCAAGACCTCAGAAAAACATTTGTAGACCTCCACAAGCCTGGTTCATCCTTGGGAGCAATTTCCAAACGCCTGAAGGTACCACGTTCGTCTGTACAAACAATAGTACGCAAGTATAAACACCATGGGACCATGCAGCCGTCATACCGCTCAGGAAGGAGACGCGTTCTGTCTCCTAGAGATGAACGTACTTTGGTGTGAAAAGTGCAAATCAATCCCAGAACAACAGCAAAGGACCTTGTGAAGATGCTGGAGGAAACAGGTACAAAAGTATCTATATCCACAGTAAAACAAGTCCTATATCGACATAACCTGAAAGGCCGCTCAGCAAGGAAGAAGCCAATGCTCCAAAACCGCCATAAAAAAGCCAGACTACGGTTTGCAACTGCACATGGGGACAAAGATCATAGTTTTTGGAGAAATGTCCTCTGTTCTGATGAAACAAAAATATAACTGTTTGGCCATAATGACCATTGTTATGTTTGGAGGAAAAAGGGAAAATGGCTTAAGGACAACAAAGTCAAGGTATTGTAGTGGCCATCACAAAGCCCTGACCTCAATCCTATAGAACATTTGTGGGAAGAACTGAAAATGCGTGTGCGAGCAAGGTGGCCTACAAACCTGACTCAGTTACACCAGCTCTGTCAGGAGGAATGGTCCAAAATTCACCCAACTTATTGTGGGAAGCTTGTGGAAGGCTACCCGAAACGTTTGACCCAAGTTAAACAATTTAAAGGCAATGCTACCAAATACTAATTGAGTGTATGTAAACTTCTGACCAGAGGTGGGTAGAGTAGCCAAAAATTGTACTCAAGTAAAAGTACTGTTACTTCAGAATAATATGACTCAAGTAAAAGTAAAAAGTAGTCATCCAAATAATTACTTGAGTAAGAGTAAAAAAGTACTTGGTGAAAAAACTACTCAAGTCCTGAGTAACTGTTGAGTAACGTCTGATTTATTTTTTAACACAAGACAACAATCAGACAGACAAAAATACAAAATAATCATCTTTAGGCAAATTATAGTTCATCCAATCAATAAAATAATTTAAAATAAATTACAAAATAGCTTAAATTAAAATAATTCAGGTAAATTCAAGTACTTAAAAAATAAAATAAATAAAATAATAAAAAATAAAAAATAAATAAGCACAAGTAACACACATTTCCAAACCTTTATACTTTTTTTACCAGGCAGAACTAGAACGAGGCAGCCCATAAACTCTGATAAACTGTGTGTGTGTGTGTCTCCACAGTGTCTCCACAGTGACAGAACAACAGAAGGAAACACACAAACATTTCATACCAGGCATGCTGAACAGAAAACTGCACACCAGAAGGAAGTGGTCAACATAAAATAATCAATAGGTGTTGATTAGGCCTACTCAGTACCTTTGTATTGCATGGCAAGCCTTTTTCTGTGTGCCTAGAAATTAATAGTCTGATCTGTGATTAGGCCACACTGCACATCTCACTGAGCAGAGGAAAAGAGCAGCAGTACACATCAACTGAAAAAGCACCAGTCCATGATAGATGGCCAAATAAAACAATATTGCAGGCCTAGTAACCCAGAACACAAATTAAGCTGAATGCATGTTCTCTAAAAGGCATCAGAGCAGAGTGATGTAGTTGTAGATGGGGCATTATGTTTACTTCCAGTTCCAATATCTAACAAGAAAAGTCAGCAAAAAAAAGTATTATTCTTTAAAAACAAAATATAAATTTTGTCAACTTACATCTTTATCTTTAATGCTGCGCAGACATTGCGAATTGCTTGTTCTCCTTGCTCTCAGTGAATGCGCACAATCCTTTCTACAGCGAGGAACAGGGAGCTCCAGCGTGTCTGATTGGGTTGGAGAAACTGCAGCTTGCATTCACGTTCCACTGTTTCATGAGCCATGGTTGACCTGCTGGTTTTATTCCAAAGAGCATGACATTTTGAAAAAGCAGACCGAGTGTCACGAGAATTTCTATCTCTAATTAATCAAACTTAATGCTTTGAATAATTCCCAGAGGTTGTAAGGCTCTGGTTTAATCATGAATTAAATGAAGGTCCGCAACCAACAAGAATGATCTGTATGTTTTAATCATGGAGAGCTCTGGCACCAAAAAACATACATACAGCTTTTATATCCCTTGACACACAAAGGCACTTTGCTCCGCCCACCTTTAAACCGTTTCTTAGTCCCCTTCACCCTGGAATGCTTTCTCAACATTTTCTAACTTCCCCCCTCTGTTAGTGGGTTGACACTACATTATAACTCTAACACCGTTCACACATTTATACTGTATTTGGGGTGAAATCCTTTAGTCATTATTCTTAAAATACAAATTAATCTATCAATCCACCCCTTTGACTAAATGTTTTCACATTCAGGATAAATGTATTTACAAGCATGATTAATCTCAGAGATTACGTCAGAACTAAATACATATTAATCTATCACCGAGACAGCCTCTTGTGGGTTTCGTTTGCAGCTCCTCCTGCAGCAGTGGCATCAACTGTGGATATAAGATTGAGGAGATGGCATGCACACTTTTGGTGCCTTGGAAGTTGGTACTCAAGGCCTGTGTTGTCATCCAGAATAGCAGACACATCTTGATACTCCACCTCTGACTCACTCTGATCTTCTGTTGCATCATCAAGGGTGGAGTCACTCTCCTCTTGTACATTGATGGCTTCCTCCTCTTTCTCCTCACCATATAATCAAAAGGCCTTCAGGATGTTTGAGCCACTGTCTGTTGTCGTCCTGGTCACTTTTTCCCTGATGTGGTACTCAGAATGTATTTCCTCTAATGCAGCAGCAAGGACATCAAACGTGCAAGCCTTTGACAGGTCTACAAGCCAATGCAGCGGAGTGCCTCTCCAGTGAGGTGTTGTCTATCCAGTGACAGGTGACACCTAAGTAGCTACGTTGTCTGGCAGACCAGCAGTCTGTTGTGGTAGCAACATAGTTCACAGCACTCAGCTTTTTGATGATTATGCTCTTCTTGTGTTTTGCAGCTTCTTGTATTCTTGTGCATAACGTTTTCCTTGTCATTACTGTATGAGGTTGCAATGTTTCTATCAAAGTCTTGAAGGATGGCGTCTCAACCACAGAAAATGGTTGGTTGGCCTCACATACAAAATGTAGCACCAGCTTGTCAAGCGTTGCTTGTGTTACCCGGCCTGGGGCAGCGAAGGCTGTGATTTTTGCATTTTTCACAAGAGTATCACTGGAAGAGGAGGACTTACGCTTTCTGTGGTTCTCTAGTAAGTCTGTGTACTTTGCCAGTTTGTTGGGGTGAACCCTCTGTGGATAAAAAAAAATCTGTGAGGCTACAGGGAGATCAAGACATTAAAAGAGACTTATTATCACATCAAATTTGGATAATATATATATATATATATATATATATATATATATATATATATAGAAAATGTTTAAAACATATGTAACCTAAAAGACAAACATTCGCCTATCCAAAGCAAAAAAAAACGAATTTAGGAAACTTACCGCTACATGTTTCCTCAAGTTAGATGTTGAGTTCTTGAATGCTGAAATGTCTGTTTGTTTTGGTAGACACAGAAGACACCGCATAATGTAGCTGCTCTTTCGCACTTTTACTAAGGTAAACATGCTTTCAATATGAGGCCAGGGGTGCGGGTGTTCCTCCTCATCTGTGTCTGCATTGCCAATGGCTAATTCTGACATTTTTGTGTTGCTACGACTGTAAAGCTAACCTGTCCCGCCGCTGAGATTGAGTATGGTAACGTGACGAGACTGCACAACTAAGTTTGATTGGTGAAACACAGTCACGTGGTAGAGCCTTAGCGGAAGTCTCTCTCACTCTGTCAAAATAAAACATTAAAATAAGGTGTATGCGGGGGGATAAAGACAATGACGCGTAGAATACCAAAGAGGTAAAAAGAAAAGTAACGACCTCATTGTAGCCTAATGTAGCGGAGTAAGAGTACAGTTTCTTCTTCACAAATCTACTCAAGTAAAAGTAAAAAGTATGGTGATTTAAAACTACTCCTAGAAGTATAATTTTTTCAAAAACTTACTCAAGTAAATGTAACGGAGTAAATGTAACTCGTTACTACCCACCTCTGCTTCTGACCCACTGGGAATGTGATGAAATAAATAAAAGCTGAAATAAATCGTTCTCTATACTATTATTCTGACATTTCACATTCTTAAAATAAAGTGGTGATCCTAACTGACCAAATACAGGGTATTTTTACTAGGATTAAATGTCAGGAATTGTGAAAAACTGAGTTTAAATGTATTTGTCTAAGGTGTATGTAAACTTCCGACCTCAACTGTATCTATCTAATATAACTCAAAGGGTTTTCTTTAATGGAAGCTTCTCTAATGTCAAACATGTAAAGTGTGGTGTACCGTAGGGCAGCTCTCTAGGCCCTCTACTCTTTTCTATTTTTACCATTGACCTGCCACTGGCATTAAACAAAGCATGTGTGTCCATGTATGCTGATGATTCAACCATATACACATCAGCAACCACAGCTAATGAAGTCACTGAAACCTTTAACAAAGAGTTGCAGTCTGTTTTGGAATGGGTGGCCAGTAATAAACTGGTCCTGAACATCTCTAAAACTAAGAGCATTGTATTTGGTACAAATCATTCCCTGAGTTCTAGACCTCAGCTGAATCTGGTAACGAATGGTGTGGCTGTTGAACAAGTTGAGGAGACTCAATTACTTGGCATTACCTTAGATTGTAAACTATCATGGTCAAAACATATAGGTTCAATGGTTGTAAATATGGGGAGAGGTCTGTCCATAATAAAGAGATGCTCTCCACACTCCAAAAAGCAAGTTCTGCAGGCTCTAGTTTTGTCTAATCTTGATTATTGTCCAGTCGTGTGGTCCAGTGCTGCAAGGAAAGACCTTGTTAAGTTGCAGCTTGCCCAAAACAGAGCAACACGTCTTGCTCTTCATTGTAATCAGAGGGCTGATATAAATACTATGCATGCCAGTCTCTCTTGGCTAAGAGTTGAGGAGAGACTGACTGCATCACTTCTTCTTTTTATAAGAAACATTAATGTGTAGAAAATCCCAACTTGTTTGCATAGTCAACTTACACACAGCTCTGACACACACACTTACCCCACCAGACATGCCACCAGGTTTTTTTTCACAGTCCCCAAATCCAGAACAAATTCAAGAAAGCGTACAGTATTATATAGAGCCATTATTGCATGGAACTCCGTTCCATCTCATATTGCTCAAATAAACAGAAACCTGGTTTAAAAAAACAGATAAAGCAACACCTCACGACACAATGCCTCTCCCCTATTTGACCTAGATAGTTTTTGTGTATGTATTGATATGTAGGCTACGTGTGCCTTTAAATATAATGTTTGTAGTTCTGTCCTTGAGCTGTTCTTGTCTATTAATGTTCTGTATTTTGCCATGTTTCATGTTTTGTGTGGACCCCAGGAAGAGTAGCTGCTGCTTTTGCAACAGCTAATGGGGATCCTAATAAAATACAAAAAATACCAAATAAGATATTTCTGTTTTTTATTTTTAATACATTTGCTAAAATTTCTAAAAACCTGTTTTCACTTTGTCATTATGGGGTTTTGTGTGTAGATTGATAAGGGGGAAAAAATATTTTATAAATTTTAGAATAAGGCTGTAACGTAACAAAATGTGGAAAAAGTTAAGGGGTCTGAATACCTAATGCACTGTATGTAGCCTGAGAAACAAGGTTAATGAAATCGATAACATTTACATTTTAGTCATTTAGCAGATGCTCTTATCCAGAGCGACTTACAGTTAGTGAGTGCATACATTTTATTTTTTTGTGTTTTTTTTATACTGGCCCCCCGTTGGAATCGAACCCACAACCCTGGAGTTGAAAATGCCATGCTCTACCAACTGAGCTACATCCCTGCCGGCCATTCCCTCCCGTACCCTGGACGATGCTGGGCCAATTGTGCGCCGCCCCATGGGTCTCCCGGTCGCGGCCAGCTATGACAGAGCCTGGATTCAAACCAGGATCTCTAGTGGCACAGCTAGCACTGCGATGCACTCGGGAGTCATCAGATAACATTCATATACTGGCTATATCTCTGAAACTCACTTAGATAATGAGAGTATCTCATGTCAAATGCTGTTGAAGTAATATAGCTACAGGTTCACCTGCCACACCTAAAGCCTATTATTGTGGGAAGCTAAAGACCACTGAGTGCTAGCAGTCAGTATCTGGATTACAGTATATATATGAAATGCTTGATTGTTTATGTGATATCAACAAATGTATATTTTCTATGTGACCTAAATATTGACTGGTTTTCATCAAGCTGTCCAGTCAAGAAGAAGCTTCAAACTGTAACCAGTGCTTGCAATCTAGTTGAGGTTATCAGTCAACCTACCAGGGTATATCACAAACAGCACAGGAATGAAATCATCCACGTCTTTACTAATCATTAATATAGTGGCCGTATCTAAAAATAGCGTATAAGAGGTTTTGGATATCTATGTTAAAGATGTAAACAATATTTACTGGTCTGTTGTGTGTAATGAGGAGCAACCAGACGCCACACTTGACACATTTATGAAGTTGCTTCTTCCAGTTACTGATAAGCATGCACCCATTTAAGAAATGGACTGTTAAAACTGCTAAATCCCTGTGGATTGATGAGGAATTTAAAAACTGTATGGTTGAGAGGGACGAGGCAAAAGGAATGGCAAATAAGTCTGGCTGCACAGCCGATTGGCAAACGTACTGTAAATTGAGAAATCATGTAACTAAACTAAAGAAAAATAAGAAACTGTACTACGAAACAAAGATAAATTATATAAAGGATGATAGTAAAAATCTTTGGAGTACTTTAAATTAAATTTTGGGCAAAAAGGCAACCTCAGCTCCATCCTTCATTTAATCAGATGGCTCATTCATCACAAAACCCTTTGATATTGCCAACTACTTTAATTGTTTTTTCATTTGCAAGATTAGCACATTTAAACATGTCATGCCAACAACAAACTGTGAAACTTCATATCCAGCATAACTGACCAAATAATGAAAGACAAGCAATGTAATTTTGAACTCTGTAAATTGAGTGTGGAAGAGGTGAAACAGATACTGCTATCAATAATGACAAACCACCTGGTACTGACAACTTGGATGGAATATTACTGAGGATGGTAGCGGACTATATTGCCACTCACATTTGCCATGTCTTCAATCTAAGCCTACAGGAAAGTGTATGCACTAAGGCCTGGAAGGAAGCGAAAGTCGTTCTGCTACACACTAAAAACAAAATGTTCTACAGTGCAAAATAAGGGTTCTTTGGTTTGTAACAATAGCGGAACCCTTTCTGGTGCTATATCAAACCTTTTTTTGAAGGTTCTATGAAGAAATGTGCTCATAAGGTTCTAAATGGAACCTGTAAGGTGCTATAAAGCACTGAGCTAAAGGCTAGAGCTGCCGCATTCAAGGAGCGGGACACTAATCCAGACGCTTATAAGAAATCCCGCTATGCCCTCAGACGAACCATCAAACAGGCAAAGCGTCAATACAGGACTAAGATTGAATCCTACTACACCGGCTCTGACGCTCGTAGGATGCGGCAGGGCTTGTAAATTATTACTGACTACAAGGGGAAACCCAGCCACAAGCTGCCCAGTGACGCGAGCCTACCAGACGGGCTAAATGCCTTTTATGCTCGCATCGAGGCAAGCAACACTGAAGCATGCATGAGAGCACCAGCTGTTCCAGACGACTGTGTTATCACACTCTCCATAGCCAATGTGAGCAAGACCTTTAAACAGGTCAACATTCACAAGGCCGCGGGGCCAGATGGATTACCAGGACATGTACTCAGAGCATGCACGGACCAACTGGCAAGTGTCTTCACTGACATTTTCAATCTCTCCCTGACTGAGTCTGTAATACCTACAGTGAGGGAAAAAAGTATTTGATCCCCTGCTGATTTTGTACGTTTGCCCACAGACAAATAAATGATCAGTCTATAATTTTAATGGTAGGTTTATTTGAACAGTGAGAGACAGAATAACAACACAAAAATCCAGAAAAACGCATGTCAAAAATGTTATGAATTGATTTGCATTTTAATGAGGGAAATAAGAATTTGACCCCCTCTCAATCAGAAAGATGTATGGCTCCCAGGTGTCTATTATACAGATAACGAGCTGAGATTAGGAGCACACTCTTAAAGGGAGTGCTCCTAAGCTCAGTTTGTTACCTGTATAAAAGACACCTGTCCACAGAAGCAATCAATCAATCAGATTCCAAACTCTCCACCATGGCCAAGACCAAAGAGCTCTCCAAGGATGTCAGGGACAAGATTGTAGACCTACAAAAGGCTGGAATGGGCTACAAGACCATCGCCAAGCAGCTTGGTGAGAAGGTGACAACAGTTGGTGCGATTATTCACAAATAGAAGAAACACAAAATAACTGTCAATCTCCCTCGGCCTGGGGCTCCATGCAAGATCTCACCTCGTGGAGTTGCAATGATCATGAGAACGGTGAGGAATCAGCCCAGAACTACACGGGAGGATCTTGTCAATGATCTCAAGGCAGCTGGGACCATAGTCACCAAGAAAACAATTGGTAACACACTATGCCGTGAAGAACTGAAATCCTGCAGCGCCCGCAAGGTCCCCCTGCTCAAGAAAGCACATATACATGCACGTCTGGAGTTTAATGACTTGGAGAAGATCTGCAAAGAGGAGAGGGACAAAATCCCTCCTGAGATGTGTGCAAACCTGGTGGCCAACTACAAGAAACGTCTGTCCTTTGTGATTGCCAACAAGGGTTTTGCCACCAAGTACTACGTCATATTTTGCAGAGGGGTCAAATACTTATTTCCCTCACTGTACATGTTTCAAGCAGACAACCAAAGTCCCTGTGCCCAAGAAAGAGAAGGTAACCAGCCTAAATGACTACCGCCCTTTAGCACTCACATCAGTAGCCATGAAGTGCTTTGAAAGGATGGTCATGGCTCACATCAATACCATAATCCCGGAAACCATAGACCCACTCCAAATAGCATACCGCTCCAACAGATCCACAGATGAAACTGTACTACGAAACATCCTCAATCGCACTCCACACTGCCCTTTCCCACCTGGACAAAAGGAACTGACTACAGCTCAGAATTCAACACCATATGCTCAAAAAGCTCATCTCTAAGCTAAGGACTTCCCTCTGCAACTGGATCCTGGACTTCCTGATGGGCTGCCCCCTGGTGGTAAGGGTAGGCAACAACACATCTGCCACGCTGATCCTCAACACAGGGGCCTCTCAGGGGTGCATGTTTAGTCCCCTCCTGTACTCCCTGTTCACCCACGACTGCGTGGCCAAGCACGACTCCAACACCATCATTATGTTTTTTGACGACACAACAGTGGTAGGCCTGATCACTGACAACGATGAGACAGCCTATACGGAGTAGGTCAGAGACCTAGCAGTGTGGTGCCAGGACAACAACCTCTCCCTCAACGTGAGCAACACAAAGGAGATGATCGTGGACTACAGGAAAATGAGGGCTGAACACGTCCCCATTCACATCGACGGGCTGTAGTGGAGCGGGTCAAGAGTTTCAAGTTCCTTGGTGTCCACATCACCAACAAACTATAATGGTCCAAACACAACAAGAAAGTCGTGAAGAGGGCACGACAACGCCTTTCCCCTCTCAGGAGACTAAAAAGATTTGGCATGGGTCCCCAGATCCTCAAAAAGTTATACAGCTGCACCATCGAGAGCATCCTGACCGGTTACATCACCGCCTGGTATGGCAACTGCTCAGCATCTGACTGCAAGGCACTACAGAGGGTAGTGCGTACGGCCCAGTACATCACTGGGGTCAAGCTTCCTGCCATCCAGGACCTATATACCAGGCGGTGTCAGAGGAAGGCCCAAAGAATTGTCTATGACTCCAGTCGCCCAAGTCATAGACTGTTCTCTCTGCTACCGCATGGCAAGCGGTACCGGAGCGCTAACTCTAGGTCCCCAAGCCATAAGACTGCTGAACAATTAATCAAATGGCCACCCGGACTATTTGCATTGACCCCCCCCCCCCCTTTGTTTTTACACTGCTGCTACTCGCTGTTTATTAGCTATGCATAGTCACTTTACCCCTACCTACAAATTACCTTGACTAACCTGTACCCCCGCACATTGACTCGGTACCGGTACCCCTTGTATATAGCCTCATTATTGTTGTTCTATTGTGTGAGTTTTTTTTTTTTTTACTTTTGTTTATTTAGTAAATATTTTCTTAACTCTATTTTCTTAAAACTGCATTGTTGGTTAAGGGCTTGTAAGTAAGCATTTCACGGTAAGGTCTACACCTGTTGTATTCAGCGCATGTGACAAATAGAAATGGATTTGATTTGATAAATAATCATTTCCTAAGGTTCTATAATAAACCATTAAAAAAGTTATATGTAGCACCCAAAAAAAAGGGTTCTGCTATGGTTACAACCGTTTTTTGGACTATATAGAACCCTTTTTTATGTTTCTTTATTGAACCTTTATGGAGAATGGTTCTAGAAAGTACCTTTCTCAATCTCAACGGGTCTTTATAGAACCATACAGGGTTTCTTATTCTGGTTTAATAGCCATATTGTTAAAATTCCTTAGGTTGTAATATTGTGTTTAATAACAAGTTGAATCAGGTGTGCTATCTCTGGAACAGCTGGGCATCCCTTAGGAGAGAATTGAAAACTACTGACTTAGTCAACCATTTTCAATTGACACAAGGACATACATGAGTTTTTCACAAGACACCATCACTGCCCATAGTAATGTGACATGAACAAGTATAACAAAACAGATTAGATAAACTGGAATGATACTCTCACTCACGGTTGCACAAGATTAACTGTGCACAAACCAAGCCCCAAAAGAAATTGAAAATAAGAAGATTGTGGGAGCTGTTTTGTTAGATTTCAGTGCAGCTTTTGACATTATCGATCATAATCTTCTGCTGAAAAAATGTACACTACAGTTCAAAGGTTTGGGGTCACTTGTTGTAAATGGCTATTGTAGCTGGAAACGGCTGATTTTTGATGGAATATCTACATAGACGTACAGAGGCCCATTATAAAAAACTGAAATGTTACATTTACATAAGTGTTATGATGAGTTTCTCTGGTATCAAGGAATTCAATATGCAAGAAGATATTTAACACTTAGATGGAGAGTTAATACATGTATTTAATAGATACGGTACAGGATTCAACATAAGACGCATGCACGCTGCCCCTGGCTATTTGAATGATAGGCATATAAAATCTCTCAGTTTATATACTGCTTTGCAAGTTAATTCTATCCAACAGTTGCCAACCATTATTGGGTGTCACTCCCAACTACAATAGCATCACCCTAGATGGTATCATCTTGCACCCTAGTCAGGACATTCCATCACATACTCATTCTAAAATTAACATCAGTGGCCCCCCAGCCTTCTTGGCACACAGACCTTCTGGCACCCACCAGTGACATAAATAAATGGAATGTCCTCATCCTCAAAATCCTATGCAACACACAATATCAGTCACATTAACAAATCCTGTATAAAACACGTCATATCAATCCCCCATTTTCTTTCTTTTTCTGTTGTAAATACAATTCCACAGATATAACATTACTTAAACCAAACAATTCACACCACACTCCACTTCCACAATAATATATTCTCCAATAGTGGTATATACAGTGAGGGAAAAAAGTATTTGATCCCCAGCTGATTTTGTACGTTTGCCCACTGACAAAGACATGATCAGTCTATAATTTTAATGGTAGGTTTATTTGAACAGTGAGAGACAGAATAACAACAAAAAAATCAAGAAAAACACATGTCAAAAATGTTATAAATTGATTTGCATTTTAATGAGGGAAATAAGTATTTGACCCCTCTGCAAAACATAATAATAATAAGCCATTTAGCAGACTCTTTTATCCAAAGCGACTTACAGTCATGCGTGCATATTTTTTTTTTGTGTGTGTACGGGTGGTCCCGGGGATCGAACCCACTACCTTGGCGTTACAAGCGCCGTGCTCTACCAGCTGAGCTACAGAGGACTTAGTACTTGGTGGAAAAACCCTTGTTGGCAATCACAGAGGTCAGACGTTTCTTGTAGTTGGCCACCAGGTTTGCACACATCTCAGGAGGGATTTTGTCCCACTCCTCTTTGCAGATCTTCTCCAAGTCATTAAGGTTTCGAGGCTGATTTGGCAACTCGAACCTTCAGCTCCCTCCACAGCTTTTCTATGGGGTTAAGGTCTGGAGACTGGCTAGGCCACTCCAGGACCTTAATGTGCTTCATCTTGAGCCACTCCTTTGTTGCCTTGGCCGTGTGTTTTGGGTCATTGTCATGCTGGAATACCCATCCACGACCCATTTTCAATGCCCTGGCTGAGGGAAGGAGGTTCTCACCCAAGATTTGACGGTACATGGCCCCGTCCATCGTCCCTTTGATGCGGTGAAGTTGTCCTGTTCCCTTAGCAGAAAAACACCCCCAAAGCATAATGTTTCCACGGTGGGGATGGTGTTCTTGGGGTCATAGGCAGCATTCCTCCTCCTCCAAACACGCCGAGTTGAGTTGACGCCAAAGAGCTCGATTTTGGTCTCATCTGACCACAACACTTTCACCCAGTTCTCCTCTGAATCATTCAGATGTTCATTGGCAAACTTCAGACGGCCCTGTATGTGTGCTTTCTTGAGCAGGGGGACCTTGCGGGCGCTGCAGGATTTCAGTCCTTCACGGCGTAGTGTGTTACCAATTGTTTTCTTGGTGACTATGGTCCCAGCTGCCTTGAGATCATTGACAAGATCCTCCCGTGTAGTTCTGGGCTGATTCCTCACCGTTCTCATGATCATTGCAACTCCACGAGGTGAGATCTTGCATGGAGCCCCAGGCCGAGGGAGATTGACAGTTATTTTGTGTTTCTTCCATTTGCGAATAATCGCACCAACTGTTGTCACCCTCTCACCAAGCTTCCAGCCTTGTGTAGGTCTACAATCTTGTCCCTGACATCCTTGGAGAGCTCTTTCGTCTTGGCCATGGTGGAGAGTTTGGAATCTGATTGATTGATTGCTTTTGGGGACAGGTGTCTTTTATACAGGTAACAAGCTGAGATTAGGAGCACTCCCTTTAAGATTGTGCTCCTAATCTCAGCTCGTTACCTGTATAAAAGACACCTGGGAGCCAGAAATCTTTCTGATTGAGAGGGGGTCAAATACTTATTTCCCTCATTAAAATGCAAATCAATTTATAACATTTTTGACATGCGTTTTTCTGGATTTTTTTGTTGTTATTCTGTCTCACTGTTCAAATAAACCTACCATTAAAATTATAGACTGATCATTTCTGTGTCATTGTGCAAGTGTACAAAATCAGCAGGGGATCAAATACTTTTTCCCCTCACTGTATATATGATTGGAGTCTAACTATTACATATGACTGAGAATTCATCCCTCCTCTACATTCTCTATATTTGAATCCACCCAGATTCGCAATATATTTAATCAACAGAGGTATATATTCTCAGTCATCTGGATCATGCCTTATCAAACATCTCAATCCTACATGGATTCGGCCTGAGTAAAATATCATTACATGACTAACTAATATATATATTCACGCTAGATATCTATGTAGTGAAAACCTCACTGATATAAAGGAAATATCCCACATATACCATCCATATTTTTTAAATGACACACTTATATACCTACTTTTCCAATATACCCATCCTCTTAGACATGCTAACAAGAAAAACATACATAGAAATGAATGTTTAACATCATGACATCATCCAAGAAAATACATTGATTCATGACAATTTCTAAGTTACATGTAGACTATAAAAGAGCTATATGACTGCCCTTGCTTCTCGATTAGTGTTTCTAATCCCATCCTTTCCTTCTCTAATATGTCCCATAGCTTTAGTTAAATTCCCAAGACTTTCCTAATTAGATGGCAAGTGTGTACAACATGCATCTCCCCTATAATCACATACACTCCCCCTTTAGCTGCTGAAATAGCATCCAATACTATGCGATTATCAATTTCATATTGTCTAATGAGTGCCATTTCAGTCCCATTTGCTTGAAAACCCATGACTGTTAGTAGGTACCATGTTTAGTCTGAACTCTGTTCAACCCTGACTCCATTCCAGTAATATGCCTTAGGATAGAGGCCAAGGATAACACTCTGTTCTCAGTCACTGATAAATCAGGAAACCCTCGGATTATGTAGGAGTGAGGAATTCGACCCCAAGGTCAGAGCCGATGAAAATAGCATAAACATTCCAATGTCACACACACCGAACTCCATGATAGAAACCAATTAAGTTATTGCGTAGCAACATAGATGTAACCCTAGCTCCGTGTTCGTTGATTATCTACGTTTAGTCCACTAAGTCTGAAAAATCATCAACATCCAAATTAATTATCCAACCCAAATTTAGAATGACAATGCTTAGTGACTCAAATGGGTCTGTCAGAGTTCGGATGTGGATGCAGTGGTGGAGTCAAGCGCAGGACAAGGAGGTTCAATCCAAAATGTCTTTACTAAATAAAGCACAGGGAAAACAAAGGCCTCAAAAACAAAGGAGGCGAACGATTACGCACACACGCGTAAACACTAAACATACACGAGACACCGAACGGACAAGCGGACAATTACACACAACTGCAAACAAACCAAAAGGGAACCTTATAGGTGACTTAATCAAAACTCAATACGAAACAGGTGCACACACAAGACTAGACCAAACAACTATCGAAACATCCAGCGGTGGCAGCTAGTACTCCGGGGACGACGAACGCCGAAGCCTGCCCGAGCAAGGAGGAGGAGCAGCCTCGGCAGAATCCGTGACAGGGTCTTATCAATCAAAGTTAACCCTCAATTTAGCACACATTACCACTGTCAGAATGTACACTTATATTAACATTCAGTATAACAATCCAGAATTCTTGTATTACCTTCTTCATCTTGAGAATAAATACAGATCATTATCACAATGTATTCTTAATCCAAATTACTATAAATGTAGCAGTGTATATACCTCGTACATCAACCTCATACCTAAATTACCAAATTTAGAGAAGTCCCAATTAATTATGGACACAGCTGACCAACCCCTTCCTTCCACGGGACTCAATTTTCTGGCGTCTCTTCATCATGTTCTTCAGACAGCTTCCTAGTTCAACTTGGATTGCCCATGCAAATGTCCCAATTTCAATGTCTCATCCGAGCAGCTACCATCTCTACCCCCCATTCTGTCTCGTCCATTTGCCAACCAGTATACCATCAACATGAGAAATGTTGTATTTGAACGGATCTCTCTCCATGCCCACTCCACCTGGACTCCTGTCACACTCCCGCAAGAAAAGGCATAACAGAAAAGACAGTTGATATCTTCGATTGGCTGCTGTACACCGTTTGCAGGTAGAAGTGGTGCTGGACAGGACCATATTCAACGCCTTGGTTGCTTTTCTTCAGCCGGTTAGAGGGGCTTTGAGGTTCACACCATTCTTGACCAAATTATCCCTGCTATGCATTACTACACCATCTGTAGTTACCTCGAGATAGGACAGAACATAACAGTTTAGTTGAGTTCATTTCTAATCCACAAAATCCATATAAGCATTGACTATATGACAAATTATTATGTTCGACCAATTATTCTTAATACCAATTTCTAATATACTCCCCTTATCACACTATCAACTACACCGTAGAATCACAGGATCGGGAAGTTAGACCTCAATTTCTGTTAGGGAAACCCTCCACAGACAGAGAAATGTATGGTGTGGAAGTCAGGTGATTCTTGAAATTCTGGAAGATCTTGACGTTTTTGGATGTTCTTGGAGGTCTGGCCCTCCGCCAAGGGAATCCGCCAGAGCACGTAGCTCATCAGTAGCATTCCAATTGCCAATGTCTCCCATCTCATGATTCTGGCCAGCTCCATCATCCTCAGCTCCCTCACCTCTATGTAGTCGGTTACCTCGTGGTACTCTGGTACAGTGGTTTAGATGATACCAGGTCGATCTCCCCTCTATCCGTACAGCCGTTGGTGTAGCCTGGGTGACGATGTATGGTCCCTTTAGCTCTTGACCTTCTTCCGTTACTAGGGTCTCGGGCTTAGGCAGAATCTTTCTCAATTTATCAACATTTGTCTGTGGAGTGTGCCCTTCTTGCAACGTACCAATAGGGAAGCTGAGAACCACTGCTGCAAAGACACACAGACACAGCCACAAAAGAAAACAATGCTCCGCAGTGGTGGGGCCATCTTCCCCCTCTGGGGTTGGAATTCTCCTACAGTGTGACACACAGATCCAGGTATCTCTCTCTGCTAATTTAACCGCCAATGAGGTAGTCAGCAACACCTGGCACAGGCCTCTCCACCTAGGGCCTGTCCAGCTCTTACTTCTGTAATATTTTACCGCCACAAAGCCTCCAGGGCGCAGACAATGTCCAGATACTCCTGCTAGGTTGGGCAGAGAAGTCTTCCCCCATGGGAAGAGAGTCTTAAGAACATTGTTAAGTGAGACACAGTATGCTACTGTACCATGTCTTCTCATCAATCAGGAGAAGCGCTGAGATTAGGGAGTACACCTGCTTGCAGCTTGTTGTAGTCCACTAGTTTCAGAGACAGGCCTCCTCTACATCCTACCTCCTGCCACACATACACTTCCACATAAAACATTCCATCTAACCCATAACAAATTAATTACTACTGCTCATATTCTTAATACAATTTGCCTATTTACCAAAAGGCCCCAGGCGACCAGTAATTCCCCCTTTGTACACATGACTCACATGCCCCCCAAAAAACAAAACATCATTGCCTGTTAAATCAAAATAACAAATGAAATTAGAATGACGCCCCCGATAACATCTTAACTTAATAGTATCCCATAATGTAATTCAAGGAATAGTAAAATTGACTAGCGACACGTGTCCCTCATTCAGGGCTAGCGCTCTCTCTCTGTCCTTGTAATGGTCTGAATCATATATATGACTATGAACTATAAACTTCTTCATAATTATCAGTATTACAAATTACCCTCAACTCTGTATAATAACTGACCTTAAATTCATCATCCAATGTCTCTCGGCTTTCCCGTGTGGGTGATGAAATCACACTAGAAAGTCAGGACAGAGGTAAGAGGTCATTCAAATGCTTTAAAGAAGTGTTTCACTCTATAGTAGACTAATCATTAACAATAGTCAAAACATTTCATACATTTCGTATCCCAAGTGTACAGTAAATCTTTAGTACAGTTATTTTCGAAAGAAATCACGTTTACTTAAAACTCAATCAGAAAATAAAAACTTCACAAAATGCCATGTGTGTGTCCCTTTCAGATACCTAGGCACTGACCCTCGTTACTACTCCAGAATAAGATGACATAAAATCTCTTACAAGATGAAAACCACTCAAGGCTCTCTGAGTTTGCAATTAGTATTTTTAACTCATTACCCTTTATACTTCACTGTCTGTAATTCTCGCAAGGATTATTCAACCCCAGAATCGGCTCCATTTGCTCCCATGTCAAATTATCGTTGTATCTTTACTGGATCACTGTCCAACGACATAGGTAATAGTTGTTTCGCCTTAGATTGTTCCTGTCACCACTCTAAATGTCATATTGTATTCAGTCGCCAATATAATCAATTACTCCGCATAAAGAATCAGTGATATTTGATCCCAGGCATCTATTTTAACAATTGTTTGAGACGTTGTTTCCTGCGTCTTCCTTAATATACATACTGTAGGGTACTTCCACCAGTCCTGGAAGAAAGAATCCTACTCAAGACACCTCAAATAATACCTTGTTCAATTAAGTTGACTTGACACCTTCTAATATAAACCTATAACCCCTTTCCGGTAATCTAATCATCCCAACCTGTTGCATTGATTTAGTAAAAATATAAACCTGTTGATTAACAAATCTAGAACCTTCAAAAAGTTGGTGCTTCCCTACCAGCGTAACAGTCTAAACGAACTGCAATTCACTTTAACATATTGTATTAATAGAACCCTACATTTTACACCATGTAGCGATCATTGAAATGCGGCTCGACACAAAATTGGACTATTCATAAACATCATTCGTGCCCTCGCCCCTACATACCACCAATATCCCCTCTCCTTTATTCTCACAAAGGCAATCTAGCTCCCAATCTAACTGGCTAAAGGTGGCTAGCTTGCTATCTACTTCCAAACATACCACTCCACTCACCCTAGCGGAGCTGGCTATGCTTTGAAATTCATGATATCAAGTAAGATCATGGCCACATCTGCTGTTATTAGAAGTCAGCGTATTTAGGTAACTGTCCCTACTAATTAGGCTACAAGTGGTAAAACAAACATCTACCGTTTTTTTGGACGAGCATACATTCAATTTATATCCATAGTATTAATATTCAATTTAGTGATTGAAATTAGTTTAAGTAGTTTCAGTAGTTTAAGCTAGCAAATTCTTGGGCAACGCAAAAAATGACTACCCCGAAATCGTCTCGCTATTCCTGTGGCATAAGTGAGTCTTTCAATTTGAACCAAGCAAGCTGCTAAATCGTCCAGTTTACATCTTAAAATAAACACTGGCTGCAGTATCTGTCCAAGCAACACATACCAACAGTTGAATTACAATCAGAAACCCCGATTTTAGTCTATCCCATTGACCCAATGCTATTGAAATGACAAAGGAATCCTGCAAATAGCCCAATTACAATGGTTTGTAGTCTTAACATCTGCTTTATTTATGGTCTTTCTGTTTCTCAATTCTCTTTTTAATTCGCCTCCCGTAGCTCCTTGCTGTGACTCTTGGTCAGAGTCAGCACCCTCTCTTCCCCTATTAATATACACGTTGCGTTACTTTCCAATAGTCCTCCATTTGTATTGACTTACTCTATGTTTCCCTTATCTAAATGTTTTATATCTGTTCTCTCTTTCCTTCCATATGTTTACCTCATATGTTATTATTTTTATGTTTGCTGCCATTGTATATTCCCCTATGTAACATCCCCTTATATCATATCTACTTTCCTGTGGTTCTCTTTCTAATCTTCATCTCAGCATTTATTCCCTAATGTTTCCTTTTTAGTTTTTTTCTTTGACTTCTTTATAAATATGTTTATACCTGAATGGCTAGTCCATATCTCAAATTCTCAGAGCCAGATTTCTGTTATTACTATTTCCTGTATCTCCCAACTGTTTAAATAACTGTGGTTTAACTATTATCTTTTCTCCCTGGTTACGCCCTCTTCTCCTGATTCTCACAAATGCAGTCAACGAGCCAAATCCACATTTATTGATTCGGAAATGTGTTTAAGTTAGCATATGAATATTATTCCTATTATTACTTTATCAAATCCCTAGTAATCGATTACACACACATAAAATGCATCATATTTTCATATATTCACACAATCCATATAGAACTTTAGAAATTCTTAGGTACTCACATCACCCAATCCATTCGTGTTTGTAACGATTCTCAATCGACACAAATCAGCTTCTTCAAACATACTCCCAGCGGAACCAAAAAACAGACTTTAGTGTCCCGGACACTGACCTTCCTGTCATGGGATCCTCAACGGTTCTCTAACCTTCAGGAAACCCCAGCAAAGTCAAGCCTCCCAGAAAATATAGACTTGTCGCTCCTTTCTAAACTACATCCCACTCTCAATACCACTCCGTGATATACTATGATGGGCATTGATGTACGGACCTACAAGATAACGTTATATCAAAGCTTATTATCAAAATCTCAACAATCTTATCATACCTATTTCTATCTTTTCTTATCCAACCATCAGATTAAGACATATTTCCATATTCACACAATACGATTTTCAAACACACTTAATCAATATTTTTATAACCTGCAGAAATATCTTATTCTATAAAAGGGGCCAAACTTGGAATGTAAATTCCATCACATTAACATTTTACTATAACTAATTTTAGGATTACATATTTTAATAGCCTGACTTCCATAAGATTCTATAAATAACCAATCATATATGTCGCTATCATCGTCACAGTTGTCCTCCGTGCTATAATCTGGAGGCTGAATAGAGTTCACTAACTGTGGATAAATCCCTTTCATATTGTCAGATCCTTTTATACACTCTGTGAGCTCATTCTTTACACATGGTTAACTAGTTTGTGCCAAAGCCAAATTACTCAATTTCTTAGCTGATTTTTTTCCCCTTCCTAATTATATTTCCCGGCCATTGTGTTTATTAAATCCCCTGCTTTATACGCCTCTTTCATATAATCTAAATCCCATTTCGGGTTGCTTACGGCTGTATTATCAATGATATATTTTCGAGCTACCTGTAATTTATCCCTTTTAAAACTACCATCTTGAGGATACTCATTATCAGTCCATGCTGATAAATGGCTGAGATATGGTTCCACATAGAAAACCCCTAATTAACTCAACATCCATTCACGCGGTGTCTGATTTTCAATACTTTTAATTTGTCTGCAATAATTGAGTCATTACCTTTCTCTCTCTTCGAGGTAAATCAGGCTCTGATTTATTCTCAATTGTGATTGTCTTGCCAGATACCGAGTTATTTTCCATTGTTTTTAATAGTTCGTGTAATATTAGTAATTCAATATTTGAATCGAATCTCCATCTTATATTTATTAGAATGTAGTTTGTCTATTTTGTCATTGGTGCCATGATTCAATTATTGCATTCTCTCTTTCCTGACCGTTTTGAGTAATTCACAAAGGACTAATTCTCTCTTCACCAAGGTACTCAAACCTCAACAACTTTATGATGATTCTACACGCCAAAGGACTCAAACCTAACACTTTATCAACACTTTATGATGATTCAACACACCAAAGGACTCAAACCTAACACTTTTACTAAGGGACTCAAACCCACCATTCTATTTTTTATGCCTTACACATTAAGGGATCCTGCGCCAAATCTTTTTATAATGCATTGAAACATTAAGGGACTAAAACCCACTCTCTTTATAATGCCATTACACATTAAGGGATGCCTGCACCCACCCTCTTTATCCTCTGTTGATTTTTTACTCATTAATCTGAACACATCCTGATTTGAATCATAGCACCATGTCATTGTCAAATTCGATATTCCTCCTCACATAGTTTCACATACTTGAATAACACTCAACTTCCCCCTTTAAAATATTGAATTTTAAACAATCTTTACAGCTCAGCCTTACCACAGATAAGCAGATTTTTACATAATCAAAAAAATGAAAGTCTGCTTACCTGTTAGTTTGACCATAAACTGTATCCTGTTCGTATACGCTAATCTGTTATGATGAGTTTCTCTGGTATCAAGGAATTCAATATGCAACAAGATATTTAACACTTAGATGGAAAATTGATACATGTATTAAATACATATGGTACCGGATTCAACATAACAAAACGCACGCACGTTGCCCCTTGCTATGTGAAATATAGGCATATAAAGTCTCAGTTTATATACTGCTTTGCAAGCTAATTCTATCCAACAGTTGCCAACCATTATTGGGTGTCACTCCCAACTACAATAGCATCACCCTAGATGGTATCATCTTGCACCTTAGTCAGGACATTCCATCACATACTCATTCTAAAATTAACATCAGTGGACCTCCAGCCTTCTTGGCACGCAGACCTTCTGGCACCCACCAGTGATATAAATAAATGGAATGTCCTCATTTTCAAAATCCTATGCAACACACAATATCAGTCACATTAACAAATCCTGTATAAAACACGTCATATCAATAAGTATTCAGACCATTTACTCAGTACTTTGTTGAAGCACCTTTGGCAGCGATGACAGCATCGAGTCTTCTTGGGCATGACGCTAGAAGCTTGGCACACCTGTATTTGGGGAGTTTCTCTCATTCTTCTCTGCAGATCCTCTCAAACTCTGTCAGGTTGGATGGGGAGCGTCGCTGCACAGCTATTTTCAGGTCTCTCCAGAGATGTTCAATTGGGTTCAAGTCCGGGATCTGGCTGGGCCACGCAAAGACATTCAAAGACTAGTTCCGAAGCCACTCCTGCGTTGACTTGGCTGTGTACTTAGGGTCATTGTCAAGTTGGAATGTGAACCTTCGCCCCAGTCTGAGGTCCTGAGCGCTCTGGAGCAGGTTTTCATCAAGGATCTCTCTGTACTTTGCTCCGTTCATCTTTGCCTCGATCCTGACTAGTTTCCCAGTCCCTGCTGCTGAAAAACATCCCCACAGCATGATGCTGCCTCCACCATGCTTCACCATAGGGATGGTGGCAGGTGTCCTCCAGACGTGACGCTTGGCATTCAGTCCAAAGAGTTCAATCTTGGTTTCATCAGACCAGAGAATGTTGTTTAGGTGCCTTTTGGCAAACTCCAAGTGGGCTGTCATGTCAGATGGCGCCGACAGACATGGCAGCTCTGCTTCTAGCTCCTAAGCAACTTAGCAGTATTTAAATGTTTTTGTGTTATTTCTTACATTATTAGCCCAGAACGTTTTTTGTGTTATTACATACAGTCGGAAATAACTTTGGGATATCAGAGTGGCGGTAACTCACCAGCATTACGACCAGGAATAAGATTTTCCTGAATTGGATCCTTTGTTCGTACCCCCCAGGGCAATTGAACTTATCCCAGAGGCTGCTCCAAGACGCCGCCGGTGGAGAAGAGGTATTTGGAGTGGACTTCTAGTCCAACTCAGGAGGCGTGCACACCATCCACCGCTTCCGAGTATATTACTTGCTAATGTTCAGTCTCTGGACAATAAAGTAGACGAGCTCAGGGCAAGGATCTCCTTCCAGAGAGACATCAGGGACTGTAACATACTCTTTTTCAAGAATCATGGCTCTCTCGGGATATGTGCCACCGACGCAGCCCGCTCCCAAGGACTGTCGGCTCTCGTTCTCCGTGGCCTGATGTAGCAAATTTGCCCTTATACTGATCAAAGAACCAAAGTATTTCAGAGTTTTTGTTGAATTAAGATAGACTTTATTACATCAGCAATAGAGCCGAGGTGGTTTGCAAAGCATCTCCCCTCCACCTCTCAGTTCTCCGTTTATATAGTCATTTCACATACATTTTAGCATAACCTCTCCTTCTTGGGTTCCCCCACCACTGTCTCCAGTTTCCCCCTCTTGACCACTCAGCCCACCTCCTTAATTTTATGATAGTGGAGAAATCTGACTTCTCCTATTCAGTTTGGAAACAATGGTGGTGCAATCAATCAAGCCCTGTCATGAAAAATTATTTAAAAAATGTCTTAAAGTAATTTATCTTTGCTTATTTGAGCTGTTCTTGCCATAATATGGTCTTGATATTTTACCAAATAGGGCTATATTCTGTATACCCCCCCCCTACCTTGTCACAACACAACTGATTGGCTCAAACTGATTAAAAAGGAAAGAAATTCAACAAATTAACTTTTCAGAAGGCACACCTGTTAATTGAAATGCATTCCAGGTGACTACCTCATGAAGCTGGTTGAGAGAATGCCAAGAGTGTGCAAAGCTGTCATCAAGGAAAAGGGTGGCTATTTGAAGAATCTCAAATATAAAATATATTTAGATTTGTTTAACATTTTTTGGTTACTACATGATTCCATATGTGTTATTTCATAGTTTTGATGTCTTCACTATTACACTATTCTACAATGTAAACATTTACATTACATTTACATTTATCAGACGCTCTTATCCAGAGCGACTTACAAATTGGTGCATTCACCTTATGATAGCCAGTGGGACAACCACTTTACAAGATATATATATATATATATTTTTTTTAAATTAATTTTTTATAGTTTTATTTGGTAGATTTTTTTTATTTTATATAGTATGTTTTTAATTTTCATTTGTTTTATATATATATAGTTTATTTTTTATTTTATTTTTTAAGTGTGTTTTTTTTAAAATTATTATTATTATTATACTATTGTTTGAGTCAGTGACTCAAACAATAGTATAAATAAAGTATAAATAAAGAAACACCCTTGAATGAGTAGGTGTATCCAAACTTTTGACTGGTACTGTATGTTGAACCATTTTCAATGATGTTGACTACTTTAAAAGTGTTCTTCGTGTATATACACACGTCTCCAAACACAACATTTTGCAGCACTCTAGCGCAAACAATATGGCCGCTATGAGCCAATGAGCTTGCATGAATGTTTTTTTCTGTCCAAAAGCGTCACCATGTGGCCAAACTGAACCATACTTTACAACTTAGCTAGACTCATATCCCTGAGGATGTGTGCCAGATTTCATCACTCTGAGTCAATCAGATCAAGAGATACTGGATAAACATGAGCCCTTTGTAGCACCAAAGTGTGGTCAATCTGAATGTGTTTGCACATGTTCAGTCTTGACAGTGTTTGGAAGATGTGTACCAAGTTGTTTTACAATATGAACACCTGTGTCTGATTTATATGCATTTATATGCTAGACCACACCCACATGACTGTTTATTAGTCACTATGTTGTTTGAGATACTAGCCTGCACAATTTAGCATTGAGAGACCTTGGTCAATACATTATATGTATCAAGTTTCATGCTAATCAGTCATTTGGTGCCAGGGACATATCGTTTTAAGTGTTTTTCACAGAATTCAAAATGGCAGAAAATCTATCATGGCAGACTTTATAAATTTTAGGCACATTTCTTCCTTGTGAGGAGAGGGGCCTATGTAACACATTTCACGACTCTAGGTTACATGCTGAGAGGGGCGTGAGCTTTCAAAATGTGCATGTTCAATTGCTTGTTATAGCGGCACCATCTGGCCAATTGACATGGGATTGCATGGGAGGGTGTGGCCTTTGGCCCTTTACCGTCATGCAAGGTTGTACCCTCCTAGGCCATATCCTCTTTCTGTACCAAATTGGCAGAAGGAATATAATAATAACGAAAAGAATAACAATAGGGCTTCAGCAGCCTATACTTGCTGAAGCCCTAATTATATTACCAAACAAAGATAAATGACGGTAGCACTTTATTTTACGGTACACCAATTTGTAGTTTATAAATGAGTGTGTAAGTAGCTTATAAAGCCTTTTTTAGGTATAATTAGCCATTTATGTTATTAGTCTAATCTCACACTATAAGTCATGTATTACTAGTTTTTCATTAGTTACATCCTTATTTGCCACAGTCAAAGCTTATCAATAGTAATGTGCAAGTTACACAATCAACAGACTGTATATGCAGTCTTAATAAGGGACTGATAGGGGTAGAGTACCCTAAGAATGCTCAAATAAAGGTTCCCTATTCTAAAGTGTGGTCTTGCTCATAGCCAACGCATGCTTGTTTGCAGACATAGGTTCCCTGTTCTGATGTGTAAACACATTCAATGTATAATAAATCATTATTACTCCAAATTAGGTTCCCTATTCTGAAGTGAAGGATCACGGTTAGTGAAAACAAACAGAGACAGAGTAAATATCTCCCGTGTACACGTTTTTTTATTTCTGTACAAAATTGTTTATTTTAAGAACATGTAATGTTTCAGCCTGGCTAATACCGTAGAAAAGACAGAGAAATAGAAAAGTGCATTACAGTAGCTAGGTTTCCATTGAATTGGTGACAGATTTTCATGCGAATATTCTAAAATCCACATAAAGAAAATATGCACATTTTCCCACCAGCGGTGTGTTTCCACCAAACAGACTTGTTGCGGATAAAAATCAGTACGTGATGACGTAAAATGTACTTTTTCGCTCCAGTTTTCATATACCGAATAAAAATGTTCAATGTGTTTCCACTGCATTTTAAACTCTATTGATAGTTTTGTCACAAACTGTTGTGTTAAATAGCAAATGTGCCAACTCTGGTCTTGGCACGTGCGCTCTAGCCAACAGCTCGCAGATACAGTGCGGTTAGCCTCAGCAGGTAGGTTAGTCTACATGATGAAATTATTATGGATAATATAGAATATTTTTATTTGTCAAACGGCAGTCAAGCATCCATCATCATGTCACCAGAATAAAACCATCATTCCGTGCACTTTCAACACCCTGTGAAGTTCCTCATAACTTATTTAATCTGTAGCCTGTAGTGGGAGGACCACACACCATGTCATCACGTGACTCCAAGTTTACTTCGATATGATGGTTATTATATCAATATCTGCGCATAAAGGCGTTTCCACTGCCATTTCTCACATAATACATTTAAATTGTACCCCCCTCAACCACACACACTGGTTAGTCACTCACTCACTCACACACACACACCTACACACACACATACATGTGTGGTACCCTGGGTTTGGACTAAAGTTCGGGTGAACTTTACAGCATGTTCTGCCAACAGAAAAATGCCTTGGGAGTCTCACTTCCTGCCACCATGTCACACCTCCTGTACCTTCTTCATACAGGGTATTTCTTACTGATGTCCTGCAATAGCATACCAAGTGGCCCGTCTCTATGATTATGACCTCGCCAGTATGTCCACTCAATCACGTCCAAGTGATCCTTGAGCAAGTTCTCTGTGCAGTTGCCTCAGCATGGTTTCCAGACAGTTGACTTACATACACCCCAGAGCCTCTCTACGTTTTGGGTATGCGCACCTGTGATACGGTCAACAAAATTATCTCGATGGTTGACGGTAAGGTGGTTGTAACCTTAATTCCTGAGACGGTGGTAAGGTCTCCATCCATCAGAAATCACGGCGCTCCCTCGTCAGATGTACTTTTGAACGATGGGCACGAGGTGTCTGGTAGGGCAGCACTTCACAATTCTCAGAACTGGTCGACTTTTCTCCTGTTTGACACCCAGCATACCAAATACCCAAGAGCTTTCCTCATTCTATCTTTGCAGACTTGCACACCGTACACATCCTATGTGTAAGTTTCGACAGAGTAGCAGAGCTCCCAGTGATGCTTTCCTACACCGTGTCCACTTGATGCAATCGGAGGCATTTGGAAAATCTGCACATTTTGTTATTACAATAACAAGAGCAGCAGAAGCCATTCAGGAAAAATTGGGAAGGAGTGAGTGACAACTGGAGGGTTGCTGGCATGGGCATCAGAGTCTCTAGTGATGTACTGCCGTTGTGACCTTGAGCAAGGCACTTTACCCCCAAAATTCTCCAGGGGTCCTACACTGTGGCTGACCCTGGCTCTGACCCCAACCTCTCTCTGTGTACATGTATGTACTGTATGTGTATGTCTACTGGGGAGAATTGGATATGAAAAATACACATTTCCTTTGCTCATGTGGTAAATGGAAAATTAAGTAATCTTCAACTTATCAAGATAAAATACTACTGTTGTTAAACCTCTCACCTGTAAATGAAATGCATCCATGTCAGACTGACATGGGAATTAGCAATTGTTGAGCTCTTGTGGATGGACCTGCTAACATATCTCCTGTTATGGCAAGCATCTAGGCACACCCTGATGAGCAAAGAGCAAGAGTGTGAGCTAGTTAAATCAGTTAATTTGCATGTTCAGTATGAAAGCATTATGGAACATTGCAGATAGAAATGCAGCTAGCTAACATCAGCTAATTAACACAAGTTACTGCCTGGACAGTAAAATGTAGGTGCCAGCTAGCATAAACAAAGTTACCATGCAGCCTCCTGCTCACCATAAGGTATTTTGAAGTTCATGAAGTGATGGCAGAATGGGGATTTCATGAATTTTCGAAGTAGGCTTTGTTTCATCAACCATTTTATAAACTTCTTGTTCTGCCTGTTAGCACATTTTCATCCAATCAGAGAACAGCAACAAACTCTGAGGGAAAAAAACAAGGTAAAGTAGGTTTTATATCAGACATTCAACAGACATTCAACAGACATTCAACAGACATTCAACAGACATTCAACAGACATTCAACAGACATTCAACAGACATTCAACAGACATTTTCCGTTAACCTATTTTAAACGTTGACAACAATCAATTTCCATTCCTCTCTGATTACTACAAAGGATCTTTCAGGAGTGAATGTTTTTGTTATGGACCGGGCAGATTATTATTCATTTTTTATGAATGGGGTGAAATTGCAATCGCTATAAGGGCCCTTGAGTGTCTCTGTGATGTGGTTAATTCCACCAATTTATTATACTTTTTTTAATTTAAAAAATGTTGTAAACTTTTAACAGCAACAACTTTTTATGAATTGTTACAAAAACTTTAAATAAAATTCAAATTATTCAAAAAAAGCCTGGCCTACTTATAAAACCTTTTGATTTGGATAAAAAGTAATGTGGTAGAAATAATCCAATCATATAAAATTGCATTTAAATCTCTTATCCACTTTTTCATGGATTGTCATATGAAAAGCATGAGCTGGCACACACCCAGAGAAAATTATTTAGTGTAGAGGTATTGACTAAAGGCGAATAAACTGTAAGCTATGAAAACAAAGAGTGTCGCACACCTCATATATTTAACCTCCCAGTAATTTATTGGGTAAAACACCAACGTTTCGCTATCACTGTGCCTTCTTCAGGGTAATGTCATGAATGCTTGAACCAGGTTATGTAGACACTATGACTATTTTTGTTACATGTAATCTTTTGGTTCAACCTTAATGCATAATAAGCATCATCAACAGGGGGAACATATTGGGTGTACGCTGATAAGCTGTAGAAAGAATGTATCCATATGTAAGACTTGTTCATAGAAAATATAATTGTTCATAAGAAGGGCCTGAGATCAAAGTCAATATTCAGACCACTAGGGGTCAATGTTTTTAAATATGATATCCAATAGGCCTACCTCTGTAGTAGTAGGATCTCGATGTTACCTCCTCTCCTTGGTAGAGCAACATGCTCAATGCCTGTGTATTTGTATTTGGTCGACAGTGCTATTATACTGTGCGCATGAGCCACATTTGTAGTTCCCATTTGGAATATTTGTCAAGAGTATCTGAGTGGGCTCAGGGGGCAGGTCAGATCTCACTAAGCTATCCCCAATATTGCGACCATGCTTATAGACAACCAGTGGGGGTTCCTTGAAGAGGTGTGCAATTATTTTGTCTGATTGCAGAATATGCCAGTGCTTTTTCAGGATTGCTTTCATTTTCTCAGAACACTTGGTGTACTTAGTGCAAAAGACTGTTGCATTGTTTTTCTTCTTTGGTTTAGTTTTTAGCAATTCCTCTTTTGGTTTTTGAGATATTTTCATCATTGCAGCATCAAGAGTTTTGTCCTTGTAGCCTCTCATTTGGAATTTATCTGCCATTTTCTTAGCATTGCTGTCAAATTCTGACTGGTGGCCACAGATTTGGTTAACCCTGCATAACTGGCCATATGGTAGACCATTCTTGAGGGGAAGGGGATGCATACTATCCACACTTAGTAGGGTATTGCGGTCTGTGGGCTTTGTGTATAAGTCTATATGTAATGCATCATTCTCTTTGATGATCCATAAGTCCAGGTCATTTATTTTTCTCTCATCAGTCTGCATGGTGAATTTGAGATTTTCAGAGCTCTCGTTCCTTCCCAGAACACAAAGACATCATCTATGTATCTCTTCCATAGGAGGATTTTAGAAAGTTGGGGGTGTTTCTCTGTTTTGTAAATGAGTACTTCCTCAAATTGTCCCACATACAGGTTCGCATAGTTGGGGGCAAAGGGGGAGCCCATGGCTACACCCCGAATTTGAGGAAGTACTCTGACTCAAGTACTGACTCAAAGATGAAGTAGTTATTGGATAATACCAGTTCAGTGAGTTGCAAGATGCAGTCATTGGATGGAGCAAGGTTAGGGTCTCTCTGCTGAAGGAAGCGTTGCAGCGCCTGCAAGCCTCCAGTGTGTGGGATGTTAGCTCTCCACATCAAAGCTCTCCACATCAAAAGTGGCCAGCAGGGTTCCCTTTGGTATCCTTCCTAAGCCCTCCATCAACGAGATCATGTGACTAGTGTCTTTGACATAAGATGGGAGATTCTCAACCAATACACAGCCATTGAGCGTGTTGCTCTAACAAGGAGAGGAGGTAACATAGAGATCCTACTACTACAGAGGGAGGCCTACTGGATATCCTATTTAAAAACACTGACCCCTAGTGGTCTGAATATCAGGCCCTTCTTATGAACAATTATATTTTCTATGAACAAGTCTTTTGAATGAATATATTATTTCTACAGCTTATCAGCGTACACCCAATATGTTCCCCCTGTTGATGATGCTTATTATGCATTAAGGTTGAACCAAAAGATTACATGCTGTAAACTATTGTCTTTTAACAGTTTCATTCAATTCACTCTAATCAACCTAATAATTATGACACACCCCTCACTATTGTCATTGGTTGCACTAATTGCACTGTTTGTTGATGTTTTACCCAATAAATTACTGGGAGTTTATATATATGGAGTGTGCGACTCTCTTTGTTTTCAATGGAAATGACGCAAGCCATCACCCCCATACAAGTTTCGGCTGTTCAAATGGTGTTACAGAATTACCAGTCAGTGACTCTTAGCACACCATCTCACAGCCCTCTCTCAGAGACAAACTCGGGAACTTTCCAAACCAATCGGATGCTAGAGACCAGGTTGCCAGGTGCCTTATCACACTGTGCCTTATCACATTTTGTTGTGTTAGAAAGTGGGATTGAAATACACTGAACAAAAATAGAAACGCAACATGCAACAATTTCAAAGATTTTACTGAGTTACAGCTCATATAAGGAAATCAGTCAATTGAAATAAATTCATTAGGCCCTAATCTATGGATTTCACATAACTGGGAATACAGATATGCATCTGTTGGTCACAGATACCTTAAAAAAAAGGTAGGGGCATTGATCAGAAAACCTGTCAGTATCTGGTGAAACCACCATTTGCCTCATGCAGTGTGACACATCTCCTTCGTATGGAGTTGATCAGGCTGTTGATTGTGGCCTGTGAAATGTTGTCCCACTCCTCTACAATGGCTGTGCGAAGTTGCTGGATATTGGCGGGAACTGGAACACGCTGTCGTACATGTCGATCCAGAGCATCCCAAACATGCTCAATGGGTGACATGTCTGGTGAGTATGCAGGCCATAGAAGAACTGGGACATTTTCAGCTTCCTGGAATTGTGTACAGATCCTTGCAACATGTGGCCGTGCATTGTCATAATGAAACATGAGGTGATGGCAGCGGATGAATGGCACGACAATGGGCCTCATGATCTCGTCACGGTATCTCTGTGCATTCAATTTGCCATCAATAAAATGCAATTGTGTTCGTTGTCCATAGCTTAGGCCTGCCCATACCATAACCCCACCGCCCCCATGGGGCACTCTGTTCACAACGTTGACATCACCAAACTGCTCACCTACACAACGTCTTCCATCTGCCCAGTACAGTTGAACGCATTCACGTGCAAGTAGGGATTCTGAAAAGCTATCTATATCGTCATATAGATGTGTTTCCCAGAATCGGAAGTTGATCCATCAAAAAAAAAATCTAAAATGTCAGTGCTAGGTACACAGCCAAAGCTGAAGCTGATCTAACTAGCTAGCTAGCTAACTAACCGTGAAAACTCTGTGTTGCTAGCTAGCTAACGTCGATAAAGTTACTTAGCTAGCTAGCTAATATGTCAAGTAGCGCATTTTTCTCAGGCCAACCCTAGCTACAGCTCATTTGAACTGTTATCAAATACTAGCGAGCTAGCTAGCTAGTTTGCAAGCCAACAAGAACTGTAGCTAGCTAGTTAACATTAGACACTGGTGAAGTATTGACATTTTCTATGATCCATTGTGTGCATGTGATGTGTTACAGGTCCCAGCAGTCCTGTGAAAGGAAAAGATAGCTGGCCTTTTTCGAGTACCAGCAGTCTTGGATCTATTGGTAAGATTACTTTTACATCTGGGATTGTTTGGGATTTGTGCCACTTAAACTGAGGGATAAGGTTGGTTAATTGTAACCACTCGCAAATTCATAGACATGTTGGGCTTTATTAAGGAGAAATGTGTGTACACTTCAGAATAGGGAACCTATGTCTGCAAACAAGTGTATTGTACAAGCATTGGCTATGATCATGACCACACTCTAGAATGGGGAACCATTATGGAGATATTTTGGCACTTTTAAGGCCTACAGTTCACTGTTGAATTACATAAGAATAAAGACCATTATTAAGCACTTACAAGGTGGAATACTTATTCTTAGGGTACTCTTCCCGTGCCAGTCCCTTATTAAGACTGCATATACAGAGTCTGTTGCATGTGTAATTTGCACCTTACTATTGATAAGCTTTGATTGTGGCAAATGAGGACACAAACTAACGTGAGAATAGGACAGTGGTGGAAAAAGTGTGCAATTGTCATACTTGAGTAAAAGTAAAGATACCTTAATAGAAAATGATTAAAGTAAAAGTGGAAGTCACCCAGTAAAATACTACTTGAGTAAAAGTCTAAAAGTATTTGGTTTTAAATATACTTAAGTATCGAAAGTAAATGTAATTGCTAAAATTTGCTTAAGTATTAATTATTTGAAATTCCTTATGTTAAAAAAACCAGACAGCACCATTTGTAATTTTTTTTAAATTTACGGATAGCCAGGGGCATACTCCAACACTCAGACATAATTTACAAACTAAGCATTTGTGTTAAGTGAGTCCGCCAGATCAGAGGCAGTAGAGATGACCAGGGATGTTCTCTTGATAAGTGTGTGAATTGTTCATTGACATCATTGAACACATCATTGACCAATGCCTGTAACACCGCAGGCGCGTTGGCTAGACCAAACGGCATGACTTGGTACTCGTAATGCCCACTTGGTGTGTTAAAAGCCGTCTTCCACTCGTCCCCTTCCCGAATCCTCACCAAGTTGTAGGCATTGCGTAAGTCCAGCTTAGTGAAGACCCGGGCTCCCTGCAACGACTCGAATGCCGTCATCATCAGGGGGTGTGGATAGCAGTTCTTAACCGTGATATCGTTGAGCGCACGGTAATCAATGTATGGCCGCTGCCTACCGTCCTTTTTCCCCACAAAGAAGAAGCCCACGCCCGCGGGTGAGGTAGAGGGATGGATGTGACCCTCGACGAGTGCCTCATGGCCAGCTTCTCCAGCCGGGACAAGGAAAACAATCTCTCTCGTGTGGGCATGGCGTCCGGCAGGAGATCGATAGCGCAGTCGTATTGGCCTGTGAGGAGGTAGGCCCTTGGCACACCTCTTACTAAACACCTCCCCTTGATCCCAATACTCCCGGGGAACGCCTGCCAGGTCTGGGCCGGTGATGGAGTCTGTAGCCGCCGTCCTCCCGGTGGCAACTGCCGCTAGGGCGGTAGGCGGTTCGGAGTGCGGGACCTGGGGAAGAGGTGAGGACTGGTAGGTGGTCTGGGATGGTGGTTTGGGCTGATGAGTGGTCGTTGGAGACCGGAACAGGAAGGGGCGGAGCCTCCCTCCAGGATGAGCCGCCCCGTGGACCAGTCTATCCGGGGTTTGTGGGCGACCAGCCAGGGGTGCCCGAGGACGAGGGGACACTCCAGAGAGTCCACAATGAAAAACTGGATATCCTCCCATAGCCCCCCTGCCACCCGGACACGCACGGGGACAGTGCGCCGGGTGACGAAGCCCAACCCCAACGGCCGGCCGACTCAGATGACTGTGATTGGTTAAAATAAATGGATGATAGTTGGAGCTGTATTGTTAGATTTCCGTGCAGCCTTTGATGTTATTGATAATAAATTGTTATTGAAAAAAACCTCACTTGCTATGGCTTTACATCACTTGCCATCACATGGTTGGAGAGTTATTTATTCAATAGAACCCAGAGAATGTTCTTCAATGGAAGCTTCTCTAACATTAGATATGTACAGTGCGGTGTCCCTCAAGGCAGTTGCCTTGGGCCGTTAATCTGGTCTATTTTTACAAATGATTTGCCACTGGTCTTACACGAAGCTAGAATAACTACGTATGTGGATTATTCTCGCGACCCTAACCATATGAAAGAAATATGTAATTAACAGCTAATGTCAGCACCCAAAGCCAGTGAGCTCAATTAAATTCTAAATAAGGAGTTACAGTCATAATCAGAATGGGTGATTAATAATAAACTGGTCTTAAATACATCTACAGTTCCTTGCAAAAGTATTCATCCCCCTTGGCGTTTTTCCTATTTTGTTGCATTACAACCTGTAATTTAAATGGATTTTTATTTGGATTTCATGTAATGGACATACACAAAATAGTACAAATTGGTGAAGTGAAATGAAAAAAATTACTTATTTCAAATCATTCTAAAAAATAAATAACCGAAAAGTGGTGCGTGCATATGTATTCACCCCCTTTGCTATGAAGCCCCTAGATAAGATCTGGTGCAACCAATTTCCTTCAGAAGTCACACAATTACTTAAATAAAGTCCACCTGTGTGCAATCTAAGTGTCACATGATCTCAGTATATACACACCTGTTCTGAAAGGCCCCAGCGTCTGCAACACCACTAAGCAAGGGGCACCACCAAGCAAGCAGCAACATGAAGACCAAGGAGCTCTCCAAACAGGTCAGGGACAAAGAAGTGGAGAAGTACAGATCAGGGTTGGGTTATAAAAAAATATGCGCAACTTTGAACATCCCATGGAGAACCATTAAATCCATTATTAAAAAATGGAAAGAATATGGCACCACAACAAACCTGCCAAGAGAGGGCCGTCCACCAAAACTCACAGACCAGGCAAGGAGGGCATTAATCAGAGAGGCAACAACGAGACCAAAGATGACCCTGAAGGAACTGCAAAGCTCCACAGCGGAGATTGGAGTATTCGTCCTTACGACCACTTTAAGCCATACACTCCACAGAGCTGGGCTTTACGGAAGAGTGGCCATAAAAAAGCCATTGCTTAAAGAAAAAAATAAGCAAACACGTTTGGTGTTCGCCAAAAGCCATGTGGGAGACTCCCCAAACGTATGGAAGAAGGTACTCTGGTCAGATGAGACTAAAATTGAGCTTTTTGGCCATCAAGGAAAACGCTATGTCCGGCGCAAACCCAACACCTCTCATCGCCTCGAGAACACCATCCCCACAGTGAAGCATGGTGGTGGCAGCATCATGCTGTGGGGATGTTTTTCATCGGCAGGGACAACTAGTTGTTAAGGCTCTGGTCTTGTCCCATCTTGATTACTGTGCTGCAATATGGTCAAGTGCAGCAAAGAAAGACGTAGGAAGCTGCAACTGGCTCAAAACAGAGCAGCACGCCTTGCCCTTAACTGCACATACAGAACTAAAATCAACAACATGCATGCCAGTCTTTCCTGGTTGAGGGTTAAAAAGAGATTAACTGCTTCTCTTCTAGTTTTTATGAGAAATATTACTGTGACGAAAATTCCAGATTGTCTGAATAATCAAATAACATTCAGCTCAGACAACAATACATACCCCACAAGCCATGGCACCAGGTGTCTCTTTACAGTCCCCAAGTCCAAAACGAATTCACAGCAATGCACATTTTTATACAGAGCCATGATCGCAAGGAACTCCTTTCGATCTCCATTTAATCAAGCAAACAGCAAAATGACCTTTAAAAAATTGATTAAAACTACTCATGGAATGGCGGTGTCTGTGAGGGGACACACACACAAACACACGCACACACACACTCAAACACACATTATTTTTTAATTGTACTATTTATATTATTTTTGTCCTGTATTGTTTGTATATCGTTGTATTTTAAATGTGTGTGACTGTCTTTATCTATCAGTGTATCAGTGTTTTGTTACTTGTCATGTTTTGTACTTTTTGTGGACCCCAGGAAGAGTAGCTGCTTCTTCTGCAAAAACTAATGGGGATCAAAATAACAAACAAACAAAAACAAAAAAGCACAGTAGGACAAATATCTCTGCAGCACTGCACCAATTGTACATTTACATTTTCTTCATTTAGCAGACACTCTTATCCAGAGCGACTTACAAATTGGTGCATTCACCTTATGATAGCCAGTGGGAGAACCACTTTACAATATATCAATTTATTTGTCTTTCTTTTTTTTGGGGGGTAGAAGGATTACTTTTATCCTATCCCAGGTATTCCATAAAGAGGTGGGGTTTCAAGTGTCTCCGGAAGGTGGTGAGTGACTCCGCTGGCCTGGTGTCATGAGGAAGCTTGTTCCAACATTTGGGTGCCAGAGCAGCGAACAGTTTTGACTGGGCTGAGCGGGAACTGTGCTTCTGCAGAAGTAGGGGGGCCAGCAGGCCAGAGGTGGATGAACGCAATGCCCTCGTTTGGGTGTAGGGACTGATCAGAGCCTGAAGGTAAGGAGGTGCCGTTCCCCTCACAGCTCCGTAGGCAAGCACCATGGTCTTGTAGCAGATGCGGGCTTCAACTGGAAGCCAGTGGAGTGTGTGGAGGAGCAGGGTGACGTGAAAGAACTTGGGAAGGTTGAACACCAGACGGGCTGCAGCGTTCTGGATGAGTTGTAGGGGTTTAATGGCACAGGCAGAGAGCCCAGCCAACAGCGAGTTGCAGTAATCCAGACGGGAGATGACAAGTGCCTGGATTAGGACCTGTGCCGCTTCCTGTGTAAGGTAGGGTCGTACTCTGCGAATGTTGTAGAGCATGAACCTACAGGATTGGGTCACCACTTTGATGTTAGCGGAGAACGACAGGGTGTTGTCCAGCGTCACGCCAAGGTTCTTTGCACTCTGGGAGGAGGACACAATGGAGTTGTCAACCATGATAGCGAGATCATGGAGCAGGCAGTCCTTCCCCGGGAGGAAGAGCAGCTCCGTCTTGCTGAGGTTCAGCTTGAGGTGGTGATCCGTCATCCACACTGATATGTCTGCCAGACATGCAGAGATGTGATTCGCCACCGGGTTATCAGAAGGGGGAAAGGAGAAGATGAATTGCGTGTCGTCTGTGTAGCAATGATAGGAGAGACCATGTGAGGATATGACAGAGCCAAGTGACTTGGTGTATAGAGAGAATATGAGAGGGCCTAGAACTGAGCCCTGGGGGACACCAGTGGTGAGAGCACATGGTGCGGAGACAGATTCTCGCCACACCACCTGGTAGGAGCGACCTGTGAGGTAGGACGCAATCCAAGAGTGAGCCGCGCCGGCGATGCCCAACTCGGAGAGGGTGGAGAGGAGGATCTGATGGTTCACAGTATCAAAGGCAGCAGATAGGTCTAGAAGGATGAGAGCAGAGGAGAGAGAGTTAGCTTTAACAGTGTGGAGAGCCTCCGTGACACAGAGAAGTGCAGTCTGGTTTGGATCAAGAAGGTCATTCTGAGAGAGATAACAAGAGAGTTGGCTAAAGACAGCACGCTCAAGAGTTTTGGAGAGAAAAGAAAGAAGGGATACTGGTCTGTAGTTGTTGACATCGGAGGGATCGATCGAGTGTAGGTTTTTTGAGAAGGGGTGCAACTCTCGCTCTCTTGAAGATGGAAGGGACATAGCCAGTGGTCAAGGATGAGTTGATGAGCGAGGTGAGGTAAGGGAGAAGGTCTCCGGAAATGGTCTGGAGAAGAGAGGAGGGGATAGGGTCAAGCGGGCAGGTTGTTGGGCGGCCGTCACAGGTCGCAAGATTTCATCTGGAGAGAGAGGGGAGAAAGAAGTCAAAGCATAGGGTAGGGCAGTGTGAGCAGGACCAGCGGTGTCATTTGACTTAATAAATGAGGATCGGATGTCGTCAACCTTCTTTTCAAAATGGTTGACGAAGTCATCCACAGAGAGGGAGGAGGGAGGGGGAGGAGGAGGAGGAGGATTCAACAGGGAGGAGAAGGTGGCAAAGAGCTTCCTAGGGTTAGAGGCAGAGGCTTGAAATGTAGAGTGGTAGAAAGTGGCTTTAGCAGCAGAAACCGAGGAAGAAAATGTAGGGCGTGAAAAGATGACAGGTCGGCAGGGAGTCAATCAGGCCTTTATTGTAGAGTGGCCAGACGGAAGCCACTCCTCAGTAAAATGCACATGACATCCCGCTTGGAGTTTGCCAAAAAGCACCTAAAGAACAAGATTAAGCTCTTTGGCCTGAATGCCAAGCGTCACGTCTGGAGGAAACCTGCCACCATCCCTACGGTGAAGCATGGTTGTGGCAGCATCAATGTTTTTCAGCGGCAGGGACTGGGAGACTAGTCAGGATTGTGGGGAAGATGAACGGAGCAAAGTACCGAGAGATCCTTGATGAAAACCTGCTTCAGAGCACTCAGGACCTCAGACTGGGGCAAAGGCTCACCTTCCAACAGGACAACAACCCTAAGCACACAGCCAAGACAACGCAGGAGTGGCTTTGGTACAAGTCTCTGAATGTCCTTGAGCGGCCCAGCCAGAGCCCGGACTTGAACCCCATCTAACATCTCTGGAGAGACCTGAAAATAGCTGTGCAGCGACGCTCCCCATCTAACCTGAAAGAACTTGAGAGGATCTGCAGAGAAGAATCAGGTAGCTTAGTGGTTAAGAGCGTTGTGCCAGTAAACGAAAGGTCGCTGGTTCTAATCCCCGAGCCGATTAGGTGAAAAATCTGTCGATGTGCCCTTGAGCAAGGCACTTAACCCTAATTGCTCCTGTAAGTCGCTCTGGATAAGAGCGTCTGCTAACTGACTAAAAAAAAAGAAACTCCCCAAATACAGGTGTGCCAAGCTTGTAGCGTCATACTCAAGGCAGTAATTGCTGCCAAAGGTGCTTCAACAAAGTACTGAGTAAAGGGACAATTTACAATTTAATCAATTTTAGAATAAGGCTGCAACGTAACAAAATGTGGAAAAAGTCAAGGGGTCTGAATACTTTCCGAATGCACTGTACATAGAGTCATGACTTCATGGAACTCTCTTCCACATCAGGTAACTCAAGCTAGCAGTAAAATCTGATTTTAAAAAACAGATAAAACAACACCTCATGGCACAACACAGACTGTGAAGAGACACACACTAGTGATGCGCGGGTCAGCTGTTTGTTCACCCGCACCCGCCTGCAATTGCTAATAACCCATCCGCAACCGCCCCACTATACAGTATGTGATGAAGTGAAAATCTGAGGCCTGCACCCGACCCTAACCTGCAAATATAGAACATGTGCTGTAGGCTAGTCAGAGATGGCAGAATGATTTTTGACTAATTTAGATATGCTATGTTTCTGCTTATAATTTCAGACATTTTGGTAGGCTATTTGTTAGTCAACTTGTCTATAATTAGATACATGCTGCTTCTCTTCTGTCATTAGGCTATTTCTTGCCCTAAACCCTTGCTCACCAGAATAATGTCATAAATCTATAGAATGAATACTTCCATCGAGATGACATCGGTAAAGTTGTCTCTGTCATCTCTGATTCTTTCCACTCCGTAAAATGGCCTCTTTCCGAGTGTGTACATGTAAGTCAGAAAAAAAACAAATCTTAACCAGTCTTGATCAGTCGGCACTGGAAGATCATGTATCTTTACACATGCTAATAGCCCCTAACCTTGTCTATTGAAGTATTGTCCTCATTGTTCTCATGATCATTGCAACTCCACGAGGTGAGATCTTGCATGGAGCCCCAGGCCGAGGGAGATTGACAGTTCTTTTGTGTTTCTTCCATTTGCGAATAATCGCACCAACTGTTGTCACCTTCTCACCAAGCTGCTTGGCGATGGTCTTGTAGCCCATTCCAGCCTTGTGTAGGTCTACAATCTTGTCCCTGATATCCTTGGAGAGCTCTTTGGTCTTGGCCATGGTGGAGAGTTTGGAATCTGATTGATTGATTGCTTCTGTGGACAGGTGTCTTTTATACAGGTAACAAACTGAGATTATGAGCACTCCCTTTAAGAGTGTGCTCCTAATCTCAGCTCGTTACCTGTATAAAAGACACCTGGGAGCCAGAAATCTTTCTGATTGAGAGGGGGTCAAATACTTATTTCCCTCATTAAAATGCAAATCAATTTCTAACATTTTTGACATGCGTTTTTCTGGATTTTTTTTTGTTATTCTGTCTCTCACTGTTCAAATAAACCTACCATTAAAATTATAGACTGATCATGTCTTTGTCAGTGGGCAAAGTTACAAAATCAGCAGAGAATCAAATACTTTTGTCCCTCACTGTAGCTGCTATTGTTTATAAAAGTTTTTCTGTATAAATGTCGAACTACACTTTTCTATACCCCCATATCACACACTCACAAACTGAAAACATAATGTGTGTACAATGAATTGGTCAGAGATAGGTCTCAAATATCACTTTCATTTGTGTCCCCTGTAGCTTTTGAATAGTGGCAAAGTTGGTTCCTGTTTCAGTCACGTCTTTGGCCATGTCCGCGACGGTCAAACAAAAACACCATAATGATTGGTTGACAAATTGTGCCTCCCACAATGCAGGTGATGGCTGCATGGTGCAGTTAGTGAGAAGCAACTGCAGCGACTTGAAGGCGACTTCATCAAAAACTGCATGACCTTTGATCACATGATTTTTGTAAAGTTCACGCAGTCAACATTTAGTCGCAAATCTGATAATATCTATAACCATAATGCAACACACTTTGAAAGGCAAATGATCCACTCGAACCCCTCACTTGGCTCACTCATACAACAGAGTCCCATACCAAGCTACACATAACAGCAGCGCCACCTACTGTACTGAGTAGGCGACATCTTGTAACACCAGACACCGGTGAGGGGTTGGGTTTGGATCCGCCTGTCTTTTACCCATGCTTGACACAGATCTCCTAATACCACTTGAGTAAATTTGAGAGACGATTCATCTACCCCAGTCCTGATAAAGATCATGTTCTGTCTTGGGGAATACCATTGGAACACAGTGTGTAGAACACATTGGCTATACATTTGGTTGTCTTCTATTCCTAGTATAGCTCTAGATCTATCGATCAAATTCTTAGCCTTTAGGCTCAATAAGGTGAGTCACACTAAGCTAAGGCTCTATGAATTCACTGTGTGTCTTCTAAGTGTCTACCATAGACATATACTGTGTTCTACTTTATAAACTGGGTGGTTCGAGACCTGAATGCTGATTAGCTGAAAGCTATGGTATATCAGACCGTATACCATTTACCACCGTATATATTTTTACTGCTCTAATTACGTTGGTAACCAGTTTATAATAGCAATAAGGAACCTCGGGTGTTTGTGATATATAGCCAATATACCACTGCTAAGGGCTGTGTCCAGGCACTCAGCGTTGCGTTATGATTAAGAACAGCCCTTAGCCATGGTATATTGGCCATATACCACACCCCCTAGGGCCTTATTGCTTAAGTATATGACACATATATGTGTTTTTAGATCAGTGGTCTCTACAAGACACAAGGGTTTTTCCTCACTGAACATTCCCTCTGAAAATAAGTGGCCCATTTTTACACTTTTGTTAGTAAGCAACATCTTTTGTGTGCATGGCCTCTTCAGTGTTACCACGATTGTCATGACAACCCACTGACTGAATTACTGTCGTGCTGTAACGATATAAGTTCACTGCTGTCACTGTGGTGTGGACAGCTACACAGGAGATAGATGGATAGTTGGGGAGGCTTAGGGTAAGAAGGAATAGCAAGTTATATTAACCCCTCCATGAATATACACAGTATGTGTACCATCAATTAGATTTATTTTGAGAACGTTTCCTGGACCCAGATTAAGCCTATTACTGGACTAAAAAGCAATTTCAATGAGGATTCTCCACTGACCATGCTTTCTAGTCCAGGAGAAGGTTTAATCTGGTCCTGGGAAATTAGCCAGTATTGTCCATTGAATGCTTAGTGTACACAATCATTAGATTGTATCTCTCCCTTTCTAATCTTATACTGTATTATGTATAATATACTGTATGTCAACAGGCTGTTTAGTACACAGTTTAATTTCAATAATACCGTTTGCGTTTCTCAAACTTATTGTCACGTGGTTAATCATAAAAACCTGAATTAAAATGACACATTGATGCACCATGATCCATTGGCGGCTAAAGAAATTAGCGCATGGAACTCAGAGATAGCCTACAGGCCAATGTAGCAGTATGCCTATAACTTCCATCATCAACTAATTAAAATACATCGGTCTAAAGCCACCAAATAAAAACAGTAGAAAATATCCTGATGAAAATGCAGGTTCTTACAATCGCATTAATCTCTCTACTCCGCCTGTCTGTCTCCCTTTCTATCTGTCTTGACTTAAGCTATCTCTAGTGAAGTGCAACATTGTATCAACTCAGCAGGTTGGCGTGCTCAGGCGCGCGCACTCCCTCAACGTTATCAGGACAGAGAAACCACACACATGCTCATTGCTCACATGGAGCACTCCATACTAAAGACTGAAAAGATTTACAAAACTCCTAAATGGTGGTTATGAAATTGTCCCAAACTTATTTCTCACAAGTGTGGCAGGTTGTGAACTCTGCAAACAACGTTTCCACTCCGAGAACGGTATATTACTGTAATACATGCATTAAGAGAAATGTATGTAACCAAATGAATGGGATTAATGGTACATTTACTAGGCCTACTGGTTACATAATGGGGAACTGATAAAAATAAACAATCAAAGGGCAAACAATTCACACAATGACACAATGAATGTGCAAGAATTGGCGGGAGACAGCTGAGCACATTCTGGAGAGCTGAGTTCTGAAGAGTGACGCCCATATCTTCGCCACACACCCCTCCCCTTCTTCTTGTCTCAACATTTTTAATTATACTCAAGACAAATTATCTTTACACATTTTAAATGCTTTTCACTGACAGCCGCAACTCAATAATCAGCTAGGCATACTGCCATGCTCGCTGCCCAAATGACTGTCTTCCCAAATAGGCATAGGCCTATGCACTTGTGATTTAAAACAATCCACAGCTATTTAAAAAAAAAGAAGCTAATGATCCTCTGTGGCTAAGTCAAGCTCTCTGGTAAAGTATTTTGAATGATTTTATTTAGACATAGTAATTATATAATTTTGTCAAAACATCAATTTACTTCCGAACCGTGCACTGTGCACCCCTCAACTTTCCTTTCTAATTCACAAGTGGCTGAAACAGAGATCTGTATATAATGACGAGATGCTCATGTCTTCACCCTAACAATGCGAGTCGTCCCAAAGGCAGGAATGCAGGCGACAAGTTTAGGTCTACATATTATTCCCATAGAAACCCATTGGGCTTAATCAGGACAGATTTCTGCTAGAGTTCGCCTCTTCCTCTCTGCTGAAACTAGTGTCCCTCTGTCTTACTACATGTAGCCCATGTAGCTGATGCTGTCTAGCCAGAAAAAGTATGACATGCCATACTCCGTTTGTCCAGACAGCATCAGATACATACATTGATGCGTCTTTCTGTCAGCGCGCATCTCGGTGAGTGAGAGAGAAGGCCTCTGTGTTTCCTTACCCAAGAAGAAATGAAGAACTGTTAAGTCCCAAGAAGTCAGAGGAGTTCACTCTTCCTTAAACATACAGTCGTGGTCAAAAGTTTTGAGAATGACACAAATATACATTTTCACAAAGTCTGCTGCCTCAGTTTTTATGATGGCAATTTGCATATACTCCAGAATGTTATGAAGAGTGATCAGATGAATTGCAATTAATTGCAAAGTCCCTCTTTGCCATGAAAATGAACTTAATCCCCAAAAAACATTTCCCCTGCATTTCAGCCCTGACACAAAAGGACCAGCTGACATCATGTCAGTGATTCTCTCGTTAACACAGGTGAGAGTGTTGACGAGGACAAGGCTGGAGATCACTCTGTCATGCTGATTGAGTTAGAATAACAGACTGGAAGTTTTAAAAGGAGGGTGGTGCTTGAAATCATTGTTCTTCCTCTGTTAACCATGGTTACCTGCAAGGAAACACGTGCCGTCATCATTGCTTTGCACAATAAGGGATTCACAGGCAAGGATATTGCTGCTAGTAAGATTGCACCTAAATCAACCACTTATTGGATCATCAAGATCTTCAAGGAGAGAGGTTCAATTGTTGTGAAAAATGCTTCAGGGAAAGTCCAGCAAGCGCCAGGACCGTCTCCTAAAGTTGATTCAGCTGCGGGATCGGGGCATCACCAGTGCAGAGCTTGCTCAGGAATGGCAGCAGGCAGGTGTGAGTGCATCTGCACGCACAGTGAGGCGAATACTTTTGGAGGATGGCCTGGTGTCAAGAAGGGCAGCAAAGAAGCCACTTCTCTCCAGGAAAAACATCAGGGACAGACTGATATTCTGCAAAATGGGATTGGACTGCTGAGGACTGGGGTAAAGTCATTTTCTCTGATAAATCCCCTTTCCGATTGTTTGAGGCATCCGGAAAAAAAGCTTGTCCGGAGAAGACAAGGTGAGCGCTACCATCAGTCCTGTGTCATGCCAACAGTAAAGCATCCTGAGACCATTCATGTGTGGGGTTGCTTCTCAGCCAAGGGAGTGGGCTCACTCACAATTTTGCCTAAGAACACAGCCATGAATAAAGAATGGTACCAACACATCCTCCGAGAGCAACTTCTTCCAACCATCCAAGAACAGTTTTGTGACGAACAATGCCTTTTCCAGCATGATGGAGCAGCTTGCCATAATGCAAAAGTGATAACTAAGTGGCTCGGGGAACAAAACATCGACATTTTGGGTCCATGGCCAGGAAACTCCCCAGACCTTAATCCCGTTGAGAACTTGTGGTCAATCCTCAAGAGGCGGGTGGACAAATAAAAACCCACAAATTCTGACAAACTCCAAGCAGTGATAATGCAAGAATGGGCTGCCATCAGTCAGGATGTGGCCCAGAAGTTAATTGACAGCATGCCAGGGCGGATTGTAGAGGTCTTGAAAAAGAAGGGTCAACACTGCAAATATTGACTCTTTGCATAAACTTAATGTAATTGTCAATAAAAGCCTTTGACACTTATGGAATGCTTGTAATTATACTTCAGTATACCATAGTAACATCTGACAAAAATATCTAAAAACACTGAAGCAGCAAACTTTGTGAAGACCAATACTTGTGTCATTCTCAAAACTTTTGACCACGACTGTACATACACACAGACACACACACATCATGTCATTCTGAAACTGTCAACACGCCAATCTCTTCATATTATTACACTGAACAAAAATATAAATGTGAAAGATTTTACTGAGTTACAGTTCATATAACGAAATCAGTCAATTGAAATAAATGTATTAGGCCCTAATCTATGGATTTTACTTGCAATTGTGTTCATTGCCTGCACATACCATAACCTCACCGCCACCATGGGGCACTCTGTTCACAACGTTGAAAACCGTTCACCCACACGACAGTTGAAACTGGGATTCATCCGAACAGAGCACACTTCTCCAGTGTGCCAGTAGCCATTGAATGTGAGCATTTGGCCACAGAAGTCGGTTACAATGCCCAACTGCAGTCAGGTCAAGACCCTGGTGAGGACAACGAACACACAATTTGTGCAGAAGTTCTTCGGTTGTACAAACCCTCAGTGTCATCAGCTGTCCGGGTGGCTGGTCGCAGACGATCCCGCAGGTGTAGAAGCCGGTCCTGGACTGGCGTGGTTACACGTGGTCTGCGGTTGTGTGGGCAGTTGGACGTACTGCCAAATTCTCTAAAACGACATTGGAGTCAGCTTATGGTAGAGAAATTAACATTAAATTATCTGGCAACTGCTCTGGTGGACATTCCTGCAGTCAGCATGCCAATTGCACGCTCCCTCAAAACTTGAGACATCTGTGGCATTGTGTTGTGTGACAAAACTGTCAATTTTAGAGTAGCCTTTTATTGTCCCCAGCACAAGATGCACCTGTGTAAGGATCATGCTGTTTAATCAGCTTCTTGATATGCCACACCTGTCAGGTGGATGGATTATCTTGGCAAAGGAGAAATGCTCACTAACAGGGATGTAAAGACATTTTTCTGGGATATTTTATTTCAGGTCAAGAAACATGGGACCAACACATGTTGTCTTTATATTTTTGTTTAGTGTAAAACATTATGACTGACTCTCCTTCTCTCTGACCACCCATACAGCAGACTGGCCATATACAAGCAATCTGGAAATCTGCACTGTGTCTGGTTCTGAGCAAAGACTGTCCTAAAATAACTGACCATCTGTAAGTTGTAGTTTGTTTAAAATGACTTTTTTAAACCGAACTATAGTAGGTGCATTGTAGTGATTTGGATTCAACATGTGGGTTGTTGTCTTACATTGAGCTGGACAGCAGAAACAGCTAGAGAGGAAAGATTTGAGAGTGGAGAAAGATCAATTGCATGATGTGAAACTTGACTTCTGGCCTGTCAATTGGTGAAATAATATTTCGCTGAAAGAGTTTAGGCAGAATGGAAAGATGACTGATGTAGTTCAATGTAAGGATGCAAAGTCACCCATTTTATCCATGGTCATACTGTACTGTGGTCACACCATCCCACTCTCGACTGCAACTCTTTCACAGGTTGTTGTTGTTGCCCTAAATTACATTATTCATTATTTCACCCCTTAAAGTAAAGGACAATATTTAATCAATACAAATCTTGAAATTCTGTTTGATGAAAGGCCCTAGAGAAGGAGACACTGGAATATGATATCTGGGCTGGAAATGGGAAACAGATGACTATCCATCCTCCTCTTTTTCCTCTCTTCTGTCTCTCCCCCTCTCCTGCTCTTTCTGCCATCAGACTCCCAAGAGTCCCTTCTACCCTTCTCTTCTTTCAATTGAGACCAGATATTTCCTTTCCTTCTCTTCATGACATCTCCTTCACTCCTCCGTTCCCTTTTTGTCTAATAACATTGGGACTTCTCCGCTCTTTTGTGAGAGGGATGTTGTTGCGGCCGTGAGGCCTATTTGGTGAGGTGGCTGACTGAGAACGTTCATTCCATCTCTGGTTCTCTCCCTCAGACAGACAATGGTGCTTTCATGTCTGTTGGCTGAATCTCCCAGTCATGCCATGGTCTTTAATTAGCAAAGAGAAGCCTGCCAGCTCCCCGCGTTTGGTACTATTGATCTTAACATCCTTGTTGACCGGCTGGAGAGTTGGGTGGGAATCTCCAGCGTTGCCCTCGACTGGTTCAGGTCATATTTAGAGCTGTGTAAATAGTGGACAGAAGACACATTCGGTTATTTTTGACCCAGCAAGTTGGTTCACTTAGTTGGCTTATTGAGCTATGATCCACCGGGTCAGATCAGAAGACTGGAGGCATGGCTTAGTAGGAGGGGTGGCTTTCAGATAGTTATTTTTGGCCACCTGTGAGAGTAAATGTCATTCCGGTTCAACTGTTCTGTTGTATTGTCAACACATGTTAAGATTGAGCATTGACACTTTGTAGCTTAATGATGCTTACTAATGTTGAGTTCCTAACTATCTGAAAGCCACTTTCCTACTAAGCCAAGCCTCCAGTCTTCTGATCTGACCCGGTGGATCATAGCTCAATAACCCAGCATCAAAAACCCAACTTAAAGAAAACAATGGGTTGTTTGTAAACCAACTGGCTAGGTAAAAATAGCACAACGTGTACTGTCCAATATTTAACCAAATTGGGTTGCTTTTAACCCAGCATTGTTTAGAGTGTGGGTGATTCAGTATCGACCCCAGCACATATTCACTATGGTGTCCCTCAGGGGTCAATTATGGGCCCCATCCTATTTTCCCTATATATGCTTCCCCTGGGTGACATCATCCGCAATCATAACGTTCAGTTTCACTGCTATGCGGGTGACACGCAGCTTTATTTACTAATCAACTTTAGAATGGCGCCGGAGAAGATGGCTGCCGATTTACAGCCCTCTAACCAATTGTACTATTATGTGTGTTTTTCCGCGTTATTTGTAATTTATTCTGTACATAATGTTTCTGCCATCGTCTCTTATAACCAAAAAGAGCTTCTGGATGTCAGGACAGCGATTACTCACCTCGTATTGGACGAAGATTTTTTCTTCAACAAGTCGGATACGAAGGATATCCTACAGACACCCAACAAGGCCCAAATCCCTGTCATTCGCATAAGAAAGAGACGGAGAAATCGTGGATGTAGGTCGGGGTGCCTTGTAAGGATCCGACGGCGAGCGAGTAAACTGCCTCTTCCATCAATCCTATTAGCCAATGTTCAATCATTTGAAAATAAATTAGATGACCTAAGATTACGGTTATCCTACCAACGGGACATTAAAAACTAGTGCCGCAGTGGTCTAAGGCACTGCATCGCAGTGCTAACTGTGCCACTAGATCCTGGTTCGAATCCAGGCTCTGTCGCAGCCGGCTGCGACCGGGAGACTCATGGGCGGCGCACAATTGGCCCAGCGTCGTCCAGGGTAGGGGAGGGAATGGCCGGCAGGGATGTAGCTCAGTTGATAGAGCATGGCGTTTGCAACGCCAGGGTTGTGGGTTCGATTCCCACGGGGGGCCAGTATAAAAAATATATATGTATTCACTAACTGTAAGTCGCTCTGGATAAGAGCGTCTGCTAAATGACTAAAATGTAAATGTAATATATTATGTTTCACTGAGTCGTGGCTGAACGACAACATACAGCTAGTGGGCTATACGCTACATCGGCAGGATAGAACGGCTGACTCCGGTAAGACAAGGGGGGGGGGCGGTCTGTGTATATTTGTAAACAACAGCTGGTGCACAAAATCAAATACTAAGGAAGTCTCGAGGTTTTGCTCGCCTGAGGTAGAGTATCTTATGATAAGCTGTAGACCACACTATTTACCAAGAGAGTTTTCATCTATATTTTTCATAGCTGTCTATTTACCACCACAAACCAATGCTGGCATTAAGATTGCACTGAATGAGCTGTATAAGGCCATAAGTGAACAGGAAAACGCTCATCCAGAGGCAGCGCTCCTAGTGGCCGGGGACTTTAATGCAGGGAAACTTAAATCAGTTCTACCTAATTTCTACCAGCATGTTAAATGTGCAACCAGAAGAAAAAAAACTCTAGACCACCTTTACTCCACACACAGAGATGCATACAAAGCTCTCCCTCGCCCTCCATTTGGCAAATCTGACCATAACTCTATCCTCCTGATTCCTGCTTATAAGCAAAAACGAAAGCAGGAAGCACCAGTGACTCGGTTAATAAAAAAGTGGTCAGATGACGCAGATGCTAAGCTACAGGACTGTTTTGCTAGCACAGACTGGAACAAGTTCCAGGATTATTCAGATAGCATTGAGGAGTACACCACATCAGTCACTGGCTTCATCAATAAGTGCATCGATGACATCATCCCCACAGTGACCGTACGTACATACCCCAACCAGAAGCCATGGATTACAGGCAACATCCGCACTGAGCTAAAGGGTAGAGCTGCCGCATTCAAGGAGCAGGACTCTAACCCGGACGCTTATAAGAAATCCTGCTATGCCCTCCGATGAACTATCAAACAGGCAAAGAGTCAGTACAGGACTAAGATTGAATCGTACCACACCGGCTCTGATGCTCGTCGGATGTGGCAGGACTTGAAAACTATTACAGACTACAAAGGGAAGCACAGCCGCGAGCTGCCCAGTGACACAAGACTTCCAGACGAGCTAAACCACTTCTATGCTCGCTTCGAGGCAAGCAACTCTGACGCATGCATGAGAGCACCAGCTGTTCCGGATGACTATGTGATCACCCTCTCCGTAGCCAATGTGAGTAAGCAGGTCAACATTCACAAGGCCTTAGGGCCAGACGGATTACCAGGACGTGTACTCTGAGCATGTACTGACCAACTGGCAAGTGTCTTCACTGACATTTTCAACATGTCCCTGACTGAGTCTGTAATACCAACATGTTTCAAGCAGACCACCATAGTCCCCGTGCCCAAGGACACTAAGAAAACCTGCCTAAATTACTACCGACCCGTAGCACTGACGTCTGTAGGCATGAAGTGCTTTGAAAGGCTGGTCATGGCTCACATCAACAGCATTATCCCAGAAACCCTAGACCCACTCCAATTTGCATACCGCCCCAACAGATCCACAGATGATGCAATCTCTATTGCACTCCACACTGCCCTTTCACACCTGGACAAGAGGAACACCTACGTGAGAATGCTATTCATTGACTACAGCTCAGCATTCAACACCATAGTGCCCTCAAAGCTCTTCACTAAGCTAAGGATCCTGGGACTAAACACCTCCCTCTGCAACTGGATCCTGGACTTCCTGACGGGCCGCCCCCAGGTGGTAAGGGTAGGTAACAACACATCTGCCACACTGATCCTCTACACGGGGGCCCCTCAGGGGTGCATGCTCAGTCCCCTCCTGTACTCCCTGTTCACCCATGACTGCATGGCCAGGCACGATTCCAACACCATCATTAAGTTTGCCGACGACACACCGACAACGATGAGACAGCTTATAGGGAGGAGGTCAGAGACCTGGCCGTGTGGTGCCAGGATAACAACCTCTCCTTCAACGTGACCAAGACAAAGGAGATGATTGTGGACTACAGGAAAAAAAAAGAGGACTGAGCATGCCCCCATTCTCATCGACGGGGCTGTAGTGGAACAGGTTGAGAGCTTCAAGTTCCTTGGTGTCCACATCACCAATAAACTATCATGGTTCAAACACACCAAGACAGTCGTGAAGCGGGCACGACAATGCCTATTGCCCCTCAGGAGACTGAAAAGATTTGCCATGGGTCCTCAGATCCTCAACAAATTCTACAGCTGCACCATCGAGAGCATCCTGACTGGTTGCATCACCGCCTGGTATGGCAACTGCTCGGCCTCTGACTGCAAGGCACTACAGAGGGTAGTGCGTACAGCCCAGTACATCACTGGGGCCAAGCTTCCTGCCATCCAGGACCTCTATACCAGGCGGTGTCAGAGGAAGGCCCTCAAAATTGTCAAAGACTCCAGCCACCCTAGTCATAGACTGTTCTCTCTGCTACCACACGGCAAGCGGTACCGGAGTGCCAAGTCTAGGTCCAAAAGACTTCTCAACAGCTTCTACCCCCAAGCCATAAGACTCCTGAACAGCTAATCATGGCTACCCCGAACTATTTGCACTGCCCCCCCACCCCATCTTTTTACGCTGCTGCTACTCTGTTAATTATTTATGCATAGTCACTTGAACTCTACCCACATGTACATATTACCTCAACTACCTCAACTAGCCGGTGCCCCCGCACATTGACTCTGCACCGGTACCCCCCTGTATATATAGCCTCCCTACTGTTATTTTATTTTACTTCTGCTCTTTTTTTCTCAACACTTTTTTGTTGTTGTTTTATTTTACTTTTTTTATTAAAAAATAAATGCATTGTTGGTTAAGGGCTGTAAGTAAGCATTTCACTGTAATGTCTACACCTGTTGTATTCGGCGCATGTGGCCAATTTTTTTAAATTTGATTTGATTTTAATCAGACCCAGTGACCAAGCTAGCGTAGCTACCTTCACAAGTGTCTTGTTGACATCAAATGTTGGATGTCTGACAATTTTCTCCAGCTCAATGATAACAAATCAGAGGTTGTTTAATTTGGCCCCCACCTGGCTAGAATCCAGATTGTAAATAATCTTGGTCATTTGTCCACCAATGTAAAGCCTACAGCCAGAAACCTTGGTGTCTTCTTTGACCCTGACCTAAACCTTGAGCTACATGTAAAGAAGGTTGTCCAATCCTGCTTTTATCATCTAAGAAATATAGCTAAAGTCAATAATTTTATTTCAGTCACTGATCTGGAGAAATGTATACTTATTTTTATTTACTCAGGCCTAGATTACGGTAACCCTTTGTATCAGTGGAAGCTGTTGAGGAGAGGACGGCTCATAATAATGGCTGGAATGGAGTCAATGGAATGGTATCAAACACATTCAAGATGTGGTTTCCATGTAGTTGATACCATTCCATTGACTCCATTCCAGCCATTATTATGAGCCGTCCTCCCCTCAGCAGCCTCCACTGCTTTGTATACATGTCTCAGTCAGAAATCACTCCATCGCCTACAGTTAGTTTAAAACACTGCATTTCAGCTTTTAAAAGGCACCAGAAAATGTAACCATATCACACCTATTTTAGCTTCTCCACACTGGCTACCAGTCACTTCTATAATATATTTTAACATTGTATTAATCACATTTAAGGCTAGGATTGGTTTAGCCCCATCCTATATCTCGGATCTTATTTCTCCCTACGAGCCTGAGATCCTCTGGCAGGGCACTGTTGACTATTCCAAAGTCTTGGTTGAAAACAATAGGAAATATAAGACGAAAATGTGCCATTAGGGCCCAAAGACTTTGGAATGGTCTGCCAGAGGAGATCAGGTTTGCAGATTCAGTGCCTCTTTTTAAATGCCTGCTGAAGACACACTTTTATAAAGATGCTTTTAATATACAGTATGATTTCAATGTATGATTTTAATTTGCTATCTTTATTCATTCTCTTTCCTCCTGTCTTTGTTTCTTTGTTAGCACTTCTATTTGATTTTATTATTTTATGATGTGAAGCACTTTGTTACTTGTATTGAAAGAACTATACAAATACAATGATGATTATTATTATTATGAAAAGAAAGTCTGTAAATGTAATATTTTACACAGTCTTCTATGAAAATAAAATATTCACTTTAGGAGTTACTGTAGGCTAAATGAAATCCTATTTTTAATTCTCTCTAGATGGGAGAGGGATAGGAGGGGACTGCCATTGTGATGGGAGACAAACATCACTGTGGCTTTGAGCTGCATGTTGTCCCCTCTTTTGGGAGTTTTGGTCTGTGACCTGTCAGGTACTTTATTAAAGGGCCAGTCAAGAACTTTGAGAGGAGGAGGTTTCGATCACCCCCTTCAGTACAACTTCTCACTTTATATGCATTTTAGCACATTGAATCAGATTGGTGACGCATGTCACTGCCACTGTCACACCCTGATCTGTTTCACCTGCCTTTGTGATTGTCTCCACCCCCCTCCAGGTGTCGCCCATCTTCCTCATTATCCCCAGTGTATTTATACCTGTGTTCTCTGTTTGTCTGTTGCAAGTTCGTTTTGTTTCGACTAGGTGAAAAATCTGTCGATGTGCCCTTGAGCAAGGGACGTAACCCTAATTGCTCCTGTAAGTCGCTCTGGATAAGAGCGTCTGCTAAATGACTAAAATGTAAATGTAAATGTAAATGTTTCGTCAAGCCTACCAGCATTTTTCCCTTTGTTCCTGTCTTTTTCAAGTTCCTGTTTTCTAGTTTTCCCGGTTTTGACCATTCTGCCTGCCCTGACCCTGAGCCTGCCTACCCTTCTGTACCTTGTCACACCACCCTGGATTATTGACCTCCGCATGCCCTTGACCTGTCGTTTGCCTGCCCCCTGTTTTTGCAATAAACATTTGTTACTTCGACACTGTCTGCATCTGGGTCTTCTCCTGAAATGTGATAGTACGAACTGGCCGTGACTGACCCAGCAGACTCGGACCAGCTCCGCAACGCCATCTCCTCCCAATGAGCCACCATTGGAAGGCACAAGGAGTTGCTTCATGGTCTCATGGAAGGGTTCCAGACCTTGGCCGAACACCATGACCAAGCGTTTAACACATTGATGGAGCAATTCCGCGGGTTGTCTGTTAGGCAGCCTACCACGACGGTAACATCCAGCCCCTCAGTAACCCGACTGTTAGCAGAGCGGCCTCCCCGGCCACCCCGGTTTCCCGAGAACCCCGCTTACCTCCCTCGGAACGCTTCGCTGGAGAGTCGGGAACCTGTCGGGTATTTTCTCGCTCAGTGTTCGTTCATCATCGAGCTGCAGCCCTCCTCTTTCCCCTTGGACCTTTCTAAGATAGTGTACCTCATCACGCTGAGGTAAGGAAGGTTTTCGATGCTCCATTGTCCGGGAGAGAGGCTGCCCGGAAGTTACTCCAGCTTCGGCAAGAATCCTGCAGTGTGGAAGACTATTTAGTGGATTTCCGCACGTTGGTAGCTGATTGTGCCCTCCACCTCGCCTCCAAGGCATCCCGGATGTCCCCGACGGCTCCATTGCCGAGAGAACCCGAGGCTACCCGAGTTCCCCCGAGAGTCTCCGAAGTCTGCCGATTCAACTCTTCCCGAGCCGATGCAATAAGGCAGAGCTAGGCTGCCTCCAGCCTAACGGCAATACAGGCTTCACACGAAGAGTTGCCTCTATTGTGGGACTACTGGTCATTTTGTGTCCACCTGTCCACTAAAAGACCAGGCTCACCAGTAGGAGCGAGTACTCTGGTGGGCCATACGGATAACTTTTCCTCTCCCCTTACTCGCACCCCCTTTCATGCCATCTTGCTGTGGGGGAACCAGTCGAAATCTCTCCGGGTTACTCATCGACTCTGGGGCCGATGAGAGCTTTATGGACGCTACCCTGGCATCTGAGCTGGGCATCCCCCCTCAGCCCCTCTCCATTCCCATGGATGTTAGAGTGCTGGACAGGCGCTCTATAGGCCGGGTCACCCACAATACCACCCCCATCAACCTACGAGTATCAGGGAACCACAATGAGATGATCCAATTCCTGCTAATTAAGTCTCCTCAGGGTCCTGTGGTATTGGGTTTCTCAACCCCTTTATTGACTGGTCTACTGGTGCCATCATGGGCTGGATCCCATTCTGCCACGGTCATTGCCTGAAGTCAGCGCAGCCTGCCCTGGGACATCTTCCTGGGGGTTTGGAAGTTGCCTCGGACCTCTCCACCATTCCCACGGAGTACCAGCACCTCCGGGAGGTGTTCAGTAAGGCCCGGGCCACTTCACTTCTGCCGCACCGACCCTACAACTGCGGAATTGACCTTCTCCCAGGCACCACTCCGCCCGGGGACAACTGTTCTTGCTGTCGGGTCCGGAGACCAAGGCTATGGAGACCTACATTGAGGACTCCCTAGCTGCCGGGTTCATCCGTCCTTCTGCCTCCCCCGCCGGCGCAGGGTTCTTCTTTGGACAAAGAGAAGAAGGACAAAACCCTGCGCCTGTGCATCAACTACCGGGGCCTCAACGACATCACAGTGAAGAACCACTATCCGCTACCACTCATCTCCTCAGCCTTCGAGCCGCCCCAGGGGGCCAACATGTTCTCCAAGCTGGACCTACCGAATTCCTACCACCTGGTGCGGATACGGGAGGGGGACAAGTGGAAGACTGCGTTCAACATGACCAGCGGTCACTAAGAGTATCTGGTCATGCCATTTGGCCTTATCAATGTGTTCCAGGCCCTGGTTAATGATGTTCTCCACGACATGTTGAACCAGTTCATCTTCGTCTACCTCGATGACATCTTCTTCTTCTCCCGCTTCGCCCAAGAACTAGTGCTCCATGTCCGACAGATCAACCAACGCCTCCTGGTGAACCAGCTTTTTGTGAAAGCAGAGAAATGTGAATTCCATCGCTCCACCATCCCCTTCCTGGGCTACATCATCGCTGCAGGGAGTGTACAGATGGATCCCGGGAAGGTGAGAGTGGTGGTGGATTGGCCCCAGCCTACATCCAGAATGCAGCTGCAACGTTTCCTGGGATTCACCAACTTTTATCGACCACTTTATCCAGGGTTACAATACCCTGGCTTCCCCCCCTGTCTGCACTCACCTCTCCCAAGGTTCCATTCACATGCTGACCGGTTGATCCGGGACCTCAAACACCGTTTTACCACTGCTCCCATCTTGGTTCCTCCTGACCCGTCCCGCCAGTTCGTGGTGGAGGCCGATGCTTCGGATGTCGGAGTTGCGACGGTCCTGTTCCAGCATTCGGCCCTGGACCTCAAGTTACATCCCTGCGCTTTTTTCTCCCATCGCCTCAACACCACGGATAGGAATTACGATGTGGAGAATCGTGAGCTTCTCGCGGTGAAGATGGTGTTGGAGGAGTGGAGGCACTGGCTGGAGAGGGTGGAACATCTGTTCATTGTGTGGACAGACCACAAGAACTTGTAATATCTCTTAATTCCAGGCAAGCTAGGTGGGCCCTGCTTTTCAACCGGTTCAACTTATCCCTCTCATATCGACCGGGATACAAGAATGTCAAGCCAGATGTGCTGTCACGCCGCTATAGCCCCGCGGCTACACCCCCGGAATCCGAGACCATCCTTCCCACCTCATGCTTGGCGACGACACTCAGTTGGGGAATAGGGAAGCAGGTCCGGGAGGTGCAGCATTCCCAGCCGAACCCCGGGGGGGTGGGGTGGGGGTTTGTCCAGATAACCGGATGTTTGTTCCTGACGCTGTCCGATTCTCGGTCCTGGAGTGGGCTTGCCTGCCACCCTTGCCCCGTCGGACCCTGGCCTTTGTGCGACAATGCTTTTGGTGGCCTACCATGGTTCCTGACGTCTCCGTGTTCATCGCCACCTGCACGATCTATGCGCAGAAAAATACTTCTCGGCAAGCTCCGGCTGGTCTCCTTGAACCTCTGCCTGTTCCTCACCATCTTTGGTCTCACATATCCCTGGACTTTGTCACGGGTCTTCCCCCGTCTGATGGCAACACCGCCATCCTTACAGTTGTGGACCGGTTTTCCAAAGCCGCCCACTTCATTCCTCTCCCCAAGCTACCCTCCGCCAAAGAGACGGCCAGCTCATGGTGCAGCACGTCTTCCGGATCCATGGACTCACAGTGGACATGGTCTCCGACCGGGGTTCTCAGTTCTCGTCCCGGTTCTGGAAGGCGTTCTGCACACTCATTGGGTCGTCAGCCAGCCTGTCCTCCGGTTTCTACCCTCAGTCCAACAGCCAGTTGGAGCAAGCTAACCAAGACCTGGAGACGACTCTGCGCTGCCTGGTCTCTGCCAACCCCACCACCTGGAGCCAGCAACTAGTGTGGGTCGAATACGCCCACAACACCCTTCCCTGTTCTGCCGCGTGTCTTTCGCCCTTTGAGTGTTCCCTGGGTTATCAGCCCCCCCTCTTCCCGGAGCAAGAGGAAGAGTTCGGCATACCCTTGGCCCAGATGTTTGTCCGCTGCTGTTGTCGTACCTGGAGGAGAGCCCAGTAGGCTCTTCTCAAGACCACCTCCAGGTATCGACGACAAGAGGACTGCCACCAGACCCCGGCACCCCGGGCAGAAGGTATGGCTGTCCAGCTGAGATCTGCCCCTCCGGGTGGAGTCCCGCAAACATTCCCCCCGGTTTATCGGCCCTTTCACCATCTCCAAGATCATTAGCCCCCCTGCTGTTCGTCTTCTGTTGCGACCCTCCAAATACATCCCACTTTTCAAGTGTCTTGGAACAAATCCATTTCTCACAGCCATTTGCCTGCCCCCTGTTTTTGTAATAAACTTTTGTTACTTCAACACTGTCTGCATCTGGGTCTTCTCCTGAAACATGATAGCCACATTATCCTTTGGGTGTTTTATGGATGTAAATCACAAAAAGTTATACAGTTGCACCATCGAGAGCATCCTGACTGGTTGCATCACTGCCTGGTATGGCAACTGCTCGGCCTCCGACTGCAAGGCAATACAGAGGGTAATGCGTACAGCCCAGTACATCACTGGGGCCAAGCTTCCTGCCATCCAGGACCTCTATACCAGGCGGTGTCAGAGGAAGGCCCTAAAAATGGACTCCAGCCACCCTAGTCATACACTGTTCTCTCTGCTACCGCACGGCAAGCGATACCGGAGCGCCAAGTCTAGGTCCAAAAGGCTTCTTAACAGCTTCAAATAGTCTGATTAGCCATTTGATCTATTGCTCAAATGGGGCACAGACAGACAGACAGACAGTGACTGAGAGAAGAGAACTGTAGCTCATGATTCCATATGTGTTATTTCATAGTTTTGATGTCTTCACTATTATTCTACAATATAAAAAATAGTAAAAATAAAGGAAACCCCTTGAATGAGTAGGTGTGTCCAAACTTTTGACTGGTAGTGTACATTTTACCTAAATTACCTTGACTAACCTGTGCCCACGCACATTGACTCTGTACCCTCTGTATATAGCCTCGCTACTGTTATTTTACTGCTGCTCTTTAATTATTTGTTATTTTTATTTTCTAGTTATCAATTTTTTACATAACACATATTCTTCTTAAAACTGCATTGTTGGTTAAGGGCTTGTAAGTAAGCATTTCACCTGTTGTATTCGGCGCATGTGAAAAATAAAATGTGTTTTGATTTTATTTTATTTGAAGCAACAAAGAGACATTGGGAGCTGGCACACTCACATGTATGATCACACGAAAGAAAGCTCACATTGGTCAAAAAGCACTGCCAGAGAAAATGTAGAGAACAGGCTTGTCTAGCTGCCACGGGCTGGGTGTTATTTTTAGATCATGCATGAGAAGACCTACTTTTGATTTGCATTAAAATACACAATAATACTTTTTGACAAGACATGAGCAATGAGCCACAGTTCATACCTTGTCTGCCATGTATAAGGCTGCATTTACACAGGCAGCCCAATTCTGATATTTTTTTCACAAATTGTTCTTTTGCCCATTCAGATCAGCTCTGAAAAATATCTTATGTGAAAAGTCATAACACAACACAAATAAAAATCTTATTAAAATAGTGTGTAGACACTGGAGTTTTTTGTCAAACAAGAGCAAATTGAGAACAATGCTGAGTACGTATTACCAAAATGTCAAAATTGTTCTTAGTTCGTTAATAATGTTAAAATGAATGTTAATCTCCCGAGTGGTGCAGTGGTCTGAGGCACTGCATCGCAGTGCTAGCTGTGCCACTAGAGATCCTGGTTCGAATCCAGGCTCTGTCGTAGCAGGCTGTCACCGGGAGACCCATGGGGCGGCACACAATTGGCCCAGGGTAGGGGAGGGAATGGCCGGCAGGGATGTAGCTCAGTTGGTAGAGCATGGCGTTTGCAACGCCAGGGTTGTGGGTTCAATTCCCACAGGGGGCCAGTATAAAAAAAGAATGTATGCACTCACTAACTGTAAGTCACTCTGGATAAGAGCGTCTGCTAAATGACTAAATGTAAAATGCTGCAAAACTGAATAAAAAAAAACATTATTATCAGGATTAATGAGATCTACAATCTGTTTAGCAGCAGGAGATTCTGAAAAAGAGGCTCAATTTGCGTCAAGACCTTGGTCTGAGATCATATTTAGCTCCTCCATAATCACATTTGAAGATGTCTCAATCTATTGCTCAAATGGGGCACAGACAGTGACTGAGAGAAGAGAACTGTAGCTCAGTTGGTAGAGCATGGCGCTTGCAACACCAGGGTTGTGGGTTCGATTCCCACGGGGGGCCAGTACGAAAAATGTATGCACTCACTAACTGTAAGTCGCTCTGGATAAGAGCGTCTAAAAAATGTAATGTTATGCTTTGTCTCTCAGGCTCATTGTCTAGAATCCTCGTATTTGAATCTGTGACAGTTAGGCAGGCCTGGTTTAAGTATGGGGATGTACTGTCTACAGTCTATCCAGTTTTCACTGATTCAAAGACATAGATGAAAATCAATAGACACTGCAGGGCAGGCAAAAGGATGAAAACACAAAAAAATGATAAATCCATTTGACTGTAGATATCATCATAGCAGACAGAACAAGAGAGGAAGAGAGAACAGTAAAAGTCACATGGCAATGCAACATGAACTATGGCAGGGCCTACGTTATGGGCCCGTCCTACCGTACCTCCTTGCCCGTCCAAAGAAAATATTGAAATATTGATCATTTATTTGACCGAGACGCACGCCGACAGAAATCTCAGATGAAGCATCCGAACGAGCGAAACAGCGCCCCTCTGCCTCTGTATGTGTAGACCATGTTTCTGATACTGTCTGGACAAACGGAGTATGGCATGTCATACTTTTTCTGACCAGACAGCATCAAATACATTGGCTACATATAGTAAGACAGAGGGGTGCTGTTTTGCTCGCTAGTTTCAGCAGAGAGGAAGAGGCTAACTCTCACGAACATCTGTCCCTCGTGTACACTAGCATGCGGTGCCGCGCGGTGAAGCACCGCTTCCCGTTCATTTTCAATGGAAGGAAAGGGGTGAAACGCGGAGTGGGTGGGGGACCATTGGGCGGCGCGAACGTGGCGTGGGAGACGGTGAAAAAGTTCAGCGTTTCCCAACTTTACACAAATCACCAGCGGCGACCGCTGGGCGATAACCAATCATATCGAGTGGTTCCCATGACGATTTTGACGCTATGCGACCCAACGCTGGAGACTCAGCAAAGATGGCTGACAAACATACTAGGATGGAAGCAAATGTAAGTAATTATAACGTCATAATGAATAATGCAACATTTTTACAGTTGAGAGGAATATGTTAGTTAATGTAGAGACAAACGATTATGCATATGTTTTGGTCATAAAGTTAATTTAGGAAAATTAGCCAGCCAGCTAGCTAGTTAGCTTTATGGGCGTTGTGACATGATTTATGGGCGTATGACGTTGTAATTCGTGTTGTTTAATGTTTTAGGGACTCCTGAGAAAACTCTCAAACCAGGCTGACGTCTTGTAAAACAGTGGATTTAAAGAATCTTGCTAGCTAAAGCATTTACTGCAAATTGAATGTACAATTTTGTAAGCTTGTCTTGCTGATATTTGCCATGCAATGAAGCTAACTATTTTATTGTTTATTATGTAGTGGAGGGAAAAAAAATACCTGTATGCCTATGGATGTGTAGCTAGCTATGTATGGACCCTAAAACGTTTGGTGTAAATATTAGTTATTAATCTAGTTATGAATCTCAGGTATCATAGCCGGTTGTATGAAAAATGTATGCACTCACTAACTGTAAGTCGCTCTGGATAATAGCGTCTGCTAAATGACTAAAATGTAAAATGTTGTATCGACATCAAAACCTTCTGAATAGCATCAATGAAGGCTATGGATTGTGCCAAGGATGCAAGTCGTATATGTATGTAGTTATTACCAAGAATGAGAACCCCACATTGTAGCCTGTACATTGAATATATCCACTGATCATGTACAAATAAAGGTGCGGTTCAGGTATGAATGTCTGTGAGACATTCTTTTTCAGTCATATCCAATACCAGGAGTATCAAACTTCAGTCTTTGAATGATGCTTTGTCTGCATGTATGTATTACAATTAGACACTTCAACAGTGTTTACCAATCCTGGTCCTGGGACATCAATGGTTACACATTGTAACTATGCAATAGACTAGAAACATGATTTAACTAGTTAAAGGCTGATTTGTAATTCATAAATACAGAAACATAATTTAAAAAACAGTACACTACACTTCCTATGCATCATGTAATTACTCAAACAGATTCATCTCAATATCTAATTTCCTTCATCTGCACTGATCTGAGGACACAGGATAGGTGTAGTATTTCATCAAATGAGAGACTTAATTTCAACCAGTAGAGAATGTGAAACGCTTTATTGAAAGAAGTTCATTATCCAAGTGTTATAAATACATAATACATGCATTATAAATATTATAATTGTAATATTATATTATAAATACAAGTTCAGTCTGTACTTCAATGCACATCTGGTGTGCATTATAAAAACAGGAAGAAAGAGGAGGTGGTTATATAAATAGAAATAATGAAGTGTCTTACTATTCTCTATGGTTGGTCCTCTTGCCTATTCTTTGAAGGTGGAAGGAGCCACAGTTATACACCTGAGCCTGCTTACTGCATAACACAATCCATCAATCAGATTGATACATGAGTGTGTAGGTGTGGGTTATAAGGTGTCTAATTGTTCTACATTTTTTCTATATGGGTGACTCATAAAAGAGCCTGTTTTGTTTTTGTACAGACATCACCCTTACCTAAACAGCACCCTCACCTGAAAAGTAGAAATCAAAGGGAGAGAAACTGGGAATTGAATAACTGCATTTGACATAGCTAAGTAAATGGAAGAATTCTCTTATTTTATTTTCCCTTTATTTAACTAGGCAAGTCAGTTAAGAACAAATTCTTATTTACAATGACAGCCTACACCGGCCAAACCCGGACGACGCTGGGCCAATTGTGCGCCGCCCTATGGGACTCCCAATCACGGCCGGTTGTGATACAGCCTGGAATCAAACCAGGGGGTCTGTAGTGACGCCTCAAGCACTGAGATGCAGTGTCTTAGACCGCTGCGCCACTCGGGTGGCTCTTAAAATAGCCTTTGGTTGTGCATAGTGTAGTCTATGGCACAAGGTGTTGCCAGGGAATAGCCCCCTCTTCGAAGAAGTAGGAGGTAAAGAAGATCTCCCGCACACAGATTTCCTCCCATGCAGCGTTGTTGGCCTCCATCCGTGCAACATCCTGCAGAGCAGCAGACCTCTCCTCTGGCACATGGCGGAGAACTGCAGGTCCCCTCCTGGTCCTTGTGTCCATCCTCTTTAAGTTATGCAGGGCACAGGTAGCCTTCACACACGCCTGAATTCCCCCATGAGGCAGTCCCAGATGGCCCTGGTCACACTCGCGACAATGCACCCAACTGTGCAGTGTCCTACATGGTAACTGTAGGCAATCGTTTTTGAAAGAATCTCCAGTTGCAAAGTATCTGTAGGAATATGGAAGATAATGTAATTATTAGACTTTTACATCATTTACATTACATTTTAGTCATTTAGCAGACACTCTTATCCAGAGCGACTTACCAGTTAGTGAGTGCATACATTTTCTTTAAAAATGTTCATACTGGCCCCCCGTGGGAATCGAACCCACAACCCTGCCGTTGCAAACTGTAGCTAGCAAACATCACCAGGTCATTGTGGATGGCTAAAGTATAATATCTCTTATAACAAATCATGATAACATTGGACAGATTGATGCATGTGAACACGTGCATGTGTAGCATGTGACAACAGCAGGATCATATCAAGGATAGCATCAAAAATTTATACATAAATACCAGTTGAAGCTTGATGATGAGTTGATCATTTGAATCAGCTGTGTAGTGCTAAGGCAAAACCAAAAATGTGCACCCCTTTGAGACCCAGGACCAGGACTGAGAACCCCTGCTCTTCATTGGGACCTGTTCATCTGCAGACAGGCTTTCACAGCTCTCTGGATCTGAGGACAGAAAACATCACAAGAAACAGGCTTCATTATACTCATATTAGACAGCACTGAATATTATGTTGCTATTATCTCTGTCCTCAGTTTTTCTTTCTAGGGACTGGAACTACAAAAAAGTACCTGCACTATCCAAAATAGCCTACTCTCTCCATTCTTTGACAGATGGAGCTGCTATCCTTTCACCCTCTTCCATGGCTGTTAGCTAGCAACCTACATATGGATTTGGAGTTTGTGTTTTTAATTTACAATGATAAATACTTCAAGATAGCTAGCTAATATGAAGTTAGGTAGCTGGTGATATTTACTTAACTTAGCTAGCTATCTATACAGTATGTAAAGTTGGCTAGCTAGCTATGTTAGCAGCTAATTTGAGCTAGCCTGCACTGTAGCTAGCTAGCTAATAATACATATATATTTTTTTTACATTTCCAAAATGTGTTTACTTACTTGAATAGGTTCTCCCAGCCATGTGGATGATTGGAGACAGGGCAACAAAGTTTGTTTGTCACCAGAGCGGTTTAGAGCGTATTACTATTTACCTGTGAATAAATTAATTAAACGGGGAATGGATTAAACTATTTATACATTTAATAACCAGACCTTCATACAAACTTGCTATGCTGAATTATTGACGCACAATCGAAGGTGCTGCAATACGCTGCTAGCACACCCAAAAGCGAGCCACTCTGGGCGGCCAGAGCAGCACGCGGCAATTTACCGGGTAATAATGTACACGAGCCGTAAACCCAATGCGTGTCTATAATATAATATAATAATATGCCATTTAGCAGACGCTTTTATCCAAAGCGACTTACAGTCATGTGTGCATACCTTTTTATGTATGGGTGGTCCCGGGGATCGAACCCACTACCCTGGCGTTACAAGCGCCATGCTCTACCAATTGAGCTACAGAGGACCACATAATATGCGGTGAGGGAAAAACAGTGAGGGAAAAAAGTATTTGATCCTCTGCTGATTTTGTACGTTTGCCCACTGACAAAGAAATGATCAGTCTATAATTTTAATGGTAGGTTTATTTGAACAGTGAGAGACAGAATAACAACAAAAAAATCCAGAAAAACGCATGTCAAAAATGTTATAAATTGATTTGCATTTTAATGAGGGAAATAAGTATTTGACCCCCTCTCAATCAGAAAGATTTCTGGCTCCCAGGTGTCTTTTATACAGGTAACGAGCTGAGATTAGGAGCACACTCTTAAAGGGAGTGTTCCTAATCTCAGCTTGTTACCTGTATAAAAGACACCTGTCCACAGAAGCAATCAATCAATCAGATTCCAAACTCTCCACCATGGCCAAGACCAAAGAGAGCTCTCCAAGGATGTCAGGGACAAGATTGTAGACCTACACAAGGCTGGAATGGGCTACAAGACCATCGCCAAGCAGCTTGGTGAGAAGGTGACAACAGTTGGTTCGATTATTCGCAAATGGAAGAAACACAAAAGAACTGTCAATCTCCCTCGGCCTGGGGCTCCATGCAAGATCTCACCTTGTGGAGTTGCAATGATCATGAGAACGGTGAGGAATCAGCCCGGAACTACACAGGAGGATATTGTCAATGATCTCAAGGCAGCTGGGACCATAGTCACCAAGAAAACAATTGGTAACACACTACGCCGTGAAGGACTGAAATCCTGCAGCGCCCGCAAGGTCCCCCTGCTCAAGAAAGCACATATACAGGGCCGTCTGAAGTTTGTCAATGAACATCTGAATGATTCAGAGGAGAACTGGGTGAAAGTGTTGTGGTCAGATGAGACCAAAATGGAGCTCTTTGGCATCAACTCAAGTCGCCGTGTTTGGAGGAGGAGGAATGCTGCCTATGACCCCAGGAACACCATCCCCACTGTCAAATATGGAGGTGGAAACATTACGCTTTGGGGGTGTTTTTCTGCTAAGGGGACAGGACAACTTCACCGCATCAAAGGGACGATGGACGGGGCCATGTACCGTCAAATCTTGGTTGAGAACCTCCTTCCCTCAGCCAGGGCATTGAAAATGGGTTGTGGATGGGTATTCCAGCATGACAATGACCCAAAACACATGGCCAAGGCAACAAAGGAGTGGCTCAAGAAGAAGCACATTAAGGTCCTGGAGTGGCCTAGCCAGTCTCCAGACCTTAATCTCATAGAAAATCTGTGGAGGGAGCTGAAAGTTCGAGTTGCCAAACGTCAGCCTCGAAACCTTAATGACTTGGAGAAGATCTGCAAAGAGGAGTGGAACAAAATCCCTCCTGAGATGTGTGCAAACCTGGTGGCCAACTACAAGAAACGTCTGACCTCTGTGATTGCCAACAAGGGTTTTGCCACCAAGTACTAAGTAATGTTTTGCAGAGGGGTCAAATACTTATTTCCCTCAACAGCACCAGCTGTTCCGGATGACTATGTGATCACGCTCTCCGTAGCCGATGTGAGTAAGACTTTTAAGCAGGTCAACATTCACAAGGCCGCAGGGCCAGACGGATTACCAGGACGTGTACTCCGAGCATGTGCTGACCAACTGGCAAGTGTCTTCACTGACATTTTCAACATGTCCCTGACTGAGTCTGTAATACCAACATGTTTCAAGCAGACCACCATAGTCCCCGTGCCCAAGGACTCTAAGATAACCTGCCTAAATGACTACCGACCCGTAGCACTGACGTCTGTAGCCATGAAGTGCTTTGAAAGGCTGGTCATGGCTTACATCAACAGCATTATCCCAGAAACCCTAGACCCACTCCAATTTGCATACCGCCCCAACAGATCCACAGATGATGCAATCTCTATTGCACTCCACACTGCCCTTTCCCACCTGGACAAGAGGAACACCTACGTGAGAATGCTATTCATTGACTACAGCTCAGCATTCAACACCATAGTGCCCTCTAAGCTCATCACTAAGCTAAGGATCCTGGGACTAAACACCTCCCTCTGCAACTGGATCCTGGACTTCCTGACGGGCCGCCCCCAGGTGGTAAGGGTAGGTAACAACACATCTGCCACACTGATCCTCAACACGGGGCCCCTCAGGGGTGCGTGCTCAGTCCCCTCCTGTACTCTCTGTTCACCCATGACTGCATGGCCAGGCACGACTCCAACACCATCATTAAGTTTGCCGACGACACAACAGTGGTAGGCCTGATCAGCGACAACGATGAGACAGCCTATAGGGAGGAGGTCAGAGACCTGGCCGTGTGGTGCCAGGACAACAACCTCTCCCTCAACATGACCAAGACAAAGGAGATGATTGTGGACTACAGGAAAAAAAAAGAGGACTGAGCACGCCCCATTCTCATCGACGGGGCTGTAGTGGAACAGGTTGAGAGCTTCAAGTTCCTTGGTGTCCACATCACCAACGAACTATCATGGTCCAAACACACCAAGACAGTCGTGAAGAGGGCACGACAAAGCCTATTCCCCTCAGGAGACTGGAAAAGATTTGGCATGGGTCCTCAGATCCTCAAAAAATTCTACAGCTGCACCATCGAGAGCATCCTGACTGGTTGCATCACCGCCTGGTATGGCAACTGCTTGGCCTCCGACCCGCAAGGCACTACAGAGGGTAGTGCGTACAGCCCAGTACATCACTGGGGGCCAAGCTTCCTGCCATCCAGGACCTCTATACCAGGCGGTGTCAGAGGAAGGCCCTCAAAATTGTCAAAGACTCCAGCCACCCTAGTCATAGACTGTTCTCTCTGCTACCGCACGGCAAGCGGTACGGAGTGCCAAGTCTAGGTCCAAAAGACTTCTCAACAGCTTCTACCCCCAAGCCATAAGACTCCTGAACAGCTAATCATGGCTACCCGGACTATTTGCACTGCCCCCCACCCCATCCTTTTTACGCTGCTGCTACTCTGTTAATTATTTATGCATAGTCACTTTAACTCTACCCACATGTACATATTACCTCAACTACCTCAACTAGCCGGTGCCCCCGCACATTGACTCTGCAACGGTACCCCCCTGTATATATAGCCTCCCTACTGTTACTTTATTTTACTTCTGCTCTTTTTCCTCAACACTTTTTTTTGTTGTTGTTTTATTTTACTTTTTTGTTAAAAATAAATGCACTGTTGGTTAAGGGCTGTAAGTAAGCATTTCACTGTAATGTCTGCACCTGTTGTATTCGGCGCATGTGACCAATAAAATTTGATTTGATTTGATTTGATTTAAAATGCAAATCAATTTATAACATTTTTGACATGCGTTTTTCTGGATTTTTTTGTTGTTATTCTGTCTCTCACTGTTCAAATAAACCTACCATTAAAATTATAGACTGATCATGTCTTTGTCAGTGGGAAAACGTACAAAATCAGCAGGGGATCAAATACTTTTTTCCCTCACTGTAAGCTTGTCGCCTGCATTCCCGCCTTTGGGACAATGACTCGCAATGTTAAGGCCACAGAAGCAATCAATCAATCAGATTACAAACTCTCCACCATGGCCAAGACCAAAGAGAGCTCTCCAAGGATGTCAGGGACAAGATTGTAGACCTACACAAGGCTGGAATGGGCTACAAGACCATCGCCAAGCAGCTTGGTGAGAAGGTGACAACAGTTGAGCATCTCGTCATTATATACAGATCTTTGTTTTCAGCCACTTGCGAATTAGAAAGGAATGTTGACGGGTGCACGGTGCACGGTTCGGATGCTGGCTTCCCCTAAAGTAAATGGATATTTTCTCAAAATTATACAATTACTCCTTTCTAAATAAAATTATTCCAAATACTTTACCAGAGAGCTTGACTTAGCCACAGAGGATCATTAACTTATTTTATTTTTTAAATAGCTGTGGATTGTTTCAAATCACAAGTGCATATGCCTATGCCTATTTGGGAAGCCAGTCATTTGGGCAGCGAGCATGGCAGTATGCCTAGCTGATTATTGAGTTGCGACTGTCAGTGAAACGCATCTAAAATGTGTGAAGATAATGTGTCTTGAGTATAATTTAAAATGTTGAGACAAAAAGAAGGGGAGGGGTGTGTGGCAAAGATATGGGCATCTCTCTCCTGAATCCATGCACTCAGCTCTCCAGAATGTGCTCAGCTGTCTCCTGCCAATTCTTGCACATTCATTGTGTCATTGTGTGAATTGTTTGCCCTTTGATTGTTTATTTTGCTAAATTCCCCATTATGTAACCAGTAGGCCTAGTAAATGTACCATTAATCCCATTCATTTGGTTACATACATTTCTATTAATGCATGTATTACAGTAATTTACCGTTCTCGGAGTGGAAATGTTGTTTGCGGAGTTCACAACCTGCTACACTTGTGAGAAATATGTTTTGGTTTATTTCATAACCAGTGTTCTCTCATTTTGTTTTTGGTACTGAGCAAATTTCAGGTCTGCTGAATGCAAACTTGAACGTTGTGAAAATTCTGTTTAACTTCTAGCACACGTTTACTGTGAACACTGAGGCTGTACCTGCTTTAAGTTACAGTTATAACAGTGTAGGCTACTGTGGCTATTTGATCATAATGTAGGCCTATCAGAGTGGCCTACCATCAAAAACAATGGAGAAAATGCATCCCATAACATTTTTACATGGAAATAGCTGTTCTATCATTCAGCCTACAGTAGCAGCCAATGTGTGGTGTTCAATGTAGGCCTACATTCCGTAAGACTTGACATTAACCTGTTTATCCAATTGTACTTCAGACAAGGTGACTGAAAATGTGTTGTTTGATGCAAGAAACCACTTTACAAAATAAAGTTCATTATTATTCCCATACCATTATTACAGAGAATCAGACAAATAATGCTACCCTTTGCCTATTGGCTATTTCGCTTATTCAAGCCTGCTTCAATATACAACGCTGCCCCTTTAAGACAGATAAAAAGCTCTTTACCTGACTCGCTTTTCAAAGATGGCTAGAAATGCACACGTTTTGTGCTCTTGTAGGAAGCAACCACTCCCCCATTGCTGACTAGAAATTTGCTATAACTGGGCTAATAACTCACTTACTAGCAAAGAATATGAACACGTGCACACGTGGCTACTTGCAGCTCTCGCCTTGATCTCAAAACAAGCACATCTACTCCCAACCACTCTGCTGTAAACACAGTTCAGTTCAAAGGAATGGCACAGATCCACATACGGCAATGGTCTATTTGCATATAGGGATACTACAACTCTGATTGGTTTTGTAGAGTACAGGCTGAGCCTGTCAATGAGTCTGTCAATGCAATAGAAGCCTACAAGAAAATCTCTTGCATAGTTAGTTTTGCATACTAAGTCTTGCATAGTTCGTTTTGTTTCAGTATGTTGCATTGAAAGTGGCTAATATTGGCAATTCCCACAGTAGAGGGAAACGGTGATAGTGTTAACTAAAGGGGAAAACAAGAAGTTAAATCTTGTGCTTCTCTGTGCAGGCTGATATTTCTTCTGCGTGGCAGTCCGGGGGAGCTGAGCGCCCGGGCACGCTCGCAGCTTAGAGGGAACATTATTCATAACCCTAATTTAGGAGTTTTGTAAATGTTTTCCTTGTCTTTTTTTGTTTGGAGTGCTCCATGTGAGCAATGAGCATGTGTGTGGTTTCTCTGTCCTGATAATGTTGAGGGAGTGCATGCGCCTGAGCACGCCGACCTGTGCAGTAGCTCAAGTCAAGACAGATAGAAAGGGAGACAGACAGGCAGAGTAGAGAGATTCATGCGATTGAAAGAACTTGAAATTTCATCAAGATATTTTATATTGTTTTTATTTGTCGGCTTTAGGCCTAGGTATTTTACTTAGTTGATGATAGAAGTTATAGGCATACTGCTGCATTGGCCTATAGGCTATCTCTGAGTTCCTTGCGCTAATGTCTTTAGCCGCCAATGGTGTATCAATGTGTCCATATGGAAAAGGCTGGTGCTCTTGCATTAGTTACATTTTAACTTTTAGATTTGTATCATTTTAACCACGTGACAATAATTTTGAGAAACGAAAACAAAAATGTGCATTTAAAAATAATCATAACTGGCACGGAGATAGGTAGAAATGGTAGGATAAATTGTAAGCTTCCCAAACATTTTATTTTTATTTTTTTAAACCTTTATTTATACAGGTTTTTCTCATTGAGATAAAATCAATTTTTCAAGAGAGACCTGGTCATGAGCTGCCTATGGTCTTTACTATAACACCCATTAACAAAATGTGTGACAAAAAGATGTGAAATAAACGGGCCAACCTATAGAAATCAAATGCCCATCCAATTGATTCATTTTGGTGCCGGCCCTTACCTACAGTGGTCTCATGTGGCTCAGTTGGTAGAGCGTAGTGCTTACAATGCGAAGCGTAATGGGTTTGATTGCCACTGTGGTTTTATGCACGCATGACTATAAATCGCTTTGGATAAAAGTGTCTGCTAAATGGTATATCATTTATTATTATTATTATTGTTACTTCAGCATTGCAAGAATCAGAGCACTCCATCTGCCTGTAGATCATATCACAGAAAGTGCTATGCTTTTACTCTTAGAGGGAGAAGATGAAGTCATGAAGTGTTGTCATTGGTTTCATGGTAATTCATTAACAACAGTAACAGTTGGAGAATGAGAGGGACTGTTTTTGAGTTATGCTGTTCTATGTCAGTATGTACTGTGTCTCAATTTTTCCCCTCTGGGCTATTTCCTGCCATTCAACTTTAGTGGTGTTGATTTTCAGAATATATTTTTGGCAGACAGATCATGTCAGTTAATGGTGCCAGTGTGCCACTTAATAATCTGATCACCTTCAAAAGCAGATCAACAAAAAAGTGAGCGAAAGTAAGAGGGAAAATTACAGGTATGAATGTGGTATGTCGTAAACCTATTTACAGTATCTATCTCCAATCCTGTTGTGCTGCTTTTCAGTTTGAATTATATGTTTGGTTTAATGGAAAACAAATAAATAGGTTAATAGTTAATGCATATTTATAACAGGTATTATAAATCAGTTATTATATTTCATCCTTGTAAAGAGCTAAACTAGAACTGATTTGCTCTCATTAATTCATTCTAGAGTCTGCGTATATCACATCTACAGTACCAGTCAAAAGTTTGGACACACCTACTCATTCAAGGGTTTTTCTTTATTTTCACTATTTTTTACATTGTAGAATAATAGTGAAGACATCAAAACTATGAAATAACACATATGGAATCATGTAGTAACCAAAAAAGTGTTAAACAAATCAAAATATATTTTATATTTGAGATTCTTCAAATAGCCACCCTTTGCCTTGATAATAGCTTTGCACACTCTTGGCATTCTCTCAACCAGCTTCATGAGGTAGTCACCTGGAATGCATTTCAATTAACAGGTGTGCCGTTTTAAAAGTTAATTTGTGGAATTTCTTTCCTTGTCATCAAGGCAAAGGATGGCTATTTGAAGAATCTCAAATATAAAATATATGTTGATATGTTAAACACTTTTTTGGTTACTGCATGATTCCATATGTGTTATTTCATAGTTTTGATGTCTTCACTATTATTCTACAATGTAGAAAATAGTTAAAAAAAAAAAAAAAAAAACTTGAATGAGTAGGTGTGTCCAAACTTTGGATTGGTACTGTATGTACTTTGTTGTTGTGTGTGTGCTATATTTGGCATGTGATTTGTGGCTAGAAAGGGTAAATCTATTCTGATGTTTTTTCTTGCTCACACAATGACCCCTTGGAGACAGATCTGACTGTAGAGAGAGATAAATTATCTGATAAGTGAGATTTGATAGGGAGAATCATTGGACCAAATGTGATTAGGCGGGTCAGTAATGAAATAAAGAGGATTGTGTAAGGATTTGCCGGTGCGTCATGGACTTGTCTCCATGTCCTGGTAAGACCTAGACAGAACCCACCCGCATATCTTACGAGTACAAGCATAGAGAGTAGCCTGATGAGCCTGAGGTTAAAGACTGAATACTACTGTACCTGGAAATTATAACTTCCTTTCTATAAGAAATAGAATACTATTAATATGTACAGGACAGGATACCGAACCATACATACCTAGCCATCACTGTGAAGATGTCTTCCTAAACAAAGTCATAACATAATAATAATATATGTCAATAAGCAGACGCTTATATCCAAAGTGACTTACAGTAATGCATGCATCATTTTGTTCATATGAGTGGCGCCGGGAATCGAACCCACAATTCTAACGTTGCAAGCGCCATGCTCTACCAACTGTCTTGAGGTATCAAAAGGAAGATGTCTATAGACAGGCCTTAATAACTATTGATGTTAAATAGAATTAGGCATGGAATTATTATTTTCAAATGGTGAGTTAAATACACAGTGCAAAGAGAACATTTGAATTTCACTTAATTTACTGATGTGTTTTGTTCATGTCAAGCCACTACATTGTCTTCCGACCAAGGCATAGCGTTGTTTACATTAGTGTCTCAAGACATACCCTGAAATATCCAAAGACATACCCTGAAATATCCAAAGACGTACCCTGAAATATCCAAAGACGTACCCTGAAATATCCAAAGACGTACCCTGAAATATCCAAAGACGTACCCTGAAATATCCAAAGACGTACCATGAAATGTCATAAGACACAAGGTTTGTAGTCAAATCCGTTTTCCAATGCCAAACCCACAAGTGGTGTGCGTGGCCAAAGAGCTCTATTTTCATGCCATCTGACCATAGCTCCGCCTGGAGTTTGATAAATTGCATTGGCACTTGGATTGGAACCGGTGCTATTGTCAGATTACATAAAAATAGAGCTCTTTGGCCTCAACACCACTGGTGGGTTTGGCGTTGAAAAACAGAAGCATACAGTATGCAGAAAAGTACCTCATACCTATGGTCAAATATGGTGGTGGATCTTTGATGTGATGGGGCTATTTTGCTTCCACTGTTCCTGGAGCCCATGTTAAGGTTCAACAAGGTGAACTTTACCAAGTACCAGGACATTTTAGCCAAAAACCTGGTTGCCTCTGCCAGGAGGTAGACACTTGGCCGCAAGTGGATCTTCCTGCAAGACAATAACCCCAAGCACTAACCAAAATCAACAAAGAAATAGTTAATTGACCACAAAATCAACATTTTGCAATAGTCATCTCAGTCACCGGACTTGAACCCCATTGAAAACCTGTGGTTTGAATTGAAGAGGGCAGTCCATAAGAGCAGACAAAGGATATCAAGGATCTGGAAAGACTATGTATGGAGGAATGGTCTAAAATCTCTCCCAAAGTGTTCTCCAATCTCATAAAAACAATATGTTTTAAGGCTCAGTGTCATTATCCTCGCAAGGGGAGGGTGCTAGAGTATTGAAAAATGGGGTGCCAATAATATTGATCCCTATCTTTCTGAGCTTTTTTAAAATTACTTGTTCAACAAAATATCTTTCTCTGAGCAATTGTATTAGTATAAAATAATATAATTTCCTGATTTTTTTTATCAGACAATATAGCTCAGTATTTTGTATAATTTATTTTATACAGTATTTTTTGCTTTTTGCTCAAGGGTGCCAATAATTATGGATCTGACTGTATATGAAAAGACACAATCACATTCTGAGCTATCAGGAAAATACTTAGGCCTTGGCTACATCCCACATGCCATACATTTATTTCCTACATAGTGCACTACTTTTGACCAGAGCCCTATGGGGTTCTGGTCACTACTTAGGGAATAGGGTACCATTTGGGACACACCCCTACAGTACTGGCCAGTCCGCCAAAATGGTAGCTAATTGAGAGCTATGAGAGCTCTTTTGTTATATTAAAAAAGAGCAGTGATTACTCCCTTTCTTCTCCTCTCTGCTCTCAACAATGGCCTCTTCGTTTCCCCCCTCCATTTCTCATCATGGAGCCTTTAATAGCCAGCACCAATTACCAGACACTCCATCAGCTCTCCTGTCACATGTTCAGGAGGGATCTGATAAGATCTTATGACACAGTCCTGACTGTCTATTGATTCATAGGCTGGGGGGGTTATGTGCATCTTAGTTGGTAATAGCTGGTATATCGTTAAGTGACAAACTGAAATGGTCCACCCACATAGACAGTGTGGTGAAGAAGGCACAACAGCGTCTCTTCAACCTCAGGAGGCTGAAGAAATTTGGCCTGTCACCTAAAACCCTCACAAACTTTTACAGATGCACAATTGAGAGCATCCTGTCAGGCTGTATCACTGCCTGGTACGGCAACTGCACCGCCCACAACCGCAGGGCTCTCCAGAGTGTGGTGCGGTCTGCACAACGCATCACCGGGGGCAAACTACCTGCCCTCCAGGACACTTACAGCACCCAGTGTCACAGGAAGGCCAAAAAGATAATTAAGCACATCAACCACCCGAGCCACTGCCTGTTCACCCCGCTATCATCCAGAAGGCGAGGTCAGTACAGGTGCATCAAAGCTGGGCCCGAGAGACTGAAAAACAGCTTCAATCTCAAGGCCATCAGACTGTTAAACAGCCATCACTAGCACAGAGAGGCTGCTGCCTACATACAGACTTTAATAAATGGGCCACATACAGGCCACTTTAATAAATGGAACACTAGTCACTTTAATAATGCCACTTTAATAATGTTTACATATCTTGCATTACCCATCTCATATGTATATACTGTATTCTATATGATCTATTGCATCTTAGCCTATGCCACTCTGATAATGACATTGCTCATCCATATATATATAAATTGTTATTCCATTCCTTTACTTAGATTTGTGTGTATTAGGTATTTGTTGTGGAACTGTTAGATGTTACTTGCTAGATATTGCTGCACTGTCGGAACTAGAAGCACAAGCATTTCGCTACACTCGCAATAACATCTGCTAACCATGGGTATGTGACCAATAAATTGGATTTGATTTGATTTGAAGTGGCACATATATTACCAATCAAGAATGAATAATAAAGCCATTCTAAGAATATCACACATCATAAACTATACTGAACAAAAATATAAATGCAACATGCAACAATTTCAAAGATTTTACTGAGTTACAGTTCATAGAAGAAAATCAGTCAATTAAAATAAATTCAATAGGCCCTAATCTATGGATTTCACATGACTGGGCAGAGGTGCAGCCATGAGTGGGCCCAGCCAATCAGAATGAGTTTTTACCCACAAAAGGGATTTATTAAAGACAGAAATACTCCTCAGCCCCACCCCCCTCCCCCTCAGACAATGCCGCAGGTTGAGAGGCCAGATGTGGAGGTCTTGGGCTGGCGTGGTTACATGTGGTCTGCGGTTGTGAGGTCTGTTGGATGTACTGCCAAATTCTCTAAAACGACGTTGGAGGCGGCTTATGGTAGAGAAATGAACATTCAATTATCTTGCAACAGCTCTGTTGAACATTCCTTCAGTCAGCATGCCAATTGCCCGCTCCCTCAAAACTTGAGACATCTGTGGCATTGTGTTTTGTGACAAAACTGCACATTTTAGAGTGGGCTTTTATTGTCCCCAGCACAAGGTGCACCTGTGTAATGATCATGCTGTTTAATCAGCTTCTTGATATGCCACACCTGTCAGGTGGAAGGATTATCTTCGCAAAGGAGACATGCTCACTAACAGGGATGTAAACCAATTAGTGCAAAACATTTGTGCTCTTTTTTTTTGCGTTTGGGAAATTTCTGGGATCTTTTATTTCAGCTCATGAAAAATGGGACCAACACTTTACATGTTGCGTTTATATTTTTGTTCAGTACACTTTACACTTTATCCATGGATCAGTGATCTCTTTTCATCATACTGTGCATGGTATACAGGGACCTGCCGAACCAGCTTCCAGCCTCTCCCCTTCCCTGCCAACTGCAAGCACCCTCATGGGATATATGGGTGTGTGAGGCTGTCAGCTCCCTGTCCCATGGCCTTTGCAGTAGCAGCACCAAGCCTGTTTGGGCTTGTCTGGATGAGGATGGATCCCCTTAACAGTGACGAAAGACCTTCCTCTGGGCTTTTCAACCCGCACTTGAACAGCATCTTTAAACACCTTTACTGAAGACACAGCTGGTGCCAGAGCCCCAACTCCCCAGTCTGGTTGTGCTTCCCAAATCGAACCCTATTCCCTTTGTAGTGTACTTCTTTTGACCAGGACCCATAGGGCTCTGGTCAAAAGTAGCGCACTATATATGGAATAGGGTGCCATTTGGGACGCAGCTTGTGTGTGCCTTGCATAGTGTGTCTATGTAGGTACTGTAGCCAACTTCTGCAGTGTCATACTAACTGACTGACCCTCTCTCCCCCAATTATAATTGTTATCAATATTATCATTATGTTGTTATTCTTATTTACTTACCTTTTAAGAACCCCACAGGTGCTCTGACGCTCCCAGCACACTTTGCTAGATACCATGGGAGTCATCACTGATGCTCACGGCTTGAAAATTGATAATTTAACCAAAATCTTTGTCTGCTCTGTTCTCCTTCATCTAGCTTTTCTTTACATCAGCAGGCTACTAATACATGCTCCATTACAGTTTTTCTCAATTGTGTAAAAGCATTTTTTTGAAACAGTGCCCCTCCCTACCTTCAGGCTATGGTCAAACCCTACACCCCAACCCGAGTACTCTGTTCTGCCACCTCTGGTCCCTTGGCCCTCCCACCCCTACTAGAGGGCAGCTCCCGCTAAGCACAGTCAAAGCTCTTGTCTTTCCTGGTCCCCTGAAGCAAGGGCAGCAGAGTCCCTGCCCATCTTCCAAAAACATCTGAAACCCTACCTGTCTTATCCCACAGCACCCCCCTCAACCCCAACCCCCCCGCCCCCCCCAAAAAAAAAATATATATTAATGTAATTTATTGAATTAACACTTTACTTTTTCCCCACCTACTAGCACTGAATTTGCTGATAGCTACTTCACTGAGGAAAAATATGCTTACTATGGCTGAGATATGTCCCACCTAGCTCTCTTAGGATGAATGCACTTACTGTAAGTCGCTCTGGATAAGAGCATCTGCCAAATGACTAAAATGTAAATGTAAAAATGTAAGACAGATCTCTGTGGCCTTTTGTAAAACAGTACATGTGTTTTCAAAATGAATTTGCCTTCACAAAACAAATACATTCATCAAAACTATACCGTCAAAATTGCAAATACATTCATCAAAAGAGCACGACTGCCTGCAAAAAGATTAACAACCATATTTATCTCTTGAGTTCAAGTAGATCAATACATTTTCTTTGCAGTCACTAAATCATGATTATCAACATTGGAAATACTACTATCCAAAGGTGCAGAATTATGGACAATTACTCTCCTTTTATGCATATTTCAGCAAACAATTTCATACACATCAAATTAAATATTATTCCTGATACAAAATACAATAAAAAAACATGCACATTTTGTGCAGGATTCATACAATGGTATCATCACAATTTAATTCCATGTATTCAATACAAAGGCTGGTTTGCTCATAGTTTTGTAGACTTTCCATTGGTGCACAAAAACGCAATAGAAATAAGGAAAGGTGAATACAATGAAGGAGCACAACTGACATGAACGTATAGGCCTCAACTACACCAAAGCAAAGCTCTATAATGGAAGGTCACAATGTCGAAGATGATGATTTAGAAATAACCAGAAGTTACTTAGAAGCAACCCAACTGCATGTCCGCAATATTGTAAAAAATCATAACAATTAGACAGTACCCATTGCCTAGATCTGATTGCCAGAAAACAGTGAACACAATTTCTCTTCTGATGCAAACAATGTTTTAATATTCTGTAAATAAAACACTTAAAAGTGAATTTTGTATACACTGATGCCATTTGTATTTAAAGTTTTGTAAAATCAAATAAAACCAAATTTTATTTGTCACATGCGCCGAATACAACAGGTGTAGACCTTACAGTGAAATGCTAACTTACAAGCCCTTAACCAACAATGCAGTTTTAAGAAAGAATACCAAAAAAATTATTTAAATAAAAATAAATAAAGAGCAGCAGTAAAATAACAACAGCGAGGCTATATACAGAGGGTGCCGGTACCGAGTCAATGTGCAGGGGCACCGGTTAGTCGAGGTAATTGAGGTAATATGTACATGTAGGTAGAGTTATTAAAGTGACTATGCATAGATAATAAACAGAGAGTAGCAGCAGCGTAAAAGAGGTGGGGTGGGGGGGGGGGTTGTAGAACCTTTTGAGGATCTGAGGACCCATGCCAAATCTTTTTGGTCTCCTTAGGGGGAATAGGTTTTGTCGTGCCCTCTTCACGACTGTTTTGGTGTGCTTGGACCATGTTAGTTTGTTGGTGATGTGGACACCAAGGAACTTGAAGCTCTCAACCTGCTCCACTACAGCCCCGTCGATGAGAATGGGGGCATACTCGGTCCTCTTCTTTTTCCTGTAGTCCACAATCATCTCCTTTGTCTTGATCATGTTGAGGGAGAGGTTGTTGTCCTGGCACTACACGGCCAGGTCTCTGACCTCCTCCCTATAGGCTGTCTCATCGTTGTCGGTGATCAGGCCTACCACTGTTTTGCCATTGGCAAACTTAATGATGGCGTTGGAGTCATGCCTGGCCATGCAGTCATGAGTGAACAGGGAGTACAGGAGGGGACTGAGCACGCACCCCTGAGGGTTTCCCGTGTTGAGGATCAGCGTGGCGGATGTGTTGTTACCTACACTTACCACCTGGGGGCGGCCCATCAGGAAGTCCAGGATCCAGTTGCAGTCGGCGGTGTTTAGTCCCAGGGTCCTTAGTTTAGTGATGAGCTTTGAGGGCACTATGGTGTTGAACGCTGAGCTGTAGTCAATGAATAGCATTCTCACATAGGTGTTCCTTTTGTCCAGGTGTGAAAGGGCAGTGTGGAGCGCAGCAGATATTGCATCATCTGTGGATCTGTTGGGGTGGTATGCAAATTGGAGTGGGTCTAGGGTTTCTGGGATAGTGGTGTTGATGTGAGCCAAGACCAGCCTTTCAAAGAACTTCATGGCTACAGATGTGAGTGCTACGGGTCGGTGGTCATTTAAGGCAGGTTACCTTAGTGTTCTTGGGCACAGGGACTATGGTGGTCTGCTTGAAACATGTTGGTATTACAGACTCAGACAGGGAGAGGTTGAAAATGTCAGTGAAGACACTTGCCAGTTGGTCAGCACATGCTTGGAGTACACGTCCTGGTAATCCGTCTGGCCCTGCGGCCTTGTGAATGTTGACCTGTTTAAAGGTCTTACTCACATCGGCTACGGAGAGCGTGATCATACAGAACAGCTGATCTCTCTTGCATGTTTCAGTGTTACTTGCCTCGAAGCAAGCATAGAAGTAATTTTGCTCGTCTGGTAGGCTCGTGTCACTGGGCAGCTCGCGGCTGTGCTTCCCTTTGTAGTCTGTAATTGTTTGCAAGCCCTGCCACATCCGACGAGCGTCGGAGCCGGTGTACTACGATTCGATCTTAATCCTGTATTGACGCTTTGCCTGTTTGATGGTTCGTCGGAGGGCATAGCGGGATTTCTTATAAGCTACTGGGATAGAGTCCCGCTCCTTGAAAGCGGCAGCTCTACCCTTTAGCTCAGTGCGGATGTTGCCTGTAATCCATGTCTTCTGGTTGGGGTATGTACGTACAGTCACTGTGGGGACAACGTCATCGATGCATTTATTGATGAAGCCAGTGACTTATGTGGTGTACTCCTCAATGCCATTGGAAGAATCCCAGAACATATTCCAGTCTGTGCTAGCAAAACAGTCCTGTAGCTTAACATCTGCTTCATCTGACCACTTTTTTATTGACCGAGTAAGCAGGAATCAGGAGGATTATGGTCAGATTTGCCAAATGGAGGGCGAGGGAGAGCTTTGTACGCGTCTCTGTGTGTGGAGTAAAGGTGGTCTAGAGTTTTTTTCCCTCTGGTTGCACATTTAACATGCTGGTAGAAATGAGGTAAAACTGATTTAAGTTCCCGGCCACTAGGAGTGCCGCCTCTGGATGAGCGTTTTCCTGTTTGATTATGGCCGTATACAGCTCATTGAGTGCGGTCTTAGTACCAGCGGCGGTTTGTGCTGGTAAATAGACAGCTATGAAGAATATAGATAGACTCTCTTGGTAGATAGTGTGGTCTACAGCTTATCTACATCAGGCGAGCAAAACCTCGAGACTTCCTTAGATATCGTGCACCAGCTGTTGTTTATAAATATACATAGACCGCAACCCCTTGTCTTACCAGAGGCTGCTGTTCTATCCTGCCGATACAGTGTATAACCCACCAGCTGTATGTTATTCATGTCATCGTTCAGCCACGACTCGCTGAAACATAAGATATTACAGTTTTTAATGTCCCGTTGGTAGATTAAACGTGCTTGTAGTTCGTCCACTTTATTATCAAGCGATTGTACGTTGGCCAATACGGATGGCAAAGGCAGATTAGCCACTCATCGCCAGCTCCTTACCAGACACCCCGATCTCCTTCCGTGATATCTTTGTCTCTTTCTACTGCAAATGACAGGGATGAGGGCCCTGTCGGTTGTCTGGAGCAAATCCCTGTCTTCCGATTCATTAAAGAAAAATGATTCGTCCAGTTCAAGGTGAGTAATCGCTGTTCTGATGTCCAGAAGCTCTTATCGGTCATAAGAGACGGTAGCAGCAACATTATGTACAAAATAAGTTACAAACAATGCGAAAAAACAAACAGAATAGCACGGTTGGTTAAGAGCCCATAACACGGCAGCCATCCCCTCCGGCGCCATTGTACACAAAGGTGGCCTAAGATATGTAAGTCAGGTACCAAGGCAAGAAAATGATCAGAAGTTCTCTAAATGTATTTGAGCATTTCATCATTGCTGTTCTAACATGTTTAAACACAGATCCAAAAAGTGCTTGTACGCAATTGAGAAAAACTGTAATTCATGCTCATTCAGGGCTTAAAGCAACATAGAATATTATCCATAGTATACATGACAATATTTATATCCATAAAGTATCGGAAATATTACGTTTCTAATACATACAATACTGTGGCCTTTTGTGGTCACTACATGGGTATTTTTCTGAGTTTACATTCAATATTTTTCTGAGTTTACATTCAATGTCCTAAAGGAATAACCCACTCAAAAATTATCATTTGGTATTTTTTTAATTAGTCCACTGTTGATACAGTCTCAAAATGTTTTGCATGTCAGCAATCATGTTTTCAAGATATAGGACTTTCAAAAAGCAAATTGAACTTGCCACATCATCATGATGATGCAAAACACACTTTACATGTTGAGTTTATATTTTTGTTCAGTATACATTTTTACTCCTGAATTTATTTAGGCTTGCCATAACAAAGGGGTTGAATACTTATTGACACAAGACATTTCAGCTTTTCCTTTTAAATACATTTTGAAAAACATAATTCCTCTTTGACATTATGGGGTATTGTGTTTAGGCCAGTGACAAAAAAAAACATAATTTAATTCATTTAAAATGCAGGCTGTAACACAACAATTTTTGGAAAATGTCAAGGGATGTGAATACTTTCTGAAGGCACTGTAAATTTTGATTGATGATAAGGTTATTCTGGGGTGAATTTAAATGGGAAAAAAAAATATATATATATATATATATATATATATATATATATATATATATATATATATATATATATATATATATATATATATATATATGCCTACTTAATAAAAATGAAAGTATGTCATGCAGAGCCTGTGGTCTAGCGGTAACGCACCCGGCTTGGACACGTCACCCCTCTCCCCACCGAAGACCGGGGTTAAATTCCCTGCTCCAACCTTTCAATCTGTTTCTCCTACCTATCTGTATCGCCTCTGTCATTTCATCACTGTCTCAATAAAGTGTCAAAATACCACCAAATATATTTTTAAAAATGTATGCAAGTTGTTTCAATGATTAGTTCATTTCATTTGACCAAAATAATGTAATAACAAATCCAACTTAATATGTTGCTCAAAATGTAAGTATCTTTCATGAGGATAACCAAAGAGACTGAGAGAGAAAATGTAGTGATTTTAATCACCATGCATTTCCTATCTTGCCACATGACTCTGTTTTTAGAGGATTGTTGGTAATTCATTTTTTTTTTTGGGACTTTATGATTATTTCAAACATTGTTGTATGCATGTTTGAAGAAAGAAAATTATATTTATATAGTAGTATTAAGCTTGTTGTGCCATGACGTGTAATGGATGATGATGAATGGATATCAAAACCGTCAGACAAATTGACGTTCAACGAGGACATCACCCATTCCCACGTTCATGATTGCCAAAGGAAGAGGTGAGTGTGGAATCCTCAGTTCTTGCAGTTCAACTGCCAGTAAGTGCTAGTGGTTTGACCACTGCTTGACAATGCCTGCCGAATGGTATAAAGTGACAAATGATGAAATACATAAAGTCAACGTTAAACAATGAGACACTCCAGGAAAGGGATCTAATTCTGTACTAAATGGCATTCAAAACATCAGAATGGTGTTTAGAAGCTTTTATAGAGAGGAAACAACACCAAAAGAGAAGGTGTCTAATTCTACACTAAACAGGACTCGAAACACCAAAATAGTGTTTTCAGTCTTTTCTGTTGGTGCTCCCAGACCCTGGCAAGGTGTTGCACAACACTTGATTTAGTGGTGTTACAGCACACCATGTAATGTTTCATCTCAGTGTTTCAATACTCCAGCAAAGTTAAGGTTTCGTCTCTTTCAAGTTGGTGGCAGCTCAGTTGTCACAAATGTTGGTGTTACAAAGCACTTCATTTTAACAGTGAACTATTATTTAGTTGGTTTTGGTGGCATTAATTCCTACGTTTTTCCACGAGGCATTCAGCAACTTATTTTTTTCCCTCCGCCACAGCCAGGATCTTTGTCCACTGTGCTGTAGGTGTGAGTAGGTATGCGTCCCTGGTGCTGGTCTTTCCGTTTTTTTGTGACTTTCCACTCCACTCCATTCTTCAGATTATTTTCAAACACTAACTGTTTACAAAACATTTACAAGCACACAAAGTACCTTGCAACAACTACATGTTAAATACTTTATGAATATAGGTCTACATGTATGTCATTTGAGTGGTAAATACTGTATGTACTGATTGATTGATTGTTTGTTTTTGTGTGACCTGACCTGAAGCTGTTAGTGGTTTTCGGGCAGATCCATAAAGAGGAAGACAGGGAAATGTAAAAAGCCACTCACGAGAAAGACACAGACACTTGAAAGACAAAAGTGCTTTGTAACACCAAAACTAGTGGCAACTAAGCTGTGCATGAGATTTTAAAACAAACCCTCCATGTCTCTTTGAGCTCTCTCTGTCTGTGTGTGTGCGTGCGTGCGTGCATGCGAGCAAGAGAAAAAGAGATCTGAATGGTTCTGTTGTCGAGGCTACAGCCTCAGGGCTCTGGTGTTCTCTACCAGATGAAGCCCTGGGCGATGGTCGTCACTAGCTGGCACATCAAAGTCATAAACCCCGCCTATTTCTACAATTTATCTTCTTAAAATCTAACCTTAACCACACTTCTAACCTTATGCCTAACCCTAACCCTAACCTTAAATTAAGACCAAAAAGCCAAATAAATATTTCATACATTTTTATGATATACCCAATTTTGACTTTGTGGCTGTGCCAGCTAGTGGAAATCCTTGGCTGTGGGTGTGTTTGTGTCGGCCATTTCCATGGTTACCCCCCATGATGATCAAGAGTTTTAGATGTATGTTCCTTTGATAAATTCTTCATGAGCCAATCGGAGACTGGAGAAAGAAAATTGAAAGACAATATACAGTTGAATTCAGAGGTTTACATACACTTAGGTTGGAGTCATTAAAACTTGTTTTTCAACCACTCCACACATTTCTCATTAACAAACTATAGTTTTGGCAAGTCGGTTAGGACATCTACTTTGTGTATGACACAAGTAATTTTTCCAACAATTGTTTACAGACAGATTATTTCACTTATAATTCAGTTTACATACACTAAGTTGACTGTGCCTTTAACCAGCTTGGAAAATTCCAGAAAATTATGTCATGGCTTTAGAAGCTTCTGATAGGCTAATTGACATAATTTGAGTCAATTGGAGGTGCACCTGTGGATGTATTTCAAGGCCTACCTTCAAACTCAGTGCCTCTTTGCTTGATATCATGGGAAAATCAAAAGAAATCAGCCAAGACCTCAGAAAGAAAATTGTAAACCTCCACAAGTCTGGTTCATCCTTGGGAGCAATTTCCAAATGCCTGAAGGTACCACGTTCATCTGTACAAACAATAGTACGCAAGTATAAACACCATGGGACCACGCAGCCGTCATACCGCTCAGGAAGGAGACGCGTTCTGTCTCCTAGAGATGAACGTACTTTGGTGCGAAAAGTGCAAATCAATCCCAGAACAACAACAAATGACCTTGTGAAGATGCTGGAGGAAACCGGTACAAAGTATCTAAATCTACAGTAAAACGAGTCCTATATCGACATAGCCTGAAAGGCCGCTCAGCAAGGAAGAAGTCACCGCTCCAAAACCGCCATAAAAAACAAAGATCGTACTTTTTGGAGAAATGTCCTCTGGTCTGATGAAACAAAAATAGAACTGTTTGGCCATAATGACCATCGTTATGTTTGGAGGAAAAAGGTGGTGGCTTGCAAGCCGAAGAACACCATCCTAACCGTGAAGCACGGGGGTGGCAGCATCATGCTGTGGGGGTGCTTTGCTGCAGGAGGGACTGATGCACTTCACAAAATAGATGGCATCATGAGGAAGGAAAAGTATGTGGATATATTGAAGCAATATCTCAAGACATCAGTCAGGAAGTTCAAGCTTGGTTGCAAATGGGTCTTCCAAGTGGACAATGACCCCAAGCATACTTCCAAAGTTGTGGCAAAATGGCTTAAGGACAACAAAGTCAAGGTATTGGAGTGGCCATCACAAAGCCCTGACCTCAATCCTATAGAACATTTGTGGGCAGAACTGAAAAAGCGTGTGCGAGCAAGGAGGCCTACAAACCTGACTCAGTTACACCAGCTCTGTCAGGAGGAATGGGCCAAAATTCACCCAACTTATTGTGGGAAGCTTGTGGAAGGCTACCCGAAACGTTTGACCCAAGTTAAACAATTTAAAGGCAATGCTACCAAATACTAATTGAGTGTATGTCAACTTCTGACACCACTGGGAATGTGATGAAATAAATAAAAGCTGAAATAAATCATTCTCTCACTATTATTCTGACATTTCACATTCTTAAAATGAAGTGGTGATCTTAACTGACCTAAGACAGGGAATTTTTACTAGGATTAAATGTCAGGAATTGTGAAAGACTGAGTTTAAATGTATTTGACTAAGGTGTTTGTAAACTTCCGACTTCAACTGTATATCATTGTATCATAACCACCTGGCACACCACACCATTTCAACATGGATAATTGGGTAATATTTGGTTGAGACAATGATATTACAACCTATATTTCCCACTCAAAAAGACAGTCAAAAGTTAATTCAATTTCCAATGTGTTATCACTATGGTTTTAACCATCTAAAAGCACTGCCAAATACCAATGGAAAAACAATGTCAGATTTTTGGTTTAGATGTCAACCAAATGCCTATCACTGCGCTTTCAACCATTTAAAAGCACAGCAAAGTTCAAAGGGGAATAGAATGTCAGATATTTTGTTTATTTATACAACAGATTAAGGGGTTATCATTGTGCTTCATCTAATATCAGAACCAAAGGACCTGGATTGCAGTTAAGATTACATTAAAAGTACATGGTGCAAGTGATTAATGCCATTTAAGATTCTGTGCAGATTATTACAGCAATTGTGAAGATCTCCACAGACCTGTGACGACCTATATGATTACATAGGAATAAATTAATAGTTACAGTAACCTCAAAATGTGGCCATGGATGTGTTACTCATTTAAGTGATAATGCCCAAGAAGCCGCTGTTTGGAGGATAAATTGGCACTGGTGTTGATAGGCCCGAAACCGTGCCAATATATCCTCCAAACACTGGCTTCGAAGGCATTATCACTTTTATATAACGGGTTACCAACATATTCAAATAATGATTGACATATTTTCATTAAAAACTTTATTTTGATGAATTTATTCATACTATTTCATCCTTCCACAAGATATAGTCCCGACACAAATCTAGGGTTCGGTTGCCAGAGACGCGACCCAGTCGTTCAGTCTTTTTGTTCTGTATCTATGGACGAGACCAAGTCGTTTGTTCTAAATGTTCCATTGCCATACTGGCTGGCAATGTTCTTATCCCTTGTATCTAATGTCTAGATGCTTTTTATAGTGGAGATCAAGTTTATAGCCGGTGGTAACTTGTGAAATAGACATCAGCAGGAATGCATTTTTAACCAACCAGCATTCAGGATTAGACCCACCCGTTGTATAATTTAGGTTAAATGTTACATTAGTATGTAAAATAGCCATAACTTTAGGCTATTTACTGTATTACAAAAGTGATGTTGAATTGTGTTTGGTTGACAACACAACCAAATATCAACATTTTAAAGGAGATGTATCTACTGCTGGGATAGTTCCATCTGAGCCACTCGCTTAATCCCATTCTTTAACTTTTATATTTGGTTCAGTTGGAGATGTGAATGCAATTTATCAATTGTTAACTTGTCGAAAAAAGTAATTGGCTATTTGTTGTATTTAAAAAGTGATATTGAATTGTGTTTGGTTGCCAACTCAACCAAATATCATAATTTGAAGGAGATGTATTTTCTACTTGGATAGTTCAATCTGTGCCACTGACTTAGTCTGGCTTTAATTCCAGTTTGTCTACAAAATAATAATTGATATGTTGGATTCACGTCTCCATCTCAATCAAAAAAGGTAGCCCCGTTACACTCGTAACTCATGTAATATACATTGTCAACGTTTATGGTCACTATGTTTCATGTACAGTTACAAGATGACATGACGTTATACCCTGGGTTGTCCTGAACAGAATGAGCCTATGTTTGTTGTATTGTAAAGAAAATGTGCCTCGGACAACGCATCTGAATGCACTCATGACTCCATTCTATGCGCACCAAAATTACGATCCGATTCTCTGTATTGCATTGTCAAAGCCTAACACTATAAGATCGTATTTTATAATTTAGCTAGTCATGTTGACAATAGAACAAGCTTTCAAATTATGCCACCTTCCCCAGATTGTGATTTATAATGGACCATTTTTGGATTGCGTAAACAACAACAGTAATTGTGTAAAGTCGGGGATGCAGGGCTGCGTTCCAAACAAAATAACTAAGTGTGCATGCTCTAGTTCCTCAAAGGCACAGCTAGCAGAGCTCAAACAACCACCTATTGGTTGAAGACTCTTCTTTGAGTCATACAAGTGATTGAAATTACTTAGGAACTGTGGACACTCTGGAGAGGTGTTTGGCCACTTGGAAACACCAGTTAGACCTCTCAATCAAACCCTTGTCTTTTTTTTGTCTTATGTTCCACCTCCCCCAAATTTTCCAATAATATTCTTATTATGTTACTGAATGTATCCAGAGTATTTTCAGATTTCATTATCAACAAATGCGGCAAAATTACAGTCAATATAAAATGCACTAAAATCAACAGTGTAATGTTTTGATTCAGTCTTGTGTCAGGTGAACTGTTGTGTCCTCACCTTTAGTATAATAATTTTCCCATAATCTCCAAACTGTTCCTTTTTAATTGCTACCATGGTTACGCATATGCTTTCCATATTTCTTCTGTAATAAACATGCAAATAGTCTGGGTAGCCATGATTAACTGTTCATGAGTCTTATGGCTTGGGGGTAGAAGCTGTTAAGAAGTCTTTTGGACCTAGACTTGGTGCTCCGGTACTGCTTGCCGTGCGGTAGCAGAGAGAACAGTCTATGACTAGGGTGGCTGGAGTCTTTGACAATTTTTAGGGCCTTCCTCTGACACCGCCTGGTATAGAGGTCCTGGATGGCAGGAACCTTGTAATGGGTCGTACGCACTACCCTCTGTAGTGCCTTGCGGTCGGAGGCCGAGCTGTTGCCATACCAGGCAGTGCTGCAACCAGTCAGGATGCTCTCGATGGTGCAGCTGTAGAACCTTTTGAGGATCTGAGGACCCATGCCAAATCTTTTCAGTCTCCCGAGAGGGAATAGGCTTTGTCGTGCTAAGTAGCTAACTTCAAAGCAGTGTTCCGATGCGTGTATCACTTTATCAGAAGTACGTCATCAATGACGTCCGAAGCTTCATTTGATCACATGCTTTTTCAAAACCTGTGTTGCAAAATGCGAGATCCCACAGATTTTGCCGGGGTTCAGGTGCTTTCTTCGATTCCAAGCTGCTTTCACAAACCGACCTCTACTGGACACCGTACTTACAAATATAGTTAGGATTTTGTACAAATAGTTTCACCTGACCGGTAGCTTAGCAGGTATAGTAGGGAACTATGGAACATTCAGGGATGTGAGGGTATGAGGTTGAATCCTGTTGAAGACACACTATTTTGAAGATTGTTTTATGTGAAACCACACTTTCTGCACTGTTGTTCAAATAATTTGTTTTATTTAGTACAGTACCAGCTTGTCTTAAGCATCCTAAATAATGCCATATATTCCGAAATACTCAACTTAAAGGCAAACATGATGTGAACCTGGTATTCCAATTGATTATAGATTACTAACGCCAACGACTTACCGCTGTGCCACAGATTTGTTATGAAAATAGAGAAAAAAAACATTTATCTGATAATCACACGCTGTTATTTATTGCTGACCAGCAGATGTCACTTATGTGCATTGTGAACACATATTGAAGCTCAGAGTAATGAACCGTTTTTCAGCACAATTTGATCAAAGAGCCGAAGCCTTCAGAAAGCCTCGGTTTCCCATCACTATTGAAGGTCATTGCTAGAACACTCTATGAAGGGTTCTACCGAGAACCATTCATAGAACCGTCTATGAACAGTTCCACCAGCCTTATCAGCCTTTAAAATGTTATTCTTTATGACAATAATTGCATAAGTCATAAGGCCTTACTTTGAGGGCTCAGTTGGTAGAGCATGACACTTGCAATGCCAAGGTTGAGGGTTCGATTCCCATGGGGGACCAGTATGAATGAAAATGTATGCACTCACTACTGTAAGTCGCTCTGGATAAGAGCGTCTGCAAAATAACTAAAATGTAATACCCTAACACAGTGGTGTTAGGAAACTCCTGGTTTACAGGCCTGCAAGTCACATTATGCTGGCTTGCAAAGTGATGTGTAATTCCTATTGGAATCCAGCCAGAGTTAGGATATCCAACAAGTGGCATTTTTTTCCCCAGCAACCTGCATTCAGAATGACTGCCACTGTAGGGAAAGTTGAACACTGAGACTACCTCAATCATCTAAACTGGAACAACCATCCCAGTAACAGATGCAATAAATTGTATAACTACTAACAGATTGGATTATTTTAGAATAATGTATGTTATTTATCTTTGTGTAGCATAAAATTAAATCAACCAATCAATGTACATGCAAAAACACAGATATTAAAACAAACAATTCTGAAAATCACCCTGCAATAGAGCATGCTGGGAAAATGGCTCTATGTAGAACCCTTCTTTCCTTCCAAAAAATCCTTCTAGCCTTTCAAAGAATCACCAAATAACTCTTTCTTCCAAAAACGGTTCTTAGGATTAAAACGGTTCTTGGTAGAACCCTATCCCTCCACAAGAACCCTTTTGGAACCTTTTTTTCTGAGTGTATAGGCCAATTCCCACGAGTGTAAGAGGTTAAAGAATCAAATCAAATCAAACATGAAATGCACTTTAAATAATGTTTGATTTGATTTAGTACTATTCTTTAACTTACATTTTTGGTTGAGATGGACGTGAATCCAACATGTCAATGATTAATTTGTAGACAAATTGGAATTAAAGCCTACTAAGTCAGTGGAACAGATGGAACTATCCAAGCAGAAGTTACATCTCCTTCAAATGCTTATTTGTGGTTGCTTTGACAACTAAACACAATTCATTATCATATAAGGGCTCAATTCAATCTGTATCACTGAATTTCAGAGTGATTGAAATTTAAAGGCAATGTTCCTGCATTAGCAGAGACTGCATTCACGGTAAACGCTGCGTATGTCGGCTCAATCTGAAATTACCTTTAAATTTCAATTGCACAATCTGTAACGCTTCAGCAATACAGATTGAATCGAGACCTAAGTATCATTAAATCAACCAGAGCTTGAAACCCTACCCACTGGGCACACCACAACATTTCAACGTGGACATTTTTGTAATATTTGGTTGAGATGTTGATCGATGATATTTCACCTTTATTCACCCACTCATAAAGACAGCCAGAAGTTTGTTGAATTCCCAATGTGTTATCACTATGCCTTGAACCACCTCTGTCGGCACGTGTCTTGGTTAAATAAATGATCAATATTTAAATATTTTATTTGGACGGGCAAGGATGTACGGTAGGTACCCTGAGCTACTCTACTGTAATGTCGGACTGTTAGACGTTGTGTGTGAAACTTGGCTATGAAACAGTACTGTTTGTCTCTCACTGCCAGACCTACACCAGATCCCCAGACCATCATGAATAAATGAACAGAGCTCTGAATTAAGGGTTAATTGCTGTCACAAAGTTTTAGGAGCGGTGAATATTTAATAGTGTAGAGCCCTTAAACTCAACTCTGGACCTCGAAGCCGGTTCCACTGTGTTTCTTCATTGTTCCCCTCTATTCAGTGACTGATTTAGACCTGGGACACCAGGTGGGTGCAACTAATATTCTGGTAGAACAGAAAACCAGCAGGCTCCGGACCTCATAGGGTAAGATTTAAATACAGTGAGGGGAAAAAGTATTTGATCCTCTGCTGATTTTGTACGTTTGCCCACTGACAAAGACATGATCAGTCTATAATTTTAATGGTAGGTTTATTTGAACATTGAGAGACAGAATAACAACAACAAAATCCAGAAAAACGCATGTCAAAAATGTTATACATTGATTTGCATTTTAATGAGGGAAATAAGTATTTGACCCCTCTCAATCAGAAAGATTTCTGGCTCCCAGGTGTCTTTTATACAGGTAACAAGCTGAGATTAGGAGCACACTCTTAAAGGGAGTGCTCCTAATCTCAGCTTGTTACCTGTATAAAAGACACCTGTCCACAGAAGCAATCAATCAATCAGATTCCAAACTCTCCACCATGGCCAAGACCAAAGACCTCTCCAAGGATGTCAGGGACAAGATTGTAGACCTACACAAGGCTGGAATGGGCTACAAGACCATCGCCAAGCAGCTTGGTGAGAAAGTGACAACAGTTGGTGCGATTATTCGCAAATGGAAGAAACACAAAAGAACTGTCAATCTCCCTCGGCCTGGTGCTCCATGCAAGATCTCACCTCGTGGAGTTGCAATGATCATGAGAACGGTGAGGAATCAGCCCAGAACTACACGGGAGGATCTTGTCAATGATCTCAAGGCAGCTGGGACCATAGTCACCAAGAAAACAATAGGTATCACACTACGCCGTGAAGGACTGAAATCCTGTAACGCCCGCAAGGTCCCCCTGCTCAAGAAAGCACACATACAGGCCCGTCTGAAGTTTGCCAATGAACATCTGAATAATTCAGAGGAGAACTGGGTGAAAGTGTTGTGGTCAGATGAGACCAAAATGGAGCTTTTTGGCATCAACTCAACTCGCCGTGTTTGGAGGAGGAGGAATGCTGCCTATGACCCCAAGAACACCATCCCCACCGTCAAACATGGAGGTGGAAACATTATGCTTTGGGCGTGTTTTTCTGCTAAGGGGACAGGACAACTTCACCACATCAAAGGGACGATGGACGGGCCGTGTACCATCAAATCTTGGGTGAGAACCTCCTTCCCTCAGCCAGGGCATTGAAAATGGGTTGTGGATGGGTATTCCAGCATGACAATGACCCAAAACACACGGCCAAGGCAACAAAGGAGTGGCTCAAGAAGAAGCACATTAAGGTCCTGGAGTGGCCTAGCCAGTTTCCTGACCTTAATCCCACAGAAAATCTGTGGAGGGAGCTGAAGGTTCGAGTTGCCAAACGTCAGCCTTCGAAACCTTAATGACTTGGAGAAGATCTGCAAAGAGGAGTTTGACAAAATCCCTCCTAAGATGTGTGCAAACCTGGTGGCCAACTACAAGAACAGTCTAACCTCTGTGATTGCCAACAAGGGTTTTGCCACCAAGTACTAAGTCATGTTTTGCAGAGGGGTCAAATACTTATTTCCCTCATTAAAATGCTAATCAATTTCTAACATTTTTGACATGCGTTTTTCTGAATTTTTTTGTTGTTATTCTGTCTCTCACTGTTCAAATAAACCTACCATTAAAATTATAGACTGATCATGTCTTTGTCAGTGGGCAAACGTACAAAATCAGCAGGGGATCAAATACTTTTTTCCCTCACTGTACCTCTGGTGTAGAGAAACATAAAACCCCCAGGTAACCAAATGCCAGGTGGGAGGGAGGGACTGCAACTCTTACTGCCAAATGCCAACAGACATTTTACTTCATGGTTGTTTAAGAAGTAGAGCAGTAGAGGCTTTTTTGTTTAAATCATGGCAATTTTTAAATGAGTGTTAAAAGTTGCATATCGACTGAACAGTAAATGGTGCACCAGATGCTCGGAGGGAAGAAGCCACTGCAACTCTTACTGCCAACACACATTTCATTAGGTTTAAATTCCCACACTCATAGGAGAGGAGAAGTAAAATGCCTATTTATTTTTTGTGATGTGGGGGGATTTACTGATTAATAATAATAGCTAATAATGCCGACTACGCCAAATATAGTCATGGGGTAATATTGATATATTATTCTGTACTGTAATCCCCCATGTTACATTTTCATGCCAATTGTTGCATGAGGGCTGAAAGTTCAATTTCGACTGAACACAGTCTTTCCTGTTCTCTTGTAAATAAATTAAATGACCAGTCTACATTCTGCTTCACCATAACAACACCCATTGTACCCCTCATATTGTTACCTGGAAAGCCAGTTACAACATATCTTGCATTTGTACAGGTTTGATTGATATACAACAATACAACAATGTAACCCAGTTATGTACTCTTTATCCTCAGATGAGCAACAATACAGTCTTTCAAGTCTTTTAAGTGTGTCATTTCCTTTAAAAGGATCCTGTCTGCTTGACTGATTGAGTTTCCTCGACCCCATCCTTAAATCAACTTCCCTTTGTCAGCGCCGGGTTACCGTGACAATGGAACAGACATTCCTAAAACAAGTACAGCGTTCTTTCTGTTGTCAATTTTTTATTGGTTGGCTCCCGTTTGGAATGTGATTCCACAAGAGGATTTACTAAGTATATTTTGGCTGATTCACAAGTCAAGTGACGCCTTAAAGTGGGTTGGTGACATATGCTGCCCGCAGTCCAAATGTTTACAACCTGACTCAAACAACCACATCATGACAGATCGTATACAATTCAAACAAAAGATTGACGTTGCAGACTATTCCTCCCTTGCAGCATTGTTATTCTGACTCCATACACTGTCATATAATATTATATATTATTGTGTTTCCAGTTGTTTTCTTCTTTATATTTATATTCTGCATTGTTGGTTAAGGGCTTGTAAATAAGCATTTCACTATAAGGTCTACACCTGTTGTATTCGGCGCATGTGGCAAATAACATTTGATTTGATTTGATTTGTATCTATCAATCTTCTGTGTACATGTGCATGTAAATCAACCACATTATCCTGGTCATCCTAAGAGCATAGCTGAAGCTGGAGGCTGGTGGTGGGTTGAGGATGGGTCCGGGCTGTGGCCATGCCTGTGCACAATGCTCTCCCCATTAGAGTCTAGCTCCAGCAGCCCTGGCCTAATTCCCTGGCCATGTGCTGGGGCCACACAAGGACATTAGCCGTTGCTCCCAGCCCGCTGTGAGACTCCATCCCCAGCCCCCTGTAGCCCGCTGCCAGGCCCCATGGGGCACCTCCTCCTGGGGAGGAGAGACAGTTAGTTGGGGGTCCTTATGATCTAAACCTGGTGGTCTGGAGCTCCATCTCCGTCAACAATCAACACTGGGGTGCGTTAAAGCTCAATTCTGGGATTCAAAATACAACAAGACGGCAGCCCGGCATCGCCACTTGACCATTACACAGATGACCAGATCCCAGATTGTAGCTTTAACCAGAGCCCTGCATGGTGATGGTTGGTCAGCTGACTGGAAATGTGAAGAGAGGGTTCGTTATGACCCCTTTCACTCAATTAGGAGGAGCAGGGGAGAGAGGAGGACGGAGAGGAGACACAGGGGAGAGAGGAGGACGGAGAGGAGACACAGGGGGGAGAGGAGGAAGGAGAGGAGACACAGGGGGGAGAGGAGGACGGAGAGGAGACACAGGGGAGAGAGGAGGACGGAGAGGAGACACAGGGGGGAGAGGAGGACGGAGAGGAGACACAGGGGAGAGAGGAGGACGGAGAGGAGACACAGGGGGGAGAGGAGGCACAGGAGGGGGGTAGGAGGAACAGGGAGAGAAGAGAAGAGAAGAGAAGAGAGGAGGAGAGAGAGGAGGCACAAGGGGAAGAGGAGGCACAGGAGGAGGATAGGAGGAGCAGGAGGGGGTATAAAAATAACATGGAAGAGAGGAGGAGGTAGGGAGAGAGGAGTACAGCGGGGGGTCCAGTCTGTCTGTCAATAACATCTAACATATTTAACCTTTACAAGAGATAATGGCTGAGCAGCAAGCAATGACGCTCCCCTGATCTGTCTCCTGCTGTGACTGCTTTTGCCACTGCCTTTCACAAATACAGACTAATAGAAGAGTTTAGCTAAAACATAGTCAGGACTCCCTCCTTCCACTATGTGGAGGAAAAAGGTCTGTAACCAGAGTGACTGGCTGGATGTACATTAAACATTAACACAATGGCCCAGCCCCACCCAACCCGTCTCCCCCCTCACTCACCAGTTAATGGTTTGGTAGCAGGGTTAGCGTAAGACAGAAACCTGTCTGTTTCTCCCACAGGTAAATGTGGGAGAATGGTAAATGTGACCACCTCCATCTCCAATCATCCCTCCTCAACAACACAACACATTGAAGTGGTGGTGGTGGTGCACAGTGGGGAGAGAGAGCGAGAGAGAGCGAGAGAGCGAGAGAGCGAGAGAGCGAGAGAGAGAGAGAGAGAGAGAGAGAGAGAGAGAGAGAGAGAGAGAGAGAGAGAGTGTGTGTGTGTGTGTGTGCATGCGCACGTGCATCCATGCTTGTGTGCATCCGTGCTTGCATGTGTGACCAACCTCTACTCCCACTCCCACTACACACTCTCCCCTACCGCAGGTGGCCACCTCTCCCCCATCAACCAATCAGAGGTCTGGAACCACTCTGCGGTGCCCCCGTCTCTGTGAACAACAACCAATTAAGGTGTTTTATTGTCATCCGCCTCCCCGCTGCTAAATGGCTCTCAGTACACTTGACTGACCAATCTCACCGGAATTAATTGAGTGTGAAACGGGCAGCATCTGGTAATCTGACGATTAGAGAAAGAGAGAGTGAGGGAGGGAGGGTGGGAGATAGAGAGAGAAAGAGAGTGGGGAAGTGAGAGAGGGAGGTAGAGAGAGAGAATGAGATAGAGAAATAGAGAGTGAAGGAAGGGGAGGGGAGGAGGATGGGGGGTGATAGGATGGGAAGTAAGGATGAGTAGAGTGTAACTTTAATGCCAAGGCTTTTTACTCCTCTTTTAAAACACTGAAATGATCTGTTGTTTGATCATTTCTTTTTCTTTCATTGTTGGAGATGGATAGATCAATGTTGCTTGTTATTTGCTCACCTCTTGAGTCCATTAGTGTTTTAAAGTAAATTGCGCAGATTAAATTCTGTATGTAATTCGATGGTAAAAGGCATCCTACCTTAGAAGGAAAGGTTTCTCTGTTGTGTTAAAGAAACCTTATGTTGTCTTTGGTCAGTTTAGTCAAATGAATGGTCTGAGATACAGTATGTCTCTTTACATTGCACAGCTTGTATGGAAATAAAAGCACCCTGTATACTGTCCTTTCAATGCTGCTCTTCAAATAAGTAATTATAAGTCATCAAAATAGTTTGAAATAAAGCTACATTTTTATGATACAGTGCCTTGAAAAAGTATTCGGCCCCAATCCCATTTTTCACATTTAAGAGTCTCACAAACTACTTTTCCATCCACAGTTTTTATGCAGAGTAAAGTCATACCGTATAAAAAAAAAAAAATCACGACAGCTGGAATGGAAACAGGATGTTTCGGTGTAATTTTATAAATACCGAGAGATAATTTGTTTGTTCGACATGGTGGCATCTTTTTGTGTCAGTAAAATAATTATGCGGGAAATGGCGGTGGAAATGCCTTGATGCACAAATATTTATATAATAGGCCGCCACTGTGGACGCGTCATAATACCCATAAAACCTAGGAGTAAAACACAGAAATGGTTCCAATAGCTTTTCCGCCATTCATTTTTCACATCGTGAATTTAACAAACACTTTAAGTGTGTGTTTGGTGTAGGCTTACCTTGGCATGACGTTTTGTTAACCGTGTAATTCTCTCTCGGACAAGGTGAGTTTTGTCAATATATTCACCTCAATTTACTCAAAAAATATATAAATACTAATTAGCAACAGAAAACATCTCAGCAAGACTACAAATTCCTGCAGGAAGCTCCTGCACATCATCTCTAGCATTGTCATTGTCAGCTACCATTCACCAACGCGGGCAGAGACCTGTGCCCAATCCATGATGAATCCATGTGTTTTATTGAAATGAATTGAATAAAGTGTTGAACTTCTTCCGTCCCCTTTTTCTGTCTTAGCTAGCCACTGACTACTCTTTAGCTAGCTAGTTAGCAGAGCAGTAGATCAAAAAATCAATTTGTATTACTTAGCCTAGATCATTGTTTGTACATTATGTCGACTTTGGTGTCTATATTAGACCTTATGGCATTTTTCAAGGATGAGTAAAAGAGCATTAAAAGGGGAGAAGACCACTAGAAGTCTGGCCATGTGGAGAAGTGCAGCTATATATATATATATATATATATAGTGAGGGGCAACTTACCAGTTTGGTCAGGGCCAGCATGAGGGATAAAGTTTATCCTGTGTTGGTGAGCGTAGCTATTAAGTTAAGTTTGAGAATCTTAGCAATACAATGTGTTCTATACAGCTGTCAACATTCTACAAGGAAAGAGCCACTTAATCAATTACATTGTGAACCGCCTATTTTGGCGGTTCACAATGTCGGCCGTGTGGATGTGAAATGTGAGTGTAGGAAGCCAGCCGTGCCCAACCAGGTGCAGTCAGTGGAGGACCTGTACCCGGCCGAAGACTACAACCCTCTGTCCCGAGAGCCGACAGAGGAGGATCTTCAGTGGCTAAGGAACCATCTCCGGGGCAGGTTCAGTGGAATGGCGTGTCTCCTTGAACCTGAATAGGTTATATTACATACAGGTTTTGCTTAAAGCAGCCAACTAAGTAATGTAGTTAACTTTATCATGGGCACATTGGGAATTTATATCGGAGATGTTCAAATTATTTCTTACCACCTGTCTTACTTGCTGAAGGCCCCAATCATCCCTGCCCGTACCTGGAATTTATTAAAGATCATACACAAACAATAGCCTCCTAGAATAGGTTATTTTACGTTTAAGTTTTGCTCAAAGCAGCCAACTAATGTAATGTAGTTAACGTAAGTTCAATAAAAAAAGGCTGGTCTGAGTGCAGCTCCTCAGTTTCATTTAGTAGTACAACACAATTCGGATTTTATCATGGGCACAGTGGGAATTTATATCTGTGATGTTTAAATGATGTCTTACCCCCAGAGTGAGAGAGTACATAACTTCCAGCAGATCTCCTTGCTGAGGGTGACGTTGATCATGCACTGCTTCTAGTGGGGTGAGCCTGATGTTCCGCACGTCATGCATCATGTCTAAAACATGGAGAAAAGGGGACATAAAGTCAAAATGTTGATGTCTCAGCATATGCAATGTTTTACACAATATTGTATCATATTTGATGAGTTACTGACCTGTCAGTCCACAGGCTCAATGTGCTGTAGTCTCCACAACTGGACGCTCGCGCTCAGATCACACTGGCACAGGATGCCCATGCCTCGGATGGTCTAAAGGATGGACTGTCAGTTCTGTTGGACTGGAAAACAAAGAGCTAGTAAATTACTTCTCTCTTCTTTCAAACTACCCGTGAGTTCCTTTGGCTGTTGTATTGAACGTTCAGCAAAAAATGAGATTTGCGTCCCTCTTCGAGTAGTCTATTGGAATATGAAATGCAAAAAAATACAAATGTCCTAAATATTCTAGTCTAGCTTTTCCTGCATTTTCCAAGAGCTAAGGAGCATTTTTAAAGGAGAGGCCAGTTGGGCACAGGTGCTTGTGTATTGCACAAGAGACAAGAGGCTGTAAGTTAGAAGCGTATTATGCATAACCCATTATTAATTACAGAAGCTAAATATAAGGCTAATACTGCATTGAATGTATTACCTGAAAGAGGTAGGCTAGGACATCTACAGTGCATTCGGAAAGTAAACAGCCTTTTTCGGAAATTGATTAAATAATTTTTTCCCCTCATCAATCTACAAATACTACCCCATAATGACAAAGCAAAAACAGGTTTAAGAATTTTAGCAAATTTATTTAAAAATATATATAATAAAAAATATAACATTTACATAAGTATTCAGACCCTTTACTCAGTACTTTGTTGAAGCACCTTTGGCAGCTATTGCAGCCTTGAGTCTTCTTGGGTATGGCACACATGTATTTGTGTTTCTCCCATTCTTCTCTGCAGATCCTCTCAAGCTCTGTCAGGTTGGATGGGAACATCGCTGCAGAGCTATTTTCAGGTCTGTCCAGAGATGTATGAGCGGGTTCAAGTCTGGGCTGTAGCTGGGCCACTCAAGGACATTCAGAGACTTGTCCCGAAGCCACTAATGCGTTGTCTTGTCTGTGTGCTTAGGGCCATTGTCCTGTTGGAAGGTGAACCTTCACCCCAGTCTGAGGTCCTGAGCAGGTTTTCATCAAGGATCTCTCTGTACTTTGCTCCGTTAATTTTTCCCTCGATCCTGAGTAGTCTCCCAGTCCCTGCCGCTGAAAAACATTCACACAGCATGATGCTGCCACCACCATGCTTCACCGTAGGGATAGTGCCAGGTTTCCTCCAGACTTGATGCTTGGCATTCAGGCCAAAGAGTTCAATCTTGGTTTCATCAGACCAGATAATCTTGTTTCTCATAATAATATGCCATTTAGCAGACGCTTTCATCCAAAGCAACTTACAGTCATGTGCGCATACATTTTTACATATGGGTGGTACCGGGGATCGAACCACTACCCTGGCGTTACAAGCACCATGCTCTACCAATTGAGCTACAGAGGACCATGGTCTGAGAGTCTTTAGGTGCCTTTTGGCAAACTCCAAGCGGGCTGTCATGTGCCTTTTACTGAGGAGTGGCTTCCACCTGGCCACTCTCCATTAAGGCCTGATTGGTGGAGTGCTGCAGAGATGGCTGTCCTTCTGGAAGGTTCTCCCATCTCCACAGAGGAACTCTAGAGCTCTGTCAGAGTGACCATCGGGTTCTTGGTCACCTCTATGACCAAGGCCCTTCTCCCCCGATTGCTCAGTTTGGCCGGGCGGCCAGCTCTAGGAAGAGTCTTGGTGGTTCCAAACTTCTTCCATTTAAGAATGATGGAGGCCACTGTTTTCTTGGGGACCTTCAATGCTGCAGAAATGTTTTGGTACTCTTTCCCAGATCTATGCCTCGACACAATCCTGTCTCGGAGCTCTACGGACAATTCCTTCTTCCTCATGGCTTGGTTTTTGCCCTGACATGCACTGTCAACTGTGGGACCTTATATAGACAGGTGTGTACCTTTCCAAATCATGTCCAATCAATTGAATTTACTACAGGTGGACTCCAATCAAGTTGTAGAAACATCTCAAGGATGATCAATGAAAACAGGATGCACCTGAGCAATTTCGAGTCTCATAGCAAAGGGTCTGAATACTTATGTAAATAAGGTATTTCTGTTTTTTTTAAAGGGATTAAATAGGATTTTTTCTTACCGATCTACACAACTTATTCCACATTTTCAAAGTAAAATAAAATTATAGAAACATTTCCAAATGTATATATATCTTTTACATGAAGATGTATTGATTGTGTATGTCTTCACACCTCAGAGTTAACACTTGCTGGAAGCATCTTTGGCAGCCTGTCACGTTGTATAATGATTAGAAGACAGGCGCAGGAATACGTATTAGGAGTTTTAATTACTCCACCCAACACAAGGTACGTCATGGAAAACGACCGGGACGAAGCCCAAAACAAACACGTAAATATATAACAAAGGGATGTAACTCAAACAAAAGAGTGAGGTGTAACCTCTACAAAATACAAGGGACGAGACCCGTAATAACAAGAGCACAATACACAGTACTCACGAGACCAACGGACATGGGACAATAATCGACAAGGACAATGGGGAACAGAGGGCACATATATACACATACTTATCAGGGGGAATGGGAACCAGGTGTGCGTAATGAGACAAGACAGTCTGGGGTTGATGGTAATGAACCAGGTCAGTGACGCCTAGAAGGCCGGTGACGTAGACCTCCGGAGCTGGTGAACGGAATGAGCAGGGGCCTCGGTCTGGCTCGGATGCCAAGGTGCCAGGGCGGGCTGATACCCCAACACGCACTGGAAAGGAGTGAGGTTGGTGGAGGAGTGGCGGAGGAAATTCTGCACGTACTCAGCCCAAGGTAGAGAATCTGCCCACTCCCCCGGCCGGCCCTGACAGTAACACCTCAGGAACCTGCCCACTTCCTGATTGACCCTCTCCACCTGCCCATTAGCTTGAGGACGGTACCCGGAGGTGAGACTGACCGTGACCCCCAGGCGTTCCATGAGCACTTTCCATATGCGTGAGGTGAATTGAGGACCACGGTCTGACACAATGTCCTCTGGGATCCTGTAGTGCCAGAAGATGTGTGTAAAAAGAGCCTCCGCGGTTTGCATGGCCGACAGAAGCCCAGGCAGAGGAAGGACGCGACAAGCTTTGGAAAACCGGTCCACAACGACGAGAACAGTGTTGTTTTTCTGGGGGAAGGGAAGGTCAGTGACAAAGTCCACCGAGAGGTGAGACCAGGGTCGTTGTGGAACCGGCAGGGGAAGGAACTTTCCATAAGGGAGGTGTCTGAGTGTCTTAGACTGGGCACAGATGGAGCAGGAAGAGATGTAAACCCGGACGTCCCGGAAGTACTGCGCACCGTGCATTTGTTTGATGATGGTTGGGATGAGGGGTAAAGGATAGCTGAACTTAATGGTGGCTTTGTTCAGTGTTCGATAATCAATGCAGGGGCGCAGTCCCCCATCTTTCTTCTTAACAAAAAAGAAGCTTGAGGAGGCTGGTGATGTAGAGGGGCGGATAAAACCCTGCTGGAGGCTCTCCTGTACGTAGGTCTCCATGGCCTCGGTCTCCACGTAGGAGAGGGGATAGATGTGTCCTCTCGGGAGGACTGCGTCAGACAGCAGGTCAATGGCACAGTCCCAGCGTCGATGAGGAGGCAGGCGTGTAGCCTGGGTCTTAAAGATCCTGGTATTCCTCCGGTAAATCCACTTGAGTGGCGTGGTCCGGACTTTCCACCATAGTGGTGTTGACAGACACCGCAAGACACCTCACCTGACACACTTGCGACCAACCCAGATTCCTCCTATGCTCTGCCTCGGGCAAACGTGCAAAGCCCACCTCCATCAGCTCTGGTCACGGAGCAGGTGTAGCCATGGGCTCCGGATTCTGCGCATGTCTTCGTCGGGACCGTAGGAGGTTGTCCAACCAGATCGCCATGCTGATGAGCTGGTCGAGTGACAGGTTGTCATCATGGCAGGCTAACTCCATCTGTACCTCCTCCTGCAGTCCGCTGCGGAAAACGGTGACCAGAGCCGACTCGTTCCATCTGGCTGGGCCACTCAAGGACATTCAGAGACATGTCCCGAAGCCACTCCTGCATTGTATTGGCTGTGATTAGGGTCGTTGTCCTGTTGGAAGGTGAACCTTCACCCCAGTCTGAGGTCATGAGTGCTCTGGAGCAGGTTTTCATCAAGGATCTCTCTGTGCTTTGCTCCGTTCATATTTGCCTCGATCCTGACTAGTCTCCCAGTCCCTGCCACTGAAAAACATCCCCACAGCATGATGCTGCCATCACCATGTTTCACGGTATGGATGGTGCCAGGTTTCCTCCAGACGAATGCTATGTAATCTAAAAATATCACACTAGCTGGTAGAACTGACTAAATTAAATGAATCATAAAGGTCTTATAACATATTCCATTCTACAGGTAATTTATTTTGGCTCATGCCTCTTTATACTCATATAGCCTAGGGGCTATGTAGCTTCTTATCTGTCATGTTTGGAGTTGCGTTGCTCTATTATGCGGACACTTGAATTCTTCTTTACAGTTGAGTTGCCCTGGTTGTGTCAGGGCAACTAACTTTAAAACTAACTAATGACATGTTGTACCTCTACCTTGCTACCTTGCAGATGAGCCAAGGAGGAGGACAGATGAGAACAGCAGTAGCCAGGGGCAAATGATAGGGAAGAGGCTGATTTAGGTGGCCCAAAACAAGTTAAGCTACACCCATATCCCCTTGACCATTTTGGATTGCAAAACTAAAAAGACACACCAGACAAGCCACAGAGACCGCAACAGAAGAATAGGATATGATGGAGAGAGACACCAAAAGAACAGAACAGGCCATAACAGAAGAGGATAGACAAAGGAGACAGTAACAAACAAGAACCTAAGACAGCAACAGACAAGACACAGACAGCAACAGACAAGACACAGACAGCAACAGACAAGACACAGAGAAAGTGACAGAAGAGGGCAGATGGAGAGAGAACAGAGGTGAGATGAGCACACAGTAGACTGTATCACTTTAAACTGCTCTATAAATGATCATTTGTTTTATTTATTTGCACAAATTAGGTGAAATACAGGTGAAATACAGACAGTGAAAAAGTAAAACATGGTTTACAAAGAATTTGCAGGTGATGTGAAAAGGCCTGTGAAATTACTATTTAAACAACTGTTTACATGATGAGAGAGGAGGGTAGACAAGAGACAGCAACAGAGAAGACTAAGAGACAGCAACAGAAGAGGGCAGACAAGAGAGACAGCAACAGAAGAGGGCAGACAAGAGAGACAGCAACAGAAGAGGGCAGACAAGAGAGACAGCAACAGAAGAGGGCAGACAAGAGAGACAGCAACAGAAGAGGGCAGACAAGAGAGACAGCAACAGAAGAGGGCAGACAAGAGAGACAGCAACAGAAGAGGGCAGACAAGAGAGACAGCAACAGAAGAGGGCAGACAAGAGAGACAGCAACAGAAGAGGGCAGACAAGAGAGACAGCAACAGACGACACAGAGAAAACGATGAAGAGAGGCAGAGCAGTATTGAGCACACCGTAGACTGTATCACTTAAAGCTGCTCTATGGATTCGAATTACTGCACAGTGTGTGTGTGCGTGTATTTGAGAGAGAGAGGTGTTTGGGTACTGTTGGATTCTTTAATCATTTTGGCTCATTGTACAGGTCAGAGTCTATTTTTTAAGTTGTTGAGTGGTATGGAGGTTTTTGGCAATACGCTGTAGATCAGGGCTCTCCAACCCTGTTCCTGGAGAGCTACCGTCCTGTAGGTTTTCACTCCAGCCCTAATCTAGCACACCTGATTCTAATAATTAGCTGGTTGATAAGCTGAACCAGGTTAGTTACAACTGGGGTTGGAGCGAAAACCTAGAGGATGGTAGCTCTCCAGGAAGAGGCTTGGAGACCCCTGCTGTAGACAGGCACAACTTTCACTGGGGATGGGGGGTCATGTCCCCCCCACATTCTGAAATTGCATTTTTGTCCCCCCCAGTTTTATCATTGCAACGTGATACAAAATGCGGCGACGGTGTGCTTTAGGACCATGCGGACACCGCAGAGCGGTCAGCTTGATTTAGGACTGCATGGACACCACAGAGCGAGCTGTCAGGCTGTGTGAAGGCAACGCTTCTGAAAGGTTGGCTGGACCAGCACAGGAGAGTTGAGAATAGTTCAGTGTGTATGTGTTGCGTGCTTTCAACAAGTTGTAAATGAAGGCAGAGCAGAAACTGGCTACTCTTTAGTTTACTGATGTAGCTGGCAAGGTAACTGCTGTTTAACTTAACAGAAAAAAACTAAACTAGTGTTTATTCGCAGTGCTGAGCTAGTATTGTAACTGACATGTACAGTAACATTAGCTAATGTTTCATCCCCTCTCCACTGAGGTGAATTAATTAGCTACGCTAGCTATTACCACAGCCAGGTCAGCTCTAGCCTCTTGCTAGATATCTTTCAGATAGCGATATGAGGTGGCTATTATTACTATCTAACAGCTGTTGTTTGTATGGAAATGTTTTGTATCCTTTGTTTTGTCCAGTTTCAACAGAAGTAAATGAACTTAGTTAGCTTTATCCAATTGATGTACCATTAGAGAGAGAGCTGGCCAAAAGTTGACAAACGTTAGCTGTTCTTTTTGCCTCAATCACACTAGACCTGAATCAAAAGATGAAACCATCAGCCAAATGATTGAAGACCGATATTCTGAAGTTTTTTCAGTGCAATGTGAGTTTTTATTAGTCAGCATGGCATGTAATGTTATTGATCTGTCAGTTTCCCTAGCTAATTCCCACATTTTTACACTGACACGGTATTGTAGCGACCCGCACAGACAGCTGTGTGTTATGTGTTAGGCTAGTAGATGGTTGTGTTGTACCTACCAGTACCCAGTGTTCGCGGGGTCCGACATGTCAATCAACCTGCTATCTGCCAATCACGGGAATGCCTGGAATGTTCTGATGCCGGGCATCCTGGCGGTTGGCGGAGTGGCGTGGAGGGGGGTTGGGCAGGGGGATGGAGCATTGGAAGTTAAGACCAGGTTTAGCCTTTGTTCTCTCTCTTTACGGCTGGGCTTCACAAGAGAAGGTCACGATTGGCTTGTGGGTTATCTTTCATTTATTTGGCGTGGGCTACGGCCAAACAGTAGCCTGTGTAAAGTTGGTTTAATAAACCGTCCATTCGTAAACTCAATCCTCTGTCTGGACAGTTGTTCTTTTATGATCTAGTCAGGTCATTACAGTATGTTATGGTGCACAGTAGAGGTCTGCGCGGGACCGATTTCTTCATACTTATCCTGCCCACACCTGCAGCTTTTCATACCGCACCCCGCCAGTTTCTGTCCGACTCCCACCCACTACCGCAAGAACTGGTCCCAAACTAAACCGCAGTTCCGCAATGTTATTTTAGGTGTATGTGACGCAGCTCACCTACCAACCAGGATCCCAGCAATGTTGTGTCCTATAGGCAATATCAAATGCGCAAAAATAACTTAAGAAATAGGTTAAATTACCTGAGATTCTCACATGGCCCTTATATAAGGCTATCTGTATTATTGGGCTATGTCAGCCAATATGCTAGTTTGAAGAGAGCAGAGTTGGAGAGACTTGGGATTTCTCTTGAGCTATTTGTATAGCCTACCTTTTCGGAGAAATATAGGTGATCAATATTTATTTCTAGGCAATGTAGTAAACTATAGCCTAATCTTAGGCCTATTTAGGAAGTACATTTCCTTGGAAAGATAACTGCACCATGCTTCTCCGCCCATTCATAGGCTATAGCCTACTCTATTTAATTGAGACCACACGTGCACCTGATCTTGCAGGTATGGCTACTGAACTTGAAGCAGCAAGAATGATGATAGCGACACTTGCTAGGTTTTGCATAGGCCTATAGGATATAGCCTACCTTTTAGGAGGACGATTTGCAGGCAGAGACAAATGGGTAATCAATACTTATTGAAAATGAAAAGCCGCAACGCTCGCTCACCATAGTAGCCTAACCTACGTGCGTAGTTGTGCCTTTTCAAGGATGATTAAATTTTTTGATTGCACTTCGACTCACCTTGGTTGAGCGCCCTCCACTTCTTTCCATTATCAATATTTATTTACAGACCCTAGTAAACTACAGTCTAATCATATTCAAGTTAATTTCATATTTAAGTTAACTGCCATGTGATTCTCCGCCCATTTAGGCAGCCTACAACTAGGAGAGGTAGGCTACTGAAGTTGAAGCAGCGAATTCTGAGTGTGTGAATAATGCAAAAAATATGTGCTTTTAATACAATAGGTAGGCTAACGCATACAGATCAGAAAGAAGACCGTTTCCAAATAAAATGTGGGATAACAAAAATATTTGAATCCCAAAGTCGTCTGTCTCACCGCCCGCTCCCGACCGCAGAATGAAAAATACAGAAAGCGCCGCAATGATCCCTGGTGGGACCCGCAGCCCTCTAGTGCACAGTCAGTACAAAACACTATGCTCATCATTTCTTAGCAGGATCAGATGGTGATAGGAGTCCCAGCAGGGTCAGACAGTCAGGGAAGACCAGTCTACGGAGCTCAGGTGAATTTTGCAGTATATTAACAATATCAGTGAATGAATCAACTTTCCATATTGAATTGATGGGTAGACCTACAGTAGCTACAGGACAGCAGCTTAAGCTTAAAGTTACAGTCTGGGATCTGGGAATAATGGTCATTTCAATTGTTGAACCATTGATTATTTTCTAGGATAATATAATGTTCACCAACATAATTCTTTGCCATGCCTAATCTTAGGAGCATCAGACGGTGACAGGGGTCTCAGCAGGGTCAGGCAGCCAGGGAAGGCCAGTCTGTGACAGAGCTGAGGTGAATTTTTTCCAGATACAACACTTTATTCTCTCTGTGCAGCAAACACTGGACAAGCCAGATGCTATTTTAAGGCAGTCTGACAAACCTCCAAAGTTGATTTCCAAACTGATTTCCAAACTGTATCAACTGTATAGGCTTTTCCTGATGACACAAAACATGTAAAACAAAAATGTGAGGATGATCTGGTAGAAGCTATTGATGATGATGAATGGATACAGATATGTTTGAATGCCCAGTCATTTTCATATAATCTCAGACATAAATTGCTGCAGTTTAAGACCATCCATAGAATGTACTATATGCCAGTGAAATTGAATTACAGTGTACATGCCAGAAATGTAATTCCTCTTCTGGAGGTGTAAAACACAAAAGGCGACATATTTGCATATGTTATGGTCTTGTGAAGGCTGGCTGAATTCTGGCAAAGAGTATGTACTTTTATCTCAGCATGTCTACAGATTATCCCTTCTCCCTGTTTTTGTTTGCTTGGAAATGTTGATACTGGAGACTGTTATCAGAAGAAACTGTGTAACCTAGCATTTATAGTGGCTAAGAAATGCATTGCCGTTAATTGGAAGGTTGGTTATCCTCCCACAATGTAAAGTCATGTATCACTAGATTTGATTTATTACAAGATTAAGGGTATACTGGGAAACTTTCATAAGGTCTGGATGCCTTACATGGAATAGAGTACGACTAAAGGTGTCTGTATTGAAAACATGCCCACGTCAGGGGAGATACCTATTTAGGCAATCCCTAGCTGCTGGGCTGCTCAGTCCTGGTCCTGGGGGTCTGCCGTCCTGTGGGTTGTCACTCTGGCCTTGGCCTAACACACCTGAAACTAATAATGAATGTTTCACTAAGATCCTAAAGCTGAGTGGGGTGTGTTGGGTTTGGGGGTTGCAGGGTGGTGGACCTCTAAGGACAGGACGGGGAGACCCAGCTATATTGTGTGCAAGTAAAAAGAGCTATACAATACTATTAGGCCTATGAGATTAATTATATGGAGGACTTGCTGTTTCTGTGTGTTAATGTATATTTGAGGTGTATGTGTTTTTATTTTCTTTGTTCCCAAACCTTTCCCTTGGGAATAAAAAAAATGAAAGGTGGGAACTGGGAAGATAATTGTATTGGGAGAGAGTTGAGTTATTGACTAGACTGGTGGGGGTCGGACGTGCAGGCGGCTCAGGCTGGCTGGTCGGTCTGGCTGAAATTTGATATAGAGGATGTCTTAATAAAAACAATCAAAAGTCTGTGTATTCTTTCAGACTGAACTAGATCAAAGGTAATTCAATAATAAATATTGTGTTGTTAGACTATTGTGTTGTTAGACTTGTTAGACTATTTGTTAAAGGTGCAACATAATATTTATTATTGAATTACCTTTGATCTAGTTCAGTCTTATTAATCCCTTAAATATATTCAATATTGATCTCTTACCTAGCTTGATGACTGTGGGCATTTTTGCTTACTTTTTGTTCTAAATAGAGACAACATATTGGATTGTGTAAAAATGCAGGAAATAATCTTTAGATGCTCAAGAAATTCTGTGAGAGGACCCCAAGACCCCCCACCAGGTTATGTGGCACCCCTGGCTGTAGATGTACAGTGGGGAAAACAAGTATTTGATACACTGCCGATTTTGCAGGTTTTCCTACTTACAAAGCATGTAGAGGTCTGTAATTTTTATCATAGGTACACTTCAACTGTGAGAGACGGAATCTAAAAAAATCCAGAAAATCACATTGTATGATTTTTAAGTAATTAATTTGCATTTTATTGCATGACATAAGTATTTGATCACCTACCAACCAGTAAGAATTCCGGCTCTCACAGACCTGTTAGTTTTTCTTTAAGAAGCCCTCCTGTTCTCCACTCAATACCTGTATTAACTGCACCTGTTTGAACTCGTTACCTGTATAAAATACACCTGTCCACACACTCAATCAAACAGACTCCAACCTCTCCACAATGGCCAAGACCAGCGAGCTGTGTAAGGACATCAGGGATACAATTGTAGACCTGCACAAGGCTGGGATGGGCTACAGGACAATAGGCAAGCAGCTTGGTGAGAAGGCTACAACTGTTGGTGCAATTATTAGAAAATGGAAGAAGTTCAAGATGACGGTCAATCAACCTCGGTCTGGGGCTCCATGCAAGATCTCACCTCGTGGGGCATCAATGATCATGAGGAAGGTGAGGGATCAGCCCAGAACTACACGGCAGGACCTGGTCAATGACCTGAAGAGAGCTGGGACCACAGTCTCAAAGAAAACCATTAGTAACACACTACGCCGTCATGGATTAAAATCCTGCAGCACACGCAAGGTCCCCCTGCTCAAGCCAGCGCACGTCCATGCCCGTCTGAAGTTTGCCAATGACCATCTGGATGATCCAGAGGAGGAATGGGAGAAGGTCATGTGGTCTGATGAGACAGAAATAGAGCTTTTTGGTCTAAACTCCACTCACCGTGGAGAAGGATGAGTACAACCCCAAGAACACCATCCCAACCGTGAAGCATGGAGGTGGAAACATCATTCTTTGGGGATGCTTTTCTGCAAAGGGGACAGGACGACTGCACCGTATTGAGGGGAGGATGGATGGGGCCATGTATCTTGGCCAACAACCTCCTTCCCTCAGTAAGAGCATTGAAGATGGGTCGTGGCTGGGTCTTCCAGCATGACAACGACCCGAAACAAACAGCCAGGGCAACTAAGGAGTGGCTCCGTAAGAAGCATCTCAAGGTCCTGGAGTGGCCTAGCCAGTCTCCAGACCTGAACCCAAAATAAAATCTTTGGAGGGAGCTGAAAGTCCGTATTGCCCAGCGACAGCCCCGAAACCTGAAGGATCTGTATGGAGGAGTGGGCCAAAATCCCTGCTGCAGTGTGTGCAAACCTGGTCAAGACCTACAGGAAACGTATGATCTCTGTAATTGCAAACAAAGGTTTCTGTACCAAATATTAAGTTCTGCTTTTCTGATGTATCAAATACTTATGTCATGCAATAAAATGCAAATTAATTACTTAAAAATCATACAATGTGATTTTCTGGATTTTTGTTTTAGATTCCGTCTCTCACATTTGAAGTGTACCTATGATAAAAATTACAGACCTCTACATGCTTTGTAAGTAGGAAAACCTGCAAAATCGGCAGTGTATCAAATACTTGTTCTCCCCACTGTATGTGTTCCAGTGTAGAGAGAGCCACAGTAGCTACTGTAATTGAGTACTGGAAGTGTCTGCTGTTGCAGGTTGGAAGGCGCAAGTTACCTGAAAAATATCTAATCTCTCAATATTCTAATCTCTCAATGTTCATCTCAAAGTACAACAAATTCATGCATTTAGCTGTTGAAATTCCTTCTTTTTTTTGGTGTACTCCCTTTGGGCTAAGCCACTAGTGTCTTCAAATCCTAGAAACGCCCCTGGCAAGAACTGATCAATTAAAATACAGCATTATTTTATAACAACATTACCGTTGGTTCCCTATTGTCACGCCCTGACTCTAGGACTCGTATTTGTTGAGTCAGGGTGTGTATTTTCTGTGTCATGTTGTGCTATGTTGATTGTCTATGGTTAGATCTAGTATGTGTAGATCTATGTTGGCCTGTGTGGTTCCCAATCAGAGGCAGCTGTTGCTCGTTGTCTCTGATTGGGGACAATACTTAGGCAGCCTTTTGGCACCTGTTAGTTGTGGGATCTTGTTCCGTGTGAGGTTTGTTGTGTGTACCTTAGGACATCACGTATCGTTAGTTTATTGTCTTTGTTCATTGTGTTTATTCATTTCGTTAATAAACATGAATGCTTATCACGCTGCGCCTTGGTCCTTCTCGTTTATCAACGATCGTGATAGAAGATCCCACCAATCCTGGACCAAGCAGTGTGCCGAGGAGAGAGGATGGACTTGGGAGGAGATGAGCGAGAGTCTGGCAAGAGGGATGGAGGCCATGATCACGGGGGAGAGCGTGGACGACGAGGCAGCAGGAGGCCGCGATAGAGCGGTTCCGCCGGTTAGCAGAGGAGGCCACCAGATTAGGGGGGCCATTGGTTCAGAGGGAGCAGAAGGAAAGTGTAGAGGCACGGCGAGAGGAGCTGGTTAGGCAGCAGAAGGAGTGGGGTTAATGAAGGAATCCAGTCCCGCTCCTCGCACCAATCAAGTGGTGCGTGTCGCCAGTCCGGTCCGGCCCGTTCCTGCTCCCCGCACTAAGCCAGTGGTGCGTGTTCCCAGTACGGTTCGGCCCGTTCCTGTTCCTCGCATCAAGCCTGTGGTGCGCGTCGCCAGCCCTGTCCGGCCTGTTCCTGCCCCTCGCACCAAACCTGTGGTGCGCGTCGCCAGCCAGGCCCGGCCTGTTCCTGCCCCTCGCACCAAACCAGTGGTGCGCATCGCCAGCTCGGCCCGGCCTGTTCCTGCCCCTCGCACCAAACCTGTGGTGCGCGTCGCCAGCCCGGCCCGGCCTGTTCCTGCCCCTCGCACCAAACCAGTGGTGCGCGTCGCCAGCCCGGCCTGTTCCTGTCCCTCGCACCAAACCAGTGGTGCACGTCGCCAGCCCGGCCCGGCCTGTTCCTGCCCCTCGCACCAAGCCAGTGGTGCGCGTCGCCAGCCCGGCCGGCCTGATCCTGCCCTTCGCACCAAGCCAGTGGTGCGCGTCGCCAGCCCGGCCCGGCCTGTTCCTGTCCCTCGCACCAAGCCAGTGGTGCGGGTCGTCAGCCCGGTCCGGCCCGTTCCTGCTCCCCGCACCAAGCCAGTGGTGCATGTGTCCAGTCCGGCACGGCCCGTGCCTGTTCCACCGGTGCCTGGTCCGGCACCGGTCAGCTGCTCCACTCCGGAGCCAGAGCAATCCGCTCCACCGGTGCCTGATCCAGCTCCGGTCAGCGGCTCCACTCCGGAGCCAGAGCAGTTCGATCCACCGTCGTCGGGTCCAGCTCCAGTCAGTGGTTCCAGTCCAGACCCAGACGTCAGCCCCTCTCCAGGTTCGGGATCTCCCACACCAGGGTCCAGACAGGGCTTGGTACGTCGTGGGAGGAAGGAGAGGGGAAGCAGCGCGCCGAGGTCCAGACCAGACCAGGGGCGCAACAGGGAGGTGGAGAGTAAGTGGTGGTCACGCCCGGAGCCGGATCCGCCTCCGAGGCGGAATGCCCACCCGGCCCCTACCCTGTTATGTTTATGTGGCGCGGTCGGAGTCCGCACCTTTGGGGGTACTGTCACACCCTGACTCTAGGACTCGTATTTGTTGAGTCAGGGTGTGTATTTTCTGTATCGTGTTGTGCTATGTTGATTGTCTATGGTTAGATCTAGTATGTGTAGATCTATGTTGGCCTGTGTGGTTCCCAATCAGAGGCAGCTGTTGCTCGTTGTCTCTGATTGGGGACCATACTTAGGCAGCCTTTTGGCACATGTTAGTTGTGGGATCTTGTTCCGTGCGAGGTTTGTTGTGTGTACCTTAGGACGTCACGTATCGTTAGTTTATTGTCTTTGTTCGTTGTGTTTATTCATTTCGTTAATAAACATGAATGCTTATCACGCTGCGCCTTGGTCCTTATCGTTCGTCAACGATCGTGATACCCATTGTGATAATTCCATACATTCAACACACAATGCAGGTCTGGAATGTGTAAACTGAAACACTTTCCCTGTAACAGCCCTAACACACTCCCCCGAAATTAACTTGAAGAGAGGCAAAGAAAATAATTAAGTAAGAAAGAAAGAAAAAGAAGGTATAGAGAAAAGGAGGGGTGGTGGGGTTGTCCTCCAGATGCACTGCCCCAGCTAGTGAACCCATCTCGCCTGTGCTGTGTCCTCGCATGCCCTCTGGCCCTGTCCTCTTCTCTCCCGCTGGGGAGAACATATGGACGGCATGTGTGCTTGGTAGTGATGCGTGTCTATCGTGCATGAGCAGGCCACATTCCTCTAGAGCCAGTTTGTCTGTCTGAGTTACAGTTCATATAAGGAAATCAGTCATTTGAAATAAATTAATTAGGCCCAAATCTATGGATTCCACATGACTGGGCAAGGATACAGCCATGGCTGGGCCTGGGAGGGCATAGGCCCATCCACTTGGGAGCCAGGCCCAGCCAATCAGAATGAGTTTTCCCCACAAAAGGGCTTTATTAAAGACATAAATACTCCTCAGTTTCATCAGCTGTCTGGGTGGCTGGTCTCAGATGATCCCGCAGGTGAAGAAGCCACATGTGGATGTCCTGGGCTGGCGTGGTTACACGTGGTCTGCGGTTGTGAGGCTAGTTGTACGTACTGCCAAAATATATATTAAGTAGTCTTATAAAGGTTGAAGATGGTCAGAGATTGATATGGGCGTATCAAAAAAGTTTCATATAGTCAGATTTGGGGTGTTACTTTGGCTTTGGGTTTTAAACATCTTCTGTCCACATCCTGATCTGAGGATGAACCTAAGACTGAAGAGAGTCATGAGAAAGTCACTGCAGTGCAGACCTGGTTTCAAATACTATTTGAAATCATTTCAAATACTTTAGCTGTGTTTGATTGAGCTTGCCTGGCAAAATGGAACCAATAGAATTGTAGTGTCCCAAAAGTGTAAAACCCATCTGTAGTCTGCATTCCAGCAGGCTAAAGCAAACGCTCAAAGTATTTGAAAGATAGAAAGATTTCAAATAGTATTTGAACCCAGGTCTGCTGAAGTTTAGTTCTGAAAACACATTCTCCATGGATTTACAACCAATCACAACAAGAGCCTGTAGAATCTAAATGGATCTAGCACCATTATAACTACATTATGTGTGTATAACATTGTGCCAATAACTGGAGAAGAATGTAGTGTACTGTAGATTAGGGAGGAAAAGGGGTTGGGTGTCTGGTGAAAAGGTGCAAAGTACAGTGAGTAGGAAAAAGCAGCTTGCTATAGGGGTTACAACGAGAGTGTCCACCAATTAACTACACAATGAATAGACAGCCACAAATATTTTCAGTGAGATCATTTATATACACATATGGCTTCAACCAACATCTGCAAAAAGACTTTTCACAAAATGTAACTTGTTGCATTTTTTTTGTAAATATGGCGCAAATAGAATAGTGTCAGGCACTTGCTCCTCGAGGTTCCAAGAAAGCACCATGGTGTAGTTGGCTGGTTTGAGTTGTCACTACTCCCATTTAAGACATGACTACTTATTAAAGGGGAGGGTTGTTGGATGTTTTTTAACACCAAGGCAAATGAATAGCAGGCAACATTTACATACATGTCAGGATAAACATTAACCAATAACATTAACATGTAATGAACACTCACCAGTAAACAACTACAGAGTCAACACTAACTCATCAACATTGATTTTAAGGTCAGCATCAACATTGCACAATAAACATTGACTTTAAGATTTGCCTGTGTCAAAATACAGTGCATTCGGAAAGTATTCAGACCCCTTGACCTTTTCCACATTTTGTTACGTTACAGCCTTATTCTAAAATTGATTAAATTGTTTTTCCCCCCCCTCATCAATCTACACACAATACCAAATAATGACGAAGCAAAAACAGGTTGTCAATTTTTTTGTTGCAATTATTCTTCTTTTTTTTTTATACGGAAATATCACATTTATATAAGTATTCAGACCCTTTACTCAGTACTTTGTTGAAGCACCTTTGGCAGCAATTACAGCCTTGAGTCTTCTTGGGTATGAATCTACAAGCTTGGCACACCTGTATTTGGGGAGTTTCTCCCATTCTTCTCTGCAAATCCTCTATAGCTATTTTCAGGTCTCTCCGGAGATGTTCAATCGATTTCAAGGATCTCTCTGTACTTTGTTCCATTCAGCTTTCCCTCGATCCTGACTAGTCTCCCAGTCCCAGCCGCTGAAAAATATCCTCACAGCATGATGCTGCCACCACCATGCTTCACCGTAGGGATGGTGCCAGGTTTCCTCCAGACGTGACTCCTGGCAATCAGGCCAATGAGTTCAATCTTGGCTTCATCAGGCCAGAGAATCTTGTTTCTCATGGTCTGAGAGTCCTTTAGGTGTCTTTTGGCAAACTCCAAGCGGGCTGTCATGTGCCTTTTACTGAGGAGTGGCTTCCGTCTGGCCATTCTACCATAAAGGCTGAATGGTGGAGTGCTGCAGAGATGGTTGTCCTTCTGGAAGGTTCTCCCAGGAACTCCGGTGCTCTGTCAGAGTGACCATCCCTGACCAAGGCCCTTCTCCCCTGATTGCTCAGTTTGGCCGGGCGGCCAGCTCTAGGAAGAGTCTTGGTGGTTACAAACTTCTTCCATTTAATAATAATGGAGGCTACTGTGTTCTTGGGGACCTTCAATGCTGCAGAATTTCTTTGGTACCCTTCCCCAGATCTGTACCTCGACACAATCCTGTTTCGGAGCTCTACGCACAATTCCTTCGACCTCATGGCTTGGTTTTTGCTCTGACATGCACTGTCAACTGTGGGACCTTGTGTGTGCCTTTCCAAATTATGTCCAATCAATTGAATTTACCACAGGTGGACTCCAATTAAGTTGTAGAAACATCTCAAGGATGTCCAATGGAAACAGGATGTAACTGAGCTCAATTTCGAGTTTCATAACAAATAGTCTGAATACTTATGTCAATAAGGTATTTCTGTTTTTTATTTGTAATTAATTTGCAACAATTTCTAAAAACCTGTTTTCGCTTTGTCATTATCGGGTAATGTGTGGAGATTGATGAGGAAAAAAAGCCATTTAATCAATTTTAGAATAAGGCTGTAATGTAACAAAATGTGGAAAGAGTCAAGGGGTCTGAATACTTTCCGAATGCACTGTATAATCATATAAACAGTTAACAATTATAGATATAGTTCCCAATCAGAACTCAGAAGGTTAAGTCTCTATACTTCAAACAAACAACAAGAGCTATTTTACAATATATATTCTGGGGTCCGGAATGATTGAATCCCTTGATAAAGATGCACAAAAAAGACTGTATAAAATAAATAGTACAAATACTGAGCTATAGTGTATGCTCAAATAAAAAAAATATATCTAAAAGAAAGGGGTCAAAATTATTGGAGCCCCTGTTTTCAATACTCCAGCACCCTCCCCTTGCAAGGATAATGACACTGAGCCTTTTTCTAAAATATTTTATAAGATTGGTGAACACATTGGGAGGGACCTTAGACAATTCCTCCATACAGAATCTTTCCAGATCCTTGATATCCTTCGTCTGTGCTTATGGACTGCCCTCTTCAATTCAAACCACAGGTTTTCAATGTGGTTCTCAAGTCCAGAGACTGAGATGGCCATTGCAAAATGTTAATTTTGTGGCCAATTAATCATTTCTTCGTGGACTTTGATGTGTACTTGGGGTTATTGTCTTGCTGGATGATCCACTTGCAACCAGATTTTTGGCTAAAATGTCCTGGTACTTGGTAAAGTTCTGATGCCGTTGACCTTAACAAGGGCCACAGGACCAGTGGAAGCAAAATAGCCCGATAACATCAAAGATCCATCACTATATTTTACAGTAGGGTCAAGGTATTTTCTGCGAAGGCCAAACCCACCATTGGTGTGTGTGGCCAAAGAGCTCTGTTTTCATGTCATCTGACCATAGCACCGCCTGGAGTTTGCTAAACGGCATTGGCACTTGGATTGGAACCGGTGCTATGGTCATATGACACGAAAATAGAGATCTTTGGCCACCCACACCAGCAGTGTGTTTGGCATTCGAAAGAACAATGCATATGCAGAAAATACCTCATCGCTAAAAACAAAATTGGAGCATACTTTATTAAAGCATACTTTATGAGCATACTTTATTAAAGGAACTCATCTTTATTAAAAGATCCAATAATTCCGGACCCCACTGTAGATCATTTGTAATTCATAAACAAATCTCATTGTACTTTTATGGCAAATCTCTGACATATGTCAAAATACATTTTACTTTCTGTACATAAATTAAGAAATGTAACAGGCCACTTTTTTATGTTTGAGGATAAGCAGTTTTCTGTCAAATCTTTACAGTCAAAACGAATTATACAAAACACTTGAGCAACTACAAAACTTTAGAAGTGCAACATTGTAAACGTAAATTGGACTTTTATTCACGTTATCTTTTGTGTATTTGTTGTTTACGAAGTCCATTTCTAAATTTCTACTTTCAGATATTCATTTTTTTTAATACAAACAGCAGCTAAGTAACAATGTCAGTTTACAAAAACAAAAAGAGCACTTAAATCATTGCATAATCTATTAGCTGAATACTTCATTTTTTAAATCAAATAAAATGGTAACAAAAAGTTAAGATAATAATAAGAAGGGGATGATGATCTGAAAACTGGAACTGACATAGTGTGTCCATCCCAAATGGCACCATATTCCCTATGTAGTGTACTACCTTTGACCAGAACCCCATGTGCACTATATAGGGAATACGGTACCATTTGGGATGCAAACAGTCTGTCACGATAGGGTCTCTGTAGGTACTGCATACCCTATCTTAAATGTTTCATTCATTTCAAATAATCTACATATTCATTTCTTATTATTTACAGTGAGGTCACATGCTGAAAGCAGGTAAGGGCTATTGTTTTGCGGGGGGAAAATGGAATCAACAAAAAGTGAAAGAATAAATATATTATATAACATATAGCTGGTAAGGTTTGTGAACAGTCCATTCTAACATCAATAACATGTCCCCCCATATCAAGAAAAAAATTATGGATCATATTTTACATACCCAATCCCCATGCACTGTGACAGAATGGTGTGAGGTAAAAGAAGTCGAGGTATGAGTGTGTGAGTGTGCATTAACTCATCTTAAATTGCATTAATTAAACATATTTAGTAAACAGCCAAATGGCACCCTATAGGTGCAGACTCTACAAGGTTACTCCAGCACTACACATATTCTCACAGGTCACTCAGGGAATTATTATAAACTACAATGAAAAGTCCAGTAACAAATAACATTTAAAGCCTTGACTTTCCCAAACTTACTTACATACTGAATTAATAGTTACAGAATAGTAACAACCAAATTAAGCAAAAAATCAGAGACTATAAAAGGTGCAGTGAATCAGCACACTGACTCTAAAACATCCGTTTAGTTAGGTTACACGATTTGGTGTGTGACAAACAGAGAGGGAGAGAGGGAGGGTTGCTAGGGAGGAAAATAGCTCAAATCCCGTGTTCTGCTGTTGAGCACTGTTATGTGAGTTAAACTAGAGTCCATTATCAGCCTCTCAAATGATCACAGCCCTCCTAATGCATACAGCGCCCTCACACCCACAGAGAGAGAGAGAAGGAGGGAGGGAGAAAGAGAGGGATCGGGAGTAATAAGGCACAAAGAGAAGTGGGTTAATAAAGGGTAGGAGAGTGGGAGGGAAATGGTGGGAGTGGGAGAGAGAAAAATGAGTTGAGGGGATGCGAGCTGAATGAAGGCCGGGGAGAGTGTGATTGTCACAATCAGATACGTGATGGTTACAGAAAAGAATTAGGAATCGTAACTCGTAAGTGACTTGAAGAGCAAGAGAAGGGAAGAGCGATGAACAGCTGAGGTAAGAATAGCCTGAGATGTTAGATAAGTAACCACTTGCTGCACTTCTCTGATTTGTCCTATCACTGAAATACATATATCTATTATCACTGAACTAGTCTGATTTGTCCTATCACTGAATCACTGTGATTACGGCTATCCCTATGCTGGACTGGTTCCTGGGTAGATGTTTCACATAGTATATTGGTAATTTGAAAGGCAATGAAAAAGGCATTTTAAATGCACACAGAGAAAGTTTCTGGTTTTAAGGAAATATGATAAAATGTAAGAATATTCCTTATCACAAATATACACACAGTATACATCATATATGTTTGAAGTATTGTAGCATATTTACATCCATAATATTTTATTCATACATAATATGCCAAATGCTTTTTGAAAAGCACCTTGAAGGGTGGGACTGACCCCACTTGAATGTAGAATAGAACAGACTCCATTCCAGTTATTTTTGAAGAGCTAAAACTAGCCCTGATTTTGTGTGATTTTGACTCTGAACATAAAAAAAGAAATACACTTGCAAAAACATAATCTGAGATCCCCCAAAATAAAATAACATAATAAACACCAAATATATTTCACAAGAAAACATTGCTTTTTGTAAATGAGGCTCCAGCTTCTTCCAGGTTCTGTTGAAGTGAATGATATTGTGCCGAGTCGAGTGCTGCTGTATTTACAAAGCCAACTTCAGACGAGACGTTCCCTCCAAACAAGCAGTCTCAGCCAGCCCCTATTCACTCCCTACCCCTTCCCCTTGGCCGTTACCCTTCGATCTTCGCAAATCTATTATTTCTTCCACCTTACAGATCTGCAATAGATTGTGAGAGAATTGGGACGGGCTGATGATAGTCCTGTGGAGAGGGGCAATGGTTTCTTTAGACCTTTCCATCCAGTGCTGAAGGGTGAAAGGCCAGTGGTGAATGGTGAAAAATCTGAAAAACCACACATGTAAAACCATTAATAACTGCATAATACATGGGCTTTAGGACTTCAAAACATTTACCACACATGGTTTGAGACACTCACCCACAGAATACTATATTATATTTACACTGTCAAATTATATTATATCTCTATACACTCACCTGGCTGCTCTGAGTCTGAGAGGTGTGTGTGTGTCCTAGCCAGACACCCAGCTGTGTGTGGTGGTCTTCACCCCGACCCCCTGGCTGAACCCCTGAGAGGTCACCATGGGGTCAAAGTTGAAGTCCAGCGAGTCTCCATCCATCAGCGTATCATGAAGAACAGACTCCATGTCACACTCAAACCTCTCGATGGACATGTCGTCTAGATCACTAGGCAGCCTCTCCTGATGATGGTGGTGATTTTGGTGGTGATGGTGGGCCTGAGGATGACCATAGCTGTGGCTGTGGCCTGGACCTGGCCTCACATAACCATTAGCACTGCTGCTGTAGCTGGGTGGAGGAGCTTCGCTGTGGTGGGGACTGTGGTTTTGGTGGCCTGAGGCTGGGTGACCACCACCACCATGTGGCTGCTGCTGTAGCTGGTGGATGTGTGTCCTGAGGCTGGCAAGACGGGCTGGGCCCCCAGCGTGGTTCAGGCTGGTCAGCGGAATCAGGCCACAGCTGTTCATGGAGGGCCCAGAGGGGGGAGGGCCCTGGATGTGGAGGGGCCGTGGGTGAGGGTGAGGATGAGACTGAGGGTGTTGTGGGTGTTGCTGAGTTGGGGGAATCATCATCTTTACCCCCCCATGCCCCCCTAAATGTCCTACCTGTCCCTGGCTGCTGTAGTTGGGAAGCATCCGCCCTCCTCCTCCTCTCCCAGACTGGGACACTACAGTCTCCATGGAGGGCATGGCCTCCCCACCACAACGAGGGTCGGCTACGTCAGAGGTCAACAGCTCCTTGAGTAGCCCAGCAGGGCAGTTGTAATGGCTCAGGAAGGGTGCGAAGGACCCTGGCGGCTTGCTCTCTGGCAGCGTCTGCATGGGGATGGGGGAGAGATGCGGGCTGTTCATCCCTGGACCGGCCTGGCCGTAGAGGCACTTCCTGTAGTCCTGCTGTTGGGGCTGGGGGTGAGGGGTCATGGAGGGGGAGCTATAGGGGCTGTTCTGAAGCTTGGAGGAGGGGGAGGACCGGGAGGAGTCGGGCCCAGACCCAGGACCAACGCCTACCCCCAGCTGGGCTTGATTCTTGGGGGACAGCAGGTTGAGGTTGTCAAGGAGGCTATCCATGACGTTCTCTGTTCCATGGTGACTGTGGTGATGACCACCCATGGAGCTGGCCAGGCCCACCTCTGATAGGCTAGGCAGCGTGGCCATGGAGGTCATCTTAGGCCCCACCCCTCCGGGGTAGCCCATGTGGACGTCGGCCTCTGATAGGTCGACATCCTGTTCCAGGAAGGGAGAGCGACGGCCAGAGAGGGTGGAGGCGTCGGAGCTGGTGCGCGTCCGGAAGGTAGTCCAGGCCTCGAAGTCGTCGTTGCTGTGGCTATGGGAGTTGGGGCTGCCTAGCCACTTGGAGTACTGGAAGCCTCCCGGGCTGTCTGCACCCCCATCCACCTGGAGAGCCACCTGGCGAGAGGAGAAGGACAGAGGTGAGCTCAGTTAGACAAAGGTACACAAGTGGACAGGTCCCTGACACAAGGCTAAAAGAAAAACTCTGCACATTAGGTCAAAGTAGAGAATGCCTTATTTTCAGTACTCTCAGATTAACAGATTAACCTACACTGAGTTTACCAAACATTAGGAACACCTTCCTAATATCGAGTGCCCTCAGAACAGCCTCAATCTCTACAAGGTGTCGAAAGCGTTCCACAGGGATGCTGGCCCATGTTGCTGGTCCATGCGTCCCACAGTTTAGTCAAATTGTCTGGATGTCCTTTGGGTGGTGGACCTTTCTTGATACACATGGGAAACTGTTGAGCATGAAAATCCCAGCAGTTTTGCAGTTTCTGATACAAACCGGTGCGCCTGGCACCTACTACCATACCCCGTTCAAAGGCAACTACATTTTCTTCACCTTCTGAATGGCACACATACACAATCCATGTCTCAATTGTCTCAAGGCTTAAAAATCCTTCTTTAACCTGTCTCCTTCCCTTCATCTACACTGATTGAAATGGATTTAACAAGTGACATCAATAAGGGACCATAGCTTTCACCTGGATTCACCGGGTCAGTATACGGTATGTCATGGAAAGAGCAGATGTTTTTATTGTTTTGTATACTCAGTGCATAATGCACTCTAAAAAATGCTGGATTAGAACCTACCCAATTTTGGTTATTTGGTAACAGTGCTGGGTAAATATTGGATAGAACACATGCTGGGTTATTTTGACCTAGCCAGTTGGGTTGGTAAATAACCCAACATGTTGGGTTGTTGCGATTACCCAAACATGGGTTCATTTAACCATCATTTGGGTTATATTCACTTTCACTCTGTGTTGACCCAGCAGCTGGGTATTTTATAATGTTATCTATAGGTTATTTTCAGGAGGCGTGGCTTATTAGGGTAGCGGCTTTCAGATAGTTATTTTCACCAACTGTGAGAGTTAATATCATTTTTGTTCATCATTTTAAGTTGGTACACTGCAAATTTCAATTTTCAATAAATATGTTTGCATATGACATATTCTAATATAATATTAATAACACTAGTATTTACATATTGTAAATCTAAGGGTGGTGGTGTTGCTATATACATAAAATACACGTTTTGGGTGACCATTCTGACTTCTGTTACAAAACCCAAGAAATTGGAATATCTGTCCTTGAATATAAATCTCTGGCATCCTTGAATCTTGTTGACTTATGTTGTTATAGACCCTCATCTGCTATTGCTGGCTCTCTTGATTGTATTTTTGTATTTATTATCACAGAATATCAAATCCGAATTTGTGTTTATGGGTGACCTGAACCTAGACTGGTTGACATCCAACTCTGATCAACTCAAGAATCTATGTAATACCTATAATCTTACACATATTTTTTTATTTACTCATTCCAAACCATCTCAATTGGGTTGAGGTCAGGTGATTGTGGAGGCCAGGTCATCTGATGCAGCACTCCATCACTCTCCTTCTTGGTCAAATAGACCTTACACAGCCTGGAGGTGTGTTTTGGGTCATTGTTCCGTTGAAAAACAAATGATAGTCCCACTAAGCGCAAACCAGATGGGATGGCGTAAATCATAGACAGTGTCAACAGCAAAGCACCCCGACACCATCACACCTCCTCCTCCATGCTTGACGGTGGAAACCAAACACGCGGAGATCATCCGTTCACCTACTTGGAATCAAAAATATCAAATTTGGACTCATCAGACCAAAGGACAGATTTCCACCGGTCTAATGTCCATTGCTCGTGTTTCTTGGCCCAAGCAAGTCTCTTCTTCTTATGGTGTCCTTTAGTAGTGGTTTCTTTGCAGCAATTCGACCATGAAGGCCTGATTCACGCAGTCTCCTCTGAACAGTTGATGTTGAGATGTGTTTGTTACTTGAACTCTGTGAAGCATTTATTTGGGCTGCATTCTGAGGTGCAGTTGACTCTAATTAACTTATCCTCTGCAGCAGAGGTAACTCTGGGTCTTCCTTTCCTCTGGCGGTCCTCATGAGAGCCAATTTCATCATAGCGCTTGATGGTTTTTGCGACTGCACTTGAAGAAACTTTCAAAGTTCTTGAAATGTTCCATATTGACTGACCTTCATGTCTTAAAGTAATGATGGACTGTCGTTTCTCTTTGCTTATTTGAGCTGTTCTTGCCATAATATGGACTTGGTCTTTTACCAAATAGGGCTATATTCTGTATACCACCCCTACCACAATTGATTGGCTCAAACACATTAAGAAGGAAATTCATTCCACAAATTAACTTTTAACAAGGCACACCTGTTCATTGAAATGGATTCCAGGTGACTACCTCAAAAAGCTGGATGAGAGAATGCCAAGAGTGTGCAAAGCTGTCATCAAGGCAAAGGGTGGCTAAACTTATTTGGTTACTACATGATTCCATATGTGTTATTTCATAGTTTTGATGTCTTCACTATTATTCTACAATGTAGAAAATAGTAAAAAATAAAGTAAAACCCTGGAATGAGTAGGTGTGTCCAAACTTTTGACTGGTACTATATATACAGTGGGGAAAAAAGTATTTAGTCAGCCACCAATTGTGCAAGTTCTCCCACTTAAAAAGATGAGAGAGGCCTGTAATTTTCATCATAGGTACACGTCAACTATGACAGACAAAATGAGGGAAAAAACCCCCAGAAAATCACATTGTAGGATTTTTTATAATAATAATAATAATATGCCATTTAGCAGACGCTTTTATCCAAAGCGACTTACAGTCATGCGTGCATACATTTTTGTGTATGGGTGGTCCCGGGGATCGAACCCACTACCTTGGCGTTACAAGCGCCGTGCTCTACCAGCTGAGCTACAGAGGACCACATGAATTTATTTGCAAATTATGGTGGAAAATAAGTATTTGGTCAATAACAAAAGTTTCTCAATACTTTGTTATATACCCTTTGTTGGCAATGACACAGGTCAAACGTTTTCTGTAAGTCTTCACAAGGTTTTCACACACTGTTGCTGGTATTTTGGCCCATTCCTCCATGCAGATCTCCTCTAGAGCAGTGATGATTTGGGGCTGTCGCTGGGCAACACGGACTTTCAACTCCCTCCAAAGATTTTCTATGGGGTTGAGATCTGGAGACTGGCTAGGCCACTCCAGGACCTTGAAATGCTTCTTACGAAGCCACTCCTTCGTTGCCTGGGCGGTGTGTTTGGGATCATTGTCATGCTGAAAGACCCTGCCACGTTTCATCTTCAATGCCCTTGCTGATGGAAGGAGGTTTTCACTCAAAATCTCACGATACATGGCCCCATTCATTCTTTCCTTTACACGGATCAGTCGTCCTGGTCCCTTTGCAGAAAAACAGCCCCAAAGCATGATGTTTCCACCCCCATGCTTCACAGTAGGTATAGTGTTCTTTGGATGCAACTCAGCATTCTTTGTCCTCCAAACACGACGAGTTGAGTTTTTACCAAAAAGTTCTATTTTGGTTTCATCTGACCATATGACATTCTCCCAATCCTCTTCTGGATCATCCAAATGCACTCTAGCAAACTTCAGACGGGCCTGGACATGTACTGTCTTAAGCAGGGGGACACGTCTCGCACTGCAGGATTTGAGTCCCTGGCGGCGTAGTGTGTTACTGATGGTAGGCTTTGTTACTTTGGTCACAGCTCTCTGCAGGTCATTCACTAGGTCCCCCCCGTGTGGTTCTGGGATTTTTGCTCACCGTTCTTGTGATCATTTTGACCCCCACGGGATGAGATCTTGCGTGGAGCCCCAGATCGAGGGAGATTATCAGTGGTCTTGTATGTCTTCCATTTCCTAATAATTGCTCCCACAGTTGATTTCTTCAAACCAAGCTGCTTACCTATTGCAGATTCAGTCTTCCCAGCTTGGTGCAGGTCTACAATTTTGTTTCTGGTGTCCTTTGACAGCTCTTTGGTCTTGGCCATAGTGGAGTTTGGAGTGTGACTGTTTGAGGTTGTGGACAGGTGTCTTTTATACTGATAACAAGTTCAAACAGGTGCCATTAATACAGGTAACGAGTGGAGGACAGAGGAGCCTCTTAAAGAAGAAGTTACAGGTCTGTGAGAGCCAGAAATCTTGCTTGTTTGTAGGTGACCAAATACTTATTTTCCACCATAATTTGCAAATAAATTCATAAAAAATCCAACAATGTGATTTTCTGGAATTTTTTTCTCTCAATTTGTCTGTCATAGTTGACGTGTACCTATGATGAAAATGACAGGCCTCTCTCATCTTTTTAAGTGGGAGAACTTGCACAATTGGTGGCTGACTAAATACTTTTTTTCCCACCGTATACAGCTGTGGAAAAAATTAAGAGACCACTGCAAAATTATCAGTTTCTCTGGTTTTCCTATTTATAGGTATGTGTTTGGGTAAAAATAACATTTTTGTTTTATTTTATAATTTACTGACAACATTTCTCCCAAATTCCAAATAAAAATATTGTCATTTAGAGCATTTATTTGCAGAAAATGACAACTGGTCAAAATAACAAAAAAGATGCAGTGTTGTCAGACCACGAATAATGCAAAGAAAATAAGTTCATGTTCATTTTTAAACAACACAATAGTAATGTTTTTTTTTAGAGTTCAGAAATCAATATTTGGTGGAATAACCCTGATTTTCAATCACAGCTTTCATGCGTCTTGGCATGCTCTCCACCAGTCTTTCACATTGATGTTGGGTGACTTTATGCCACTCCTGGCGCTGAAATTCCATCCATCTTCCTCTTGATCACATTCCAGAAGTTTTCAATGGGGTTCAGGTCTGGAGATTGGGCTGGCCATGACAGGGTCTTGATCTGGTGGTCCTCCATCCACACCTTGATTGATCTGGCTGTGTGGCATTGTCCTGCTGGAAAAACCAATCCTCAGAGTTGGGGAACAATGTCAGAGCAAAAATAATCAAGTATTCTTCCAGGACAACCTTGTACGTGGCTTGATTCATGTGTCCTTCACAAAGACAAATCTGCCCGATTCCAGCCTTGCTGAAGCACCCCCAGATCATCATCGATCCTCCACCAAATTTCACAGTGGGTGCGAGACACTGTGGCTTGTAGGCCTCTCCAGGTCTCCGTCTAACCATTAGACGACCAGGTGTTGGGCAAAGCTGAAAATTGGACTCATCAGAGAAGATGACCTTACTTCAGTCCTCTATGGTCCAATCCTTATGGTCTTTTGCAAACCTCAGCCTGGCTCTTCTTTGCTTCTCATTGATGAAGGGCTTTTTTCTAGCTTTGCACGACTTCAGCCCTGCCCCTAGGAGCCTGTTTCGAACTGTCCTCGCCATGCACTTCACTCCAGCTGCCGTTCGCCATTCTTTTTGTAGGTCACTTGATGTCATCCTACGGTTGTTGAGTGACATTCGAATGAGTTGGCGGTCATCCCGGTCAGTAGAGAGTGGTTTTCACCCTCTGCTGGTCTGTAGCTGTGTTGTCCCCAATGTCTGCTGCTTGACCTTGTTCTTATGAACCGCCGTCTTAGACATTTGAAGGATGGAAGCAACCTGACGCTCACTGTATCCCTCTGCCAGTAAAGCCAGAATTGACCCCTTTTTTTCCTCACTCAAAACTTTCCTTTTCAACTCTTTTGGCATGGTCAATAGTTATTTTTTTATTAATATTACTTTTGAGGTACTATTAGCACTGTTTTTGCCATCCAGCTGGTCCTATTGCAAGAGGATAGTGATGACCACAGCAGTGGTTTTTTATACTTTATCTCGTTAAATAAGATTTGGTTCATGTGAACACCTAATCAGTACCTAATTCAGTAGAATGAGGTGTGCCTGTGTTGGAATTCAACAGACACTGGAATGGAATGGCTGTCATACATGTAGAGATGCTGATTTAAGAAAAATTTGCAGTGGTCTCTTAATTTTTTCCACAGCTGTATATATATATATATATATATAAAATACATGGTATTTTCCAATACTAAACACTCTGAAAACCATGTAATTACTACCTTGGAAGGACATTCTATAGAGCAAGTCAAAACGCACAAATATATGGGAGTTTGGTTGGATGAGAAGCTGAGCTTCACCACCCATGTAGCGAAACTACATTGTTGGGAAACTCAAGCTGCATTGATTCTTATTACTGGCACAAAGCTTGTTTTTCCTTTGCCGCCAGAAAATTGTTGATTCGTTGCACTTCTCTCTTTCTGTGTTGGACTATGGTGATACTATTTATGTACAAGCCTCAAGCTCTACACTGAAGGCTCTTGACTCTGTGTATCATGAAGCCCTTTGTTTTGTCACCAATCAGAGATGTCTAACTCACCATTGTGATCTCTACAGTGCTGTCGGGTGGACATCACTAGCAACACGCAGGCTCAAACACTGGTACATTCTTATTTATATGGCCATTTTAGGAAAACTGCAATTCTATCTACAGATATCCTCTCTTCTAGCTCAAAATGAAAACACCTACAACCTCAGCTCTCAATCTCGTTTAATGCTAAGAGTCCCGAAAATTAGAGTCGAGCATGGAATAAGGTCCTTTCATTACTCAGCCCTCGGTTTTTGGACTCCAAAGGATAAACAGATGACAGGTTGTTGAGACGTAGTTGTTTCTAGTTGTCACCCGATGTCAGTAGTTTGCGTTGCCTTCTTGAAGGAAGCATGTTGATATACTTCACACACCACACACATGCCTGCACACACACACACACACACACACACACACACACACATTCCCTGTGTATTTGCTGTTGTATTTGTGCTGTTGCCAGTGTCTTCTGTCTGTGTTGTCCGTTTTGTCTCACATTGTTTTTTGTCTCTTGCCAGGCCATCATTGTAAATAAGAATTTGTTCTTAATTGACTTGCCTGGTTAAATAAAGGTAAATTAAATCAATAAAAATAAAGGTTAAATTAAATAAAAACATTAAGTGGTAAACATCCCAACACTGGAATTTGCATAGGCTTTAAGGAACTCATACAGTTGTGTAAGCCTCATTAAAGCTACAAAACTGTCAGTGTTCAAGCTTAACATGTGATAACAATACAACAGTAGAGATCACCATTTTAGTGTGGTCTGTGTTATTCACTCTTCCGTATTGACAAGCAGACACTGTAGAGGTGCTAAAATTAAGCTAATGATAGACAGTCTCCATTCTGCTCCTTCCTACCTTCTTCTTGGCAGCCCTTCCTCTGCTCTTGGTGAACTTGCTGTTGTTGTCCATGGAGGCAGCTCTACGTCGGGGGGACTTCCCGCTCTTCCCTCCCTCGGGGTTCAGCATCCACCAGGAGCTCTTCCCTGTCCCCTCGTTCTGCACACGAACAAAACGACTGTGGAGGGACAGGTTGTGGCGGATGGAGTTCTGGAGGAGAGAGAGGGGGAGGGAGAGAGTTTTGATTTAACATAATAATAGACATATGTAATAACACCATTCAGGCTTTCTGTGTCTTTAAAAGTTTTAGGATATACTGTATATTGCTTAAAGGAATTGCTCAAATAAGGTCTGTCCTCTGATTTCCAATGGTGGTGCAAGTTTGTTTTCCTCCCCAGTATTCTTCCATTACAATATAATATCTAACCTGACCTAATCTCCCCATGAAACAGTTGATGGTGTGATGTGTCAGTGTGTGTTTGAGGGGGCACTTCAACCAGAGACAGCATAAAGTATGCCACAGTCCCAGCTGCTCAATAGGAGCTACATAGAGGAGACATGACCTATTGGGCTTGAAGGGGAAAACTCATTTGTAATATTTTCATATGAGGAGGAGGAGGTGCAGCGTGAAATCAAAATTAACAGACAGACAGACAGACAGACAGTACCCTGCTCTGCGCTGCATGTACACACACACACATCCTCCGTAATGATATTTAGTCTAGCCAGCTTTTTCCACTCACACCCTGAGGAGACCTCTGTTGGCAGAGCCCCCTCTCTGGTGGGGGAGGGAAGGAGGGAGAGAGGGACATGTGGGCAGAAGGGTCAGGATGTGGTGGTATCATTCAAACATTTCTGTAAATATTTGGCATCCTGCACACAGCCATACTGTTAATGGTACACAACACATTCTCCAGTGTTAAAAAAATATATATAATTAACACTGACTGTTAAATCAAAACTGAAAGTGTTGAGTCTGTGAACCCATATAGACACCGGAACAGTATTAAATTAACACACTGCTTAGTGTAAACCCTTAGTCAAATATTTCCCAGAGTACCTTGCCTTTTGAGTAGATTGTAGAGTTAAAATGTAAACTTATCCAATATGTTACTTGGACTTATTGCACCCTTTACTCAACATTTTTACATTTTTAGTCATTTAGCAGACGCTCTTATCCAAAGCGACTGAGTGCATACATTTTATATATTTTATTTTTTTCATACTGGTCCCCCGTGGGAAACGAACCCACAACCCTGGCGTTGCAAACACCATGCTCTACCAACTTAGCTACACGGGACTCTAGCTCTACCCGCATCATCACTCACAGTCCCAGTATGACAAACCATCCCAGGTTGCAGGACAGGGCTCTGTGCAGTGGGCCTTTAATACACTTTAAGTATGGTTCGGGACCTGAGATGGTTTGATACCAAAATCAGTAAAGGATCCCTGTAGCCCTCCACCCTGACTATAACCTTGTTTACAATCTACAAAGATGTGCAGGTCTTTGAGGTGTGTACTCTGAGCCAGAGATGGAGGTGCTAGTGCCAGCCTTGCAGTGTGATTTAAAAAGGAACAAAATAGAGAGGAGTGTTTTCTTCAACATTTCAGTCACAACACACACCACACACACACAACCAATGGTTGTAATCCTCTTCACAATTGCTCTTAATAACACGTTTCCTGTAGGGCTCCACCCTGTTTCACCTGTACAACCCTTTACCGCCCATCTATCAACTCCCCCTCACACACGGGCACGCACACACACACACACATAATCACACACACACACACACATACAAACACACACACCCTAACCACCTTTACCATCAAACAGTGAGAAAAGAGCAGCGAGAGAGAAAGTACAAAGGGAGGGAAATAATGTTTTTTTTTAAAGGTTTTCTTTCGTTTTTAAAGGAGGGCCGGGCTGTGTTACAAAAGACACCCAGGGAAATAGTTTGAAGAGCTCAGTAAATGGAAATAGTTCCCCACCCAAACCATTCCTCTGTCAAGAAAACAGGTATGAAGAATATAACTGACATATAATTTAACTACTGTAGCTGACAGTCAGATAAGTTATAATTCACAACCACATAGCTGTATGTACTGTATAATCTCACCACCCAGAACCAAATCTCGGGGTGCATGTTTTCCAGTCACAAGAGACCCAACTTGGCTAGGCCAGTGGGTTTTGTGAGGCAAGATCTGATTAGCCTGGATCTACTCGAAGGGAGTTTGAGTAACACTTTATCCACATGACTCACTTCTCCTCTGTGTGTGTGTGTGTGTGTGTGTGTGTGTGTGAGTCAAATCAAATCAAAGTTTTGCAGATGTTATCGCAGGTGCAGCGAAATGCTTATATGTCTAGCTCCAACAGTGCAGTAATACCTATCAATACAAAATAAAAATAAACAATACACACATAATCCCCCCCCAAAAAAATATATATTTAAACTCAGCAAAAAAAGAAACGTCCTCTCACTGTCAACTGCGTTTATTTTCAGCAAACTTAACATGTGTAAATAATTGTATGAATATAACAAGATTCAACAACTGAGACATAAACTGAACAAGTTCCACAGACATGTGACTTACAGAAATTTAATAATGTGTCCCTGAACAAAGGGGGGGTCAAAATCAAAAGTAACAGTCAGTATCTGGTGTGGCCACCAGCTGAATTAAGTACTGCAGTGCATCTCCTCCTCATGGAGGGTCATGTCAGGATGAGCCTGCAGGAAGGGTACCACATGAGGGAGGAGGATGTCTTCCCTGTAATGCACAGCGTTGAGATTGCCTGCAATGACAACAAGCTCAGTCCGATGATGCTGTGACACACCGCCCCAGACCATGACGGACTCTCCACCTCCAAATCAATCCCGCTCCAGAGTACAGGCCTCGGTGTAATGCTCATTCCTTCGACGATAAACGCGAATCCGACCATCACCCCTGGTGAGACAAAACCGCGACTCGTCAGTGAAGAGCACTTTTTGCCAGTCCTGTCTGGTCAAGCGACGGTGGGTTTGTGCCCATAGGCGACGTTGTTGCCGGTGATGTCTGGTGAGGACCTGCCTTACAACAGGCCTACAAGCCCTCAGTCCAGCCTCTCTCAGCCTATTGCGGACAGTCTGGATACTAATGGAGGGATTGTGCGTTCCTGGTGTAACTCGGGCAGTTGTTGTTGCCATCCTGTACCTGTCCCGCAGGTGTGATGTTCGGATGTACCGATCCTGTGCAGGTGTTGTTACACGTGGTCTGCCACTGCGAGGACAATCAGCTGTCCGTCCTGTTTCCCTGTAGCGCTGTCTTAGGCGTCTCACAGTACGGACAATTTATTTATTGCCCTGGCTACATCTGCAGTCCTCATGCCTCCTTTCAGCATGCCTAAGGCACGTTCACGCAGATGAGCAGGGACCCTGGGCATCTTTCTTTTGGTGTTTTTCAGAGTCAGTAGAAAGGCCTCTTTAGTGTCCTAAGTTTTCATAACTGTGACCTTAATTGCCTACCGTCTGTAAGCTGTTAGTGTCTTAACGACTGTTCCACAGGTGCATGTTCATTAATTGTTATGGTTCATTGAACAAGCATGGGAAACTGTGTTTAAACCTTTTACAATGAAGATCTGTGAAGTTATTTGGATTTTTATATAGTTTATATAGGATGAGCCATGACTATAATACAGTATATACATACAGTGTAAGTGGGTGAAACAGTATGTAAACATTATTAAAGTTACCAGTGTTCAATGACTATATACATAGGGTAGCAGTCTCTAAGGTGCAGGATAGAGTACTGGGTGGTAGCCGGCTAGAACAGTGACTAAGGTTCAGGGCAGGGTACTGGGCGATGGCCAGCGATTGGTAACTGTTTAACAGTCTGATGGCCTGGAGAGAGAAGCTCTCTCTCTCTCGGTCCCAGATTTGATGCACCTGTACTATCTCCGCCTTCTAGATGGTAGTGGGCTGAACAGGCCGTGGCTCGGGTGGCTGAGGTCCTTGATGATCTTCTTGGCCTTCCCGGGTGCTGTAGATGTCCTGGAGGGCAGGCAGTGTGTCCCCGTTGATGCGTTGGGCTGACCGCACCACCCTCTGGAGAGCCCTGCGGTGACGGACGGTGCAATTGCCGTACCAGGCGGTGATACAGCCCGAAAGGATGCTCTAAATGGTGCATCTGTAGAAGTTTGTGAGGGTCTTAGGGGCCAAGCCAAATTTCTTTAGCCTCCTGAGGTTGAATAGGCACTGTTGCCATGCTGTCTGTGTGAAGGGACCATTTCATGTTGTCAGTGATGTGCACACGAGGAGCTTCTGACCATCTCCACTGCGGCCCCATCGATGTGGATAGGGGCATGATCTCTCTGCTGTCTCCTGTAGTACACAATCAGCTCCTTCGTTTTGTTAACGTTGAGGGAGAGGTTATTTTCCTGGCACCACTCCGCCAGGGCTTTCAACTCCTCCCTGTAGGCTGTCTCATCATTGTTGGTAATCAGGCCTACCACTGTTGTGTCGTCAGCAAACTTGATGATTGAGTTGGAGACGTGCATGGCCAAGCAGTCATCGGTGAACAGGGAGTACAGGAGGGGGCTGAACATGGAACCCTGTGTGGCCCCCGTGTTGAGGATCAGCGTGGCGAAGGTGTTGTTGACTACCTTCACAACTTGGGGGCGGCCCGTCAGGAAGTCCAGGACCCAGTTGCACAGGGAGGGGTTCAGACCCAGAGCCCTGAGCTTAGTGATGAGCTTGGAGGGCACTATGGTGTTGAAGGCGGAGCTGTAGTCGATGAACAGCATTCTTACATAGGTATTTCTCTTGTTCAGGTGGGATAGGGTAGCGTGGAGTGCAATGGCGATTGCGTCGTCCGTGGATCTGTTGGGGCGATATGCAAATTCTAGTGGATCTAGGTAAGGATCTCGGGTAAGGTGGAGGTGATATGGTCCTTAACTAGCCACTCAAAGCACTTAATGATGACAGAAGTGAGTGCTACAGGACAATAGTCATTTAGTTCAGTTACCTCCGCTCTCTTGGGTACAGGAACAATGATGGACATCTTGAAGCAAGTGGGGACAACAGACTGGGATATGAAGAAATGTAATATGTCCGTAGCGGCAGGTAGCCTGGCGGGTAGGGGCATTGGGCCAGTAACCGAAAGGTTGCTGGCTAGAATCCCAGAGCTGACATGATAAAAATAAGTCGTTCTGCCCCTGAGCACGGCAGTTAACCCACTGTTTCCCGGGCGCTGAAGATGTGGATGTCGATTAAAGCAGCCCTCCGCACCTCTATGGTTCAGAGGGGTTGGGTTAAATGCGAAAGACACATTTCAGTTGAATGCATTCAGTTGTACAACTGACTAGTATCCCCCTTTCCCTAAACACTCCAGCCAGCTGGTCTGCACATGCTCTGAGGATGCAGATTGGGATGACGTCTGAGCAGGAAACCTTGCGAGGGTTAACATGATTTACTCTCGTCAGCCACAGAGAACGAGAGCACACAGTCCTCAAGAGCGTCGGTGGCCCGCATTGGCAGCTCAATGTTGTTTTCCTCGAAGCGGGAGAAGAAGATGTTTAGCTCGTCCGGTGTCCGCGACGTGGCTGCTTTTCCCTTTATAATCTGTGATTTTCCTGCCACATACAGTACCAGTCAAAAGTTTGGACACACCTACTGATTCCTTATTTTTCTTTATTTTTACTATTTTCTACATTGTGGAATAATGGTGAAGACATCAAAACTATGAAATAACACATGTGGAATCATGTAGTAACCAAAATATATTTTATATTTGAGATTCTTCAAAGTAGCCACCCTTTGCCTTGATGACAGCTTTGCACACTCTTAGCATTCTCTCAACCAGCTTCATGAGGTAGTCACCTGGAATGCATTTCAATTAACAAGTGTGCCTTGTTATAAGTTAATTTGTGGAATTTCTTTCCTTCTTAACGCGTTTGAGCCAATCAGTTGTGTTGTGACATGGTAGGGGTGGTATACAGAAGGTAGCCCTATTTGGAAAAAGACCAAGTCCATATTATGGCAAGAACAGCTCAAATAAGCAAAGAGAAATGACAGTCCATCATTACTTTAAGACATGAAGGTCAGTCAATACGGAAAATGTCAAGAACTTTGAAAGTGCAGTCACAAAAACCATCAAGCGCTATGATGAAACTGGCTCTCATGAGGACCGCCACAGGAAAGGAAGACCCAGAGTTACCTCTGCTGCAGAGGGTAAGTTAATTAGAGTTAACTGCACCTCAGATTGCAGCCCAAATAAATGCTTCACAGAGTTCAAATAACAGACACATCTCAACATCAACTGTTCAGAGGAGACTATGTGAATCAGGCATTCATGGTTGAATTGCTGCAAAGAAACCACTACTAAAGGACACCAATAATAAGAAGAGACTTGCTTGGGCCAAGAAACACGAGCAATGGACATTAGACCGGAGAAAATCTGTCCTTTGGTCTGGAGTCCAAATGTGAGATTTTTGGTTCCAACCGCTGTGTCTTTGTGAGACGCAGAGTAGGTGAACGGATGATCTCCGCATGTGTGGTTCCCACCATGAAGCATGGAGGAGGAGGTGTGATGGTGCTTTGCTGGTGACACTGTCTGTGATTTATTTAGAATTCAAGGCACGCTTAACCAGCATGGCTACCACAGCATTGTGCAGCAATACGCCTTCCCATCTGGTTTGCGCTTATCATTTGTTTTTCAACAGGACAATGACCCAACACACCTCCAGGCTGTGTAAGGGCTATTTTACCAAGAAGGAGAGTGATGGAGTGCTGCATCAGATGACCTGGCCTCCACAATCACCCGACCTCAACCCAACTGAGATGGTTTGGGATGAGTTGGACCACAGAGTGAAGGAAAAGCAGTGCTCAGCAAGTGCTCAGCATATGTTGGAAACGCATTCCAGGTGAAGCTGGTTGAGAGAATGCCAAGAGTGTGCAAAGCTGTCATCAAGGCAAAGGGTGGCTACTTTGAAGAATCTAAAATCTAAAATATATTTTCATTTGTTTAACACTTTTTTGGTTACTACATGATTCCATATGTGTTATTTCACAGTTTTGACATCTTCACTATTATTCTACAATGTAGAAAATAGTAAAAATAAAGAAAAACCTTGAAAGAGTAGGTGTGTCCAAAGTTTTGACTGATACTGTATGTGTCTGAGCCATTGAATTGCAACTCCACTTTGTCCCTGTACTGTCGCGCGCGTGTGTGTGTGTGTACTTGTTCTTCTATCCTTGTGGGTACTTGAAATCCCCAAATGTCCCCACAAGGATAGTAAAACAAAGAAAATCCTCCCTTTTGAGGACAAAGGCAATTTTAAGCTTAGGGGTTAGGTTTAGGGTGTGTGTGTGTGTGTGTGTGTGTGTGTGTGTGTGTGTGTGTGTGTGTGTGTGTGTTTGTGTTTGTGTGAATGGGTTGAGTTGAAGAAAGTATGGAGTAAGAGCTTGAAGAGGATGATCAATACAGTGGTTGTTGAGTTTGGGAACCATGGTAACTAAGCCATGAAGACTGAAGATCCTCACCTGTTGAAACCTAGCGAGGCATTTACCAGGAGGCTTAAATGTACACACACACAAACACATTTGTTTTACTATCCTTGTGGGGGCCAAACAATTGATTCCCATTCAAAATCCTATTTCTTCTAAACCCTAACCTAACCTTAACCCTAACCTTAACCCCAAATCCCTGACCCTAACTCCTAACCCTAATTGTAACCCTAACCCTAATTGTAACCCTAAACCTAAACCCTAAGCCTTTTTTCTTGTGGGGACCAGCAAAATGTCCCCACTTGTCCGAATATTCCTTGTTTTACTATCCTTGTGATGACTTCTGGTCCCCACAAGGATAGTAAAATCAAACACACACACACACACACACTCTATGTGACCACCATTCTCTTTGTTTTGTTTTAGTAAACAGCAGAAAAAAAGGCTGTGTTAAAATCTACCCAATTTGACTTATTTAGTAACCCAGCTCTGGCTAAATATTAGACAGAACACATGCTGGGTTATTTTGACCCAGACAGTTGGGTTGGGTGAATAACCCAACATGTTTGGCTGTTGAGATTACCCAAACATGGGTTAATTTAACCATTAATTGGGTTGTATTCACTTTGATGCTGGGTCTTTTTTAATGTAAGAAAAATGTATGCACTCACTAAAACTGTAAGTCGCTCTGGATAAGAGCGTCTGCTAAATGACTAAAATGTAAAATGTAATCCATAGGTTATTTTTCACCATCTGTGAGAGTAAATGTCATTCTTGTTTATCATGTTAAGTTGGTACACTGCAAATGTAATTAAATATGTTTGAATATTACATATTCAAAAATAATATTAATAACATTAGTATTTACATATTGTTTAAAAGTGGTAACTATCCCAACATTGGGATTTGCATAGGCTTTAAGGAACTCCTACAGTTGTGTAAGCCTAATTAAAACTAAAAAAAACGGTCAGTTTTTAACCTTAACATGTGATAACAATCTAACAGAACAGATTAACCAGAATGACTTTACTCTCACGGCCGTCCAAAAATAACTATCTTAAAGCCACACCCCTACCAAGCCACTCCTCCAATCTACTTCTCTGACCTGCTGGGTCATATCTCAATAACCCAGCATCAATGACCCAGCATAAACAACCCAACCTTGTTCTTCTTAAAGAAAATAGTCTTGCCGACTCCTATAGGAACCCGGCTACTCTTTCTGGCCCTCTGTAGTCTGTCTGTCCCTCTCCTACCGAAACACACAGCCTGTACCATTACAGAAGAGAACAGGGTCAGATTACCAGGACTGACAGACAGACAGATTAGACACACCGTCTGTCTGTCTCTGTCACACACACAAACTCATACACATGCACACACACACACTGTTTGTCTAGCCAAGATCTTCCCAGCACGCTATAGTAACAACTTGTTGTGATGCAGCAGGACACAGGGAACAGAGAGAAAGACCAAAACAAGACAGGCGACAGAAAACAAAACTCCCACCCACCAACCAACCAGGGAATTTCCCAAAACAACCATGTGGACTGAGGCTGAGCTAGGCTGAGACACCCCTCTGTACATCAACCCAGATGTACCAGACCACAGGATTCTGCATGGATACACACACACACACACACACACACACACACACACACACACACACACACACACACACACACACACACACACACACACACACACACACACACACACACACACACACACACACACACACACACACACACACAGTTACTGACTCTTGGAATGAACAACAATAGAATGATTATCCAAATGAGGCACAGGAATATCCATTTTGGTTTACAACAGTGAAATTCTTCCATGTTTACTCACTCACAATATGATTCATAATACAACAATGAGCTGGGTGTCTCCTGAATTGCTCACATTCAGTTTAATCTATACTACACAACCTTTCTTCACCCTTCTCCCCCTTCTTATTGCAACTTTCCATCAGTGGTGGAAAAAGTACTCAATTGTCATACTTGAGTAAAAGTAAAGATACCTTAACAGAAAATGACTCAAGTAAAAGTGAAAGTTACCCAGTAAAATAATACTTGAGTAAAAGTCTAAAAGTATCTGGTTTGAAATGTACTTAAGTACAGTGGTAGAAAAAGTACTCAATTGTCATACTTGAGTAAAAGTACAAAGTAAAAGTAAATGCTATACATCAAATTCCTTATATTAAGCAAACCAGACGGCACGATTTTCGTCTTATTTTTAATTATGGACAGACAGGGGCACACTCCAACACTCAGACATAATTTACAAACACAGTATTTGTGTTTCGTGAGTCCGCCAGATCAGAGGCAGTAGGGATGACAAAGCGTTATATTGTTAGGTGCCATAATTCTATCCTGCTTGAGCATTCTAAATGTAACAAGAACTTTTAGGTGTCAGGGAAAATGTATGAAGTAAAAAGTTCATTATTTTCATTAGGAATGTAGTGGAGTAAAAGTAAATGTAGTCAAAAATATAAATAGTAAAGTAAAGTACAGATACCCCAAAAAACGTATTAAGTAGTACTCAAAGTATTTTTACTTTAGTACTTTACACCACTGCTTTCCATGGATATATGGAACTACGGCTCATATCCCAGTGCTAGGCACAAATGTTTTATTTTTGTTTGTTTGTTTTAAACCTTAACCCAAACCTTAAGGGGCAACTTCAACAAAATTAACATGTGGGTAGTTATGTTGTCTCATTTTATAATTTCAGGTCTGTTGACTGATGAGCAAAACATGAAATTCCTACCCTGTGTGCAGTTTTTTTTTTATGGACAGTCATTTTCAGCGACCTACAGTGCCTTCGGAAAGTATTCAGACCCCTTGACTTTTCCACATCTTGTTACGTTACAGCCTTCTTCTAAAATTGATTAAATTGTTGTTGTTTTTTCGCAAATCAATCTACACACAATACCCCATAATGACAAACAAAAAACAGGTTTTTAGAAATGTCTGCTAATTTATATATATTTTTTTACGGATATATCACATTTACATAAGTATTCAGACCCTTTACTCAGTACTTTGTTGAAGCACCTTTGGCAGCGCTTACAGCATTGAGTCTACAAGCTTGCCACACCTGTATTTGGGCAGTTTCTCCCATTCTTCTCTGCAGATCCTCTCAAGCTCTGTCAGTTTGGATGGGGAGCGTTGCTGCACAGCTATTTTCAGGTCTCTCCAGAGATGTTAGATCGGGTTCAAGTCCGGGCTCTGGCTGGGCCACTCAAGGACATTCAGAGACTTGTCCCGAAGCCATTCCTGCGTTGTCTTGGCTGCGTGCTTAGGGTCGTTGTCCTGTTGGAAGGTAAACCTTCGCCCCAGTCTGAGGTCCTGAGCGCTCTGGAGCAGGTTTTCATCAAGGATCTCTCTGTACTGACTAGTCTCCCTACCGCTGAAGAACATCCCCCACAGCATGATGCTGCCACCACCATGCTTCACCGTAGGGATGGTGCCAGGTTTCCTCCAGACGTGACGCTTGGCATTCAGGCCAAAGAGTTCAATCTTGGTTTCATCAGACCAGATAATCTTATGTTTCATAGTCTGAGAGTCTTTAGGTACCTTTTGGCAAACTCGTTCAATCCAAGTACATGTGCAACGCGCGTACTGGACAACAACAGGGACGTCCTTCTGGGGAAGGCGACAGGCGAAAAGACATATGCTCCAAGGTGCGACAACGAGAAGCTGGGCAAAGGGTGGGGTTATGTACATTAACCTGAAAAACCTTGGGGCAGACTGCGACAGTGAACAGTGGCTGGTAGAGAGCTGTCAAGACACACTCGCTTTAGGGACGCCAAGGGTAGTAGTAAAGCAAAAGACGGAGGAATATTACACCTCCACGCTTCTCAGCGGCTAGTAGCTGCTGTGAAAGGATCTTAAGTACAATAGACACGTCCCAGGATGTGCTAAAGGCTTAGAGACTGGGAGTAAGTGACGTGCCCCCCCCTCCTAGAAGTGACATAACAGTTTGGATAAACTGTATTACTTTCAGGGCCTTGGCAGGCCGAGAAAGCAGCTAGAGGACCTTAACAAACCTTTTCTCCGTCCAAAAAAGTCCTGCATTTTTAGGAGCATAGCACCCTGGAAAACAGAGTGTTGGAAGGAACGATCTGTTTAGTCATACCCCTTTTCCAAGAAAACACATCAACTGTAAAACAGAGAACGTGCCTAAGGGGGCTGGAACCAATATTCCCTCTAATTCTTTCTGGCACTGAGCAAATTTCAGGTCTGCTGAGCGCAAACTTGAACATTGTGAAAATTCTGTGAAACTTCCGGCGCGCGTTTACTGTGAACACTGAGGCTGTACCCGCTTTAAGTTACAGTTTTAACAGTGGCCAAGTAGGCTACTGTGGCTATTTGATTATAATGTAGGCCTACCAGAGTGGCCTACCATCAAAAACAATGGAGGAAAATGCATCCCATAACATTTTAACATGGAAATAGCTGTTCTATCGTTCAGCCTACAGTAGCAGCAAATGTGTGGTGTTCAATGTAGGGCTTGACATTAACCTGTTTATCCACTTGTCCTTCAAACAAGGAGGTGATTGAAAATGTTATGTTATTTGATGCAAAAAAAACATATTACAAAATAAAATGAATTTTTATTCCCATACCATTATTACAGAGAATCAGACAAATTATGCTACCCTCTGCCTATTGACTACTTAGCTTATTCAAGACCGTCTCAAAATACAACACTGCCCATTTAAGATATAAAAAAAGCTCTTTACCTGACCTGCTTTTCAAAGATGGCTAGAAAGGCACACATTCTGTGCTCTTGTAGGACCACTCCGCCATTGTTGAATAGAAATGTGCTATAACTAGGCTAATAACTCACTAACTAGCAATGAAGATGAACAAATGTGCACAGCTGGCTACATGCAGCTCTCGCTTTGATCTCAAAACAAGCGCATCTACTCACGACAACTCATGCTGTCCAATTCAAAGTGAATGGCACAGATCCATATATGGCAATGGCTATTTGCGCAGAGCTGTTGTGAAGAAAGTTGACTAGGAAGTGAGTTTGTGTTTAAACAGGACCTCCCACCCTCACCTACCATCAACCAATCATGTTAAAACATTTGAGAGGCGCACAGCGATAAGGTTCAGAGCAGGGTGTAACTGCTGGTCACAGTTTTGAGGATGGGGTCTCCCAGGGCCCTCACAGGGTCGTAGCTTATACCAGGGTGCAGCAAGTCAGTCCGGATAGATGAAGGAAGTGGGCTCTCTCTGGGCTGTGGCATTACGTAAGATGTCAGGCAGTGTAGCTGAAGGAAGAAGGAAATGACTGCAGCGCAGTATTCCTGATCCTGGGCAGTAGGACAGCTACGTGACTGGTATGCCTTGGCCCTGCTCAATGGAGGAGGGTTGTCAAAAGCTAAGATATACAGTACCAGTCAAAAGTTTGGACACACCTACTCATTCAAGGTTTTTTTTTTTTTTTTTTACTATTTTCTACATTGTAGAATAATAGTGAAGATATCAAAACTATGAAATAACACATATGGAATCATGTAGTAACCAAAAAAGTGTTAAACAAATCAAAATATATAGATTCTTCAAATAGCCTCCCTTTGCCTTGATGACAGCTTTGCACACTTGGCATTCTCTCAACTAGCTTCATGAGGTAGTCACCTGGAATGCATTTCAATTAACAGGTGTGCCTTCTTAAAAGTTAATTTGTGAAATGTATTTCCTTCTTAATGCATTTGAGCCAATCAGTTGTGTTGTGACAAGGTTGAGGTGGTATACAAAAGATAGCCCTATTTGGTAAAAGACCATGTCCATATTATGGCAAGAACAGCTCAAATAAGCAAAGAGAAACGACAGTCCATCATTACTTTAAGACATGAAGGTCAGTCAAAAGGGAATATTTCAAGAACTTTGAAAGTTTCTTCAAGTGCAGTTGCAAAAACCATCAAGCGCTATGATGAAACTTGCTCTCATGAGGACCGCCACAGGAATGGAAGACCCAGAGTTACCTCTGCTGCAGAGGATAAGTTCATTAGAGTTACCAGCCTCAGAAATTGCAGCCCAAATAAATGCTTCACAGAGTTCAAGTCACAGACACATCTCAACATCAACTGTTCAGAGGGGACGGTGTGAATCAGGCCTTCATGGTTGAATTCCTGCAAATTCCTTTTTTTTTTCATTTGTAAATGATGTCTGAGGGTTGGAGTGTGCCACTCGCTATCCATCAATAAAAAAAACTAGAAAACTGTGCCGTCTGGTTTGCTTAATTAATATAAGCAATTTGAAATTATTTATACTTTTACTTTTGATACTTAAGTATATTTTTGCAATGACAATTACTTTTGATACTTAAGTATATTTAAAGCCAAATACTTTTAGACTTTTACTCAAGTAGTAGTTTACTGGGTGACTATCACATTTACTTCAGTAATTTTCTATTTAGGTATCTTTACTTTTACTCAATAATGACAATTGGGTACTTTTTCCACCACTGGTGCAGAGGTTTAGGTCTGTAATCATATTTGTATTTTGTATTTGTAATTATTATGGATCCCCATTAGCTGCTGCCAAGGCATCAGCTACTCTTCCTGGGTTCCGGCAAAATTACGGCAGTTATAATTAAAAAAAAATTACAATACATTCATAACAGATTTCACAACACACTAAGTGTGTGCCCTCAAGCCCCTACTCCACTACCACATATCTACAACACAAAATCCATGGGTACGTCTGTGTATAGTGCGTATGTTATCGTGTGTGTATGCATGTGTCTGTGCCTATGTTTGTGTTGCTTCACAGTCCCCGCTGTTCCATAAGGTGTATTTGTCTCTGTTTTTTAAATCTGATTTTACTGCTTGCATCAGTTACCTGATGTGGAATAGAGTTCCATGTGGTCATGGCTCTATGTAGTACTGTGCGCCTCCCATAGTCTGTTCTGGACTTGGGGACTGTGAAGAGACCACTGGTGGCATGTCTTGTGGGGTATGCATGGGTGTCTGAGCTGTGTGTTGTCGTTTAAAAAGACAGCTTGGTGCTTTCAACATGTCAATACCTCTCACAAATACAAGTAGTGATGAAGTCAATCTCTCCTCCACTTTGAGCCAGGAGAGATTGACATGCATATTATTAATGTTAGCTCTCTGTGTACATCCAAGTGCCAGCCGTGCTGCCCTGTTCTGAGCCAATTGCAATTTTCACAAGTCCCTCTTTGTGGCACCTGACCACACGACTGAACAGTAGTCCAGGTGTGACAAAACTAGATCCTGTAGGACCTGCCTTGTTGACAGTGTTTAATAAAAAGGCAGAGCAGTGCTTTATTATGGACAGACTTCTCCCCATCTTAGCTACTGTTGTATCAACATGTTTTGACCATGACAGTTTACAATCCAGGGTTACTCCAAGCAGTTTAGTCACCTCAACTTGCTCAATTTCCACATTATTTATTACAAGATTTAGTTGAGGTTTAGGGTTTAGTGAATGATTTGTCCCAAATACAATGCTTTTAGTTTATGAAATATTTAGGACTAACTTATTCCTTGCCACCCATTCTGAAACTAACTGCAGCTCTTTGTTAAGTGTTGCAGTGATTTCAGTCGCTGTAGTAGCTGACGTGTATAGTGTTGAGTCATTCGCATACATAGACACACTGGCTTTACTCAAAGCCAGTGGCATGTCATTAGTAAAGATTGAAAAAAGTAAGGGGCCTAGACAGCTGCCCTGGGGAATTCCTGATTCTACCTGGATTATGTTGGAGAGGCCTCCATTATAGAACACCCCCTGTGTTCTGTTAGACAGGTAACTCTTTATCTACAATATAGCAGGGGATGTAAAGCCATAACACATACGTTTTTCCAGCAGCAGATCATGATCGATTATGTCAAAAGCCGCACTGAAGTCTAACAAAACAGCCCCCACAATCTTTTTATCATAAATTTCTCTCAGCCAATCTCAGTCATTTGTGTAAGTGCTGTGCTTCTTGAATGTCCTTCCCTATAAGCGTGCTGAAAGTCTGTTGTCAATTTGTTGACTTTAAAATAGCATTGTAAATAGCAAAACTTTGCTAAGGGTTGGTAACAGGCTGATTGGTTGGCTATTTGAGCCAGTAAATGTGTCACGATCGTCAGGGAGAGACCAATGCGCAGCGTTGAAGGTGAACATATTTATATTTATTTAATGATCACACGATCAAAACAACAAACGAAAATGTGATGTCTACGGTTTAACACAAACCAAAATAAGAACAAGAAACCACACACACAAAGTGAAAGACAGACAGTTAAATATGGCTCCCAATCAGAGACAACCAGCTGACACTCGTTGCCTCTGATTGGGAGTCACTCAGGCCAACATAGATAGACAACGACTAGAACCTAAACAAAATAAACACCCTGGCTCAACATACGAGAGTCCCCAGAGCCAGGGCGTGACAAAATGGGGCTTTACTATTTTTAGGAAGCGGAATTACTTTTACTTCCCTCCATGCCTGAGGGCACACACTTTCTAGTAGGCTTAAATTGAAGATATGGCAAATAGGAGTGGCAATATCGTCCACTATCATCCTCAGTAATTTTCCATCCAAGTTGCCAGACCCCGGTGGCTTGTCAATGTTGATAGACAACAATATTTTTTCACCACTTCCACATTCACTTTACGGAATTCAAAATTACAATGCTTGTCTTTCATAATTTGGTCAGATATACTTGCATGTGTAGTGTCAGCGTTTGTTGCTGGCATGTCATGCCTAAATTTGCTAATCTTGCCAACGAAAAAATCATTAAAGTAGTTGGCAATATCAGTTTATTTTGTGATGAATGAGCCATCTGATTCAATGAATGATGTAGCTGAGTTTGCCTTTCTTCCCAAAAATGTAATTGAAGGTGCTCCAAACTTTATGTCATTTAACTTAGTTTCATAGTGTAGTTTCTTCTTCTTTTTAGTCACATAATTCCTCAATTTGCAGTCGTTTGCGCAGCCAGACTTATTTGCCATTCCTTTTGCCTCATTTATTTAACTAGGCAAGTCAGTTAAGTACAAATTCTTATTTACAATGATGGCCTACACCGGCCAAACCTGGACGATGCTGGGCCAATTGTGCGCTGCCCTATGGGACTCCCATTCATGGCCGGTTGTGATACAGCCTGGAATCGAACCAGGGGGTCTGTAGTGATGCCTCAAGCACTGAGATGCAGTGCCTTAGACCGCTGCGCCACTTGGGAGCCCAACCATACCATTTTTCAATTCCTCATCAATCCACAGGGTTTTAACAGTTTTTACAGTCATTTTCTTGTTGGGTGCATGCTTATTAGTAACTGGGATAAGACATTTCATAAATGTGTCAAGTGCAGCGTCTGTTTGCTCCTCATTACACACCACGGACCAACAAATATTCTTTACATCAACGACATAGGAATCACTTCAAAACGTATTGTATAACTTCTTATACACTATATTAGGCCCAGCCTTTGGAACTTTGGTTTAAATAGATATGGCAACTATATTGTGATCACTACATCCGATGGATCTGGATACTGCTTTCAAGCACACTTCTGCAGCATTAGTAAAGATGTGATCAATAATTTCATTCCTGTGCTGTTTGTAACTACCCTGGTAGATTGACTGATAACCTGAATCAGGTTGCAGGCACTGGTTACAGTTTGAAGCTTATTCTTGAGTGGGCAGCTTGATGAAAGCCAGTCAATAATTATTTAGTCAGCCACCAATTGTGCAAGTTCTCCCACTTAAAGAGATGAGAGAGGCCTGTAATTTTCATCATAGGTACACGTCAACTATGACAGACAAATTGAGAAAAGAAATTCCAGAAAATCACATTGTAGGATTTTTTATGAATTTATTTGCAAATTATGGTGGAAAATAAGTATTTGGTCACCTACAAACAGGCAAGATTTCTGGCTCTCACAGACCTGTAACTTCTTCTTTAAGAGGCTCCTCTGTCCTCCACTCATTACCTGTATTAATGGCACCTGTTTGAACTTGTTATCAGTATAAAAGACACCTGTCCACAACCTCAAACAGTCACACTCCAAACTCCACTATGGCCAAGACCAAAGAGCTGTCAAAGGACACCAGAAACAAAATTGTAGACCTGCACCAGGCTGGGAAGACTGAATCTGCAATAGGTAAGCAGCTTGGTTTGAAGAAATCAACTGTGGGAGCAATTATTAGGAAATGGAAGACATACAAGACCACTGATAATCTCCCTCGATCTGGGGCTCCATGCAAGATCTCACCCCGTGGGGTCAAAATGATCACAAGAACGGTGAGCAAAAATCCCAGAACCACACGGGGGAACCTAGTGAATGACCTGCAGAGAGCTGGGACCAAAGTAACAAAGCCTACAATCAGTAACACACTACGCCGCCAGGGACTCAAATCCTGCAGTGCCAGACGTGTCCCCCTGCTTAAGCCAGTACATGTCCAGGCCCGTCTGAAGTTTGCTAGAGTGCATTTGGATGATCCAGAAGAGGATTGGGAGAATGTCATATGGTCAGATGAAACCAAAATATAACTTTTTGGTAAAAACTCAACTCGTCGTGTTTGGAAGACAAAGAATGCTGAGTTGCATCCAAAGAACACCATACCTACTGTGAAGCATGGGGGTGGAAACATCATGCTTTGGTGCAGTTTTTCTGCAAAGGGACCAGGACGACTGATCCGTGTAAAGGAAAGAAGGAATGGGGCCATGTATCGTGAGATTTTGAGTGAAAACCTCCTTCCATCAGCAAGGGCATTGAAGATGAAACGTGGCTGGGTCTTTCAGCATGACAATGATCCCAAACACACCACCCGGGCAACGAAGGAGTGGCTTCGTAAGAAGCATTTCAAGGTCCTGGATTGGACTAGCCAGTCTCCAGATCTCAACACCATAGAAAATCTTTGGAGGGAGTTGAAAGTCCGTGTTGCCCAGCGACAGCCCCAAAACATCACTGCTCTAGAGGAGATCTGCATGGAGGAATGGGCCAAAATACCAGCAACAGTGTGTGAAAACCTTGTGAAGACTTACAGAAAACGTTTGACCTGTGTCATTGCCAACAAAGGGTATATAACAAAGTATTGAGAAACTTTTGTTATTGACCAAATACTTATTTTCCACCATAATTTGCAAATAAATTCATAAGAAATCCTACAATGTGATTTTCTGGGTTTTTTTCTTCTCATTTTGTCTGTCATAGTTGACGTGTACCTATGATGAAAATTACAGGCCTCTCTCATCTTTTTAAGTGGGAGAACTTGCACAATTGGTGGCTGACTAAATACTTTTTTCCCCCACTGTACCTCTCTGTTGATATCACATACATTATTAAGTATTTCACACATCAAATCAAATCAAATTGTATTTGTCACATGCGCCGAATACAACAGGTGTAGACCTTACAGTGAAATGCTTACTTATAAGCCCTTAACCAACAATGCAGTTTTAAGACAGAATAACAAAAAAAGAAGAAGAAGAAGAAGAAGAAATAAAAGTAACTAATCATTAAAGAGCAGCAGTAAAATAACAATAGCAAGGCTATATACAGGGGGTACCGGTACCGAGTCAATGTGCGGGGGCACCGGTTAGTCGAGGGCGATAACAATATAATGTTGTCCAATAACTGACAGTTAGCACTTGGTGGTCTATAGCAGCTTCCCACAAGAATGGGCTTTAGGTGAGGCAGATGACCTGTAGCCATATTACCTCAACAGTATTTAACATGAGATCCTCGCTAAGCTTTACACGAATGTGGTTCTGAATACAAACAGCAACACCTCCACCCTTGGCATTTCTGTCTTTTCCGTAAATGTTATAACCTTGTATTGCTACCACTGTACCATCCAAGGTATTATCTAAGTGAGTTTCAGAGATAGTCAAAATATGAATGTCATCTGTTACTAGCAAGTTATTAATTTCATGAACCTTGTTTCTTAAGCTACATATGTTAAAGTTGACTATTTTGAGCACTTTTCTGGGATGCTTGCTGGGTTTCATTGCTTTACTGGGAAGCTTAGCAGAAGTAGATATTCTCATGTTATTTATGTTAGTGCAGGGTGAGGTGCACACAGTGGACTTCCTACTAGGGCACACTGCCTCAGTGCTAACAGCATAAATCTGGTCAATAGGCACAGGATTGCTGCATATTATAGCTGTAGGATCAGCAGAGGCATTCATGGTAGTTAGAGGGACATCAATTAGGTTACTTACATTGTGTATACCAACGCCCCTGGTATAATGTACATTTGCTAAAGCATTGAGTACCAACGAGAGACGGCCAATCATCTGCAGACATGTAGGAGCATAAACTACTCTCGGGGCCGTCACTGCTCTCGGGGCCGTCAGATCTGCAGGCCTGAGAGTGCGGGAGAATAGGGTTGTCAGCCCCCATCACCTGAGCTATCTCGAGGATATCTGTGAGATTTATCCCATTGTCGTCCTCGTCATCCCCTAGCTCGCCTTCCCCTGACACTACATCATCAGACAGTGAGGGGAGGGAGTCGAGGCTATCCATGACCTCGCCCCAGGGTAGCTGAGCCTCATTTTTGCTGTTGGCTCGGGGGCGAGAGGGGCTATCAAGATGACTGCTCATTTAAGCCTCTTCCTAAGACCTAGTCAGCGATTTGCAGTGCTCACAGGACTCAGGCTTGTCGAGCGCCTCTTGGGCGTGTTACTTTCCCAAGTAATAGATGCATTGAGAGTGGGAATCCTTCCCCGCAATCATGGATCCGCAAGCGCAATAATGTAGGGGTTCGATGTGCTGGGCTCGTCCTGGGATGCAATAGCAGTGGCCATTGTGAGGAACAAGGCTTAGTAGGAGGACAAAACAATGCCTGTTGTAAGAACAACGTGTAGACGGCATAGGCTAGCTAGTTAGAAGCCTTGCGGCTGATGGACAGCAAAATGTAGCTAATGTAAACGGCATTATAAGCACGCTGGTTAGGAGCCTTGCGGCTGGTGGCTAGCAAAAGGTAGCTTGTGTCAACAGCGTTATAAGCTAGCTAGTTAGAAGCATTGCGGCTAATAGCTAGCAATAATGAGCTCAGTCGAACGCTATAGCCACGATGCTAGTGGGGCTTTAGCTAGCTAGCAGCTACCTTATGGTGAAGGTGTGCTGTAGCTAGCTCAGTGCTGGCTGAAGGAAAACGTGTGGGGGCAGAGTTAGCCTTCAGGTAGTGAAGGAGCTGTGAGGCTGAGACGGTCGGTTTAGTTCACACAAATGGGTCAACGTAGGTTAAGCTAGACGAGAGAAGAGAGCTAGCAATGCTACCGTGTTTCAGGTAGAGTATGCTAATGAGGATAGCTTGCCTCTCAGCGAGCTAGCCAAGTTGGTCTTGCAGGTGGGCTAACTGAGTCTTAAATAGCTACCAACGGAGACTGAGAAGTAGAAAAGCAATTTCTACACAAAGCAAAAACATTACGGTATTTACTCAACCTCTCAACAGGGTCTGAAGACCTACGCTCGGCAGTGATATCCTTAATGGTTCACTAGTGAGCAGTTAAGCAGGAAAACAGGGATCCAGTCGTGCTGAAGAGAGCTAGATAGAAATGCTCGTTGCGAGGAAGAGAAGTGAGAATAACTAGAGGGTGGGAGAGTGGCTCCTTCGTAGGAGTATCGATACATCTCTGTGCTGTTTCCCAAAACCACTGTTAGTAAAGTTGCACTTGAAAACGCTCGTTATTTACCGACTGACTCAGACCACTCGTAGAACGGGACAGGCAATACAGACACGCCTGGTGCCCAAAATTAATGACGTTTGTCGCGCAGCAAAAGTTGAGTGGGGACGAACGGATTGGTTTCAGTCAGTACAGTCAGTCATCCTCATGAGCTGTCAGCCCTCCCCAGCTAGCTTATTCTTATGACTAGAAATTTCAGCAACAATTTGAAACTTGTCTGCCGAAGTTGGGACTTGGGAATGTTCAGAATCCTTCGGTTTTTATCGGACTACAAAACAATAAATGTGCTTTAGCTGTCACCCTGGCCTGATATTAGCTACACTATCTAGCTACTTCCCTTTAAGTTACTGCAGGACAGCAGTGCTGGGCAATCAGGACTCGGGAGAGAAGGACTCACCCCGTGTTGTTGTGTTGCCGGCTTGCAGCGCAAACTCTCCCCGTTGAGCAGTAAACTGTATCATTTGACATCCAGATGGTTACTACCAATATTACAAGGTATTTCTCGTGTAGGCTGCTATTCTACTCTAAATATAATCAAGTGGGACGGAATAAATTGGCCATGTACGTTAGCTACCACCAGCGACATGTGATATAGCTGCCCGGTGAAGCAAGTGCAACTGCTACCCAGTGGGAAGCAACTTCATAAATACAGTCATTGGAAGCAACAGTGGGAAGCACATAGAATTAGGAATTTAAATAATAGAATGGACATTAACCTTCTTATGATGGGATAAAGGTCAGACATTTTGCTCAGGGAGTTGGTCAAACGTGGTTTGTCAGTGCTGTGATAAGTTATTGTTGCCAGTGCTGTGATAAGATAAATAATGAATTTGAAGATTTTATCTGCACTGTATGTTTGTTAGCTAGCTAGCCAGACAGTTTTAGAGGAATGATTCCATTAACTTTCAAATTAACATCCAATATGCCAACATTACATTCAAACAATGCAGTCAATCCACAGCCATACAATGGCTGAAATCTGTTGATGATAGGACTTAGACAAGTTATAAATGCAACAAGTACTGATATTGTATCATATAATAGACATTTATGGTCTGTTTACGTATGTTTTGGGGGCTATTTATACAGAAGATTTGTATAAAACCCATATACTGCATTTATAATTATATGGCAATATTTTAGGTTGACAATAATTCTATTACCTAATTTCTAAAATATCACATTTTCCTGCATAAGTAAAAATCCGGATTATGCTTCTAATACCATTCATTCCAATTAGACAAGATGGCTGCCATTTTCACCCCATTCTGGAACGTTGAGGGTTTATGACATAGACCCTCTAGTAATTTAATAGGTTCTCCATGGGAAAGCACCTCGATCCAACACCATTGCACTGGTCATTCACACCAGCTTGTAATTATGTTAGCTAATTGGCATGTCAAGGTGACATCCAGATTCCAGTAGGTGACCAATACTACAAGTAATTTTTTCCTTTGCCTCTAGAAATAAACATCACTTCTTTTACAAGTTGTATCTAGCGCCATGCTGCTGTTGTTGCTAGCTGGGAAGGGCTCATCAGGACAACTGACTGAACTAACTGAGCCGAATCCATTCGTCTCCACTCAACTCTCAGCTGCGTGACATACGTCATCAATTTGGAGAAGGGTGCAATTCGGCGTATTCCTGCATGTGGGCATTCCTGCATCTTCATGAACCCCTCTTTGTACTTACAGTACCAGTCCAAAGTTTGGACACACCTACTCAATCAAGGGTTTTTCTTTATTTTTTACTATTTTCTACATTGTAGAATAATAGTGAAGACATCAAGACTATGAAATAACACATATGTAATCAAAAAAGTGTTAAACAAATCAAAATATATTTTATATTTGAGATTCATTAAATACCCACCCTTTGCCTTGATCACAGCTTTGCACACCCTTGGCATTCTCTGAACCAGCTTCAACTGGAATGCTTTTCCAACAGTCTTGAAGGAGTTCCCACATATGCTGAGCACTTGTTAGCTGCTTTCCCTTCACTCTGTGGTCCAACTCATCCCAAACCATCTCAATTGGGTTGAGGTCGGGTGATTGTGGAGGCCAGGTCATCTGATGCAGCACTCCATCACTCTCGTTCTTGGTCAAATAGCCCTTACCCAGCTTGGAGGTGTGTTGGGTCATTGTCCTGTTGAAAAACAAATGATAGTCCCACAAAGACTACAAATACAACGTTTCCAACAATGTCTTTGTAAGTGAACAAGCGAAAAAATTAAAAATTTGCTTAAAATGAAAATCGAGATGACTGCATTAAAAAAACAAAAACTGAATCATCTAGAATGTCATTGTATGCTTTAGCATTAAGATGTCCCTTCCCTGGAACTAAGGGGCCTAGCCCGAACCATGAAAAACAGCCCCAGACCATTATTCCTCCTCACCTAACTTTACAGTTGGCACTACGCATAGGGGCAGGTAGCGTTCTCTTAGCATCCGCCAAACCCAGATTTGTCCGTCGGACTGCCAGATGGTGAAGCGTGATTCATCACTCCAGAGAACGCGTTTCCACTGTTCCAGAGTCTAATGGCGGAGAGCTTTACACCACTCCAGCCGACGCTTGGCATTGTGCATGGTGATCTTAGGCTTGTGTGCGGCTGCTCGGCCTTGGAAACCGATTTCATGAAGCTCCCTACGAACAGCTCTTGTGCTGATGTTGCTTCCAGAGGAAGTTTAGAACACTGTAGTGAGTGTTGCAACCAAGGACAGACTATTGTTACGCGGTGCGCGCTTCAGCACTCGGCGGTCCCGTTCTGTGAGCTTCTGAGCCGTTGTTGCTCCTAGATGTTTCCACTTCACAATAACAGCACTTACAGTTGACCGGGGCAGCTCTATCAGGGTAGTAATTTTATAAACTGACTTGTTGGAAAGGTGGCATCCTATGACAGTGCCATGTTGAAAGTCACTGAGCTCTTCAGTAAGGCCATTCTACTGCCAATGTTTGTCTATGGAGATTGCATGGCGGTTTGCTCAATTTTATACACCTGTCAGCAACAGGTGTGGCTGAAATAGCCGAATCCACTAATTTGAAGGCGTGTCCACATACTTTTGTATATACAGTGTATGTTTATATTTGTAGCTAAATCCATCGTAACAAGAATTAGATGACAATGGTGGTCATGTCAACTAGTAAAAAAATGTGTGGAAAGCTACAGAGAAGCATATGAGATCTAATCTTAAATGGTATTCATACTCTCCATTATGGCTTAATGTATACCATGTATATCAGATTTTATTTTTATTTTTATTTCACCTTTATTTAACCAGGTAGGCCAGTTGAGAACAAGTTCTCATTTACAACTGCGACCTGGCCAAGATAAAGCAAAGCAGTGCGATAAAAACAACAACACAGAGTTACACATGGGATAAACAAAAACATACAGTCAATAACACAATAGAAAATCTATATACATTGTGTGCAAATGTAGTAAGTTATGGAGGTAAGGCAATAAATAGGCCATAGTGCAAAATAATTACAATTTAGTATTAACACTGGAGTGATAGATGTGCAGAAGATTATGTGCAAATAGAGATACTGGGGTGCAAATGAGCAAAATAAATAACAATATGGGGATGAGGTAGTAGGGTGGGCTAATTACAGATGGGCTGTGTACAGGTGCAGTGATCGGTAAGCTGCTCTGACAACTGATGCTTAAAGTTAGTGAGGGAGATAAGAATCTCCAGCTTCAGAGATTTTTGCAGTTTGTTCCAGTCATTAGAAGCAGAGAACTGGAAGGAGTGGCGGCCAAAGGAGGTGTTGGCTTTGGGGATGACCAGTGAGATATACCTGCTGGAGCGCATACTACGGGTGGGTGTTGCTATGGTGACCAATGAGCTAAGATAAGGCGGGGATTTGCCTAGCAGTGATTTATAGATGACCTGGAGCCAGTGGGTTTGGCGACGAATATGTAGTGAGGGCCAGCCAACGAGAGCGTACAGGTCACAATGGTGGGTAGTATATGGGGCTTTGGTGACAAAACGGATGGCACTGTGATAGACTACATCCAATTTGCTGAGTAGAGTGTTGGAGGCTATTTTGTAAATGACATCGCCGAAGTCAAGGATCGGTAGGATAGTCAGTTTTACGAGGGCATGTTTGGCAGCATGAGTGAAGGAGGCTTTGTTGCGAAATAGGAAGCCGATTCTAGATGTAACTTTGGATTGGAGATGCTTAATGTGAGTCTAGAAGGAGAGTTTACGGTCTAACCAGACACCTAGGTATTTGTAGTTGTCCACAAATTCTAAGTCAGACCCGCCGAGAGTAGTGATTCTAGTCGGGCAGGCTGGTGCAAGCAGCGTTCGATTGAAGAGCATACATTTAGTTTTACTAGCGTTTAAGAGCAGTTGGAGGCCAAGGAAGGAGTGTTGTATGGCATTGAAGCTCGTTTGGAGGTTTGTTAACACAGTGTCCAATGAAGGGCCAGATGTATACAAAATGGTGTCGTCTGCGTAGAGGTGGATCTGAGAGTCACCAGCAGCAAGAGCGACATCATTGATATACACAGAGACTAGAGTCAGCCCGAGAATTGAACCCTGTGGCACCCCCATAGACTGCCAGTGGTCCAAACAAAAGGCCCTCCGATTTGACACATTGAACTCTATCTGAGAAGTAGTTGGTGAACCAGATTCTTGGTCTAAGAAGGGTATTTATAGACATATTCAATGTGAATGGACTCCTCAGTTTCCAGGAAATCCGCCAGTGTTTTTATGTCCCAGGTTCATAATTTTTTCTTTACCTTCAACTCCGCCTATGCATGCCAGCCTATGGGGTCCCCTGGGAAGCAGAATTAGCAGTACACCTATTGGTCAAACTTCTAACGGACTGACACCCCTCAAAAGGAGTTGTTTCTGATATCTATAGTCAATTAATTCTAGCAGCACAAAAACCATGATCTCTATCCACTGTATGGGAAAATGATTTTACACTTGCTGACTAACAAATAAATTGGGAGACAGTATGGAAAAATATATTTGGATCATCTAGAAACCCCAACCACCAATTAATGAATTACAAAATTAGCCATAGAACCTATCTAACACCTCAAAAAAGACATCACATGGGTATTAGTCCATCGCCATTATGTGAGTTCTGCACCACATGGGACCTTGGTATTTTTCAGCATGTGCTGTGGAAATGCCTGGGGGTGGTTGAATCCCGGGGGAAAGTCAAGGATGTAATCTCTGTACTTATAGATAAAATAATGCTATTAGATCCAATAGTGATGTTGCTTTGTGATGACTCTGATTTGCACTTGTCAGAGCACCAACAGAGAGTGTGGTTGCCAGGAACCACAGCTGCTAAGAAAATGATTGGACAAACGTGGATTCCACCTCATCAGTTACCATTGCAACAACGGCTGCTCACATTTAAGGAAATTGTACTTATGGAGCTCTCCACGGCCAGAATCCACAGGGCCAAGGTGTCCACTCTGGACACATGGAAAAAAACAGCAGCTGACATTTCTGAACTCTTAACCAACAGGCCTTTCCATCCATGAATGTGTATCAATAATTTGTCACTATTTCTGAGGCTATATGATGTATTGTTCAGTAGATTTACTAGGTAATATAAATGTATTTGTTTTTATTTCATGATTTATTTTACATGCTATCAGATTGCCGGTGGGGGGGATTTCAAAAAAATATATCTATAAATGTATTGCATGAATCCTATGAATTGAAATAATAAAAACTTGATGTAAAAAAAAGACTGAATGCATGAACTTAACATAACTTAACATATTTGCAACAACATCATTGCACCCCGTGCTTGAAAATGAAATCACAGCATCTGAACTACATCTAATATTAGCAACAATCAAGTTGAACAAAGGAGAGATATTACTCCCTAACCAAGCAAGAAGCTCCTCTGTGATTGTCCCTGCAACATCCCATCCAGTCAGACAGGAAGTTAGCCCCTAACTTTCATGTGTGCCACTTCCTGTTTCAGGCAGGAAGACTTGTCAAAGGACTGAGGGCGGAGGATGGGAAAGCAAAGGGATAAGGGAGGAGAAAGGGAAAGAAAAGGAACAACGGAGAGAGGTCAGCAGGGTCAGCATCCGACCACTTGATCCAGCAGGGTCACGACTCAGTCAGTCCTCCTGAGAACACTGCTGCCCCTTGAGACACATTCACACAGCAAAGGAGACATTCACACACAGTAAAATCAATGGTGTATATTTAACTGTGAAAGTAAAATGTACACTATTGTCAGTGAACATATGAGTCCCACTGTACTGGTGTTAAAATAACACTTTTGAAATTGTTCAATATTTAACTCTATTGCAGTGTTCCCCATTTTCCTCTTAAAGTGTTCAAAGGAACTCGATTGTGGTGTTTGCATAGCTCTACTGTAGAGTAATATGCAACACCTACAGTGTAAAACATAACACTTGATTTAGAGTAAACTGGACTCACTTTGCTTAGTGCTGACTCACTTACACTTTTCAGTGTAATAAATTAAAACCTGTAGTTTTACAGTAAATCATTTTTGGGTGTTGTTTTAACACTGTATGGTGTAAAGCCTCATTTGCATATTTCCCGGTGTGCCTTTTCTTTTTGAGTAAATTATAGGTCTGTCATTCTCATTGAAAGCAAGTCTAAGAAACTGTGGATCTGTTCTATCGCTTCCAGATCTTAAGTTTCATTCTTGCGTCTTTTACTTTAGGTTTTGTACACCAGCTTCAAACAGCTGAAAAAACAATATTTTTGGTTATGGAAAATATATTTCACAGCGGTTTTGATGGTACAATGATTCTCTACACTATACACTGAGTGGACAACACATTAGGAACACCTTCTTAATATTGAGTTGCACCCCCCCAGGTGCATCCAATTTCCTTTCATCATCCTTGAGATGTCACTACATTTTGATTGGAGTCCACCTGTGGCCAATTGTTTGGACATGATTTAGGGGCGGCAGGTAGCTTAGTGGTTAAGAGCGTTGTGCCAGTAACCGAAAGGTCGCTGGTTCTAATCCCCGAGCCGACTAGGTGAAAGATCTTTCGATGTGCCCTTGAGCAAGGCACTTAACCCTAATTGCTCATGTAAGTCGCTCTGGATAAGAGCGTCTGCTAAATGACAATAATAATAATAAATAAATAAACAAAAACAAAAAAAATAAACACACCTGTCTATATAAGGTCCCACAGTTGACAATGCATGTCAGAGCAGAAACTATACCATGACGTCCAAGGAACTGTCCATAGATCTCTGAGTTAGCATTGTGATGAGGCATATATTTGGGGAAAGGTATAAAACAATTTCTAGAGTGTTGAAAGTTTCCAAGAGCACAGTGGTCTCCATCATTGAGAAATGGAAAAAACTACCCAGACTCTGCCTAGAGCTGTCCGTCCGACCAAACGTAGCAACCGGAAAAGAAGGACCTTGGTCAGGGAGGTGACCAAGAACCCAATGACCACTCTGACAGAACTACAGAGTTCCTTGGCTGAGATGGGAGAACCTGCCAGAAGGATAACAGTCTTTACAGCACTTCACCAATCTGGGCTTTATGGGAGAGTGGCCAGATGGAAGCAACTCCTGAGAAAAAACAACATGACAGCACCCCTGGAGTTTGCAAAAAGGCACGTTAAAGACTTTGAGCGCACAAGACAAAAGTTTCTGTGGTCTGATGAGGCAAAAATGTAACTCTTTGGCCTGAATGCAAAGAAAACCAGACACAGCTCATCACCAGGCTAACACCATCCCTACTGTGAAGCATGGTGGTGGCAGCATCATGCTATGTGGATGCTTTTCAGCGGCAGGGACTGGAAGACTGGTAAGGATAGAGAGAACAATGAATGGAGCCAAATACAGGCAAATCCTTGATGAGAACCTGCTTCAGAGCGCAAATGACCTTAGACTGGGGCAAAGATTTACAGTCCAACAGGACAATGACCCCAAGTATACAGACAAAGCAACACTGGAATAGCTTCAGAATAAGAATGTTAAAGTCCTTGAGTGGCCCAGCCAAAGCCCAGACTTGAATCCCATTTAAAATCTTTGGAAAGACTTGAAGATTGCTGTTCATTGCCGCTCCCCATCTAACTTAACATAGCTTAAGGAAATCTGCAAGGAGTAATGGAAGAAAATCCCCAAATCCAGATACGCAAAGCTGATACAGACATACCCAAGATGACTCAAAGCTGTAATCGCCCCCAAAGGTGCTTATACAAAGTATTGACTCGGGTGTGAATACTTAAGTAAATTAGATATTTCTGTATTTAATTTTCAATAAATTTGCAGAAATTCCTAAAAA